>NC_138881.1:19711963-20319463 GCF_965194805.1 Balaenoptera borealis | reverse complement strand
TTTATTTTTAATTTTTTTTAAACATCTTTATTGGAGTATAATTGCTTTACAATGGTGTAAAGTTTAGTTTCTGCTTTATAACAAAGTAACTTTTAATTTTTCAAATCTGATAGGGATTAAATTGCATTGATGTTTTATTTATATTTATAAATATATTTATATTGAGATAAAGCATCTTTTACTATGGAATTGATTATATTCCCTTTTTCTTTAACTTTCTATTCATATTCTCTGCCTATTTTTTTATAAGATTGTTCACCTTTTTTATTATGTAAAGTTATAAAAAGAAGCCATTTCCTATAGTTAAAAAATATTTTCCCTTGCTTGCTGATTATCTTTTTTTTTTGGTTATAATATTTTGTTGCCGTGTGGATATTTTATAATTTTTTCTTGTCAATTTAATCAGTATTTTACTTTATGACTTCTGGATTTTGCATCTTTTTTAGAAAGGTCTTCCCCACACCAAGATTAAAAGTAAATTCACTCTTTTTTTTTTATACATATGTTAGTAAATTCACTCTTGAGTTAGATAAATTCCTTCTAGATCTTTCATTGTTTTATTTTCTATATTTATACTTTTGTTTCATAAATAATTTATTTTGGTGTAGGGTGTTAGCTAAGAATTCAACTTCATATATTTTGCCTTATGTTTAGTTAGCTATCCTAGTGCAATTTATTAAAAAGAAAGTTTCTCCCACTGATTTGAAATGCCACTTTTATCACTAACTAAATATCTATAGTGAACTAATATGTAAACTGCTTTACCAAGCAAACCGTTTTCAAGAATAAACTTTCTAAATTTTTTCTGGCACTTTTGAAGTCAACAAACTATATACTGATTAAATATAATTCTCACATATTTATTTAAAGCAAGTTTCCTGGTGTCCTCATTTTTTTTAACATCTTTATTGGAGTATAATTGCTTTACAATGGTGTGTTAGTTTCTGCTTTATAACAAAGTGAATCAGTTATACATATACATATATCCTCATATCTCCTCCCTCTTGCATCTCCCTCCCACCCTCCCTATCCCACCCCTCTAGGTGGTCACAAAGCACCGAGCTGATCTCCCTGTGCTATGCGGTTGCTTCCCACTAGCTATCTATTTTACGTTTGGTAGTGTGTCTTCATTAAGCAACAATTTATTAGTCTAATTCTATCTATTATATTTTGAGAAAGACCTACAACTGGATATCTTTAAACATATTCTAAAATTTAGGCCAGCTTTCATCTCATTACTTAGAATAAGTGGGCTCTCCCCATTACCTTTTGATTTCTTTATGTTTCTGTTGTTGTTAGTTACAGTATTTTTTTACAGCTATTGAAATAACAGTACAGTCTTGGATAAATTGAGTCTCAGTCATTTTTGAGACACCAAACAATTCTATTAGTCTTTATTTTTTATGTTTAAAGATTGATTACATATATGGCTGATTTAACCCTTTATAGTTTGAATTTTTATATTTTTCCTCTCTATTTAATGACAGCCCTATTGATGCATTTGGTCAAACATGTTTGGGTTGCTCCCTCACATATACGTATATCAAGAAATTCTTGTTACCATACCCGGCATCTTCGGCCACAAGCCTTTTATATTTCAGTAGTATTTTTCAACCCTGGCTGCACATCAGAATCACCTGGAAGGCTTTTACAGCCCTGATGCCCAGACCACAGCCAGGACCAATTAAATCAGAATCTCTGGGATGGGATATAAATCATTTTAAAAGTTCCCCAGGTGATTCCAATATGCAGGCAAACTAGAGAACTACTGGGTGAAAGGAAATTGAAAAGCTGAAATGTCATGCAGAATTTCTCTACACAGGGGTTTTGAAATTCTGAAATTCTAAAATAGAGTACTTAAAGTTGATTTTGGTTCAGTTTATAGTTGTGTTTTTCACTACACAATGCCTTTATTGATTTTTAAAAATTTTGTAAAATTGGTGTGGATGTTCCTTCTGTTTTCTCAATTCTGTCATAAGCACCTTGAAGGTAAGCACATTGTTTTTGTTTATTTGGGACTCCTCCTGTAGAATTAATACTGAAGTTACCGAAAACTGTGAATATCATTGATTATCTTGAGCCAAAATCTCCTTAAGGTTATATATACACAAATCCTATTAGGACAGTCTTTTTTTCACTCAAAACGTGTTTATTGAGTACCTATTCTCTTCAATCCATGGCTTTACTATACTTAGTTGATTTCCAAATATCTCTCTAGGTGTGACCTACCTTCTGAAATCCAGACCCATATACTCAATCGCCTATTCCATATTGGCATTTGATTGTATAATAGAATTCTCTAATTAACATGTCCCAAAGAGAACTGTTGATTTACCTATCCAAACAGTATTCACCCAGTCTTTCCCATCTCAGTAAAGGGCATTAATATTCATCCACTTGCTTAGTCTAATTCCTTGATTCTTTTCCTATTAACACAACCCCATCCAACCCATTAGCAAGTTTGGTCTATTCTACCTTTCAAAGCAGACTACTTCTTAACCATCTCCACATATACCACCCTTGTCTACTAGGGGTTGCTAGCCTTCAGGATTTTGTGACATTTAGATAAAGGACTCCTTTCAAGTGGAAATTTTCTTTTATTGAGATGTAATTGACATATAACATTATGTTAGTTTCAGATATATAGCATAATGATTTGATAGTTATATATTGTGAAATGATAACCATAATTAGTCTAGTTAACATCCATCACTACACATAGTTACAAATTTTCTTTTTCTTGTGATGAGAACTTTCCTTCTTTTTTTACTGAAGTATAGTTGATTTACAATGTTGTATTAATTATTGCTGTACAGCAAAGTGACTCAGTTATACATATATATACATTTTAAGATCTACTCTCCTAGCAAATTTCAAAGGAAAATTTTATATTAGCACATTATTGCTCAATCTGAAGTGGTTGGTCCAGGGATTGTGGGTGGCTGATCCCTCTGGATGCCATAGGCAACCCAGGACATGGCTCAGGAGTGAAGGCGGGGAGGGCGAGAGGAGCATGGGGACTCTACTTGTTGTGTGCCTGTAAGTATGTGCATGTATCCTTTCCCAAGTGGGGGTAAGGCTGAATGCTTGGGTGGGTCTGTGTAAGAGGAGGCTCTGTCCTCCATTGCTCCAGGACTCAGCCAGGAGACCTGGAATCTCTATACCTCTACATTTGCCTACAGCTCTCACAAGAGTTACTCTAGGTCTATTTTGTGAATAGCACCTTCATGTAAATGTCCCGATTATGTCTTGTTCAAACTAACAACTGAATGTGCTTATCCTATTTGTCCAACTATCATCTAGATTGCTTCAGTAGCTCTTAACTAGTGTCCTTGCTGCTCTTCTTAATCCCCTACAGCCTGGCATCCAGAATCATCCCTTTAATAACAAAACATTATGCCACGTTCCCAGTCCAAACTCTTCATTAGCTTTCTATCACACTTGGAATGAAATCTAAAGTTCCTACCAAGGCTTACGTGATCTGGTTGAGCTACCTCTGTGACCTCATTTTCTACTTTTTCCCTTTTTCACTTTGTTCTAGGTGCTTTGACTTGCTTGCAGCTACTCAAACACATCAGGAACGCTTCCAGCTAAGGTTCTTTGCACTTGCTGTTCCCTCTTCTTCGAATGCTCTTTCTGCAGATACTCACATGGCTCACTCTCTCATTTCCTTCAGGTCTGTTCAAATGCCACAGTCTCAGAGAAGCCTAGCTTGACCACCCAGTGTTGGAAATACATTTCCCCTTCACCTAACCCTGATTTGCCTCTATTCTCTTACCCTGCTTTTATACCCTGCTTTTTATACATTATATATGTTTATTTGCTTATTTGTTGTTGTCTGTTTCCCACCTTAGAATGTAAGCTCTAAAGGGAAAAGACTTTGTCTGTTTTATTCATTGTTGCACTCCCTAGAGCTGGGACCATTTGCACATAGTTGGCTGTTAATAAATACTTGCTGAATTAATAAATGAAAGACACTGTCCTCTGTAATCTGAGGAACATAAAAGTATATACGATACGGAAGCATGGTGTGCTGCTAAATGTTTAACGACTGTCTCTTTGTGTTGTGGGGGGAGCCCTGATGTGTGGCATTTGCTGATTCCCTTGGTGTAAATACACCCACTGTGACCCATTTCAAGCTACCAATATGACATCAGTGAAAGTGGAGTTAGAAAGAGATGCATACTTGGTGCTCAAGAGCTGGTACAAACTGGCTTCAGCACACTGCTACAGGAATTTAGTGGGAGAGATAAGGTGTGTCCACAAATACCCATAATACATGATAAAATAGATAAGTATGGAAAGAAATGGGTAAATGAAAAGTTATGAAAACTTAAAGGGCGATACTATTTTTTTCTGGATGTTGTAAGGTGTTTGCACATTGGTGGGGTCAACATGGATCCTAGGACTAGTCTTCAACTTGCTGAGGATCTTCAGTTTTTCCGTTTACTCTGAACAAAGGGAGATTGCTATTTTATACAGAGTGGTCCAGCTAGGGTTCTCTGAGGAAGTGGCGTTTGAGCAGAGACCTGAAGGGAGTGAGGGAGCAAGCCATGCGAGTATCTGCAGGAAGAGCATTCAAGGGAGTGGGAAGAGGGCACTTGGACACTGATTTTCAAGAATGGTATTAGTTGGGATATTTTTGGCTCTATGTAACTGAATACAATTCAAAATGGCATAAATAATAAGAAAATTGTATTAGCTCACATTTGAAGAAGCTCAGTAGGTGCTCAGGGTTGGGTAATTCAGTGGTTCAGCAATGTCATCAGGGAAGCAGGTTTTCTGTACTCCTGCTCTTCCACCCTCAGCATGCCAACTTTTCCCTTCAGGCTTGCTCTCCTGATGGCATCAAGACGGGTGCCTCAATTTTGAGGATCATGTGCAGACCCAATAATATCCAGGAGAAGAGAGACTCATCATCACTTTTGGGGGGGACTGTTTGAAGTTTAATTGCTCATAAAAGTAGAGAGCACAATATAAAAATTAGCCATATCTATCACATAGATGTAATCCCATACCTATCACATAGATATAATCATTAACATTCTGACATATTTGCTTCATCTCTTTTCTGATGAATAATTTTAAATTACTGGCATCATGAAATTTCTTTAGAATGCATCCCTGAAAAAAGGATATTCACTTAACTAATCATATTATTTTCATACCTAAAATTTAATAACTATTCCTTAATAGCATCTAATATTCCAGGCCATATTCAGATTTCACAGTTTTCCCCAAAATGTCTTTTATGGCTGGTTCAAACAAAAATCCAATCAAGGATCATTCATTACATATTATTGTTATATCTCCTAAATCTCTTTTAATAGTGATTCTAGAACATTACCTCCTTCCTATTTTCTGCATAAAATTGAAATGTCGAAAGGCCCAGTCTGTTGTCCTGTAGAATGACTCAGATTCACTTTGTTTGGTTGTTTCTTTGAGGTGTTTTTCTGTCCTCCATATTTCCTGTAAACTTGATGTTGGATATAAAGAGTTGTATAGGTTCAGATTAAACATTTTAAGAAGGAATACTTCATAGGTGATGTTGTGTACTTATTGCATCATGTTAAGAGTCAAGTAATATCTGATTGTCCCATTCTTAGTGGTAGTAAAATAAGGGGATTTCAGCCTCCTCTCTTCATTGTGAAATAACATCGTATAGTAACATTTTCCGTGCAACTAGTAAATAATTTGGGATATGGTACTTTGGCACTTGATGTAACTATCCAGTTCCCCATTAACCTTTTTTGACCTAATGGCTCTGGCTTCCACTGAAGATAGTTGCCTGACTCAATTATTTCATTAGTGTTTTACAGAATGATATTTATTAGCTGAAATTCTTATGAAAAAAGGAGAATCAACTAGGACTATTTATTAGGTTACCCTTAAGGACTAGAAAGGCAAGATAAATGGTTGACTCAACTTTTAATTACCAATTTTCAAAGTAAAGTTTTGGTGTAATGGTGACAGTTGAGTTTGTTTGTTTTGACTTTCTTTTTAAAAAATATTATTTCGAGGACTTTGATATATTCAAAAGGTTTCAATCAATTATAGTCCTTATTCTTTTGACACTCAAGTTGTCCCAATTTTGATCCAGGAGAGACCCTTCCGAGTGGCTATTGTGTGTCCTTTTGGTAAGACTCCATTCATCTTTTTTGTTTGTTTGTTTGTTTATTGGTTAAATTGTTTATTTTCTTCCATGAGTTAAGATCTATTTTTTATTTTCATACTTTGGGGCATGGAAATATAGAGAGGAAAAAAGTAATCCAGTATTTTAAAAAATTACTTCAAACACACACACACATATATATATATACACATATGTATATACACATACATACATACAAATATGCACATTATATATTCCTGTGAGAATCCAGAAATACTCCCTTGGCCTGAAGACAGATGCTGTCAGCTTAGAGGAAGAATCCTTTCTCCGTAGGTGGTGTTCTGGAAGCAATCTTCTTACCAAGGAACAGCAGAAGCCAAGTGTTCCCGTCCCTGTTGCTTCCACCATCCTGACCACTATGTCAGGACAAGGAACATCTTCCTGGTAGTTCCAAGGAAGCTGCCCCAAAGCAGTGGAGACATTTACAGTGGAGACTTCCCTGACTAAGCATCCTGCCTTACCCAGCTTTCTCAGAGTGTGTCGAGAATGCAGTTAGTGCTTTAAATAAGAAAGAAAATTAGTTTGTCAAACCTAGAAGACAACAAGGACCAATAGAATAGAAGTCCAATATATAAAACAATCAAGGAAAAAACCAAGAAATATTGACTGGACTGTATTATTCTTTTTTTTTAATCAGTCATCAATTTTATACACATCACTGTATACATGTCAATCCCAATCGCCCAATTCAGCACACCACCATCCCCACCCCACCGCGGTTTTCCCCCCTTGGTGTCCATACGTTTGTTCTCTACATCTGTGTCTCAACTTCTGCCCTGCAAACCGGTTCATCTGTACCATTTTTCTAGGTTCCACATACATACGTTAATATACGATATTTGTTTTTCTCTTTCTGACTTGCTTCACTCTGTATGACAGTCTCTAGATCCATCCACGTCTCAACAAATGACTCAATTTCGTTCCTTTTTATGGCTGAGTAATAGTCCGTTGTATATATGTACCATGACTTCTTTATCCATTCGTCTGTCGATGGGCATTTAGGTTGCTTCCATGACCTGGCTATTGTAAATAGTGCTTCAATGAACATTGGGGTGCATGTGTCGTTTTGAATTATGGTTTTCTCAGGGTATATGCCCAGTGGTGGGATTGCTGGATCATATGGTAATTCTATTTTTAGTTTTTTAAGGAACCTCCATACTGTTCTCCATAGTGGCTGTATCAGTTTACATTCCCACCAACAGTGCAAGAGGGTTCCCTTTTCTCCACACCCTCTCCAGCATTTGTTGTTTGTAGATTTTCGGATGATGCCCATTCTAACTGGTGTGAGGTGATACCTCATTGTAGTTTTGATTTGCATTTCTCTAATAATTAGTGACGCTGAGCATCTTTTCATGTGCTTCTTGGCCATCTGTGTGTCTTCTTTGGAGAAATGTCTACTTAGGTCTTCTGCCCATTTTTGGATTGGGTTGTTTGTTTCTTTAATATTGAGCTGAATGAGCTGTTTATATATTTTGGAGATTAATCCTTTGTCCTTTGATTCGTCTGCAAATGTTCCCTCCCATTCTGAGGGTTGTCTTTTCATCTTGTTTATGGTTTCCTTTGCTGTGCAAAAGCTTTGAAGTTTCATTAGGTCCCATTTGTTTATTTTTGTTTTTATTTCCATTCCTCTAGGAGGTGGATCAAAAGAGATCTTGCTGTGATTTATGTCAAAGAGTGTTCTTCCTATGTTTTCCTCTAAGAGTTTTATAGTGTCCCATCTTACATTTAGGTCTCGAATCCATTTTGAGTTTATTTTTGTGTATGGTGTTAGGGAGTATTCTAATTTCATTCTTTTACATGTAGCTGTCCAGTTTTCCCAGCACCACTTATTGAAGAGACTGTCTTTTCTCCATTGTATATCTTTGCCTCCTTTGTCATACATTAGTTGACCATAGGTGCGTGGGTTTATCTCTGGGCTTTCTATCTTGTTCCATTGATCTATGTTTCTGTTTTTGTGCCAGTACCATACTGTCTTGATAACTGTAGCTTTGTAGTATTGTCTGAAGTCAGGGAGTCTGATTCCTCCAGCTCCGTTTTTTTCCCTCAAGACTGCTTTGGCTATTCGGGGTCTTTTGTGTCTCCATACAAATTTTAAGATGATTTGTTCTAGTTCTGTAAAAAATGCCATTGGTAATTTGATAGAGATTGTTTGAATCTGTAGATTGCTTTGGGTAGTATAGTCATTTTCACAATCTTGATTCTTCCAATCCAAGAACATGGTATATCTCTCCATCTGTTGGTATCATCTTTAATTTCTTTCATCAGTGTCTTATAGTTTTCTGCATACAGGTCTTTTGTCTCCCTAGGTAGATTTATTCCTAGGTATTTTATTCTTTTTGTTGCAGTGGTAAATGGGAGTGTTTCCATAATTTCTCTTTCAGATTTTTCATCATTAGTGTATAGGAATGCAAGAGATTTCTGTGCATTAATTTTGTATCCTGCAACTTTACCAAATTCATTGATTAGCTCTAGTAGTTTTCTGGTGGCAGTTTTAGGATTCTCTATGTATAGTATCATGTCATCTGCAAACAGTGACAGTTTACTTCTTCTTTTCCAAGTTGTATTCCTTTTATTTCTTTTTCTTCTCTGATTGCCGTGGCTAGGACTTCCAAAACTATGTTGAATAATAGTGGTGAGAGTGGACATCCTTGTCTTGTTCCTGATCTTAGAGGAAATGCTTTCAGTTTTTCACCATTGAGAATGATGTTTGCTGTGGGTTTGTCGTTTACGGCCTTTATTATGTTGAGGTAGGTTCCCTCTATGCCCACTTTCTGGAGAGTTTTTATCATAAATGGGTGTTGAATTTTGTCAGAAGCTTTTTCTGCATCTATTGAGATGATCATATGGTTTTAATTCTTCAATTTGTTAATATGGTGTATCACATTGATTGATTTGCATATATTGAAGAATCCTTGCAGCCCTGGGATAAATCCCACTTGATCATGGTGTATGATCCTTTTAATGTGTTGTTGGATTCTATTTGCTAGTATTTTGTTGAGGATTTTTGCATCTATGTTCATCAGTGATATTGGTCTGTAATTTTCTTTTTTGTAGTATCTTTGTCTGGTTTTGGTATCAGGGTGATGGTGGCCTCATAGAATGAGTTTGGGAGTGTTCCTTCCTCTGCAATTTTTTGGAAGAGTTTGAGAAGGATGGGTGTTAGCTCTTCTCTAAATGTTTGATAGAATTCACCTGTGAAGCCATCTGGTCCTGGACTTTTGTTTGTTGGAAGATTTTTAATCACAGTTTCAATTTCATTACTTGTGATTGGTCTGTTCATATTTTCTGTTTCTTCCTGGTTCAGTCTTGGAAGGTTATACCTTTCTAAGAATTTGTCCGTTTCTTCCAGGTTGTCCATTTTATTGGCATAGAGTTGCTTGTAGTAGTCTCTTAGGATGCTTTGTATTCCTGCAGTGTCTGTTGTAACTTCTCCTTTTTCATTTCTAATTTTATTGATTTGAGTCCTCTCCCTCTTTTTCTTGATGAGTCTGGCTAATGGTTTATCAATGTTGTTTATCTTCTCAAAGAACCAGCTTTTAGTTTTATTGATCTTTGCTCTTGTTTTCTTTGTTTCTATTTCATTTATTTCTGCTCTGATCTTTATGATTTCTTTCCTTCTGCTAACTTTGGGTTTTGTTTGTTCTTCTTTCTCTAGTTCCTTTAGGTGTAAGGTTAGATTGTTTACTTGAGATTTTTCTTGTTTCTTGAGGTAGGCTTGTATAGCTATAAACTTCCCTCTTAGAACTGCTTCTGCTGCATCCCATATGTTTTGGATTGTCGTGTTTTCATTGTCATTTGTCTCTAGGTATTTTTTGATTTCCTCTTTGATTTCTTCAGTGATCTCTTGGTTATTTAGTAACGTATTGTTTAGCCTCCATGTGTTTGTGTTTTTTACATTTTTTCCCCTGTAATTCATTTCTGATCTCATAGCGTTGTGGTCAGAAAAGATGCTTGATATGATTTCAATTTTCTTAAATTTACTGAGGCTTGATTTGTGACCCAAGATGTGATCTATCCTGGAGAGTGTTCCGTGTGCACTTGAGAAGAATGTGTAATCTGCTGTTTTTGGATGGAATGTCCTATAAATATCAATTAAATCTATCTGGTCTATTGTGTCATTTAAAGCTTCTGTTTCCTTATTTATTTTCATTTTGGATGATGTGTCCATTGGTGTAAGTGACGTGTTAAAGTCCCCCACTATTATTGTGTTCCTGTCGATTTCCCCTTTTATGGCTGTTAGCAGTTGCCTTATGTATTGAGGTGCTCCTATGTTGGGTGCATATATATTTATAATTGTTATATCTTCTTCTTGGATTGATCCCTTGATCATTATGTAGTGTCCTTCTTTGTCTCTTGTAACATTCTTTATTTTAAAGTCTATTTTATGTGATACGAGTATTGCTACTCCAGCTTTCTTTTGATTTCCATTTGCATGGAATATCTTTCCATCCCCTCACTTTCAGTCTGTATGTGTCCCTAGGTCTGAAGTGGGTCTCTTGTAGCCAGCATATATATGGGTCTTGTTTTTGTATCCATTCAGCAAGCCTGTGTCTTTTGGTTGGAGCATTTAATCCATTCACGTTTAAGGTAATTATCGATATGTATATTCCTATGACCCTTTTCTTAATTGTTTTGGGTTTGTTTTTGTAGGTCCTTTTCTTCTCTTGTGTTTTCCACTTAGAGAAGTTCCTTTAGCATTTGTTGTAGAGCTGGTTTGGTGGTGCTGAATTCTGTTAGCTTTTGCTTGTCTGTAAAGCTTTTGATTTCTCCATCGAATCTGAATGAGATCCTTGCTGGGTAGAGTAATCTTGGTTGTAATTTCTTCCCTTTCATCACTTTAAGTATATCATGCCACTCCCTTCTGGCTTGTAGAGTTTCTGCTGAGAAATCAGCTGTTAACCTTATGGGAGTTCCCTTGTATGTTATTTGTCGTTTTTCCCTTGCTGCTTGCAATAATTTTTCTTTGTCTTTAATTTTTGCCAGTTTGATTACTGTGTGTCTCGGCATGTTTCTCCTTGGGTTTATTCTATATGGGACTTGCTGCACTTCCTGGACTTGGGTGGCTATTTCCTTTCCCATGTTAGGGAAGTTTTCGACTATAATGTCTTCAAATATTTTTTGTGGTCCTTTCTGTCTCTCTTCTCCTTCTGGGACCCCTATAATGTGAATGTTGTTGCGTTTCATGTTGTCCCAGAGGTCTGTTAGGCTGTGTTCATTTGTTTTCATTCTTTTTTCTTTATTCTGTTCCACAGCAGTGAATTCCACCATTCTGTCTTCCAGGTCACTTATCCGTTCTTCTGCCTCAGTTATTCTGCTATTGATTCCTTCTAGTGTAGTTTTCATTTCAGTTATTGTATTTTTCATCTCTGTTTGTTTGTTCTTTAATTCTTCTAGGTCTTTGTTAAACATTTCTTGCATCTTCTCGATCTTTGCCTCCTTTCTTTTTCCGAGGTCCTGGATCATCTTCACTATCATTATTCTGAATTCTTTTTCTGGAAGGTTGCCTATCTCCACTTCATTTAGTTGTTTTTCTGGGGTTTTATCTTGTTCCTTCATCTGGTACATAGCCCTGTGCCTTTTCATCTTGTCTATCTTTCTGTGAATGTGGTTTTTGTTCCACAGGCCTCAGGATTCTAGTTCTTCTTGCTTCTTCTGTCTGCCCTCTGGTGTGTTTCCTGATGGGAGGGACTGGTGGTGGGTAGAGCTGACTGTTGCTCTGTTGGGCAGAGCTCAGTAAAACTGTAATCTGCTTCTCTGCTGATGGGTGGGGCTGGGTTCCCTCCCTGTTGGTTGTTTGGCCTGAGGCAACCCAACACTGGAGCCTACTTGGGCGCTTTGGTGGGGCTAATGGCAGACTCTGGGAGGGCTCACGCCCCGGAGTACTTCCCAGAACTTCTGCTGCCAGTGTCCTTGTCCCCACGGTGAGCCACAGCCACCCCCTGCCTCTGCAGGAGACCCTCCAACACTAGCAGGTATGTCTGGTTCACTCTCCCTGGGGTCACTGCTCCTTCCCCTGGGTCCCGATGCACACACTACTTTCTGTGTGCCCTCCAAGAGTGGAGTCTCCTTTTCCCCCAGTCCTGTCGAAGTCCTGCAGTCAAATCCCAGTAGGCTTCAATGTCTGATTCTCTAGGAATTCCTCCTCCCGTTGCCAGACCCCCAGGTTGGGAAGCCTGACGTGGGGCTCAGAGCCTTCACTCCAGTGGGTGGACTTCTATGGTATAAATGTTCTCCAGTCAGTGAGTCACCCACCCAGCAGTTATGGGATTTGATTTTACTGTGATTGCACCCCTCCTACCATCTCATTGTGGCTTCTCCTTTGTCTTTGGATGTGGGGTATCTTTCTGGTGAGTTCCAGTGTCTTCCTGTCGATGATTGTCCAGCAGCTAGTTGTGATTCTGGTGTTCTCACAAGAGGGAGTGAGAGCACGTCCTTCTACTCTGCCATCTTGGTTCCTCTCTCCATCCCATAGGTTTTTGCCAGTTTATTAATTTACATGGAGAACTATCTCTGGCAGGATAATGGCTCACAGTAATTTATACTGGGGATGCCCATTTAGGAGGAGACATCAACATTTTCTTCATAAGAAATAGAAATTGAATGGACTTAGGGAGTACTGTCATCAAGTTTTTTAGCTGGTTGTAAAAGTATTTTGGTACAGGGAATTCCCTGGGGGTCCAGTGGTTAGGACTTTGACTGCCGAGGGCCCGGGTTCAATGCCTGCTCAGGGAACTAATATCCTGCAAGCCAGATGGCGTGGCTGAAAAAAAAAAAAAGTATTTTGGTCTATAAAACTATGACAGCATTAACAGAATCAGAGCATTCTCTTGCTGGAAATATTTCTGTTAAACACTGACATTTTACTTTCCAACACCTTGGAATAAGGCAGTCATGGATTGGAATGCCAGCTCTTCTACCTACTAGCTATTTATTACCTAATCTCTCTGAGGCCTCAGTTTCTGCATCTAAAAAGTGGAAAGAGTAAAATGCATTTCACAGAGTAGTTTGAAGCTTAACGAATATAAAACACCTAGCCCAAATGCACGCATGGTATTCAATAGGAGTTAGTTTTTACCACAGTCCTATTCCTCCCTCGTTTTTTGTTTATCACAGTTTTCTGCCTTTATTCCTTGTTTCAGAGAAGTTGGTTTCCAAGGGTATAGTTTATCTACCAGTAGTAGTTATATTTTAGATTTCATTTTAGGGAAGAGCCGAAGCCTCTTTATGAGATTCAGCAAATCATTTTCTATTATCAGCAACCAGTGTCTTTAGAAGTTATCTTTTAGATGAGTTATCTATTGGGGAGGCATCTATCCTTTATATGCTAGCTCTTATTAACTGTAATTTCCGAAGGGCTATTTTCCAACCTTTCACCAAATTCAGGGGCACACCTGTTGGGGGCCTTCTGCTTTCTATGTACTGATTACAAATGAGTCCCAGAAAGTGGTCTCTAACAGCCCAACAGATGATCAGAGAGGATAAAAGAAGCAACACAGAACTCCCTCCACTTAATGCACTTGGTAATTGCCCTTCACAGCTTTAGACATTCATGGGAAAGTGAATGCACAATCAGCCTTGATTATCTGAAGCTAGTTATCGTCTCCATCAGCTTGGCCCCTGTCCTTTTCCTCTGCTCTCACCTGCTGATTGACCAGTTCACTGTTCATTAACAGTTTTTAGAAAGATGGGCAGAGAAGGAAAATGTTGTTACATTTTAATCAGTCTACTTAGGTTAAAAAAATTAGTTCATATAAAATGGTTTCATAAAAGTAAAGGAGAGGGATGAGGTTAAAAAAGAAAACTAAAATGATGTTTCTTGGTGTATTTGTTGATTTGGTATTATTCATGAGTCTTCAGCTCTAATGATCATGGCAACTTGACAGCTGTAACTACCTCTATTTAAAAATATTATTATATAGAATGATCCTAATTTTGCAGAAAAGAAAACTGTACACACACACACACACACACTATATAGGAGTAGAAGAAAATACACCAAAATTTAATAGTGGCTTTCTTTGGTGATGGAACTTTTACTTTCCCTTTTTGTTGTGCATTTTTTTCAAATTATCTACAATGACCCTCTATTACTTTTAAAATAAGAATAACAGGTATTATGGAGATTTTATTAAAGTGCACTTTGAAAGGTGAAGAACAAATGGCTGCAATGATTTAATATTTTGTAAGTGTATGTTAAGTACTACTTGAAGCTTTTATAAGATAGATGAGGCAATGTTCCTTTAGGAAGCCCATCCAATTCTGTGGAACAGACAGAAGAGAAAATGCTGAAGGACCAGGGTAGATGAGGATCTTTGGCAATCTAGTATTGGATTCAGAAATGTTCCTTTAGATTTAAATTTTTGGTCAGTAAGCCTGAGGCTTTTGAATCCCAAGGGCTTCATTTTGCCTTCATATCAAACTTTTTAGGAGACAGAATTTAGGGACTTAAGGGTTCATGTCCTTTGCTTATTTGTTATTTAGGATTCCAGACATTTGGATTTGTGTCTCTTCCCTATCTTAGGCTATCTTCTCCTAGAAGTAGATTCTGAGGCGAAGATTCCAGTAGAAGTAGTTAATTTGGAAGATGATCCCAGGAAGCAGTGGCAGGAGAGTGGGGAAATGAGTTAAGGAAGGGAAGGGTGTGCTATCACGCGAGTTAGTACCATGGATAACTGGAGTATAATTCTACTGGGAACACTGGGAGCCAGTATAGCATAAGTGCTTCAGAGCTATCTCATTCAGTCGCTGGTTGAGGGCTGCTCCTGGGGGCACCGATTCGCTGCTGGGCTCTGACACCAGGACAGTTCTTTAGGCAGAGAACTGCAGGTGCGGCAGTCAGCAGCGGGCCAGGAGTTCACGACAAGGGTAAGGCCTGAGATGCTAGAGGCGGGCTCTGACATATCTGCCACACTCGCCCTTTCAGAGGACATTGTACTGTCACAGTACTTGTCTGCATGGAAACAAAAGCAATTGTTTTCTTGCTTGAAAATGCAGCCTATGTTACAAAATGCCAAAAGCGTATTTGGTAACATTCCAGTAAAGGGCACACCAGTGAGCAGGTCACCAGTGTGGCTAAATGAAGCTCAGTCTTACTGGGGCCTTTGAGAGAGAACATAAAACATGCCTCAGAGTTATCCCATCCAAGGGGCAAGGAAGCTTGGGGTTTTAGCTTCCGGTTCAATCATTACCAGCTGGGAATTACTCCCCGGGTATTTGCTTGGTATTCCCACCTGCCCGTCTCATAGGCTGAGAGGAGGCCCTCAGGTGGAGAGCTGTCGTGCTGGCAGAGGGAGGAATGGTGAGTCAGGGCCCTGGCTGCTCTCTCCTACACCTGCTGTGGCCGGGGCAGCAGTAATGACAGTTGTCCGTGTGGCAGGGGGAGGAGGTGACCTCTTTGTCTGAATTGCAGTGGGCAGAAGGGCCTAAGACATGAGCTCTGGTGGCACCCATGACTGAGTTCCCCTGGGGAGAGTAGCAGAAAAGACAAATGCAGAGCCCACGTGGGGCGCCCCTTAGAAACATTCTGACTTTGGGAAGGCATTAAAGAGGGATTGGAGAGCCATGACGCTTTATTGCGGTCCACTTTTGTGTCTAAAGGCTGTCGTGGCCTGGGCAATCCAGGTGCCAATAGAATTTTAGTGCTGGAAGGAGCCTTGGGCATCCACCTCCCCCGTACAGGGTCCTGCTTCTCCTTCTCCATCCACTGTGTGGGCTGTGCGTTGTTTAGGTCCGTCTGTTCTGTCACTGGATGCTGGGGGGCTTGGGGCTGGGGCTGGGAGTGGGGATGGTGTAATAGCTATTAAGATCTCTCACGCAGTAGAGCATCTGCAAGACAGTCAGACCTTTCCCATTGCCAAGATTTACTCCCTCTTAAATTTCTACCGTGTGTGGTTATGCTAAAAACATGCCTCTTTCCCAGACTCTTGCGTATATTCTAGTATCTTTTTCATATGCTTGGTAATTGCTGCTACATGTTGGTTCATAAACCTGTTTGGTGTATCCATCCAGGGAAATGTACTCATCACCACTGTCGGCTTCCATGGTATGCTTGAATCTGAGGAACCAGGAAAAACTGAAAGTTATTGTGGAATACAGAGCAAAGTGCTGGGCAGGGACTTAGATAAAAATTCAGGAACTCTGGCCTAGCTTTTCTGCTCAGCTAGGCTATCAGTGCAGGATAAATCATTAGACAAACTCAAAAACAATCCTGACTGAATATCTTGCATATGTTTCATTTCCCTTCATGAGATTTAAAATTTTTCTTATATTTCAATAGGATTTTATTTTGTCTAGGGAAACAAATCCTTCCCCACACTCCCCAGAAGAACACAGGTATCATTTTATAATGGTAATTCTCCAAAAATAGTATTTGATAAACTTTGTTGAGAACCTCTTTGTCTCATTAATTAATCAGCTATTTAATCAACAAATATAGCAACAAATATACATGGAGCTCCTACTATGTGTCTGTCCTTGTGCTCAGTGCTAAAATGATCAAAATGGACGCAGGCCACATCCCTCCGGAGAGGTAGGATGGGAGGGCGGCTGCAACACCTGTGTAGAAAATGCAGCCCATTTGCCTCCTTGAGAAATTTAAATGCTAGAGATGCAGCTGGTTAAGCTCTGAGCTCAGCTCTGTTTTGTCAGTCCCTGCTTCACTCCCGGCTTCTTTCTCTTGTTTCCTGTTATCCCTCCGTCTGTCTCAAAGGGATTTTCTGGGCTGTCTCTTCCTTCCGATGGCTAGGTTCCCCTGGCGCTGGCTCTTGTCACACAGCCAGTTCTTGAAGGTTGTGAAGAGAACGTCACCTTGTTTTTTTCCCCTAAACTCTCCTTACATATTTGGAAATCGAAGGTGATTTACAGCAGTGATTCATACTCTGCAGCCGTGGGATTGAATGACTGAATCCCGGGAGCAAAGGAGCAAGGAATGGTCTGAACCCCTCAAATTCAGACATCTACTTGCCTTAAGCATTTGGGAATTATGCATTCCAGAAACGCTTTCTTCTTCTTGCATTTTACTTGTTGTGTGAGCAGGTGGGCGTAAGCCTGGTAGGTGTCATGGGCTAGAAAATGCTGTGAAGAATTCCTAACAGCTCCTGCCTGAACCTTCCACAGTGAAGCCGATTTGCATCTGAGCCTGCAGTTCTGGGGCTTCGAGCTTTATTGAGTATGTGCTTATTTAATCGCCCTCTTTACACTTGGTTCCTTTCTGCACTTTTGAATTTGGTCTGTTCCCTGCCGAACAGACTTGACTATTTTTAAACTGGTTGGCATTAAACGTGATGTGATTTCTCCTTTAAATTTGTTGATTGGGTAAATTAGTTTAGAAAAACTGTGGAGATAAACATTTAAGGGAGGATTTTTAGGGAGAGGCTAGGATTTGATTCACTATCTTTTCAGGCTGCTGTTAATGCAAATGAATTTCTTGTAGTCACATTCTCGGGTTTGTCTCTCTCAAGTCAGGATATTGTTAAGTACAGATGCTGCAAAAGGGAGGATTTTTCCATCATTTGTTCAGAGAAGTAAGAGAAAAAAGCATGTTCACAGCAAAGAAGAAATTGACTTTAAGACTATATCAAGAATAAAATGGCCTGGACTGCAGTGGGGAAAAGGAAAACATTCACTAGAGGGGGAGAACATATACCTATAGTGGTATAATTAATTTACTAGTCATTCACATTATTATCCCAGATTGATTAACTATGACAAGAGATTTAACACAGAATCCTTCAGGGTGCCCTACTTACAGGAGAAAAAAGGGTGACACATTTGTCAATTAAAGTGTTGCTCTAAATATTAGGGTTTTTTTCACAAGGATTTCTTTTTCAAGGAAGAGATGTTTGAGACCAAGAACACAAATGAAATACATACGAAATGGTGCATTGTGCTATCACACTCCTGGATGGTTGGTATATCTGCTTCGAATTAAGCGTTTGATGTCATGGAAACAGCTTGTTCATTTGGAAAGCTGCTGACACTCTCTGGGAAGGCAGAGGACGTGTGTGTGTGTGTGTGTGTGTGTGTGTGTGTGTGTGTGTGTGTGTGTGTGTGTGTGTGTGTGTGTGTGTGTAACAGTCCCTATCAACCCTCAGCAAAACAAATACCCATTCCTGCCAGAAAGTATGGAAGTATATGGGAGGGTTAGGCTTCTTTTTACTTTTGGCGTCAGAATTTTAGAACAGAGCATATGCATCATCTGAAGAAAAATGTTAGAATGAAAATTCTGACTCAGTGGGTCTGGGATGGGCACTGACCTTCTGTATTTCTAAGGAGCTCGCAGCTGATGCCGAGGCTGATGGTCTGGGGATCACACTTGGAAAACCACTGCTCTAGAGTTGTTCTCAATTTAGCTGAACATTAGAATTATCTTCCTCTTTGGCTATTGTGAAATATCAGTACTTAATGTTTGGCCAGAATTTTTTAAAAGAATCATACTTTTAAAGTGCTGCTTTCATTTTTGCTGATTTCTATGTCAGTTTTAACTCTTATCTAGAGCTAGATGTCTTGGAAAATAAAAAGGTAAAAACTACATACATGTTTAATACATTGTTTTGAACTGGGCATTGTTTGTAGACTATCAAATTATACTGGAGTTTGGAGACCTGGAAGGAAAACGGTTTATAGTCTCCTATCCATAAATAGAACCAAGAAGCCATATAGGAAATCAATCTGGTAAGAGCGGTGACTCTTTGGCAAATTGAGAATGCCCACTATAGTGGGTTGGATAGTGTCCTCCAAAAATTCATGTCTACGTTATAACTTCAGAATGTGACCTTATTTGGAAATAGGCCTTTTGCAGATGTAACTAGTTAAGATGGGGCCATATTGAATTCAGGTGGGCCTTAAATCCAATGACTGGTGTCCTTATAAGATGAGGAGTGGTCACACACACACACAAAGGGAAGAAGGCCATGTGAAAATGGAGGCACAGGTTGGAGTGGTATAGCTGCAACCCAAGGAACTCCAAGCATTGCCAAGAGCCACCAGAAGCTAGGAAGAGGCAAGGAAGAATTCTTCTCTAGAGCCTTCATAGGAAGCGTGGCTCCTCTGACACCCTGATTTCAGGCTCCTGGCCTTTAGAACTATTAGAGAATAAATTTCTGTTGTTTTAAGCCACCAAGTTAGTGGTAATTTGTTACAGCAGCCCTAGGAAACTGATACACCCACCATAGCATAATGAGCTTGTACTGAAACCTGTTCTCATCAGAGTTGGATAATATATGCTCTTCTTTACTTGAGGTGGACAAGCACTCTATTTCCTAAGGAAAGTGTGTGATTTTCATTCTGTCGGGCCATAAATTTAAATCCCTTAATAAATTCAGAGATCATCTATTGTCCTGTAATTTTTGAATAGCCTGTAGTTAAGTACATGGTTCCAATCACAGCTATGAAAAGGTAATGATAAAGTAGTACATCTATCACCCAGCTTTCTTCAGCATCCTTAGGTTATACTTGAGGAGCTCTATAGTAGTTGTGCTGCTGATTTCTGCATGATTTGCTATGACTGCTTAGATACTTATGGGGTCATGGTCGTGGGTTTGATTCCCTGGTGAAACAGTTGGTTATTTCTTGGCCTTAGACTGCTCACTTAACCCTAGGTAGTGTCCTTGAAAATGTTGATCAGAATTGGAATTGAGTGGAGATGTCTAGAACAAGTTCACTACTCTAACAAACAAAACATCTCAAGATCACAGCCTACTAAAAGTGGGTCAGTAGGTGTCAACTTCTGGTACAGAGGACAGTGTGATGATGATGATACTTAATCTGATAGGTATATGTGGGTCAACAGTTTCATTCTCCATCAACATTTGGTACATAGTTTGGAAAATTGAATTGTGTCTCAGGTTTGATCTCAATCTGTGCTGGATTTGTAGGCACAATTGAGATGGTTTTGAAATTTATTAAGTCAATTACTAATGCAGCTGCTTTGATTTTTGAGGGTGAAATTAATTCCATGGATTTTTATAGTTGCATCAGATATAGCTTTGGGAGTTCCAGGGAGACATTGAAAATATTGCCCATTAATTTCTCTTAAGTTGTAGAATCTTAAACTGACAAATTTGATCTGGGTTTTATAACAAGTTGTAGCAAGGTGTAAGCAACTTAACCTGTAGGATATTTGTGTCAGTGCAAATTTGGTCTTACGATTTACATTCTAATAGAGGTTATAAAAGAAGATCTTGGGAGTTATTTCCTTTATGGCAAGGTGCTGTGCTCTCAAGAAAATAGTTTAATGAAAAGCTTTTCTGGATGCAGTGCTACAACAGGCTCACTCTTTACAGTATATATTAGTTGGTAAAATTGTCTTGGTAGAGGCAGGGGGCAAGGAGAGGAAACGTGCCTTTCCAGAGTTTGAATAACGATTTTATTAACCCTAAGATGAAAGAAGGAAGTGGATTTGTCTTAGAGCATTTGGGATTTGAGATAAAATTTTTAAAAATTCTCTATCATAATACAGCATTTCATAGTCTTTCAGAGGTTAAATATACTGTGCAGTAGGTTTAGTCAGAGAAAGGGGAATTTGGCAGAATACCAGCTGATTATATTAACAAGATGCCTAATAGCTCTGGCTGCCCAGTCTGTCTTATTTGATGTCATTTATTACATTTGGGGATAGGGGCCTCCCTAAACATCTTTCCTATTTCTCATTTTCCTCCCATCAGGAAAAATTCCAGGAAATTTTCAGAGAGAACCAGAGGTACTATGCCTGATGACTTTTATTTGTCCTGTTTGTTTGTCCCTTTGGGTTGTTAGAGGGGAGAAAGGCTTAGAGTGTTAGTACACTCGTAGAGGAACAATTTCAAGGCTCTATGTACCTGATTAGGGAGAGGATTAAAACCAATGTTTATCTGAGCACCCATCAAATGCCGGGTGTGGTGCAGGTAAATTCACATATCCCAGCAGCCCTCTGACATAGGGATTATGATTTCAGCTTCACTTTTGGGAAACTGAGGCTTAAAGAGATGATGTATTTTCCCAAGATCACACAGCAATTAAATGGCTTTCAGATTAGTCTGACTCCAAAGCCCAAGTTCTCTTACTGTACCCTGTAACCTTTCAAAGTGTAGAATGTGAATGTGAAGTATTGAGTCCCAGCTCCATTTTCACCAGGCAGGCATTTTCACCTCCTGAGAAGTGATAGAGCATGGTGGTTAAAAGGGCAGGCCCTGGAGCCAGGTTGTCTGGGCTCAAGCCTTACACCTGCTACTTAGTAGCTGTGTGACCCTGGGCAAGTTGCGTGCCCTCTCTGTGCCTCATTTCTTCATATGTATAAAGGGTAGTAATATTAGCACCTACCCAACAGGGTTGTGGTGAATATGGAATGAGCAACTAGAGCAATGCCTGCCACATGGTGGGGACCAGGTTAATACTTATCATTAAGCCTTGTGATAACACTATTCGAAAGGTGAAGAACTGATGAACTTGCCTGGAGTGGTACAGCTAGAATGGAGTAGCACAGCTGAAACAGGGTTTGAGCACAGCCTGATGATATGTCCAAGGCTCTTTTCACTATATCTCAAGTGAAAATTATCAGGAGTCATGAAGAATTAGAATTAGGGAGAAAATAATATACTCTTCTGAGTCCCTGAAACCTTTGCATTGATCTTTTTTTTTTTTTAATGTATGGGTATTTTTTTTTTTTGCATTGATCTTTGAGCATGCGCACGTACACACACAAACAGACACACTCAGCAAAAAGTGCATGGAACAGCTGTTTTCAGGGGTATGTGAAATCCTGCGTCTGTAACCAGAGGGCTCTGATTTCCAGTTCCAGCTCAGGAAGCTAGTTATTAGGAAGGCCGTCACAGCTTCCTCACTCAGTATTTTCCCTAGAATTCTGACTCACTGCACCCTGCATCCCCTCTCTCCCTGCCCAACACAAACCCTGGGATTGCTGTGAAGGCAACAAGGATCTGATGACTGTGAAATGACCATGATTTGGGTCTCCTTGCAGAGCCAATCCTCACATTGGTTGCTGGGTTTTCAAAGCTTTAGAGAAGATGGCCCTGGTACTGGCTGCCAAGCCCCTTCTGACTGTTGGTTCAAATGTGAGTGGGTGAGGGCAGGGACACTTTACAAGCTTCTCAGCAGGAAAGACTAAGTATCATGTTGTCACCTCTTACCACTACTACCCATGTCTCCTCTTTATCCTCTGTCCTTGGTGGGCAAGGGTCATTTTTTCTTCACATGTAAGTGGACCACAATTCACCCAAGATAGTTTAATACAAATCTCTCTAAACGTTTCTGATGGTGTTTGATGTGAGGTCACAGTTAGCCCCCACATCTCCATTCCTCCTGCTTGCCATGGTTTCTTCCTCTCCTCTGTTTCACTGGAATTGATAATAATGGTGCCATGAAGAGACTTGCTCCAACTAACCTTGTTTTCTTCTCATCCATTGAGCACCCCTTGCACATACCCAGCCCTAGGACTTGACTCATGCCATGCCTTCTCCATTCTGCCATTTAGAGCATTAGGACACTCATAGAATAGCAATTTCAAGACTCTCCATATTCTTGGCTGGGGGAAAGATAAAAACTAACATTTTCTGAGCACTCATCAAGGGCTAGGTGTGATGCTGATAAATTCACATATCCCAGGAGCCTTCTTTCATGGGGACTGTAGTTTCCATTCACATCCTGCTGCTCCTTTAAGGATTAGTTCTACTTCCTCTGCAACTGGAAGATCTCTCTGAGCTGCCTTTTGGCATTTATCATATAGCCCCTTTGGCAGACACTGTCAGCACCTCTGTCATATAGCCCTCAGCACACGCCGCTGATTCATGTAAACACAAATATTGGCTTCTCACTAGGAACACTTGCTACTTGTTAACTTCCTCCCTATGGTGTTTTTCTGGTGAGATTATGCTCAGCCCATGTTTAGGGCGAGTGAATGCCCCAGAAGCAGTCGTCAGCAAATGATAGATGAGAAGTTGGCGGATAAATTCTGCTGCTTCCTCACCCTTTGCCGAGGATAACTCTGAGATGTGTTCTACAGTATCTCAGAGGTCCCCAGCAGGATTGAGTCTCAGTTGCCCACAGCAGTAACCTGCTCTGTAATGAACCCTTTTCTGGCTTCTTTCCCTTCCCTGGCTTACTTCCTGTCACCCTTACCAGAGCTTCCTGGGATCATCTCCAAAGTAAACTACTTGTATGTGAATCCTTGTCTCAGGGTCTACTTCTGGAAGAGTCTAACCCAGACAAAGCCTTTAGATTCATTCATTTAATGTGGTTGTTTTCCACAGCTTTGTTGCAAATTCTTTTGTGGAGTGGGGTGGGGAACTATTCCTTCTCTTGTTTCAACAATATTTATGGAGCGTTTAATGTGTATGAGACACTGTGTTGGATTATACAGAGGATTAAAAATTGAATGAATTAAATGATTAAAAAATAGTTCTTGACTTCTAGGAATTGTGATATGAAAATGAATTTCAAAATGGCAATCTCAAGGTTTCTTTACAGTTTCTTTCTCTTGGTTTTTGATTGGTGTACTAACAGAGACAAAGGAAATGCTCTTATGGTAACACTGAGATTCAGAGATGACACATTGTTGACTATTCAGTTTTAGTAATATTAGGTGATCCTCTGAATTAAAAAATACTCATAGTCTTACATTGCTAAAGCATCAAATGTCATTTTATCTCATGTTCTTTTCCAATCTTTATCTATAGTTATTTTACTGTAACAGATGGCAGTCAGAGCATACTTACAGTTTTGAATTCTGCTTTTGAATTATCACTCTTCTATGTATGTTTCCATTTTTTAGACAATCTTCATAATTATTGTAACTTAGAGTACTATACTGAGCTGATGTATCATAAATTACAAAATAGTTTTCATATTGTGTAACTTTTAGATTATTTATAAATCTTTACTATTATGTATAATACTTCAATGAAAATCTACTGATAGCTTTTTTTCCTCTGTTGGAATATTTCCCTTTTATAAATTCTCAGGAGCAGGATTACTATCCCCAAAGAGGCTGAATATTTTGGTAGCTCTTCTTGTCTCTGACACTTCTTTTCTTTGCAGTACCTAGAGCAGAGAGAACTGTTTAAATGTACATGTTAGGGAAAGTGGATAGATGAAAAAGACAGTAGGTGTCCGTTAAAACTTTTTCCTACTACCCCAATAGCATGGATTAATGTAAGAGGCCAGTTAATGATCATGTTGGCAATCACCAAGAGTCTAGCCCTAAGGAGCCAAGATAAAGGCATCTGAGCAGGATTGTTCTCTGGGCCTGGAAGTAAGGGTCCAAGTACACTTCCCAGTGGGGCGAGTGGAGCGCTCCAAGTAGCATGAGGCAGACATATGGGACTAATAATGTCTGGCAGGTTTTGACTAGGGCTGCCTTTGGCTTCATGGGCTGGGTGGACTTGCTCAGGTCAGCCAGGAACTCTTAGCAGCTGCTGCTTGCTTAGAGCTGGGCTGTGATTTGAATGTGCCATCATCTGCTCCAGTGGCCCCTGACTCACCTGGCGCTGTGCTGACTGATGATCGAAGGAGAAATTCTGGGTGTTCCTCGCCTACTGGGCTACAGCTGAGGACTGTTGTCGGCTTCAGAAATTCCCTGATATCCTCAAATATATGGTTTTAATTTAAGCAATACAGAGGACGTATATAAAGTTCAAGACAGTTTCTAGATACCTGTTTGATTAGGTAATTAGTTAGTTACTTCATTGATTAATAGTTAACAAACAGCTATAAGCATTTTTTGAGGGGTTACCATGTGCTAGTCATTATTTCACCTGCTAGGAATATAAATACCAGTAAGACTTGGTACCAGCCCTTGCAAAATTGGTCTGTGACACAGTATTACACTATAAGTATATTATTCTTCAGGATAAGAACAGGAAGTCAAAACTCCAAATTTGTTTTGTAGTTTATGATCATGCATTTCCAAAAGGGATTTAAGGATCATAACCCGGGCCATGTCATGACTAGCCCTTCTATAGGTATATTGTTTCTCTCATTTGAAAGCATCTTTTTAACAGCCCTAAACTCACCATCCTAACTTGGCTCCAATTTGTAACGTCTTCCTTCAAAACCTGGCTCAAAGCTTACTTACCCTGAGATATTTTCTTACTTACATCCTGTCTGATTCGGATTCCTACATATTCCTACAGGATTCCTTGGTATTTATGATGGACTGTTAGATTATCCTGAATGTATTTGGATTTTAGTGTTATATAAATGTGTATATTTTAATGTAAGTTTTATATATATATATATATTAACATCTTTATTGAAGTATAATTCCTTTACAGTGGTGTGTTAGTATATCCCCATATCTCTTCCCCCTTGCGTCTCCCTCCCACCCTCCCTATCCCACCCCTCTAGGGGAACACAGAGCACCGAGATGATCTCCCTGTGCTATGTGGCTGCTTCCCACTAGCTATCTATTTTACATTTGGTAGTGTATATATGTCCATGCCACTCTCTCACTTCCTCCCAGCTTACCCTTCCCCTTTCCTGTTTCCTCAAGTCCGTTCTCTACATCTGTGTCTTTATTTCTGCCCTGCCCCTAGGTTCTTCAGACGATTTAAAAAAAAAAAATTCCATATATATGTGTTAGCATACGGTATCTGTTTTTCTCTTTCTGACTTACTTCACTCTGTATGACAGTCTCTAGGTCCATCCACCTCACTACAAATAACTCAATTTTGTTTCTTTTTATGGCTGAGAAATATTCCGTTGTATATATATGCCACATCTTCTTTATCCATTCATCTGTCGATGGACACTTAGGTTGCTTCCATGTCCTGGCTATTGTAAATAGACCTGCAATGAGCATTGTGGTACATGACTCTTTTTGAATTATGGTTTTCTCAGGGTATATGCCCAGTAGTGGGATTGCTGGGTCGTATGGTAGTTCTATTTTTAGTTTTTTAAGGAACCTCCATACTGTTCTCCATAGTGGCTGTATCAATTTACATTCCCACCAACAGTGCAGGAGGGTTCCCTTTTCTCCACACCCTCTCCAGCATTTATTGTTTGTAGATTTCTGATGATGGCCATTCTGACTGGTGTGAGGTGGTACCTCATTGTAGTTTTGATTTGCATTTCTCTAATGATTAGTGATGTTGAGCATCCTTTCATGCGTTTGTTGGCAATCTGTATATCTTCTTTGGAGAAATGTCTATTTAGGTCTTCTGCCCATTTTTGGATTGGGTTCTTTGTTTTTTTGATATTGAGCTGCATGAGCTGCCTGTATATTTTGGAGATTAATCCTTGGTCAGTTGCTTCGTTTGCAAATATTTCCTCCCATTCTGAGGGTTGTCTTTTGGTCTTGTTTATGGTTTCCTTTGCTGTGCAAAAGCTTTTAAGTTTCATTAGGTCCCATTTGTTTATTTTTGTTTTTATTTCCATTTCTCTAGGAGGTGGGTCAAAAAGGATCTTGCTGTGATGTATGTCATAGAGTGTTCTGCCTATGTTTTCCTCTAAGAGTTTGACAGTGTCTGGCCTTACATTTAGGTCTTTAATCCATTTTGAGTTTATTTTTGTGTATGGTGTTAGGGAGTGTTCTAATTTTATTCTTTTACATGTAGCTGTCCAGTTTTCCCAGCACCACTTATTAAAGAGGCTGTCTTTTCTCCATTGTATATTCTTGCCTCCTTTATTAAAGATAAGGTGACCATATGTGCATGGGTTTATCTCTGGGCTTTCTATCCTGTTCCATTGATCAATATTTCCGTTATTGTGCCAGTACCATACATCTTGATTACTGTATCTTTGTAGTATAGTCTGAAGTCAGGGAGCCTGATTCCTCCAGCTCCATTTTTCTTTCTCAAGATTGCTTTGGCTATTTGGGGTCTTTTGTGTTTCCATACAAATTGTGAAATTTTTTGTTCTAGTTCTGTGAAAAATGCCAGTGGTAGTTTGATAGGGATTGCATTGAATCTGTAGATTGCTTTGGGTAGTAGAGTCATTTTCGTAATGTTGATTCTTCCAATCCAAGAGCATGGTATATCTCTCCATCTGTTTGTATCATTTTTAATTTCTTTCATCAGTGTCTTATAGTTTTCTTCATACAGGTGTTTTGTTTCCTTAGGTAGGTTTATTCCTAGGTATTTTATTCTTTTTTGTTGCAATGGTAAATGGGAGTGTTTCCTTAATTTCTCTTTCAGATTTTTCATCATTAGTATATAGAAATGCAAGAGATTTCTGTGCATTAATTTTGTATCCTGCTACTTTATCACATTCCTTGACTGTCTCTAGTAGTCTTCTGGTAACATCTTTAGGATTCTCTATGTATAGTATCATGTCATCTGCAAACAGTGACAATTTTACTTCTCCTTCTCCGATTTGGATTCCTTTTATTTCTTTTTCTTCTCTGATTGCTGTGGCTAAAACTTCTAAAACTATGTTGAATAATAGTGGTGAGAGTGGGCCACCTTGTCTTGTTCCTGATCTTAGTGGAAATGATTTCAGTTTTTCACCATTGAGAACGATGTTGGCTGTGTGTTTGTCATATATGGCATTTATTATGTTGAGGTTAAGTTCCCTCTATGACTACTTTCTGGAGAGTTTTTATCATAAATGGGTTTTGAATTTTGTCAAAAGCTTTTTCTGCATCTATTGAGATGATCATATAGTTTTTCCTCCTTTAATTTGTTAATATGGTGTATCACATTGATTGATTTGCATATATTGAAGAATCCTTGCATTCCTGGGATAAACCCCACTTGATCATGGTGTATGATCCTTTTAATGTGCTGTTGGATTCTGTTTGCTAGTATTTTGTTGAGGATTTTTGCATCTATGTTCATCAGTGATATTGGTCTGTAGTTTTCTTTTTTTGTGACATCTTTGTCTTGTTTTGGTATCAGGGTGACCGTGGCCTCGTAGAATGAGTTTGGGAGTGTTCCTCCCTCTGCTATATTTTGGAAGAGTTTGAGAAGGATAGGTGTTAGCTCTCTTCTAAATGTTTGATAGAATTCGCCTGTGATGCCATCTGGTCCTGGGCTTTTGTTTGTTGGAAGATTTTTAATCACAGTCTAAATTTCAGTGCTTGTGATTGGTCTGTTTGTATTTTCTATTTCTTCCTGTTTCAGTCTCGGAAGGTTGTGCTTTTCTAAGAATTTGTCCATCTCTTCCAGGTTGTCCATTTTATTGGCATATAGTTGCTTGTAGTAATCTCTCATGATCCTTTGTATTTCCGCAATGTCAGTTGTTAATTCTCCTTTTTCATTTCTAATTCTATTAAGTCTTCTCCCTTTTTTTTGTTGATGAGTCTGGCTAATGGTCTATCAATTTTATCTTCTCAAAGAACCAGCTTTTAGTTTTATTGATCTTTGCTATTGTTTCCTTCATTTCTTTTTCATTTATTTCTGATCTGATCTTTATGATTTCTTTCCTTCTGCTAACTTCGGGGTTTTTTTGTTCTTCTTTCTCTAATTGCTTTAGGTGTAAGGTTAGGTTGTTTATTTGAGGTGTTTCTTGTTTCTTGAGGTAGGATTGTATTGCAATAAACTTCCCTCTAAGAACTGCTTTTGCTGCATCCCATAGGTTTTGGGTCGTCGTGTTTCATTGTCATTTGTGTCTAGGTATTTTTTGATTTCCTCTTTGATTTCTTCAGTGATCACTTCGTTATTAAGTAGTGTATTGTTTAGCCTCCATGTGTTTGTATTTTTTACAGATCTTTTCCTGTAATTGATTTCTAGTCTCATAGCGTTGTAGTTGGAAAAGATACTTGATACAATTTCAATTTTCTTAAATTTACCAAGGCTTGATTTGTGACCCAGGATATGATCTATCCTGGAGAATGTTCCATGAGCACTTGAGAAGAAAGTATATTCTGTTGTTTTTGGATGGAATGTCCTATAAATATCAATTAAGTCCTTCTTGTTTAATGTATCATTTAAAGCTTGTGTTTCCTTATTTATTTTCATTTTGGATGATCTGTCCTTTGGTGATAGTGGGGTGTTAAAGTCCCCTACTGTGGTTGTGTTACTGTCGATTTCCCCTTTTATGGCTGTTAGCATTTGCCTTATGTATTGAGTAGCTCCTATGTTGGGTGCAGAAATATTTACAACTGTTATGTCTTCCTCTTGGATTGATCCCTTGATCATTTTGTAGTGTCCTACTTTGTCTCTTGTAATAGTCTTTATGTTAAAGTCTATTGTCTGATATGAGAATTGGTACTGCAGCTTTCTTTTGATTTCCATTTGCATGGAATATCATTTTCCATCCCCTCACTTTCAGTCTGTATGTGTCCCTAGGTCTGAAGTGGGTGTCTTGTAGACAGCATATATGCAGGTCTTGTTTTTTGTATCCATTCAGCCAGTCTATGTCTTTTGGTTGGAGTATTTAGTCCATTTACATTTAAGGTAATTATCGATATGTATGTTCCTATTACCATTTTCTTATATGTTTTGGGTTTGTTATTGTAGGTCTATTCCTTCTCTTGTGTTTCCTGCCTAGAGAAGTTCCTTTAGCATTTGTTGTAAAGCTGGTTTGGTGGTGCTGAATTCTCTTAGCTTCTTCTTGTCTGTAAAGGTTTTAATTTCTCTGTCGAATCTGAATGAGATCCTTGCTGGGTAGAGTAATCTTGGTTGTAGGTTTTTCCCTTTCATCACTTTAAATATGTCCTGCCAGTCCTTTCTGGCTTTCACAGTTTCTGCTGAAAGATCAGCTGTTAACCTTATGGGGATTCCCTTGTATGTTATTTGTTGCTTTTCCCTCACTGCTTTTAAGATATTTTCTTTGTATTTACTGTTTGATAGTTTGATTAATATGTGTCTCGGCATGTTTCTCCTTGGATTTATCCTGTATGGGACTCTCTGCGCTTCCTGGACTTGACTGACTATTTCCTTTCCCATATTAGGGAAAGTTTTCAACTATAATCTCTTCAAATATTTTCTCAGTCCCTTTCTTTTTCTCTTCTTCTTCTGGGTCCCCTATAATTCGAATGTTGGTGCATTTAATGTTGTCCCAGAGGTCTCTGAGACTGTCCTCCATTCTTTTCATTCTTTTTTCTTTATTCTGCTTTGCAGTAGTTATTTTCACTATTTTATGTTCCAGGTCACTTATCCGTTCCTCTTCCTCAGTTATTTTGTTATTGATTCCTTCTAGAGAATTTTTAATTTCATTTATTGTGTTGTTCATCATTGTTTGTGTGCTCTTTAGTTCTTCTAGTTCCTTGTTAAACGTTTCTTGTATTTTCTCCATTCTATTTCCAAGATTTTGGATCATCTTTACTATCATTACTCTGAATTCTTTTTCAGGTAGACTGCCTATTTCTTCTTCATTTGTTTGGTCTGGTGGGTTTTTACCTTGCTCCTTCATCTGCTGTATGTTTCTCTGTCTTCTCATTTTGCTTAACTTACTGTATTTGGGGTCTCCTTTTCGCAGGCTACAGGTTCGTAGTTCCCGTTGTTTTTGGTGTCTGTCCCCTGTGGCTGAGGTTGGTTCAGTGGGTTGTGTAGGCTTCCTGGTAGAGGGGACTGGTGCCTGTGTTCTGGTGTATGATGCTGGATCTTGTCTTTCTGGTGGGCAGAACCACGGCTGGTGGTATGTTTTGGGGTGTCTGTGACCTTATTATGATTTTAGGCAGCCTCTCTGCTAATGGGTGGTGTTGTGTTCCTGTGTTGCTAGTTGTTTGGTGTGTGGCGTCCAGCACTGTAGCTTGCTGGCCATTGAGTGGAGCTGGGTCTTAGCGTTGAGATGGAGATCTCTGGGAGAGCTTTCGCCGTTTAATATTACATGGAGCCGGGAGGTCTCTGGTTGACCAATGTCCTGAACTTGGCTCTCCCACTTCAGAGGCTCAGGCCTGACACCCAGCCGGAGCACCAATACCCTGTCAACCACATGGCTCAGAAGATAAGGGAGGGAAAAAAAGACGGAAAGAAAAATAAAATAAAGTAAAGTTATTAAAATAAAAGTAAAAAATATATTATTGAAAATAAGAAAATAAAAAAGTGGTTAAAAAAAAAAGAACGAACAAAAGAAGAGAGCAACCAGACGAAAAAACAAATCCACCAATGATAACAAGCACTAAAAACTATACTAAAAAAAACCCAGAAAAACAAAAAAAATGGACAGAGAGAACCCTAGGACAAATGGGAAAAGCAAAGCTATGCAGAGAAAATCACATAAAGAGCATACACATACACACTGACAAAAGGAGAAAAAGGAAAAATATGTATATATATATAAAAAAAGGAAGAGAGCAACCAAATCAATAAACAAATCTACCAATGATAATAAGCTGTATATACTAAGCTCAGATAAACATAAAACCAAAAACAAATTAGATGCAGAAAGCAAACCCCAAGTCTACAGTTGCTCCCAAAGTTCACCGCCTCAATTTTGGGATGATTTGTTGTCTATTCAAGGGTTCCACAGATGCAGGGTACATCAGTTTGATTGTGGAGATTTAATCCGCTGCTCCTGAGGCTGTATGGAGATTTCCCTTTTCCTTCTTTGTTCGCACAGCTCCTGGGGTTCAGCTTTGGATTTTGCCCCGCCTGTGCATGTAGGTCGTCTGAGGGCATCTGTTCTCCGCCCAGAAAGGACGTGGTTAAAGGAGCAGCTGATTAGGGGGCTCTGGCTCACTCAGGCCAGGGGGGAAGGAGGGGTATGGAATGCGGATTGAGCCTGTTGTGGCAGAGGCTGGCGTGACATTGCAATAGCCTGAGGCATGACGTGTGTTCTCCCAGGGAAGTTGTCCCTGGATCACAGGACCCTGGCAGTGGCAGGCTGCACAGGCTCCTGGGAGGGGAGGTGTGGAGAGTGACCTGTGCTCGCACACAGGCTCTTTGGTGGCTGCAGCAGCCACCTTAGCGTTTCATGCCCGTCTCTGGTGTCTGCGCTGAAAGCCGTGGCTTGTGCCTGTTCCTGGAGCTCGTTTAGGTGGTGCTCTGAATCCCCTCTCCTTGCGTACCCCAAAACAGTGGTCTCTTGCCTCTTAGGCAGCTCCAGACCTTTTCCCGGACTCCGTCCCGGCTAGCTGTGGTGCACTAGCCCCCTTCAGGCTGTGCTCACGCAGCCAACCCCAGTCCTCTCCCTGGGGTCCGACCTCCGAAGCCCGAGCCTCAGCTCACAGCCCTGGCCTGCCCTGGCGGGTGAGCACACAAGCCTCTCAGGCTGGTGAGTGCTGGTCGGCACTGATCCTTTGTGCGGGAATCTCTCCGCTTTGCCCTCTGCACACCTGTTGCTGCGCTCTCCTCCATGGCTCTGAAGCTTACCCCCCCGCCCACCTGCCATCTCCGCCAGTGAAGGGGCTTCCTAGCGTGTGGAAACTTTTCCTCCTTCACAGCTCCCTCCCAGAGGTGCAGGTCCCGTCCCTATTCTTTTGTCTCTGTTTTTTCTTTTTTCTTTTGCCCTACCCAGGTACGTGGGGAGTTTCTTGCCTTTTGGGAAGTCTGAGGTCTTCTGCCAGAGTTCAGTAGGTGTTCTGTAGGAGTTGTTCCTCATGTTGATGTATTTTTGATGTATTTGTGGGGTGGAAGGTGATCTGCGTGTCTTACTCCTCTGCCATCTTGGAGCTATCTCTAGTGTAAGTTTTATTGAAATAGAACATGCATACAGAAGAGGGCACATATTATAAGTGTACAGCTCAATTAATTTGCACAAAGTTGATATACCCATGTAGCCAGTACCCAGACCAAGAAACAGTGCCCCTCTGGACCCACTGCATGCCCACATACTTGGTGCCATGTACCGCTAGACCCAGGGGCACAACACACTCTAGCATGACCCTGCCCATACCATAGTTGAAGGTCTTTCCTTACTGAAATTAGTCCATAAAGTCTGGAAGAGGTGACTGTTTTTCTCAAATAAGCAGACACTTACACAAGACTATAAGGATCAAGAAGCATTGGGGAAACATGGCACTACCAAAGGAACATAGTAAACTTCCATCATTGACCCCAAAGAAATTGAGATACATGAATTGTCTGAGAAAGAATTCAAAGTAATTATTTTAAAGAAGCTTAGAGATCTACAAGAGAACAAAGATAAACAATTGAATTAAATTAGGAAAACACTACAAGCACAAAGTGAGCTGTTCAACAGAGAGATAGGAAACATAAAAAAGAACCATACAGAAATTTTGGAGCTGGAGAATACAGTGACTGAATTGAATTCAGAGAGCTTAAATAGCAGACTGGACCACACAGAAAGAAGAATCAGTGCACTTGAAGAAAGATCATTTAAAATAATACAGTCAGAGGAGCAAAGAGAAAAAAGAATGAAAAGGAATGAAGAAAGCCTGTGGGACTTAGACATACCTTTAAGAAAAATAATCTATGTGTCATTGGAGTCCCAGAAGGAGAAGAGAGGGAAAAGGGGGCAGAAAGTTTATAAATAAAGAAATAATGGTTGAGAACTTCCCAAACCTGGAGAGATTCAGATATCCAAGTTTATGAAGTTAATTGGTCACCTTCAAATTTCAGTTCAAAACAATCTTCTGCAAGTCACATTATAATTCAACTGTCTAAAATAAAAGTAAAGAGAATTTTAAAGGCAATAAGAGAAAAAAAAATCTCTCATTCAAGGCAACCCTTATAAGGCAATCAGCAGATTTCTCAGCAAAAACCTTGCAGGACAGGAGAGAATGAGATGTTATATTGAAAGTGCTGAAAGAAAAAAATCTGCCAAACCAAGAATATTTAACCAGTAAAATTGTCCTTCGGAAATCAAGGTGAGATAAAGACTTTCCCAAACAAACAAAAGTTGAGGGAGTGACTTCCCTGGAGGTCCAGTGATTAAGACTCCGTGCTCCCAATGCAAGGGGCACAAGTTCGATCCCTGATTGGGGAACTAAGATCCCACATGCTGTGCAGCGTGGCCTAAAAAAAAAAGAAAATTTGAGGGAGTTCATCACCCTCAAATTTGAGGGAGTTCATCACCCTCAAATCACTAGACTTGCCTTACAAGAAATGCTGAAAGGAGTTCTTCAAGCTAAAATGAAGGATACTAATTAGTAACATGAAAACATAAAAAATATGCAACACACTGGTAAATGTACATATACAGTCAAATTTAGAATACTCTAATACTGTAATATGGTTATGTGTTAAGCACTTAACTCTAGTATAAATGTTAAAGGACAGGAGTATTAAAAATAGCTATAGCTTCTGCTTTATAACAAAATAAATCAGCTATACATATACATATATCCCCAAGCAATTATACTCCAATAAAGATGTTAAAAAAAATAGCTATAGCTACAGTAATTTCATAATGGATACACAATATAAGAAGATATAAATTGTTACATCAAAAACATAAAACATGGGAAGGGGAGTAAAAGGGTAGAGTTTTTATATGCAATCAGAATGAAGTTGAAATCAGCTTAAAATTGACTGCTTTATTTGTAAGATGTTTCAAGTAAGCCTCAGGATAACCACGAAACAAAAACCTGTAGTAGATACACACAAGATAAAGAGAAGGGAATCAAAGTAGACCACTATGAAAAATCATCATTTCACAAAGGAATACAGCAAGAAAGGAAGAAAGGAACTGCAAAACAGTCAGAAAACAATTAACAGTATGACAATAGTAAGTTCTTACTTATCAATAATTACTTTAAATGTAAACGGATTCAATTCTCCAGTCAAAAGACATACAGTGACTGAATGGGTTAAAAAAAACAAGGCTTAAGTGTATGCTGCCTACAAGAGAGTCACTTCAGCTTCAAGCCCACACACAGATTAGAAGTGAATTGATGGAAGAAGATATTCCATGCAAATGGAAACCAAAAGACAGCAAATGTACCTGTACTTATGTCACATGAAATAGACTTTAAGTCTAAAACTGTGACAAGAGACAAAGTTATTATATAATTTTAAAGGGTTGAATTCATCAAGAGGATAAAACAATTGTAAATATATATGCATACAACATTGGGGCACCTAAATATATTAAGCAAATAGTAACAGATCTGAAGGGAATAATAGATGATAACAATAATAGCAGGAGATGTCAGTACTCTACTTTCAATAATAGTTAGATCACCAGACAGAATATCAATAAGGTAACATTGGATTTGAACTATATTTAGATCAAATAGACCTAACGGACATATACAGAACATTCCATTCAAAAGTAGCAGAATACACATTCTTCTCATGTACACATAGAACATTCTCCAGAACAGATCATATTTTATGTCACAAAATAAGTCAACAATTTTTAAAAGATTTAAATCATATCAAGTGTCTTTTCTGGCAACAGTGGTATGAAACTAGAAATTGACAACAGGAGGAAAAATGGAAAATTCATGAATATGTGGAAATTAAACAACATACTCCTAAACAACCAATGAGTCAAAGAATAAATCAAAAGTTATCCTGAAACAAAAGAAAATGAAAACAGTGTACCAAAACTTATGGGATGCAGCAGAAGTGGTGTGAGGAGGGAAGATTATAGCAATAAATGCCTACATTAAAAAAAGAGGAATATCTCTAATAAACAAGCTTACTTTACATCTCCAAGAATTAGAAAAAGAAGAACAAACTAAGACCAAAGTTGGCAGAATGAAGGAGATAACAAAGATCAGAGCAGAAATAAATGAAATAGAGAATAGAAAAACAATAGAAAAGTTCAATGAAACTAAGAGTTGGTTTCTTGAAAAAAATGAACAAAATTGACAAACCTTCAGCTAGACTTAAAAAGGAAAACAAAGAGAGGACTCAAATAAAATTATAAATGAAACAGGAGACATTACAGCCAGTATCACAAAAATACAAATGATAATAAGAGACTAGTATGAACAATTATATGCTAACAAATTTGAAAACTTACCAGATATGGATAAGTTCTCAGAAACATACAGCCTACCAAGTCTGAATAAAGAAAAAATAGAAAATCTAAACAGACCAATAACAAGTAAGGAGATTGAATCAATAATAAAACTTTCCAACAAAGAAAAGCCCAGGACCTGATGGCTTCATAGATGAATTCAACCAAATATTTAAAGAAGAATTAGTATCATCTTTCCCAGACTCTTCTAAAATTTGAGGAGGAGGCAACCCTCTCAAACTCCTTTTACCAGTCCAGCATTACCCTGATAGCAAAGCCAGTTAAGGATACTACAAGAAAAGGCCAATATCCCTGATGAATATAGATGCAAAAAATCTCAACAAAATACTAGCAAACCAAATTCAGTAGCACAATAGAAGCACAAAAGAAGGAAGTTCTGCCACTTGTGACAACATGGATGAACCTGAAGGAAGTATGCTAAGTCAAATAAGCAAGACAGGGAATGACAGATACTGTATGATCTCACTCATGTGGAATATAGAAATGTCAAATTCATAAAAATAGTAGTTTGATGATTATAAGGGGTGGGGAAAATGGGGAGATATTGGTAAAGGGTTCAAATTTTTAGTTAGAAGATGAATAAGTTTTGGGAATCTAATGTACAGCATGGTGACTGTAGTTAACAATACTGTAATGTATACTTGAAAGTTGCTATGAGAGTAAATCTTAAAGATTGTCACCATAACAACAACAACAAAATGGTAATTATTTGAGGTAAAGGATATGTTAATTAACCTTGTGGTAAACATTTTTCAATGTATACATGTATCGAATCATCACATTGTATACCTTAAACTTACATAATGTTACATGTCAATTTTATCTCAGTAAAGCTGGGGGGAAATTTTTAAAATAAATTCAATTTTTAAATTTAAAGTTTGATTTAATTTACGCCATTGTCTATGTTTCAAGGTTGAAGCCATTGCTTATGTATGTCCCGGATTTTACAGTTTTTTACAAGGTTAAAAAAAGAGTTTGTTTTGTGAGGACAGTTTCCAACCTGGGAAAACCTTACATACTCTTTTTAGTGATGAAGGCAAGAAGAGATTAGGAGATTTCTTCATGTTTTTACCCGAGGGAACATCTTTTCATAGCATTAGGCAGGAAATGAAAACTATTTAGGCACATTGAACTTGGCTAGAAAGTTATGGGAGAATTTTAGGTAGGATGAGGTAATTTGGGGCTAGGAAGGAGAGAGGAATTGAGGATAGCACCATTTTCTTTCCTCAACTTTGAGACCAAGTACATTGGCTTCTTTTTTCCTTCTTTCTCCTCCCACCCTTCTGCTGATCCCTTTGGGAAATTTTTGCCTTAAATTAAATTGACAAAAGACTGTTTAATAGGACAAAAATGTCACAGAATTTATTTATACATGCAACATGCATGTATGTGGGGGAACTCAATAAGTAACTCAAAGGGATGATTATAATTTGGGGCTTATAATACCATCTTAACAGAGGGCAACAAATTGTGGAGAAGTGACTAGACAAAGGAAAGGGTGATTTGGGACTTCCCTGGTGGTCCGGTGGTTGGGACTCCATGCTTCCACTGCAGGGGGCATGGGTTCGATCCCTGGTCAGGGAACTGGGATCCCGCATGCCACGTGGTGTGGCCAAAAAAAAAAAGGAAAGGGTGATTTGGGCTTCTAGAGGTGGTAAACTGTGGCAAGGAAACTAGGAAATGTATGGTAAATAAAGGTTGTTTAGTGAAGTTTGTTTTGCAGATGAGTCATTCTTTTTCTGGTACATGAGTTGGGAACACCTTTACAAATAAAGATTTATGTATGGTACCTTTGCAAACAGAAATTATATCCTGGTTTTAGGCAGAAAGGGGGAAGGCAGAGAGTTCCTCCTGTGTCTGCTATTTCTTAATAGTCTTCAGCTCAAAATAGTCCTTATGCTAAAGTGGCATCTTTTGGGGTGGCATTCTGATCCCCTTCACCATATTTCTCTGTTTTTTTTTCTTCATCTACAGTTTTAATCTGCAGTTGGAAGGAATTAGATAACAGTGAAATTGAAGGGGAGACATATGGGAAAATGTCTAGAGCATCACCTATTATAGATCAATTCTGAAGTAACAGTTTCCTCAAGTCTCCTCTGATATGAGTAGTCAGTAAAAACATATCTAGTTATGCATAGTTTTATGTACCTTTCAAATAACTTTTAATCTTAAATAGTATACTGCTGGCCTGTTTTTTTGTTTTTGTTTTTAGCATCTTAGGAGCACTGTAATTCTGAAGCTAAATACAGCATCTGGTGTAGTTCCTATCTCTTTTTCTCAAGTGTTTACCCAGGTGATCAGAGGGAAGGAGAGAAACTGGTAAAAATACTGCTCAATCAGTTGTTTGGACTTGGAAGATAAATTGGTAGTGAATAGATTAAGCCTTTTAGACAGAAGTTGCCTAGAAACAATTGACTTAAGCCACTTAAACATGAACTTTCCTTACTTGTTAAATTAAAGGAATATCCAGAGAAGATGTGGTGTATACACATACACACACACACACACACACACACACACACACACACACACACACTGGAATATTACTCAGTCATAAAAAAGAATGAAATAATGCCATTTGCAGCAACATGGATGGACCTAGAGATTATCATGCTAAGTGAAGTCAGGCAGACAAAGACAGATATCATGATATCGCTTATGTGTGGAATCTAAAAAAATGATACAAGTAAACTTATTTACAAAACAGAAATAGACTCATAGACATAGAAAAAAAACTTATGGTTACCAAAGGGGAAAGAGGGGAGAGCGATAAATTAGGAGTTTGGGATTAACATATACACACTACTATATATAAAATAGATAACCAACAAGGACCTACTGAATAGCACAGGGAACTATATTCAATATCTTATAATAACCTATAATGGAAAAGAATCTGAAAAAGAATATACATATATATACACACACATATATGTATGTGTATATATATGTGTGTGTGTGTATATATATATGGCTGAATCACTTTGCTGTACACCTGAAACTAACACAACATTGTCAATCAACTATACTCCAATAAAAAAATTAAAGGAGTATCCAAATGGCAACATGGATTTTTTTTAAACAATAATTTGAAATATAATATGTTAAGTTCAGGAGACTAACATTTTTTGTATCACCGGTGATGATTCTGAAAGGGTTATTACCCCACCACCCCGCCCATCTATTAATCACAAGACGAATAAAGAGCATGCCCTGCTATTTATTCTGGGATGATACTGGCTTGTGGTTAAGAGTTGTAGGCTATGGATTCACATTTTCTGGGCTTAGAAACTCACTCTATAAATGATCTTTAACAGAAGAAAGTTTAGGGGTTTAGTGGAGTGGGCCATTGTCATTAATAGAGCTTTATAGGATCGTAGGGATTTGATTGCTGAATATATCTCTTGCTGAATTCTAACAAAGTGAAACAAAAAACATGATTTCAGGATGTTTTATTTGGGTCCTTTATTCTGTGGGCCCTTCAGACTTTGGGGTTTTTATTGGGCACAGCTTTATATAACCATTGTTTGATTCTCTTTAATGACATATATCGAATTTAATATAACAATAACAAGAAAATGCTCAGTATAAGATGAGCAAGGCATTAGCCAAACAGAGCCACTTGGAACATGTTCTCTAACAGAAGGTGGCTATTACTGGAGGGAGGTGTCGAGTAGGCATTCCAGAAAGGCAAAAACTACAGCTATCATAGTTTCCTATAGATATATCCAGGTAGAGTGAAAAGTGGAAGAGACCTTAAGAGATCTAAACCAGTGGGTCACAAACCTGGCTGCACATTAGAATCACCTCAGGAGTGTTAAGAATGGTCCTTGGCCAAGATCTATCCCAGAGATATTTGACTGGGGAGGGGTCTGGGCATTCTCCAGGAATTCAGATGTGCAGCCAGTGTTGCATCAATATAAACCAACTTTTCTGAAACGTAGAGATGTTAAAACAGATTCCCCAAGTCTATGCAATTATATGTGGTGGCGCTGACTCTAGGCCTGTGCTTTTTCTAATGTACCATCCTTCCTGCTTCATTACCTTGGCAAATTCTATCTCCCTCTCCCCCTCCATCCTCATTCACAATCCTACCTTTTGACTTGACAAACAGTCTTCTTCTGGCAGTGAAATGGTGTGTTTTGGCTCCAAGAGGTAAATTACTTCTTATGACAAGCACTTTTCCTCCAAGGGAAGCATACTTCACTTACCCTACTTCATGGCACTGTGGGGGGGGGGGTCCACAGAGATGTTAAGCAACAGGAATTCTTTGGTTGATACAGGAGGCATTGTATTAAAAGGGCATGACAGCTCTTTGGAAATACAAAAAGAAAACACTTTTAGGAGCCTCCTGAATCTTGTACATTTTGCTTTGGAAATGAATTCTGAGTTCTTGGGGTTTTTCTGGAACATATGACTTATTTCTAAGATAGAAGTCTTTCAACTCTACTTTTTAAGACTTGTAGGCTTCTGATAAGCTTTTAAAGAGTGGTATTACAGAGATATTTGTGAGACTGGTAAAGTTTACATGGGGAAGATGTAGAATTTTCTTTCTAAAATGAAACAATATTTCAAACATATAGAAAAGAGTAGCAGAAAATATAATGAATAACTGTGTACCTGCCTCTAGCTTTTACAAATCTTAATAATATACCATAATTATAATACATCACAATATAATATAATTTGGTATATAAAAACTTTTTACTAGAAAAATTTCAAAAATACGCTAAAGTAAATATATAGTATGCTGACTACTCATGTAGCCTTTTATCCAACTTTAACACTTATCAATATTTTCCCAACTATTTTTCATCTATCCTCCACCTCCTTTTCTTATATTTCTAGAATACTTTCTTTTAAAATCCTAGACATCAAGTAGTTTCAGTTGCAAATATTTTGGTATGCATCAGTGAGGTTTGTTTGTTTGTTTGTTTATTTTACATGACCACCATGTCATTATTATACCTAACAGAAATAGTGGAAATTTCTTAATGTTGTCTAATACCCAGCCCATAATCAAATTTCCCCAGTTCTCTCAAGGTTTTTTTTAAACTGTTGTTTGGTATAGCAACTTTTTTTTTTTTTTTAATAAATTTCTTTCTTTCTTTCTTTTTTGGCTGTGTTGGGTTTTTTTGTTGCTGCATGTGGGCTTTCTCTAGTTGTGGTGAGCGGGGGCTACTCTTCGTTGCGGTGCGCGGGCTTCTCATTGCGGTGGCTTCTCTTGTTGCAGAGCACGGGCTCTTGGAGCACAGGCTTCAGTAGTTGTGGCACACGGGCTCAGTGGTTGTGGGTCGTGGGCTCTAGAGCACAGGCTCAGTAGTTGTGGCACATGGGCTTAGTTGCTCCGCAGCATGTGGGATCTTCTCGGACCAGGGCTCGAACCCGTGTCCCCTGCATTGGCAGGCGGATTCTTAACCACTGTGCCACCAGGGAAGTCCCAGTATAGCAACTTTTTAATCATCAAAATTTTCAGGGCTTCCCTGGTGGCCCAGTGGTTGAGAATCTGCCTGCCAATGCAGGGGACACGGGTTCGAGCCCTGGTCTGGGAAGATCCCACATGCCGCGGAGCAACTAGGCCCGTGAGCCACAATTACTGAGCCTGCGCGTCTGGAGCCTGTGCTCCGCAACAAGAGAGGCCACGATGGTGAGAGGCCCGCGCACCGCGATGAAGAGTGGCCCCCACTTGCCGCAACTAGAGAAAGCCCTAGCACAGAAACGAAGACCCAACACAGCCATAAATAAATAAATAAATAATTAAAAAAAATTTTTTCAAACATAACCCAAAGTGGAAAGAATGGTATAATGTAACCAGTATTCTATCACCCAACTTCAACCATCAGACAGATGTAGTTTTTAAAGAGCTAAAACATTATTGTATACCTCTTCTGTTGTTTGTATTTGGTTTGTTTTATTTCTGAGAATATTTTAAATAATGTTATTACATGTAGGTAATATATAATGTAAAAAATAAATGTATGGTGTTTGCATGCTTTGAACCATACTTGAATGCTGTACCTATTCTTTGGCAATATGTCTTTTTCACTTAATATCATATATTTTTAGGTTTATTTTTAAATGTTCCTTCTGTGGGTCAGCGGTTTTGGCTGGGCTCAGCTTTTTCTGCATCAGTTGAGATGATCATGTATTCTTTTTTCTTTATTCTGTTAATGCGGTATATTGCATTGATCGATTTTTGTATGTTGAATCATCTTTGCCTTCCAGGAATAAATCTCATTCAGTCATGGTGTATAATCTTTTTAATATGCTGCTAAATTCAGTTTGCTAATATTTTCTTGAGGATTTTTGCATTAATGTTCACAAGGGCTATTGGTCTGTAGTTCTACTTTCTTGTAGTGTCTTTGGCTTAATATCAGGACAGTGCTGGCCTCATAGAATCAGTTAGGAAATGTTTCCTTGTCTTCAGTTTTTTTGAAGAGTTGGAGAAGGATTGGTGTTAGTTCTTTAAAGGTTTGGTATAATTCACCATGAAGCTATTAGGTTGAGCTCTTTGTTGGGAGATTTTTGATTACGGATTCAATCTCCTTACATTTATAGGTTTATTCAGATATTCTGTTTCTTTGTTATTCAGTTCTGATAGATTTTGTATGTCTAGGAATTTGTTTCATCTAAGTTATCTAGCTTTTTGGCAAATAATTGCTCATAATATTCTCTTATAATCCTTTTAATTTTGTGTCAGTAGTAATATCTCCACTTTCATTTTTTATTTTTGTTATTTGTATCTTCTTTCTTTTTCTTTGTCAGTCTAACTAATGGTTTGTTATTTCTGTTGCTCTGTTAAAAGAACAAACTTTTGGTTTTATTGAACTAGTATTTTTAACAATTCTCTATTTTATTTGTCTCTGCTGTAATATTTATCATTTTCTTCCTTATGCTAGCTTTGTGTTTATTTTGTTCTTCTTTTTCTAGTTCCTCAAGATGTAAAGTTAGGTTTTGATTTGAGATCTTCTTTTTTAATGTATGCATTTATAGCTATAAATTACCGTCAGAGCCCTGCCTTCACTGTATCCCATAAATTTTGGTATATTGTGTTTTCATTTCATTCATTTCTAAATAGTTTGTAGGTTCCATTGTGATTTCTTCTTTGACCCATTGGTTGTTTAAGGTTCTATGTGTGTGTGAATTTTCCATTTTTCTTCTGTTACTGATTGTGGTCAGAGAAAATACTTTGTGTGATTTAAATCTTTTAAAATTTGAGTCTTGTTTTGTGGCCTAACACATGTTCTATGCTGGAGAATGTTCCATCTCCACTTGAGAAGAATGTGTTTTTTTTGTTAGGTCTAGTTGGCTTATAGTGTTGTTTCACTATTTCCTTATAGATCTGTCTATTTATTCTGTCCATTATTGAAAGTGGGGTACTGAATACTGCAACTACTATTGTAGAACTATCTATTTCTCCCTTCAAATATATCAGTGTTGCTTTTTATATTTTGGGGCTCTGTTGTTTGGTGTATATATGTTTATAATTTTTATATCTTCTTGATGGATTGATCCTCTTAACAATATATAATGTCCTTTGTCTCTTGTAATGGTTTTTTACTTAGACTATTTTGTCTGATATTAGTATAACCACCTCAGCTCTCTTTGGGTTACTATTTGTATGAACTATCTTTTCCCATTCTTTCACTTTCAATCTATTTGAGTTTTTGGATCTGAAGTTTGTCTCTTGAATACAGCATATAATCATATTTAAAAATCTCTTCTGCCAATTTATGCTTTTCTTTTTTTTTTACTGAAGTATAGTTGATTTGCAATATTATATTAGTTTTAGATGTATAGAATAGTGATTCAGTATTTTTACAGATTATACTCCATTAAAAGTTATTACAAGGTAATGGCAATGGTAATTCCCTGAGCTATATAATGTATCCTTTTTGCTTATCTATTTTATGCATAGTAGTTTGAATCTCTTATTCCCATACCCCTAACTTGCCCCTCCCCCCTTCCTTCTTCCTTTTGTTGACCACTAGTTTGTTTTCTGTTTCTGTGAGTCTGTTTCTATTTTGCTGAATAAAAGCATAAGAAATACAGGAAACTAACAAAAAGGCAGTAGTAATTCCTTCTTTATCATTAATTACTTCAAATATAAATGGATTAAATTCTACAATTTGAAGGCTTAGACTGTATTATTTGCTGCTGAACCCCTTTAGTGACTTTTTCACTTCATTTATTGTACTTTCCAGCTCTAAAATTTGATTCTTTTTATAACCTATTTTTTAACTGATTTCCTCGCTTTGTTCATATATAGTTTTCTTGATTGCTTTAGTTCTTTTTCCATGTTTTCCTTTATCTCTTTGAGCATATTTAAGACAGCTGTCTAGTAAGTTTGTTGCTTGCATTTCTTCAGGGATGATTTCTGGAGATTTGTTTTGTCCCTTTGAATGGGCCATACTTTGCTGTTTCTTTGTATGCCTTGTGATATTTTTGTGTGTGCAGAACAGACATTTGAATGTTGCAGCTCTGCAAACCAGATTCTTCTCTTTCCTCAGGGTTTGCCTTTGCTTTTTTTTTTTTATTGTTGCAGGCTGTAATAGTCCATTTGTTTAGTGGCTTTCCAAATTATTCTTGCAAAGACTGTTTTCCTTGATGTGTATGTTCTCTGAAATCTCTGCTCCTTAGCTTAAGTTCAGCTAGTGTGTTGACAGATATTTCTTGAATGCCAGGAGCTAAAAACAACAAGCAAATAAGAAAAACCAAAACCAAACAATATAAATGAAAAATGTCTCTCCCAATCTTTGTACCTTGGCTTTGTTCTGGGATTCTCCTTCCACACTTAACCTGGCTTGCACTGAGCCTAGGGATTGGCCCAAGGTGAAAGATTGGAGTCTTCTCAGTTCTTTTCTGAGCATGTATCTTGCCCTGGGCATGTGCACAGCTTTGTAAATTCCCACATATACACAGGTGCTATTGAATGTCCTAATTTGCCAAAGAAATTCTCCCCAACTTTTGCTCCTGGGACTTAGGCAGTTTATTGTATATTTCAACATTAACCTTTGGCCCCAAGTGTCAATGGGCTGTTAGTTGGGCTTCCAGTGTTTTTGAATAATGCCCCTTGCTTTTCTGGCCTTAGTCTGAGTTAGGTGAAAGGGAGATAAATACCTTGTATCAGTACTTCAGATAACCCCCAGACAGGTTAGAACAGACATACACAATAATTTGTAAATAGGGTCTGCTTTGTTTTCTCTTGGACCAGGAACCAGCGTCCCACACTGACCATGGGCTACAACTCCTGCCATGCCAGAGGAGGCTTGAGGTAAGGACAAGTAACAACTCCACAAAGCTTTCCCACTGTTTTGAAGTTGCCTTTTTCCTCATTCATTGCCTGCTTGATTGCTGTAAACCTTTGACTGTTTTCCAAAGTTCTGAGACAGTTGTTTTTCATAGTTTCTGCTTGTTTTTTTGATGTTTCTATGGGGGAATGAGAGCTTGGAGCTGCCTACTCTGCCATTTTTTTCTCTAAATTGTATCATGAAGTTCCTTTTAGGAGAAACTTCCTACTCATTGCCCCTAAAGAAGGGCTATTCTTACACAGGTCAGGTGACTCTACCCCCTTGACCATAGTTGTCGGGACCATGGAATGTGTACCCGGTACATAGCTTGGCTTGAAAATATTTTGTTAGTAAAACAGATTACCTTTCTTGGAAATCTGAACTGAGGAAATGAAGCAAATAGTATAAGGAACTGAGGCTAAAAGTATGTATGTCGGGAGGTCACATGATTTAGAATCAGCAGTCACGGGGCCTCATGGCAGATTTTGAGGAAGCAGATATTTAGGAAACAGATACTGAGAGCTACAGAGAAGCCATAAATAAGAGATCATGTGGCTGGTGAGAGAAGAGATAACAGCCAATCCCCAGATTTCCCTTGGCTCCCAATGTCTTTCCGTTTCCAGTGCCTGTGTATCCTTAAACAAACTCTAATTGTCAAAGTTCCTTGTATGATTTCCTGTTTTTCACAACCTGTAGAACTCAGTTGGAACCTGGCACCGTCCTCAAAGGCTTCCATAACCACTCAGACTTTTATGAAATGTGTGTGAGTCACCTCCCTAGCATGGCTTATATTTCTCTTACAAGGCCACCAACATAAATAATGAAAAGGAAAACATGAGAGCAAATGTCTCCAATGAAAGCAACTCATGTGAAAAATAGTCCACGACACCAGATATGACTGGATTCATTCATCCTTAAAAAATAAGCAGTTGCCCTCTGTGTTTTTTGTTTGGCCAAATTCAAAACGTAGTAGAAATTTGAATTTATCTTTGGACCATGTAAATTTCTCTTTTTCCCTGCAATGGAGTACCGTAGTAGAAAGGCTGTGCATGAAAAGATCGTAGATACACCTCAGGCAAGCTTCTCCAAGAAGAGTTACAACTGTATTTACTCAAAGGATTGGCATGGAGAAGCACATAAGAAAGGAGACAACTGCCTTCTAATAGGGTAGTGGAGACAGAAGGCAAAATAGGCACTAAGTTAGACAATTGTTCTGTGTTTGTTTTTTGAGTAGAAGAGGGAAATGTGCTCAGAACAGCTGTGTAATACTTAGGGTGAGTAATTATACTGCCTACAAAAATGCCCCTGCTATTGCTGTTATAAGAAGCTTCTAAAATGGGTGAGACACCAGAACCAGTTTGCCTGCTTACATGCTGAGTCAAAAAAATGGAAAATCCCTTGGGGAGATTTGAGTACTCAAATGATTCTTGTGGAAGTGCTGCTGATTGAAAAGTGGCAGGTGGTGTGTTCACACTGGGATAAATGCCTTTTGAGTCCATCGACATGCACCTTAGGGGCCCACGTTTGAATCAAGCTGAAGGGACACAAGGGGCATTTTTCCTCGTTTTATTATCAGAAATACAGTTTAGGTAAATGACATGGAGTAGTGTTTCTTAACCATTTTTTTCCAACTCATTTCTTTTTTTAACAAGCATAAAAATCTCATGCCCTCCATTAATGTTATTTCAAATTTCTAAGTAAATTAAAATGTGATTTAAACTAAATCAATGTAATGAGACAAAGGAATACTTCATTTTCACACTAAAGACTGATCCTTTTAAAATCACTAAACAAGATAACAGAGTTATCAAGTTGAACTTGCAAGTCAATTTATCAAGTTATCAAGTTAATCAGGTTTCTTGAATGCTTTAATCATCTGTAGCCTTCATGTTTGTCTCTTGTGCTTCTCTATATATAGAGATAGAAAGCTGTATCACATATATATCACACCTCTCCTGAGAGTTATAAAAGAGCACAAAATAGTTGTTGTTAATACATTTGTGAAACAAGACTTTCACATCTAAGTTAGCTACCATTACAGAGTTATGATTCTACTTTGAATCAAGGGAAGATGATGTAAGTGCCAGAAAGAAGGCATAAACAACTACTATTGGAAGGAAATGATAACGGTAAGTTGTTTATGCCAGAAAAGGCTTCTCAAGGTGGGTTAGAGTTGTCCTAGGCCTTGAAAAATTAGTAGGAATTAGATAGGAAGAGGAGATGGGGTAGTGTTTTTAGTCTTTTAGGCTCCTGTGATTTTTCAGAGAATGCCCTGAGTCTGAAGACCCTATGTACACAATCTCCTCATCCCAGTGTTAAGCCTCCAAAACTTTATTGAGATCCTTGTAAAACCCTCTCTTCAATGTCAGTTGGTAGTTTTGGAAACTCACAGGAGGACACGTAATTGTTTTGGGTAGGCCAAGATGCAGCCAGTGACATATATAAAAGAATGTGAAGAGACTGGCTGCGAAGAGGAGACACTTCTCTAGGCAAAATGGTAACTAGCCTGTGGCTGAACTTCATCATAGGCTAGGTTGACTCTGGGCACTGATGTTGAATTCCTGTCGTGCTGTTACATGGGAAACCAAAATAATGTGCCTTCTAAGATGGCTTGTAGTATCTTTGTCTCCCTGAGATGTTGGGTCCGAAATAGAATGGATAGACATTTTAAAAAAAACTCTCAGCTTTTCATATATAATCACTGTCTAATATGCCAAGAAAAGCCAACAAGCTGTCTCAGTTCAGTGGGCAAAACTTGGTGAGCAGCAGACAATTTTAAGGACTCTTATATTGAGTTTTTATTAAGAAATAAACTAGAACAAGGGAAGAAAGAATTGTTACCAAGGCTAAGGCCTGGAATGCAGCACAAGCTCCTTTTAATTGTGCCTGTCAGCCACTTTGCTCTCTAGCCCCCTTGACCTGTTTTTATTTTCTTCCCCTGCTCTGCATTCAGAACCAAGTCTGGAGTGTTTTGAAAGCTCACTATGTGCCTTGAAGCTCTTTTCTCTGGAAATGGTGTAGAATTGGCCACTTAATACTGTTTCCCTCCACTATTGTTCTCTTTTGAGCTGAGTCAAGTGTCCTACAAGTTTGTTTGGGCTCCATTTCCACCTCTATTGCTCTATGGGTATATCATTTAGCCTCTTTTTCAATTTAAGGGGTTCTAACCTTGAGGGAACAAAAAAAAAAACCCTTCAGATGTTTTCTTTGTAAACTTTCAGTTGATTTCAGCTTGATTTTGGCCACAAACTAAATCATTCAAGCATCATCAGTGTTGGCCTACTCTTTTGCTTTCCCTCTTGTCCCACCTTCAGTCCTGGGACCCCACAGTTATCTCGTCCATGCTAGTCCTTGCCTAGAGCATTACAGATAAAAGCATCAAAAGATAACCGAGGCTTTATGCTTAGAATCTTTAAAAGCTTTATATGGCTTCTAAACAGCAACAGGGTAAAATCTGTACTCCTTGGCATGCCCAATGGATCTTTAATACGTGACTCCAGCACACTTTTTACAATCCAGTGTGGTGGGTAACTTGCCTACACAGGATATATACTTCCACACCACCAGGTCTTTGCTCACCCCAGAAACTCTGCCCTGAAGACCCTTTCCCTAACCTACTTCTACAGCCTTCAAGGTCCAACTAAATATGTCACTTCCTCTGTACATTTGACTTATACCCCACTCCCAAATTAATTTTTTCTTAACGGTGGTTTCAGTGAAGATAAGCCAGGTTTTTACTATAGTAACAAATGGCTTCCAAATCTCAGTGATTTAAGTTTAGTTCTCCTTTTTGTTACATGTCCATCTCAAATCAGCTGTGTCTCTCCTCTGAATCATGTTCACTCTGGGGCCCAGGCTGGCAGAGCAGCCTTTATCTGCGATATTGTTGTCAGTTGGCATAGGGAAAAGCAGCGGCTCTTAGCTCAGAAGTGGAGAGTGTCAATTCAGTTCATATTTCGTTGGCCACGAGAAATCCTATGTCATTAGTCATTGTAATGAGGAAGTATAATATACACCCAGAAGGGAGCAGATGATATATTTTTAAATTGAGGAATAATTGACATATAACTTTATACTAGTTTCAGGTGCACAACATAATGATTCAATATTTGTATGCACTGTGAAATGATCACCACAGTGTCTAGTTACCATCTATCACCATATAAAGTTACAAACTTTTTTCTTGTGGTGAGAACTTTTAAGATTTACTCTCTTGGCAACTTTCAAATATGCACAGCAATATTATTGGCAATCGTCACCATGCTATACATTACTTATTTTGTAACTGGAAGGTTGTACCTCATGACCCCTTTTACGCATTTTGCCCACCCCCAACGCCCCTCCCCTCTGGCAACCACCATTCTTTTCTCTGTAAGTTTTGTTATGTTATGTTTGTTTACTTGTTTTGTTTTTAGATGCCACATGTAAGTGAAATCATTCAGTATTTGTCTTTCTCTGTATGACTTATATCACTTAGTATAATACCCTCAAGGTCTGTCCATGTTTTTGCAAATGGCAAGATTTCATTCTTTTTTATGGCTGAGTAATGTTCCATTATATATATAGTCAAAGAGCATAAAGTTTCGTTAAGGCAAAATGAATTAGCTCTAGGGATCTGCTGTACCTGTAGTCAACAACAGTAGAGATATATATACCTAAACATGCCACTTAGGTTTTTTCCATATCTTGGCCATTATAATAATGCAGAACATAGCGGTGCATATATCTAATTATATCTAATTAGTGTTTTTGTTTTCTTTGGATAAATGCCCAGAAGTGGAATTGCTCGATTGTATGGTTGCTTCACTTTTAATTTTTTGCGGAACCTCCATACTGTTTTCCATAGTGGCTGCACCAATTTACATGCCCACCAACAGTGCACAAAGGTTCTCTTTTCTCCACTTCTTCACTAATACTTGTTATTTCTTGTCATTTTGATGATAGCCATTCTAACAGGTTTGATGTGGTATCTCATTGTGGTTTTGATTTGTATTTTCCTGATGATTAGTAATATTGAGCGTCTTTTCATGTGCCTGTCTGCCCTCTGCATGTGTTCTTTGGAAAAATGTCTATTCAGAATTCACTGCCCATTTTTTCAGTCAGATAGTTTTTTTGCTATTGAGTTGTATGAGTTTTTTATGTATTTGGATATTAACCCCTTATTGGATACATGATTTGCAAATATTTTCTCCCATTCCATAGGTTGCCTTTTCATTTTGTTGATGGTTTCCTTTGCTGTACAGAAGCTTTTTAGTTTTATGTACTCCCACCTGTTTATTTTTGCTTTCATTGCCTTTGCTTTTGGAGTCAGATCCAAAAAATCATCACCAAGACTGATGAAAACACCTATGTTTTTTTCTAGGAGTTTTACAGTTTCAGGTCTTACATTCAAGTCTTTAATCCATTTTGAGTTAATTTTTGTGTTTGGTGTGTGATAGTAGTCTAGTTTCATCCTTCTGCATGTGGCCGTCCAGTTTTCCCAGCACCATTTATTGAAGAGACTGTCCTTCCCCATTGTATAGTCTTGCCTCCTTTGTCATAAATTAATTGATCATACAGGTATACCTCATTTTATTATGATTGATTTAAAAAACTTTTTTCAGACATTGATTTTTTTTACAAATTGAAGGTTTGTGGCAACCCTGCATCAATCAAGTCTGTCGGCACCATTTTTCCAACAGTATTTGCTCACTGTGTTTCTGTGTCATATTTTGTTAATTCTTGCAGTATTTCAAGCTTTATTATTATTATTATATTTGCTATGGTGATATGTGATTAGTGATCTTTGATGTTACTACTATGATTTGCTGAAGGCTTAGATGATGGTTAGCAATTATTAGCAATAAAGTATTTTTTAATTAAGATATGTACATTGTGTTTTTAGACATAGTGGTATTGCACAGTTAGTAGACTATGGTATAATGTATATATAACTTTTATATGCACTGAGAAACCACAAAATTTGTGTGACTCTATTGCGATATTCGCTTTCTTGTGGTAGTCTGGGAACCTAATCCATAGTATCTCTGAGATATGCCCATATATGCATGGGTTTATTCCTGGACTCTCTATTCTGTTCCCTTGATCTATGTGTCTGTTTTTATGCCAATACCATATTGTTTTGATTACTATAGCTTTGTAATATAGTTTGAAATCAGGGAGCATGATGCCTCCAGCTTTATTTTTCTTTCTCAAAGTTACTTTGGCTATTCAGGATCTTTTGTGGCTTGATACAAATTTTAGGATCATTCTATTTCTGTGAAAAATGCATTGGAATTTAGATAGGAATTGCATTGAATCTATAGATTGCTTTGGGTAATATGGACATTTTAACAATAATTGTTCTTCCAGTCCATGAGCACAAGATATCTTTCCATTTATTTGTGTCTTCTTCAGTTTCTTTCATCAATGTCTTATAGTTTTCAGTGTATGGGTTTTTAATATCCTTGATTAAATTTATTCCTAGGTATTTTATTCTTTTTGATGCAGTTGTAAATGGGATTGGTTTCTTAATTTCTCTTTCTAATAGTTCATTGTTAGTATATAGAGATGCAACAGATTTTTGTATATTGATTTTGTACCCTACAACTTTACTGAATTTGTTTATTAGCTCTAACGGTTTTTTGGTGGAGTCTTTCAGGTTTTCTATATATAAAATCATGTCTTCTGCAGGTAGTGATAATTTTGCTTCTTCTTTTCCAATTTGGATACCTTTTATTTGTTTTTCTTGCCTAATTGATGTAGCTAGGACTTCCAGTACTATGTTGAATGAAAGTGGTTAGAGTGGGCCTCCTTGTCTTGTTCCTGATGTTGGAGGAAAAGCTTTCAGCTTTTCACCATTGAGTATGATGTTAGCGGTGGGCTTGTCATATATAACTTGTATTATCTTGAGGTATGTTCCCTCTATACCCACTATGTGGAGTGTTTTTATCGTAAATTGATGTTGAATTTTGTCAAATGCTTTTTCTGCCTGTATTGAGATGATTATGATTTTTATTTTGCGTTTTGTTAATGTGGTATATCATGTTCATTGATTTACAGATATTGAACCATCCTAGCATCCCTGGAATAAATCCCACTAGATCATGGTATGTGATCCTTTTACCGTATTGTTGAATTTGGTTTACTAATATTTTGTTGAGGATTTTTGCCTCTATGTTCATTAGGGATATTGACCTGTAATTTTCTTTTTTTGTTGTGTTCTTGTCTGATTTTGGTATCAGGGTAGCACTGGCCTCATAAAATGAGTATGTGAGTATTTCCTCTTTCTCAATATTTTGGAAGAGTGTGAGAAGGGTAGGTATTAAATCTTCTTTGAATGTTTGGTGGAATTCACCAGTGAAGCCATCTGGTCCTGAACTTTTATTTGTTGGGAGGTTTTTGATTATTGATTTAATCTTACTAGTAATCAGTATATTCAGATTTTCTGTTTCTTTATGATTTATTCTTGAAATATTGTATATTTCTAAAAATTTATCCATTTCTTCTTGGTTGTCCAATTTGTTGGCATATAATTTTTCATAATAGTCTCTAATGATGCTTTGTATTTCTTTTGTATCAGTTGTAAGTTCTCTTCCATTTCTGACTTTATTTATTTGAACCCTCTCTCTTTTTTTCTTGGTGAGTCTATAGCTAAAGTTTTATCAATTTTGTTTGTCTTTTCAAAGAACTAACTCTTAATTTCACTGATCTTTTCTATTGTCTTTTTAGTCTTTATTTCACTTATTCCACTCTGATCTTTGTTATTTCCTTCCTTCTACTAACTTTGGGCTTCATTCATTTTTCTTTTTCTAATTCCTTTAGGTGTAAAGTTATATTATTTATTTGAAATTTTTCTTATTTCTTGAGGTAGGCCTGTATTGCTATGAACTTCCCTTTTAGAACTTCTTTTGCTGCATCCCATAGATTTTGGTATGTTGTATTTCCATTTTCAATTGTCTTATGGTATTTTAAAATTTCTTCTTTGATGTCTTCATTGATCCATTGATTGTTCAATAGAATGTTGTTTAATTTCCACATTAATCATGATTTTTCCCATCTTACCGTAATTGATTTCTAGTTTCATACCATTGTGGTCAGAAAAGATGCTTTATGTGATTTCAGTCTTCTTGAATTTATTGAGACTTGTTTTGTGGCCTACTGTATGACCTGTCCTGAAGGATGCACTTGTAAGAATATGTATTCTGTTGCTTTTTGGTGCAATGTTCTGTATATATCTGTCAGTGTTCCAAAGGAAGGGATCTCATTCAGCACCTAGTTTCAGGCTGATTGGAAGCCAGATCCTCATGCAACAGCTTTCAAAGTATGCAAATATATACAGTCCTATGGGACCACAGTTGTAAACCCTGTTGGCCTCCAGACCAGGAGATCTGGAGGTGTCTCTTGGGTGACAGTTGGAAAAATTGGGGCTCCTGATGAGGATATAAGCTCCTTTCTGTGAGGTACTGGTGAACCGTAGCAAAGCTGAGGGAGAGTGTGGAGGTGGCATCCCTTGGCCTACATTCCCTGATAGCACCACTGTACCTTTTAGATTTGTGACAAACTTGAAGCATGTCCCTCAGGCTGAAGCTCCAGGACAAGTAAATAGACCTTTTTCACAGAGACTGGGAGTGTGTTTCAGTTTGCTGTCTGTGCTGTGCCCTGAGGATGGTAGCCTTCCTAGAACTGTCTCTGATTGTCATAGTCCTGTGGGACCCAGGAACGGAAGGCCCCCTGGCCACCAGAGCCAGGCAATCAAGGAGTGTCCCCTGTATGCACTGCATGTGCCTGCTAGCTCTAGCATGGCAGAGGGGGAGCATAGGCTTGGTGCCCACCTGCTGGTTTTAGTGAGGCAGTGGGAGAGTGCAGGGCTGTGGCACATCTGTTGTTTTTAGTGAGGCAGTAGTAGAGCACAGGGTTGGAGCAGGCTGCACCTGCTGGCTTTATTGGGGCAGTGGGAATGTCCAAGGACTGTGCACACCTGCTGGCACTAGCAAGGTAGAGGGAGAGTGCAAAAATGGCACCTGCCAGTGCCTCCATCCTCAGAGAGATTCCCAAAGGGCCCCTACCCCTCTGGCAGATGCTCCAAGAGTAGCAAACAAATCTTCACAAATAGTCTAGGCACCCTTCAAACTGCTGGTTCTGCACTGGGCCTTGAAGCAAGTGAGTCTGCATGTGGACCCTTTAAGAGTAGTATCCCAGCTCCTTATAGCCCTTTGGATTTCCTAGATGTAAGCCCCTTTGGTTGTCAAAGCCAGACACTTCGGGGGCTTGTCTCTCCAGTGCAGGTCCCAGGGGTTGGGGTACCTGATGAGGGGCACAAACCCCTCACTCCTCAGAGAGATGCTTCAGACTTGTGAGATCCCTCCCTATTGTGGGTCACCATGCTGGGGGTGGGGCTCTTGGCGAGACTGCGCCTCTGCCTCACCTACCCATCTTGATGTGGACCCTTTATCATTCATTGTGAAGGAGCTGTTCATTTAGCTTTCAGGTCTTTTTCTGGGTGAATTGTTCCGTATGTAGCTGTAGATTCAGTATATGCATGGGAGGAGGTAAGTTCAAGATCTTCCTATGCTGCCATCTTGGACCTGAAATGAGCAGCTGGTATTTTGAATATTAATATAATCAGCTCAACAATTCCCCATAACACTTTGACTATGTCACAGTTGTATTTGTTGTATAGTGTTATCGTTTATTTATCTTGTTCCTCTGACGTATGAATTCATTAAGAGCAGGGAATGCATTTTATTTATTTGTTTATTTCTATAGTTTACACTGTACCGTCAAGGCACATAAGAACTGCTTAATTGTTTGTTGACTAGCTGGATACATAAATGAATAAATAATTTTTGGCTTGAATCCTGTTGGGACGTTTGAAAAAAAAACCTACTCTATTTAAAATTGCTCAGTGTCTTGGGAAAATATATTTTTGGTGAAATATCCTTATGGTGTCTTTTGGACCTTCTGCCTCTGAATTATTTTCACAAAATATGAAATCTTTGGGAGCCAGTTGGCATCATCATTAGTCACTGGAAATCATCCATTTGACACCAGCAAAAATACAGGCATGACACTTTTTTTTTTAAGTCTTAATTGAGTTTGTTACAGTATTGCTTCTGTTTTATGTTTTGCTTTTTTGGCCCCAAGGCATGTGGGATCTTAGCTCCCCGACCAGGGGACCAGGGATCGAACCTGCACCCCCTGCATTGGAAGGCGAAGTCTTAACCAATGGACCGCCAGGGAAGTCCCACAGGCATGCCACATTTCTCACAAAGGCTCTAAGTTAGTGAAACACCCAGTAGTGAGAATACATCATTGTCCTTTCTGTTCTGAGATGACACAGTTGATGATCTCCCCTCTTCCTGTTTGGATAAGGAGCAGTCTTATACAAATGAGCCTTCGCATACTGAATCAAATTTGCCCATAGGACAGGGCTAGCCTCTCACAAGTTGCTGTGTAAATGATGTTGCTTCAAGTGACTCCAAGCAGCTCTTTCTGCTTCCAAATGATCATTCCTATAGTGTTTCAGGGCCCCAGATTTCCCCATAAGAACTATTACCATGCTCGATTCATTGTTCAGTCGTTCCACCTTGCTTCTGCTCCTTTCTTTGCGTCCTACGCAACGCCGACCCCCCCGCCCCCCCGCCGTAGAGGCAGCAGTTATAGCTTGGCTCTTTTTTCCTACTCCCTAACACAGGCACCTTACATTTTTATAATTTAATTTGGGTTGAGAAATGTAATTTATGCGACAAAAATCTATGCATTGTATACTGGGTGTTAGGCACTGTGCCTTCTCTTAATAAGTTCACAGTCTAGAGGGGATGATAGACAATTAAACCAAGAATTAAAGTGTGGTGTGATAAACGCTATGATAGAGGCATTCCTGGAGTGTACAGACATGGGCCATCTATAAGGTGGAGGTGGTCAGGAGATGACATGAATCTTGAAGGATGAATGGGTGTTGTGTAACTCGGCAGTAGATATTTGAGACTGAGGAAATACCAGGTATATCCATATAATATATAGCATGGGGGTGAGGAAGATCATTTGAACGTTTTGTGAGCTGGCTGAAGCCTAGGATGGCGATTCTAGAAAATGATGCCAGGTCGTGGAGAGTCTTGTTTAAGGCATTAATGGAGGCACTGGGTCTTTAGATTTGAGTTTTAGCATGTTAATTTCAGGTGGAAGAATAAAGCAATGAGTATAAGTGGAGAGAGGGCATTTCTGGTGGTGAGAAATGATATGAACTATAACCTTAGCAATTGGCAGTTAGAAGTCATTGTGATAGGAGGAAGTAGAAATGGTAGAATCTGACTGCTTGCATGTGGTGGTGGGGCTGAAGGGAAGGAGGGAAATAGAAGAGTCTCGGAAAGCTGACAGGTTCCTCATTTGGGTAAATAGATAGTAGTATCTTCTACCCAGATGAAGCTGAGTACCAGGTTAAGGGGCTGAAGAGTAAGAGAGATTAGGGTGAGAGGTGAAATAACAGGGTTTAAAATAGTGGATTTAAGGAGCCTTTATGACACTTAAATGGTGATATGTTGATGTCTAGTAGGTAACTGAGTTAATAGGTTTAGAGTTCAGTAAAAGGGAGTTGACAACTACCAGTGCATAGATTTCAATTAAATTCAATGGAGAGAGGGAGAGAAAATGAGAGAAAGATTGAGAAGGGAGTAAAGAAGAGAGGAAGGGAGAGAGAAAAAAACTATGATCTGAGAAGAGAAAAGAAGAGTCCTGTATCAGTCAGGGTTTTAGGTTCCAAGTAATAGGGATTGAGATTGAGCCCTAGTTGATTTAACTAGAATTGCCAGAAAGGCAGGAGGACCAAGCATGGAGGTTTCCTAACCAGGGTAAGTGCTCCAAATCATGCCAGATGACTGTTACGCTTGCAGATCCCACTGCTGCTAGTATCATAGATTTCACCAACTCTGAGCCACTTTTTACCAGGATGGATTTAACAAGGTTCCTGCTTTATTCTGTTTTTAGTTTTTATATCAGGCAGGGTTCTGACAGGAAATAGATGGCATGCTCAAAAGGGTCACAAAAGAGAATTTGAAGAAGGGACTAGATATTTTCAAAGGAACAGGAAGGGATGGTGAAGCACTCGAGCTAGCAACAGAAAGAAGACTCTACCACCCCTAGGACTGAAGGGGGATAGAAGGGAGCAATTACAAGAACCCAGCCAGATCTAGTACCATAGGAGTGAGGCTGTGGCCTTACCCAGAGGAATACAGCCATTGCCAAATTGCATCTCAGTGAGGAAGAAGCAGAGGGAATAGATACCTCAGCCTCACTCTCCTCTGGCCCTCTTACCTCGTTTTTTTTTTTTTGAATTTTATTTTATTTATTTTTTTATACAGCAGGTTCTTTGGCCCTCTTATCTCTTGCTAGTGTGTTTCATTGGCCAAGCATAGTGGGAAGGATGCTGGCAAGGGGAGCCCAGGGGATGTGGTGTCTAGAGGTCCACTTCTTGAGCACAGAGCAGGGTGGAAAGTGGATCCAGAGGGGTAAATGGGAATATCCAGCATAGCTTCCAGTTCAAATTGTGATTGGCAGAGCCTGGATTATTTAATCATGGCTTGGTTTCTAGGGAACTTGGGGAAGCAAGCCACTGACATTTTCAGAATGCATACTTGGAGTCAGGCTGTATTCAGATGATCAGGGAGAAAGATCAGCCATAAAGAATGACAACTGTCCCCTCAGTGGTCAAGGTTAATGCCCTGGGAAAAAACAAATATTCAGGATAGAGGCATGTAAAGAGCATACTTTGAAAGGCAAGTAAAATGGTGCAGCTAAAGAGGAAGGAAGGAAAACCAGGGAAGACCATAGTCAGATAACCAGAATCACCAGTGTCAGAGGCTCAGAAGGGTTGATTGAAACAAGAGCTGTTTCTCTGGGGTGGTAGGTGTGGAAACTATATCACCAAAAAGTGAATGAGAGGTGATGAGGTGCTGAAAGGGATTGTATATTACTCTCTTTAGAATGTTATGGTTTATGAGGAAAAGGAGAGAGACAAAATAATCACTTGTTTGGGGATGATCATGAATTTGGATGAGGATTTTATTTTTTTAAAGAAGAGAGAACTTGAGTGTTGCTTATGTGTGTGAAAAGAGCTTGTAAAAAGAGTTGGTGGAGGTATACTATGCACTAGCAAGAGAAAGCCCTCTTGCCCTCTTTCTTTTTTCTCATTTGGGTATGCTTTATCTTTCTACCTATCTACCTATCTATGTGTATAAATTTTTAATGGGATTATCCCAACTATGCTATTTATGGTTCATATTTTTTTACTTATTTATATAAAAATAACTACATATTGCTACCATAATTTTTCCAACTTATTGAAGGAAAATTGACAAACATATTCGTATTTATTTAAAGTATACAATGTGATTATTTGATATACATTGTGGAATGATTACCAAGACCAAGATAATTAACACATCCATCACCTCACATAGTTACTCTTTTTTTTTTTTCTTTTTTGTGGTGAGAACACTTAAGATCTATTCTGAGCAACTTTTGAGTATACAGTACTGTATTATTTATTAAGTCACCATGGTGTACTTTAGATTCTCAGAACTTACTCTTATAACTGAAAGTTTGTACCCTTTGACTTACATCTCCCCATTTCTTCCTCTGCTCAGCCCCTGGAAACCACTGTTCTATTCTCTGTTTCTATAAAATTGACTTTTTAGAAATCTCCCTCCACCAGTTTTATTGAGATTTAATTGACATATAGCACTGTATAAGTTTAAGGTGTACAGCATAATGATTTGACTTACATACATCATGAAATGATTACTACAATAAGTTTAGTGAACATTCATCATTTCACATATATACAAAATTAACGAAATAGAAAAAATATTTTCTCCTTGTGATGAGAACTCTTGGGATTTACTCTCTTAACAACTTTCATATATAACATACGGCAGTGTTAATTATATTTGTCATGTTGTACATTATATGCCTAATAATTATTTATAACTGGAAGTTTGTACCTTTTGACTGCCTTCATCCAATTTCCCCCTTCCCTTACCTCCCCACTTCTGATAACCACAAATCTGATCTCTTTACCCATGACTTTGTTTGGTTTTGATGTATAGTTGACCTACAACACTACGTTAGTTCTTGTTACTCAATATAGTGATTCAGTATTTCTACACATTTCAAAATGATCACCACAGTAAGTCTACATGGCTCGTTTATTTTGCAGTTGGAAGTTTGTGCCTCTTAATCTCCCTTACCTATTTCTCTCCCTTCCCCCCCTCCCCTCTGGCAAACACCGTTTTGTTCTCTGTATCTATAACTCTCTTTCTGTTTTGTTTTCTTTGTTCCTTTGTTTTGTTTTTTAGAATCCACATATAAGTGAAATCATACAGTATTTGTCTTTCTCTGTCTGACTTATTTCACTTAGCATAATACACTCTAGATCATCCATGTTGTTGCAAATGGAAAGATTTCATTCATTTTTATGGCTGAGTAATATTCCATTGTATACATGTACCACATCTTTATCCATTCATCTATCGATGGACATTTAAGTTGCTTATCTTTTCTTGGCTATTGTAAATAATGCTGCAATGAACATAGGAGTGCATATATCTTTCCTAATTAGTGTTTTTGTTTTCTTCGGATAAATACCCAGGGATGGAATTGATGGATTGTATGGTAGTTCTGTTTTTAATCTTTTGAGGAATCTCCAAAATGTTTTCTTTAGTGGGTATACTAATTTACATTCCCACCAATAGTGCACAAAGATCCCCTTTTCTCCACATCCTTGCCAACATTTGTTATTTGTTGTCTTTTTGATAATAGCCATTCTGACAAGTGCATGGTGTTATCTCATTGTGGTTTTGATTTGCATTTTTCTGATTATAAGTGATGTTCATCATCTTTTCATGTGCCTGCTTGCCATCTGTATGTCTTCTTTGGAAAAATGTCTCTTCAGATCCTCTGCTTATTTTTTAAAGTAAGTATAGTTGATTTACAGTATTGTATTTAATTGGGTTGGTTTTCTTTTATAGAGAGTTGTACAAGTTCTTTGTATATTTTGGATATTAACCCTTTATCAGATGAATCTAAATCATTGCAAGTATCTATCTGGCCTTTATTATGTTGAGGTATGTTCCCTTTATATCCACTTTATGGAGAGTTTTGAACATTAATGGATGTTGAATTTTGTCTGAAGCTTTTTCTGCATCTATTGAGAAGATCATATGATTTTTTTCTTCATTTTTTTAGTGTGGTGTATTACATTGATTTATTTGCAGATATTGAACCATACTTGCATCCCTGGGATAAATCACACTTGATCATGGTGTATGATCTTTTTTAATATATTAAATTCAGTTTGCTAATATTTTGTTGAGGATTTTTGTATCTATGTTCATCAGTGACATTGGCCTGTAATTTTCTTTTTTTGTGGTGTCCTGGTCAGGTTTTGGGATCAGGGTGATCCTGGCCTTGTAGAATGAGTTCCAGAAGCATTCCTTTCTCTGCAGTTTTTTTGGAATAGTTTGAGAAGGATAGGTATTAACTCTTCTGTAAATGTTTGGTACAATTCACCTGTGAAGCCATCTGGTCCTGGACTTCTGATTTTTGGAGTTTTTTTAAATTACTGATTCAGTTTTATTACTGGTAATTTGTCTGGTCATATTTTCTATTTCTTCCTGGTTCAGTCTTGGGAGATTGTACATTTCTAAGAATTTGTCCATTTCTTTTAGGCTGTCCATTCTATTGGTGTATAATTGATCATTTATTGGTGTATAATCTCTCTGGATTTTTTTTATTGTTATGTTGTCAGTTGTAACTTCTCCATTTTCATTTCTGATTTTATTGATTTGGGCTCTCTCTCTTTTTTTCTTGAAGAGTCCTACTAAAGGTTTATCAATTTTGTTTATCTTTTCAAAGAACCAGCTCTTAGTTTCACTGATGTTTTCTATTGTTTTTTAGTCTCTATTTCCTTTATTTCTCCTCTGATATTTATGATTTCTTTCACTAACTTTGGGTTTTGTTTGTTCTTCTTCTAGTTCCCTTAGGTGTAAGATTAGATTATTTGAGATTTTTCTTGTTTCCTGAGGTAGACTTGTATCACTATAAACTTCCCTCTTAGAAGAGTTTTTGCTGTGTCACATAGATTTTGGATCATTGTGTTTTCATTTTTATTGGTCTCCAGGTATTTTTTATTTCTTCTTTGATTCCTTCACACTCATTGGTTGGTTAGTAACATATTGTTTAGCTTCCATGGTTTGTGTTTTTTGCATTTTTTCACGTCATTGATTTCTAGTCTCATAGTGTTGTATTCAGAAAAGATGCCTGATATGATCTCAGTCTTCTTAAATTGACTGAGACTTGGTTTGTGGCCTAGCATGTGATTTATCCTGGAGAATGTTCCATGTGCACTTGAAAAGAATGTGTATTCTCTTGCTTTTGGATGGAATGTTCTATATATATCTCTTAAGTCCATCTGATCTAATATGTTATTAAAGCCAGTGTTTCCTTATTGATTTTTTGTCTGGTGTTCTGTCTATGCAAGTGGGGTGTTAAAGTCCCCTGCTATTATCGTGCTACTGTCAGTTTCTCCCTTTTTGTCTGTTAATATTTGCTATATGTATTTAGGCACTCCTATGTTGGGTGCATATATGTTTACAATTGTTATATCTTCTTCTTGCATTGATCCCTTAATCATTATATAATGTCCTTCTTTGTCTTTTGTTACAGTCTTTGTTTTAAAGTCCATTTTGTTTGATACAAGTTTTGATATTCTGGCTTTCTTTTTCATTTCCATTTTCATGAAATACCTTTTTCCATCCTCTCACTTTCAATCTGTGTGTGTCTTTGGATCTGAAGGGAGTGTCTTATAGGCAGTATATATATGACTCTTGTTTTTGCATCCATTCAGTCACTCTGTGTCTTTTGGTTGGAGCATTTAGTCCATTGACATTTAAAGTAATTATTGATAGGTATGTACTTTATTGCCATTTAGTTAAATGTTTGGGGTTGTTTTTGTAGTTCTTCGTTCTTCTTCTTTTGCTCTCTTCCCTTGTGATTTGATGACTATCTTTATTGTTATGTTTGGATTCCTTTCTCTTTTTCTTTTGTCTATATCTATTATAGATTTTTGGGTTTTGGTTACCCTGAGGTTTATATATGGGTATCTGTGCATATACATGATTATTTTAAGTTGCTGATCTCTTAAGTTTGAATGCATTTTAACAACTCTGAATTTTTACTCCCCTTGTCCCCCACTTACTGCTCTTGACATCATATTTTACATCTTTTTGTTTTGTGTATCCCTTAACTACTTATTGTGGATATAGATGACTTTGCTGCTTTTGTCTTTTAACCTTTCTATTACCTTTATACACGTTGATTTACTAGCTTTACTCTATATTTGCCTTTACCAATGGGATTTTTCCTTTCGTACTTTTCATATTTCTTGTGGCCTTTTCTTTTTCACTTAGAAAAGTCCCTTTAACATTTCTTGTAAAGCTGGTTTGGTGGTGCTGAACCCCTTTAGTTTTTGCTTGTCTGTAAAACTTCTGATCTCTCCTTCAAATTTGAATGAAAGCCTTTCTGTGTAGAGTATTCTTGGTTGTAGATTTTACCCTTTCATCACTTTATATATATCATTCCACTCCTTTCTGGCCTGCAGAGTTTCTGCTGAAAAGTCAACTGATGAGAGTTCTCTTGTATGTAACTTGTTGCTTTTCCCTTGCTGCTTTTAATATTCTCTCTTTATCTCTAATTTTTGCCATTTTAATTACTGTGTGTCTTTTTAAAAAACATTTATTTATTTATTTTTGGCTGCGTTGGGTCTTTGTTCCTGCACGGGGGCTTTCTCTAGTTGCGGTGAGCGGGGGCTACTCTTCATTGCAGTGCGCAGGCTTCTCATTGCGGTGGCTTCTCTTGTTGTGGAGCATGGGCTCTAGATACGCGGGCTTCAGTAGTTGTGGCACGTGGGCTCAGTAGTTGTGGCTCGCGGGCTCTAGAGTGCAGGCTCAGTAGTTGTGGTGCACAGGCTTAGTTGCTCCGTGGCACGTGAGATCTTCCTGGGCCAGGGTTCAAACGCGTGTCCCCTGCATTTGCAGGTGGATTCTTAACCACTGCGCCACCAGGGAGGTGCCTTACTGTGTGTCTTGATGTGGTTCTTTTGGGGTTGATCCTGTTTGGGACTCTCTGTGCTTCCTGGACCTGGATGTCTGTTTCCTTTCCCAGGTTAGGGAAGTTTTCAGTTATTATGTCTTCAAATAATGTTCTCTGCCCCTTTCTCTCTTCTCCTTCTGAGACCTTTATAATTCAAATGTTAGTATACTTCATGTTGTCCTTGAGTTCTCTTAAACTATCCTCATTTAAAAAAAAATTATTTTCTTTTTTCTGTTTGGCTTAAGTGATTTTCACTCTCTCTTACAGTTTGCTGATCTGTTCCTTTTTTTTTTAAATTTATTTATTTATTTTTGGCTGTGTTGGGTCTTCGTTTCTGTGCGAGGGCTTTCTCCAGTTGCGGCGAGCGGGGGCCACTCTTCATCGCGGTGCGCAGGCCTCTCACTGTCGCGGCCTCTCGTTGCGGAGCACGGCTCCAGATGCGCAGGCTCAGTAGTTGTGGCTCACGGGCCCAGTTGCTCCGCGGCATGTGGGATCCTCCCAGACCAGGGCTCGAACCCATGTCCCCTGCATCGGCAGGCAGACTCTCAACCACTGCGCCACCAGGGAAGCCCTGATCTGTTCCTTTGTATCATCTAGTCTACTATTGATTCCTTCTAGTGTATTTTTGTTTTAGTTATTGTATTCTTCAACTATTTTTAAAAGTGTATTTTCTGTCTCTTTGTTCAAAACTTTTCACTCTGTTCATGCATCCTTTTTCCAAGTTCTTTGAGCATCTTTATGATCATTACCTTGAACTCTTTATCAGGTAGATTTTTTAATCTCCACTTCACTTTGTTTGTTTTCTTGAGTCTTATCTTGTTTATTTGGAACATATTTCTCTATCATTTAATTTTCCCTAATGTGCTGTTTTTCTTTCTGTGTATTTGGTCAATTATGTTTCCTGATCTTGTAGAAGTAGACTTTTTTAGGTGATGTCCTATGAGTCCCAGCAGCTCACTCCCCTTTGGTCACCAGACCTATATGCTCTAGGAGTGCCCTGTATGTGGGTTGCATGTACTCTTCTGGTATACTGGCCTGACTTCTGTGGGTTTTCTGGAAGCCATGGCTGGCCCCTGGTCCAGTTGGTTGCTAGGCTTTGCCTTGTGTGGAGGTTGCCATTCGCTAACGCTAGGGGCTGGGTCATAAGGCAGCTGGACCCCAGCATGGGTCCCGGGGCTAGTGCTGGCTCACTGGTGGGTAGAGCCGGGTTTTGGAATGTGTGGTTTCAGGGCCATTGGTTCCTCATCTAGTGTTGGCCTGCTGGTGGGTGGGGCCAGTTCCTGACATGGCAGGCTGCAGGGTCTGTGGTGGCCCAGAGCTGGAGCCAGCCTGCTGGTGTGTTGGACCTGATCCTGGGGTTGGGTGGCTGAGGTTCACAAGGTGTCTTGGAGGTGGTGTTGGCCTGCTGGTAGGTGTGGCTGGAGCCCAGTGGATCCTGGGGCTGGTGCCCACCCACTGGTAGGTGGAGCCTTGTCCTGGGGCCTCTGTTTGCAGGGCCCTGGGTGTCCCAGAGCTTCTGTTGGCTGGCTGGTGGGTAAGCCTTGTTTCTAATACTGCTCATTGTGGAGTCTGCGATATCCCACAGCTGGTTTTGGTCCACTGGTGGGTGGGGCTGCAACCCAGTGTAGTTGGTTGAGGGTCCCAAGGTGTCCCAGAGCTGGTGTAGGTACACTGGTGGGTGGGGCCAGGTCCCTGGGGGTTCCAGGGCTGGTGTTGGGCTGCTGGTCAGTGGGTTGGGTACTGACATGGCAGGCTGTGGGCTGCAGTGGTCTTGGAGCTGGTGTCCACCGACTGGTGGGTGAGGCCGGGTCCTGGGACTAAGTGTTGGCCCACTGGTAGGCGGAGCCAGGTCCTGGGATCTCTGGCTGCAGGGCCTGGGTATCCTGGAGCTAGTATCAGCCCAGTGGTGGTCACAGCCTGGGCCTAGGGGTTCCTGGGTCTAGTGCCAGCCTCTGGTGGGTGGAACCAGGTCTTGGGGTCTCTGGTTATAGGGCCCTGTGCATTCTGGCATTCGTGTTGGTCTGCTTTTCAGTGAGGCCAGGTCCTGCAGGGGGCAGCTGGGGGCTCAGGGAGTCCTAAGGCAGCTGGTCTTCTGGTGGGTGGGGCATTGTCTCTGCCTGGTTAACTGCTTGGCATGAGGCATCCTGGTATTAGTGCCGACAGGCTGGTGGATGTGGCTGGGTCTGGTGGTAATAAATTAGAGGGAGGATTCCAAAATGGATTCCAGCACCAGTGTTCTCCCCAAAATGGCTGCTGCCAGCATCTATATCCCCAAGGTGAGCTCCAGTTGCCTCCTGCCTCTCCAAGATCAGTAAGTAGGTCTGATCCAGGGTCCTTTCAAGTTATTGCTTCTGCCCTGGATCTTGGAGCATGCGAGATTTTGTGTGTGCCCTTTAAGAGTGAAGTCTCTATTTCCCACAACCCACTGGCTCTCCCAAAAATAAGCCCCTGTGGCCTTCAAAGCCAAATGTTCTGGGGGCATGTCTTCCCAGCGCAGGTCCCCTGGTCTGGGAAACCTGATGTTGGGCTTGGACCACTCACTCCTTAAGGAGAACCTCTGCAATTGTAATTATCCTCCCATTTGTGGGTTGCCCACCTGGGGTTATGGGTCTTGACCACACCCCATCTCTGCTTCTCCTACCCATTTCATTGTGATTCCTTCTTTATATCTTTAGTTGTAGAAGACCTTTGCTGCTAGACTTCAGGTCTTTCTCGTCAATAGTTGCTCTGTGAATAGTTTAATTTTGGTGTGCCTGTGGGAGGAGGTGAGCTCAGGGTTTTCCTACTCTGCCATCTTGGCCACAACCTATGAAATTTACTATAAAAACTGATTCTACATATACGTGATACCAAACAGTATTTGGCTTTCTCTGCCTGGCCTATTTCACTTAGCCTGATGTCCGCCAGGTGCATCCATGTTGTGACAAATGGCAGAATTTTCTTCTTTTGTATGGCTGAATAATATTCCATTGTATCATTATGTACCACATTTTCTTTATCCATTCATCTATTGAAGGACATTTTAGGTTGTTTCTGTATCTTGGCTCTTGTGAATAATGCTACAGTGAACATGGGAGTGCACATACCTCTTTGAGGTACTGATTTCATTTCCTTTGTATATATACTTGGGAGTGAGATTGCTAAGTCATATAGCAGTTCTAGTTTTAATTTTTTGAAGACCCTCTGTACTGTTTACCATAATCACTGTGCCTATTTACACTCCCACAACAGGGTATAATGGTTCTCCTTTCTCCACATTTTTGCCAACATTGGTTATTTCTTATCTTTTTGGTAATAACAATTCTAACAGGTGTGAGATAGTATTTCATTGTGGTTTTGATCTGCATTTCCCAGATGATTAGTGATGTGAGCACATTTTCATGTACCTTTTAGCCATTTGTATGTCTTCTTTGAAAAAAATATCTATTTGGGTCCTTTGCCCATTTAAAAATTGGATTATTTGCTATTTTGCTATTGAGTTGTGTGATTTCTTTATGTATTTTAGATATTAGCCTTTTATCAGATATATGGTTTGCAAATATTTTCTTCCATTTGATAGGTTGTCTTTTCAGTTTATAGATTGTTTCCTTTTCTGTGCAGAAGTTTTTTAGTTTGATGTACTCCCACTTGTTTATTTTAGCTTTTCTTGATGTGGTTTTGGCGTCTTATCCAAGAAATCATTGTCAAGACCAATGTCAAGGAGCTTTTTCCCTATGTTTTCTTCTAGGAGTTCTATGGTCTCATGTTTTAGACTGCTAAATTTTGGGATAATTTGTTACACAGCAATAGATAACTAAAACAGTGGATTGAAATAGCATGTCCCAGACTTACAAAGGGTGAAACTCATTTTCAAGTGAAATTTATTAACTATTTTAACATTAAAAAGCACCTTAATCTGTTAATTAAAAAAATACTTGATCCCCAAAGCTACTACAGTTTCACAATTGCTTTAAAATGAATGTGTTTTATTAAACAAACAGTATCTACATATATCTGAAAAATATCTATATGTATGAGACATGTGAAAGTGTTCAGATTTTAAAACTTCATACCTGTTCCTCAGAACCCCAAAGATCTATGGCCCATTAGTCTTAGAGATCAAACTAATTCTACTTGTCTTAGTAGGTGTAAAAAAATTGGATATGATTTGGGAGCTAGTGGAACCAGCCCTTTGAAGCCCATTGATGATTTATCATTGAAAGATTTTTCTCCATAGGCCTAAGTTCATACATTGACTGAAAAACAATTGGTATCTAGGCAATGGGTAAAAAAAAAATACAAATATATATACATATATATTTATATCTCACATATACTTATATTTCATGATGTTCAGAAATGAGCACTGTGATTATTTTCATCTTTATATATTTCCAGGAATTATTTTCTGAATACTCTAGTTTACCACTGAACATACTATAGGTGGTAATAAATTCTCGTAATATCATTTGACCTTTGACCCTTGTTTTGATCAAATGTTGCTTTAAAATGTCTCATACTGGAGAATGGGAAGCCTTATCTAGAAAAGTAAGTTAAGGAAAATATTAGGTTTTTTCCTTAAAGGTAGAGTGTCTGATTTTAAGCTAGTTCAGTGTTGTAGTTGCATCTAGTATCAGTGTAATTTCTTTCACATTACTCGGTATTATGTGTCTGGTATATTTTCAGAGCAGTTTGGAAAGCAATTGAGTAGACTATGTAAGTGTTCTTTCTACTGAGCATTACCTGGTACGAATGGATTATATAATAAGACCATTTACTTTTGTGGAATTCAGTGTGTGATACATAGATCTACTGAATTTACTCCTGGCCTCCCATACCCCAAAGGAAGTAAACTTAAAACTAGAAGAAAAAGCAATATCCGAGACTAAATTTACTGATGTTGAATCCTTACCTACAAGATGAATGTAGCTAAACATATGAACCTATCTGAAAATAAAAGGAGGATAGCTCATAAAATAGTGTTGGGACATTTGACTGTCCATTGGAAAGAAAAAGTTGGTTTCTTCCTCGTACCATTAGCAATAGTAAGCTCCAGGAGGATTAAATATTTAAATGTGAAAAATAACATCATATAATTATTAGAGGAAAAATTAGGAAATCATTTTCAGTTTTTGGAGGGGGTGAAGGATCTTCTCAGTTTGGCCCCAAGGTTTTACCATATTAAAGAAAAATTGTATCACTTTGACCGTGTAGTAGTAACCATAGTAATAATAATAGTAGTAGTAGTAGTAAAATCATTGACGTGACAACACTAAAACAAATTTTGAAAACCCATAACAAACGAAGATGTCACAGGGTTAAGAACATATTCTTATTATATAAAGATATTTTAGAAATTAATAAAACAGATAAACACTTAAATAGAAAAATGGGCAAAAGATTTAAATAGGCGATTTTCAAAAGTAGAAATTCATATAGAGGCCAATAAATGAGAAGATGCTTAATTTCACAGTAATTAGAGAAGTACAAATTAAAATGGCAATATCGTGGTATTTTGTTCAGGTACCATACTGTCAAAGATGAAAAAGATTGATCATAGCCAGAGTGGATGAAGGTGCCAGGAAACAGGCAATCTCCTGCACTGTGGAGGCAGTCTAAGTTGAGTAACCTTTCTGGAAGGCAAACTTGCATTAAAATTTATTTACCATTTTTCACTGAAGAATTCACTTCTAGGTAATTAGTCTAAAGAGGTAATCATATAAGTATCCCAAAGGTGTTTTATTTCAGTGTTGTATAGAATAGCAAGTTTGGCATGAACCCAAGTGTCCATCCATACAATAGAAAAATAGGTGTTTATTTTAAACAAATAAACCAGGCTATATTTATAGGCATTGACGTGGGAGTAATACCACAATCTACTTCATAGTTTTTAATTTTTATCTATTTTTAACATCTTTATTGGAGTATAATTGCTTTACAATGGTGTGTTAGTTTCTGCTTTATAACAGAGTGAATCAGCTATATGTATACATATATCCCCATATCCCCTCCCTCTTGCATCTCCCTCCCACCCTCCCTATCCCACCCCTCTAGGTGGTCACACAACACCGAACTGATCGCCCTGTGCTATGCAGCTGCTTCCCACTAGCCATCTATTTTATATTTGGTAGTGTTTGTATGTCCATGCCACTCTCTCACTTCGTCCCAGCTTACCCTTCCCCCTCCCTGTGTCCTCAAGTTCATTTTCTATGTCTGCATCTTTATTCCTGTCCTGGCCCTAGGTTCTTCAGAACCATTTTTTTTTTAGATTCCATATATATGTGTTAGCATACGGTATTTGTTTTTCTCTTTCTGACTTACTTCACTCTGTATGACAGTCTCTAGGTCCATCCACCTCACTACAAATACCTCAATTTCGTTTCTTTTTATGGCTGAGTAATAGTCCATTGTATATATGTGCCATATCTTCTGTATCCATTCATCTGTCGATGGACACTTAGGTTGCTTCTATGTCCTGGCTATTGTAAATAGAGCTGCAATGAACATTTGTACATTTTTAAAAGGCTACAGAATAGTGTGTATGGAATGAGAACATTTAGTTTACAGGCATATAAAAGTTAGGAAGACTGACAGATAGCAGAGAAGTTTCTCTTGGCAGTGGATGGGGCTTTGCTTTCATTTTTTTTCTTTTTTGTGTTGTTTAACTTTTTGTTTACAGTGAACTCATATTACTTTGAACTATGAAAAGACACTGAAGGTTTGCATTTTGAGTAAAATTGAAAATTAAGAGTAACTTTTCCATAAAGTACCCGCATTTTATATAGTTATCTTGGATCCCTTGGGCCTTGTTTTAATCACTGTAAATAACTAAGGTAGACAAGAAATCCTTAGCCTGAAGAGTCTTCACAGAAAGAAAAATGGGGAAGGACCAAAAATTGTCCGAGTTTAACCCCTTTTGAAGGACACTCAGCTTTGTCCATATCAGATTGGAGTGTTGTACACACACCTTGACAGTGACACTTTTTGGGAGGGGATGTAGCTGAATTCTTTCTTCCCTACTCCTTCCCACTTCCCTGTTTTTCCACTTCTGTTTTTTTGTGCCCTGTTAAACAGTAGCATTATAACAAGAACAGATACTTGAGACCTTCTTCTCAAGGACCTCTGGACAGCACCTTGTTTTGCATATTCAGAGAATCAAAATGAATAAATAACCCATTCCAACTTCAGTTTAAGGCAACTGTAATGACTGCAAACCTCACCTAAAATATTGGTGAGCTGAGGCCTTCAGCAGGTTAGCCTTTGCTGCAGGAAACATTTGTGAATAGCTGCCATTAGAGAAAGGAGGTCACCAAAAGCTTGGCCTTGCCAAGTCCCTCTGTCTCCCTTCACTTCCCCTCTCAGTAAATAATCAGAATGCTGCTTTTTGCTTGGAGGTGTAAGGTCTATGCAGTGGTTCTAAATTAGGGATGCATATCAGAACTTTGGGAAGATTTTTAGAAATAAAGGTGTCTGGGAAGTACCTCTAAGAGATTTGGCTGGATTGCTGGAATCTATTTCACTTTAAACATTCCTTAGGTGATTCTCATGGTCAGCCAGCACTGGGAAACATTGGAAACCGTAGCTTATTGCATACATCTGCAAAGCTTTGAAGACCTGGAGGCTCATTATGCCCTTAGAGATGTCTCAGGAGTCACTTCTTTATAAATCATGTAAAAATTGGCTTTTGGTGTTCTCTCCAGTTAGCAGTGAGCTCTCCCTTCTCTGAGTGCTTATATTAATTCTCGTATGTACTACATTACTCAAATGGTACCCTAATCCAACATTATGTCCCTAATTCATGTATTTAACATACTTATTTAGCACCTACTACATTCCAGGCTCTAGTATAGGGATCATTTCATATTTACTGTTCCTGATTATGTGTTGCATCTATCCCTGTAGGTACTGTGTTCATCTCAAACCATTGTAATAAGGAATTTACATGTCTGTCTGCCCATCCCACTATGGCTGAGTTCAGAGATTGTGTGTTATTTTTAATTGTGTTTCTAGTGTTTAGCGCCTCCCCTGGCACTTAGTGAATGCTCAGTGAATATTAGCTTATGTTATTATCCTTGAGGGAGCTGGGAGAACTGATGGTGTGTTCTAGGACTAACAGGTCAGTGATAACTACTCAGCATGGCTAGTACATAGCAGGCATGGGAAGAGGTGGTGGGAGTAGAGGTTGAATATAGGCAGGTAAGATGAGACCATGAAGAGTCTTATATGCTATGTTAAGAAGTGTTGATTTTATATACAATGGTCAGTACTGTGATCTGAATGTTTGTCCCTCCAAAATTCATATGTTGAAAACCTAATACCCAAGGTGGTGGTATTAGGAGGTGGAGACTATGGGAGGTGAGATTAGTTTCTTTATAAAAGAGATCCCATAGAGATCCCTTGCCCCTTTCCACCACTTGAGGACACAGTGAGAAGTCAGCAGTCTGCAAACTGGAACAGGGCCTTCACCAGAACCCAACATGCTGGCCCTCTGATTTCGGACTCCCAGCTTCCAGGACTGTGAGAAATGAATTTCTATTGTTTGTAAGCAACTCAGTCTCTGGTATTCTGTTACAGCAGGTTAAACAGACTAAGACAGCAAGTCACTCAAAGTTTTATGCACAGAAGAGGCACGATGAGAGTGCAGCTGGGAGGAGGTTAAGAGGAGAACCAGGAATAGGCCGTGGTTGGTCACTTAGGGTTTATTGCAGTAATCTAGATGAGGTATGATACAGGCCTAAACACAGGCCATAGTGGAGGGATAAAGGAAGAGAGGATAAAATAATTCATGAGGCATTTTCAGTGGGTTGCTGGAGCTGGTTTGTACTAGTTTGTGGTAGCTGATTCTGTACCTCTTTCCCCAACTCCGTGATCCGTGACTTCACATTAGTAGCTTAAAATTGGCCATGGTGGGAGTATTTACACTATGGAAATTGGCAAACACTACAAATCACGGCTTTTGCTTTTTTACCTGGAAAGCCATTTTACCAAGACATCACTGCGTTTACCTTGGTTTAAAGGTCATTTCACCTAGAAAGCCTTACCTTATTGCGGTGCGTGGATAAGGTGCATCCTCTGTGTGCTCTCATAGCATCCTACTCCATGTACGTTAGAATGCTCAACACTCTGTAGTTTAATAACCTGTTTACTTATTTGCATATCATGCTGGGGTGTAAGCTTTGTGACAGCAGCAACATGTCTGCCATGTGCACAACTCTACCCCCACGCTTATCATATAAATAAGTGTTCAAAGATAATACTGTGTGAATGAATGTTTTTTCCCAGTAGTTAGTGTGGCAGATATGTTTCTACAGCAATTCCAGAACTGATGTATTTTCACAGTTCATACTTTTATTTCTTTAGGATAAGTTGAATGAGTCAAAATTACAATGTAATTATCAAAAAAGCCATATATGTCTTCAGCTCTTGAAAGAGAGTAGAAAGAACATATCATTTCTCTGATCATAACATAAAAGAAGTATTTTAAGAGAGAAATTATTTTTCATTTTGTTTTAATTTTTTCTTCATTGCAGATATGAAGACTACAATTTTCTTTGCATTTTTAAGTGTAGCATGGGAAGAAAGAGACTTTTGAAGATCTAAGCCAGCATTTTATAATAGCTAGGAAAGTACTCTTTCAGTGTTGAGATGTGGAGAAGAAACAAAAGGTATTGGGAAAAAACTGAGACTTTCTTTTGCTTTTTCATGTTGTTAACATTACACCTGTCAAAATAGACAACTTTCTGTCAAAATAGGTATGTACTGTTGCATCACATGTGGCCCTAAAACTTAGTGGCTTGAAACAGTACACATTATTGGACTCAGTTTCTGTGAGTCAGAAATCTGGCAACAGCTTAGCTGTGTGGTTCTGACTTAGGGTCCCTCTTGAGCTTTAAGTCAAGATGTTGATCTGGGCTACGGTCATCTGAAGCCTTGAAAGGAGTTGGATGGAGGATGAACTTCCAAGGTAGCTCAGTTGCATGCGTGGCAGGTTAGTACTGGTTTTGTCAGGAGACTTCTCCATGGGGCTGCCTGAGTGTCCTCATAACATGGCAGCTGACTTCCTCCAGAAAGACTGATGTGAAAGAATGAGCAAAGAGGAAGCCACAGTGCCTTTTACTGACCTAGTCTACACCTTTTGTTGCCATATTCTGTTCCTTGGAAGCAAGTCACTAAATACAGCCTACACTCTCGAGAGAGGGGATGGTCAGGCTCTGCTCTTTGAATGGAAGAGTATGAAAGAATTTGTGGACATACTTTAAAACCACCATGATGGCAAAATGGTTGTGTTGTAATTCTGAGTGACAAAAGTCAAATTCACAATTACTTGTGTAATATCAAAATTGGGTTAGAAAAATAGCATAAAAAGTTAGAGATGATACTTATTAATAGACCAATAATCACATAAGAGGTGTTTGAAAAGAGAATAAAAAACTTATGACTAAGAAGGCAAAATAATTGAATCACAGGACTTTAATGGGTTCTTACAAAAGAGTAAGAAAAATTTTTTAATGACTTAGGATAGCAATCAGGGCATGGGGAATGGACAGAATCCAGAGGTGGAGGCAAGATGTGAAGACAGCTGATCAGATTATGGTAAGGAGATCCTGGAACAAAGGCACATTTTGCCCCAGCCAAAAATCTATATGTGCTTTCTTAAGGGCATAGGCTTGTTTCAGAGCAAGCCAAATTAGGAGAAAACAAGGTGAGTTAATTAGCATGGAGGAAGAACTGTGAGTGAGGCTGGAGGTGAGGCCTAATTCTGGTGTTAATGGTTTATCATTAAACAAGGTCTCTCCCCTAGGTGTTTGACCTTCCATACCCATCCTGTCTTTATTCCATGTGTATGTATTACATAATGTTTTCATGCTTTCTTCTGCCATATTGAGTATTGATTTTCTGTTAATCAAGTCTCCAGCTTTCCAAAGCTGGACATTCCAGGTGAGGGGATGCAAATATTGCAGGTGAAGGGGAAAAGATAATTGCCCCATGAGGACTCAAATGAAATTAGAGACCGTATTCCTGAGGTATAAATTGGGAACTGATGGCAAACAATGGAATAAAATGACTTAGAGAAATTAGAAATCAGTGCTCTCAACAGTCAAAGCACAGGTCCCAAAGATAGACAGTGACACTTAATGTTCTTTCTGGCAAATTGCTTTGCAGCTTTGAACATTTAGTGTGAGTCTGCTTTTTTGGAATCATGGCACAGAGCATAGCATATTCTTAACATATGCAGACTCATCTAAGTGGCCTCTTAGGAAAAGAAGGAGTCTCTAGAAAGACAAGTTGAGTGGTGTCTTTCCCAATAAGCTCTTGTATGTATTGAAAAGTAGCTTTTCAGTGTAGAAACTGGCTACACCTCAGTGGAGTGGATGCACGTTGCTTTGTTTCTCAGAAGAGTTGGTAGTCTTAAAATATTTCCTTCTCAGATGCTGCAGTGATGTATTCTAGTTCACTTCATAACCTTCTGATGAAGCCAAGATGTTTCCCAGGATTGTCTTCCCTCTGTAGCCATGGTTCTTACTCTCTCCTCTGCCTTTGGGCCTTGCCCCAACCCACCCTGTCCTTCAGTTCTCTCAAAATCTGGCCAAAAACTTACCCCTTCACAGAGTCTTCTGAGATGAACTCCCTCTCTCTTCCATCACTACCAACTTAGAGTCGTAAGTCTCAAGTCTTTAGTTGATGGTGTATTATTAATAACTGGTTGTTTTTAATCATTTCCAAGCTGTGCCCTTTCTATTGTCCAATGTAGTAATATAGTAGTAGTTGAGACCATGGGCCTAGATCCTAAATTGCAGCTCTACCACTCGTTCGTTACCTGTGTGACTTTGGGCAAGTTACTTAACTTCTCAGCATCTCCGTTTTCTCATGTGTAAAATGAGAATAATATTAGTGCCTCTCTTACAGGGTTGTTGTGAGTATTGGAAGATAATACATATCAAATGCTCAGGAAACCCTCAGTAAATATTAGTTATTAATAGTAAGAGAAGCTGTATCAGCAGGGCTAGTATGTGTAGAGGAAAAAGCGTGATATTGTTGAAACCCAGATCTGCAATTTAGTAGCATACTGACCTTGGGCATGTTATGTAAGCTCTCTGAGCCTTAATTTCCTTGCAGTAAATGGGGAAAATAATAAACACACCTGCTCATGGAATGAACGTAGGGCTGGTACTTAGAGGTGCTAGCAAATGCCTGTGTACTTCCTCAACAATAACAACAACAACAACAACACAACAATTGCTCATTTTAATGAAGCCAAAATCTTATTTCCTCATCACCTCCCCACTCCTGCTGATCAGGTAATTTAGTGGCGCTTTAATGAAGAAAAAAATTAATCAACCTGTATATTCAGCGTCTCAGAGAGTGAACACACAGCTGCTTGAATTTTTCACTCTGCAGCTGGCTGGATTCACATTGCTGGCATTATTGTCTAGGTTTGTTTACTTCTTCCTAGGGAACATTCACATTTCCAGGTAATATTCTTGTGTCCACAGAACTTCCTGCCCTAAATGAAAGAATAGGGATTTGTGAAATGGAGGCAGGAAAGTAGGTAGTCAAAATTGACCTGAACCAAATGGTCAACCCTTTCCTTGGGCCTATAGTATTAACCTAAATAGCTGATTCTGGAACCTGATTTTAGTGTTGCCATTGCTTCCACATCCTCAGTGGATATGGTCATTGTCTCTAGATGCATCCCCTATAGCTCTCATGACAGTGACAATGAGAGCAAATACTGCATTTGCTTTTTTCTTTATCCTTATTATACCCCATGAAAAAACTGTAAGGAGTTTGGGGCTTCATCTTAACACATAATGTAGACCCCAGTTTTGTGAGGAATCCTTTAGAGTCTGTGATCCACGGGCTGACAGCATCGGCATCAACTGGGAGTTTTTAGATATGCAAATTCTTGTGCTGCACCCAGACCTACTGAAGAGTCTTTGGGGGTGAGGGACACCCATCTGTGTTTCGCATCTCTCCAGGTGATTCTTGTGCCAGAGTTTGAGAAAGCCAATAATCCAGAATCTTGCCAAATTTGGGTGACTTGTAACAAAATGCTTTAAAGAAAGAGTCAAACTCTATTAGCCATGAAAACCTAAAGAACGTTGGCCTAGTTTAAATTTGTATTGTTTAATTCTTGAAACTCCGAATCACTGATTCTTCACTTTAGATTTTATGACAATCCTGGAGCTTTCAGTGACCTTGAAGGTTGTCATGGAATTCTAAAAAAATTAAACCTCAAAACAAAATTAATTTTAATATAATTAAATAATCCACTCTGGGCAGATTATGGAGCCATTGGAAAAGAAACAAACAAAAGGATGGCATAACTTTGTAAGTTTTAGAATCACTGTCCTCAGTATTGGCCAGGAATATTTTACGATTATATCACTAATTCATGTAAACATGACTTGTACTGTTGTTTTCACTTTAAACCCATGCTCAGTTGTGATCTGTAGAATTATAGTTCTTAATACAAAAACATTTCCTCACAAACCAGACATGATAAATAAGTCTGGATGGGACCACATAAATACACAGCATGCTGGACTTCCACGGTGCAGATCCCTCTTGAATTAGCTTTCACTCCTTTGGAGTAATACATAATATCAGGGCCGCCTGCTGTAATGCAGCCAAAACAAAAACAACCCGTCAGCTGCCAAGCACACCTCTGTTGCAGAGGTGAATGATTCAGGTAGACTTCAGCATTTAATGAAGCCCGTTGTTTCCTATCAATTAACTGAGTGCTATTAAATTTTGCTGATAGAAAATAACTGTTCTGACCATGAGCCCCTCCATTTATCAAGCTTGAAAGACAAACAAGGATCTGGAGTGGCACAGACAAGAGAACATAGAGAAAATCCCCCTAAAGGAAGTAATTCTTTTTATGGCCTTGTAACACGTTGGCCTCCGTATAGAGAGATGCTGTTGGTGATCCTGTCACTGCCCTAGGATAGGTCATGTGAGTAGTTTTTCCAGTGCTAGGACATAGAGTTACAGGCATAAATTATGGCTTGGACATTCACTACCAGCTGGCTTAACTCCTTTCAGAGGGAAGTATTTTGGAAGCAAGGCCTGATGTGCATTGTGGGCACTGGAGAAATGTCCGTCCAGAGCAGAAACCACAAGAGGGGCTGGCTTCCCCCTTCTTGCCAGTGAGGTATTCCTATGACTGGTGTTATAGCTTCTTGCTCCTCGGTAACTTCATCTGTTGATGAAGTGGGACACCTGTAGGTCCTCCAGTTTTTGCTTGAAAAATAAGTACAAGGATTAAAATATCTGAAGTGAGGCCATGGCTGATGAGAGAGCAGAAGAGCAGTAGGGTGATGCCCGCTCTATTGATGTGGGTGCTCTTGTCCTCCTTGCTGCTGAGAGGTGAAGCCTTCGGAGCAGGAAGTGGGGAGGATGGCAGGGAGGTGGAGAATAGATGACGGCCACAGATGAGAGTGGCGGGCTCCCAGACAAGCAGAGCACTTCGGGAATTACTCTTCGAGGGTGCCTGCCTCCATCCTTTGCTGTGGTACAGAACTCTCCTACGTTCTTGAGTCCTTCGACAGCCGTTCTGCTGGGCAGCTCCTTTCTGTGTGCTCATGGTCCCCAAATCACTGGTGTGTAGAACTGCTTGGTGTGTTGTATGTGTCAATCATAGTCCTGTAGTAGCCACAGCCCCTGCTGACACTGTCTAGCCTGTGACCCACTATTGACTAAGATCATCCAGCTTAAAAAAGTGGCTCATTTTGTTAAACAGGAAAGGAATATTTCTGAACTCAGGCCTGTACGTGCCGTGCCCTCACCCATTTCTTATCTTTCAAAACACAAAACGCCCAATCTGAGCTCTCCTGACGCTTAGGTATGAGGAAAGCAACGAGGAAGGACGAGTGTGGATGGTGGCTTCTCCTCGCAGGAGAAGAGTGCTCCTCTGCGGGCTTCCTTCTTCAGCCTAGTAACCACAAGTGTATTTCCGCAAAGCTTTTGCTCAACCGTGAGAGTTTTGGTTCCATTCCCCCAATTGCTTTTGGGGAAACTGACCCTACCCTTGGCACTAGGGGTGAGACCTGTCACTTAGGCCTGAGCTCCTCGGAGTAATCCCATTCCTTGGTCATAGATATTGCTTCACGGGTGGAATTGTGACACAGTAATAGGTGTTCCTGGGTAAGCAGCTTCCAGGCCCTTTAGAGCTAGGTTGACTCTCTCCGTATCTTGAAGGGGATGTAGCTTTGGGAGTCACTAGAGTTATCTTGAGACCAGAAAGGGGAAACAGCCTGAATATAAAGTTGACACATGGAGGAAAGAACCTAGGACTTCAGTTTCGCTGTTGAACTGCTGAGCCAAACCTGCCCTGAAACCTACATGCCCTAACACTGAACTTTCAAATTACACAAGCCTTTTATTGTTTAACCTATTTTGAGTTGGCTTTTTGGTTACTTGCAACCTAATTCATCCTAATAATACAATGGGTGGAAATGGGATTTGAGGGGTGTGGTTAAATTAAGACAAATTTCGACTATGCTTCCAAATTAACAGAGGAGATGTCTTGGGAGTGGAAGATTTCAAGGAGGGGAAGGGGCTAGTAGAAGACATTGCAGACATGAGTGAGGCTCTTGGATGCTATTATTGATGTGCATATCCTCTTTTTCTGTCTAGGTATAGGTTCCCCTGTAGGCTGAATGTCTCCCATAGCTACCTATTATTGAGCAGATACTCAATGACTATCATATACAATTACATGAAACCAAAGCTATGCTACTGAGAAAGCATGTACACCTCCTCCATTCACTTCTTGGTTTATTTAGTAGTGTCACAAAAAGGTCATATTTCCACAGTCCATCAGATTCTGAGTCATTTGGACTTTTTAGTGAAGAGTAGATCTTTGGGATTATGGGTGATGACCCTTTGCAGGACACTGAAAACAGATAGTGCCACAGAGCAGAGGAAGGGCAGGCAGCACAAATTAAGCCTTCATTCTTGCTGTAGTTGCCTCCAAAATGTTTTGTCACTCCCTTGCCCTCTTTAATTCTTTTCTGAGCTATATTGACCCCCGCATCTTTCAGTGTCACTTGTACTATATACTCATTATTCCTGAATGAGTGTGTATCAGGGAACTTCCACTTTGTGTAAAACCAGTCAAGAACAAATAACACAGTGTTCACTCCTGTAAGATGCTGATAGTACATACTTGCTGCCAGTAAAATGACTGAGATGTGTTTCTCTTGGGTGAGGGGCTCCCATGTTACCCTTCACACCCTCTTGTCCTCACCATGGGTCCCATCACAGTTCATGCCCACCACAACATAGGGCCAACAGTTGATCCGAGTAGACTTGCCTTTAAAAATAATCTACTTAGTATCTGTTTTTGAAACAAATGGTACAGTAGGCCTCCAAGTTAATGATGCAATGAATGTAATCTATTTTATGGAATTACCAGGTTAGAGGCAAGCAACAATTTTAAGACTTTTAATATATAAAGTATCCAAAATATCCCCGTTTGGTTTGAATTTTTCATAAATTTACTTCTATATAAGACAAACAATTTATAAAATGTAACAGAGAAAGCTTTTATACAAGATTTAAATAAAATTGTTAATGCTTCATTTGTTATAACATTTATTTTGACTTATATTCATAGCTGTATACAAATGTATCAGAAATGATGGCAGAAATGAAAGCTAACATTGCTGTAATCAAATGAGCTAAATTTGGAGTTTTCCAGCAGTGGCAAAAATTTACAAATATCCTTTTCCATGAGATATGAAAACTTCTTTGATTTCAGAGAATTTTCTCACTTTTCATCATCTGAAGCAACTTATTATATTAGTAGTAAATGAGAAGCTAGTATGGGCAGGAGAAATATTTAAACCCCACTTAATTTCCCACTGCATTTTTCTACAAGTCTCGTAGATTCTGAGTATCCTTTGTGTTTTCTTTGGTGAGTGATTTGAGGAAAACTTAGGTGACTTTTGTGTAGGAGCTTGGAATGTTTCATGGGTGAGTGGATGCAAGGAGTTTAAGAGGAATTGTTAATTAGTAGTAGCAGAAAATTATGATTTGTGTGCAATAGCTAATAATCAAGTTCATTCCTTAACAGAGGACCACTTTGCCAGACATGCTATTTTTCACATGGACCAATTAAGATGTAAAGCTTGAAATCAGATCAACAAAGTGTTTTTTTTAATCTTCCTGTCAGTTGGGGGAAATAACCTTACTCCATAGAACCTCTCTTTTATAGTGATACATGTTGTGATTCCATTTAACCAAGGGATTCTTTGAAATAGCAGGCTCCCTAGTTCATTAAGGAATTTGTCTGGCAATCATTAGTCAAAAGACTGGTGAGCAGAACAGTTTAAACCCAAGAGGAACTTAATTGAAAATTAATTTGAAATTAAGAAAAAACCTTCTGGGATGATAACATAAATCATTTGGGTTTCAACAGAAAAAAAATCCATTTAGGTATCTTTTTTATTGACGTATAGTTGACTTATAATATTATATTAGTTCCAGGCGTACAACATAGTATTCAATATTTTTATAGATTATATTCATACAAAGTTACTATAAAATATTGACTACATTCCCTGTGCTGCACATTATATCCTTGTAACTGATTTATTTTATACCTAGTAGTTTGTGCCACTTAATTCCCTTCACCTAAAAAAATTAGGTATCTTTTAACAATATTATATGTTTTTTAAAAAGGTATTCTTCCACCATTGACAAGTTCTAGGATAGAGATGACAGCTCCAAACAACCAAACACCTGATGAGAAAAAAATACTGTAAAAAATACTGTGTTAAGGAAATAATGAAGTTTATTTAAATACAGATTAGGCGCTCCACTCTTCCTCTTCCCACCCCCACCCCCTGTCTCATCTCCTTCTTGCCTATCCAGATACTCTAATCCTGTGGTGATTCCTAAGTGACAGCCTGCTATCTTGAATCCTATCACTGTCCCTCAAGTTTAGTTCAGTTTTGAGATGAAGCTAGGGGTTTAGAAATGTTGCCTTGGGACTTAAGATGCTGGGAAATGTTAAAGCTGACACATTCTTGCTACCTGGAACCAAGAGTGAGTAACAGGGAAAAATATATCAGGCAGTATTTCTCATTGTTCAAAGGCCAGTTGTTCTTGTCTGATTATTTCTTTGACTAATAAGTGCTGTCGGGCTGCTGTGGACAGAAGGATGGGAGAGATGTAGGAGAAAATGAAATATTTTGTAGGTCACAACTTCTCCAAAGGAAAATCTGCCAGGGAATAGTAAAGAAATACTTCTCTTTGAATGCATCTTGAGGAAATGTTGGAACTTAATTGAAAAGTTCTTGTGAATGACATTGCTATTTCCTGCTACTAGGCTTCAGATGAGAGCAGAAAATTATACAAAGAAGTTTAAAATCATAGCCTTGATTAGAGGCTATGATCAAGGGGCAGCTACCATGAAGGGAAGCCCTAGAAAGATAAAGAATTGTGAACTGGATGGTTCCTTCCTCTCCAGGCCTTCCTTGAGATGCCTTCTGAACGCTAGAAATTGCAAAGCAGCAGTGTACAAATAATTGGAACTTTGTAGTCTTTTATCGTATAGTACTCCAATAGACATAATTTAAAAGTTCTTTGTCATAAAACATGGGAACACAAGAATTCAACTCCAGTTTGCCACCTTAGCAGGGGAGAGGTGTGAGGAGAACTTACTGAGGTGCAAAGAAATCTGAAGAGTATATGAGAGGTGTCTTAGTAACTTTAAACTTATGGAAGACCAGAGAAAGACAGAGAAAAGGGAATATTTTACTTTGAAAATAGATCTATCTTGCTTTCTGAATAGAGGAGAAACAACCAAGAAATTGGAACACAATTCAGCATGAATCCGGAACAGAACTGGTATGGCTCTCAGGGAGTTTATAAAAATGTAGAACTTAATAGTTAAAGAAACACAGGTTTTTGGTGATATAAATCACTTGGAAGGCAATAGTTATCTTAAAATGTGAAAGCTGTGGTGAATGCCAGTTAGTGGCATGCAGCCGTTTGAGCCATTGCTTGCTTTTTTTTTAAAAAACCATTTTAAAAATTGAAGTATAGTTAATTTACAATATTGTGTTAGCTTCAGGTGTACAGAAAAGTGATTCATATATATTCTTTTTCAGATTCTTTTCCATTATAGGTTATTATAAGACATTGAAAATTGTTTCCTGTGCTGTACAGTAGGTCCTTGATGTTTATCTGTTTTATATATAGTAGTGTGTATCTGTTAATCTCATACTCCTAATTTATCCTTCCCTCTCCCCCTTTCCCTTTTGGTAACCATAAGTTTGTTTTCTATGTCTGTGAGTCTATTTCTGTTTTGTAACTAAGTTCATTTGTGTCATTTTTTAGATTCCACTTATAAGTGATATCATATGATACTTGTCTTTGTCTAACTTACTTCACTTAGTATGATCATTTCTAGGTCCATCCATGTTGCTGCAAATGGCATTATTTCATGCTTTTTTATGGCTGGGTAATATTCCTTTTATACACACACACACACACACACACACACACACACACACACACACACACACACCATATCTTATTTATTGATTCATCTGTCGATGGGCATTTAGGTTGCTTCCATGTCTTGGCTATTGTAAATAGTACCGCTATGAACATTGGAGTGCATGTATCTTTTCTTTTTAAAAAAAATTATTTATTTATTCATTTTTGGCTGCGTTGGATCTTCGTTGCGGCACGCGGGCTTTCTCTAGTTGTGGCGAGCAGGGGCTACTCTTCGTTGGGGTGCGCGGGCTTCTCGTTGCGGTCGCTTCTATTGTTGTGGAGCACGGGCTCTAGAGCGCAGGCTTCAGTAGTTGTGGCATGTGGGCTGTAGTGCGCAGGCTCAGTAGTTGTGGCACACAGGCTTAGTTGCTCCCTGGCATGTGGGATCTCCCCTGAGCAGGGCGCGAACCCGTGTCCCCTGCATTGGCAGGCAGATTCTTAACCACTGCGCCACCAGGGAAGTCCTGGGGTGCATGTATCTTCTCAAATTGGAGTTTTATCTGGATATGTGCCCAAGAGTAGGATTGCAGGATCATATGGTAACTCTATTTTTAGTTTTTTAAGGAACCTCCATACTGTTCTCCATAGTGGCTGCACCAATGTACATTCCCACCAACAGTGTAGGAGGGTTCCCTTTTCTCCACACCCTCTCCAGCATTTGTTATCTGTAGACTTTTTAATGATGGCCATTCTAACCAGTGTGAAGTGGTACCTCATTGTAGTTTTGATTTGCATTTCTCTAATAATTAGCGATATTGAGCATCTTTTCATGTGCCTGTTGGCCATTTGTATGTCTTCTTTGGAGAAATGTCTATTTAGGTCTTCTGCCCATTTTTGGATTGGGTTGTTTGTTTTTTTGATATTAAGCTGTATAAGCTGTTTGTATATTTTGGAAATTAATCCCTTGTTGGTACCATTGTTTGCAGATATTTTCTCCCAGTCTGTGGGCTGTCTTTTTGTTTTGTTTATGGTTTCCTTTGCTGTGCAAAAGCTTTTACGTTGACAGTGACTCTGATGGGGGAGAGACAGGAATCCCTGTCCTCTCGGTGAGGTAGAAGCTAGATGTTGTGTGAACTGAACATGTCTCTCAGTTGAATTGCATGTGCAACATTTTGTTCATGGTTTGGGGCAGATACAATCTGCATCAACTACAATATCCAGAAGAGGGCTGTGCACAGGGGTGTGGCAGTAAGAGTTCATTAACTTAAGTACTCATGCCAGTCCCAGGTTCTTCTGCTTTTGGATATGACTATAGTTTGATTTTCTTATAAATACATGGTGCAAATGTTAGGGAACAAGCTATTGGAACAGACATGGAATGAAATAAATACATTATAGATGCCCATGTGCAGGTGGGAATAAAGGACTGCCACGGTCTGACCCAGAGGCACTTCTGCCAGCATCTTAATTTCAGGCACAAAGGGCTTCAAAGGCTCTAAGGAAGATAACAGTGAAGGGGAATCAGAGAGTACCAAGAGGGCAGTCTCCACTGAGGAACCCCAAAACCCAAATCAATAGTGTCTTCTACCCACAAAGGTACTGAGGTAGTTACAGGATAACCTCTAACTTTAGGATCTGGATATGTTCTAGTGGTTAGCCCTTAGCCCTTCAAACCTCAAACAGTGGCTGGATGTTGGGTGGAGAGCAATACGCAGTGGTGTGCTGGAGCCGGCTCATGCTAGCTTGTGAGACAATTATTAAATTTTTAGGAATTTTTGAGCTAGTTACTAAACTGTGAATAGCTTGAAATTGGCTATGCCCGCCCCCCACCCTGCCCACTTCCCCAGAAAGCCAGTTGTTAAAGTTTTTCAGCACACCACTGGATATGAAACTTCTTGTGTATACAAAGGTAAACCCAGAATTGGAACTCTTCTTGGTCCAAACACTGAAGACCTGGTTTTTCTGGAGTCATCCGGTTTCTTAATTTTGTTCATACTTCATGATGACCTAGCTGCCATGGCACCTGATGGGCCATGATCTTTATCTGCGTTGACCGTGCCTATAGCCTTAGATCTTCCATATCCTTAACCAGTTTTTAGTTTTCCCTTGGTGGTGTTAACTCTGCTGGAGACCTTAACTAGGCCTCAGTTTGCCTGCCTTGAGTCCTGGCTTATGGCACTACAGCTTCAACACCCATGATGTCTCAGAGAATTAAATAAGATTCTGTTCATTATCTGTGTGTATCTTGAAGAATATTCTTCATTGTAGCAGACATTACTGGTGCTCTGTCCATATCCTTTGACACTCACTATTTTAGTGTATGCCAACAGCATCTACAGAGAACACCTGCACTCCAGTGTCTGATGGCAGTTGTAAGGTAAATCCCTCAGCTTCCTCATTTCTCAGGTGGAACAATTCTGGCACATTTTCCACAACTATCTCCCAGAAGTCTCCAGTGGGATTGAGCCCCAGTTGCCCAGAGAGGTAACCGGTTCATTTACATATCCCCTATTATCTTCCTTCCCTATATCACTTTCCCTCTCCCCTGCTGGTGCTCCTGGAATCACCTCCTAAATAAATGACTTGTACCCACATCCTTGTCTCTGGGCCTGATTCTGGGGAAGAACCAGCCTAAGACACTCATCCCCCTCATTTTTATGCCAACAACAGAATGGAAGGCACTTATGAACTACATTCTGAAAAATTCTTGAGTTACAATACCAAGACAAAGAAGATTCTTGATTGGCAGATCACATATTAATAAATGTTCAACTTGGCATCTCCTTATTTTTAATGCTGTGTGATGGTCAAACATTTTTGCAGTGGTGCTTGTTGCTTTCCCTTTGCCATCATCAAAGTGAAGTAAAAGGGACACACACATATTTGTTTTTAGTCCTGTGCTCTATTTTTAATTCTGTATAAATAAATACAAAATGACAAAAAGATATACGTTTACTGAACATTGCATTGATTGTGTGGCATTACACAGTGTGTCACAATATTTCAGCTTATAATTGTGTCCTTTAGCTGTTGATGCATAATTCTATAACTTGTAGGATACAATTCGTCTGGAAGCTTTAGTGGAACCCCTGAGTGCTTACACTTGCAAAAGTTTGTTTGGGGAGTATTTGAGCCACAATGGCTCAAGTCTAGGGATATTTCTGGAACATCTAAAACAGTAAAAGAGTAAGGGATGGAGAGGATATTCTTTTTGCGTTCATGAGAGGCATGCAGGGGTACAAATCTCAGACTACCACACTATAGTTATTTCAAGTTTAAGCATTGGATTCAGTATGTATATTTATAAAAATTATTCAGTAGTACTGATTCTTTCTAAAATTTGCGTTTTAACCATGGGAGGTCAGTTGGCAAGGCCTGTTAACAACATTAGTATTACTTTCAGGGTTTTTTCTTTTTCTTTTTTTTTTTGTCATTTTTCTACAATACAAGGTCAACAAAAGTGAAAGATTAAGTGGGACCCTTTGCCAACAACCTCACATTTCTTAATTCATATAAATGCAGACAGATAAAACAGCCTGGGATCTTTTATTTAATGACCTCCAGTTCATGGGACTCAACATTCTTACAGATTCCACATCTGTGTTCCTGTTCAAGCTGTTGTGATAAGTATTTATTACACATTCTTTTAGGGCTCCCTCTCAGTGGATCCTCTTGAGTTTGGTGAGTTAAGTGCTATGACTCAAGGGAATTTTTTAATATTCTTGTGAATCAGTGATGCCTTCTGCAGAAATGAAGATTTTCATGTAGATGATGAAATGTCATCTCAACGTAATACCCTGGGGAAGATAACACTTGCTCCCAAGAGGGAGGGGCCTGGCATCTTGAGTCATGCCTTGGTGATGAGAATTTTTAGTTTTTCCAACCCTCACTCTTGATTATTTTTTTAATCCTAAGAAATGACTTTTCCATTTTAAAATCATTGCCTACCCCTCCCCCCAGGTTTTGATTACAGACTGTCAGCCCCCTCATCCCTGTATAAGACCACCCATTCAAGTATAAAGCACAAATGAGAATGTGGTGCAGTGAGGTTGAAAACAAAAGTCTCATGTTTAATATCTAACATGAGTTTTGTCCTGATGCCCTGTTGATCTTTGCCAGCTAAAACATACAGCTTTCCATCCTGTTTTGGATTCCAGCAAAAGCTAAATACTTCGTGAGTTACAAAACTCACCACCTTTACTGAGGGCTGTGGTAAAAGAATCTACTTTGAGCTCCAAAATTATCATCTACAATTCATTTTTAAGTGAAATTCTTTAAAAATAAATCCCGTTTTTATCTTTTCCTATGGAAAAAAGACAGAAATGGAAAGTAAAATATTTCCCCTATCAGAAATTGTCCATGTATTGAAGGCGTCCAGGTTGCCTGATGACGTCTTTGCAGGAGTATGGAGAGGGGCAGTACTCGTTCTTCTTCCAACCTTACTGAAAGTTTTAGCAGTGCCCTTTTATAGGCAGCAGCTTGAGTGTTGGTCTATTTTTAAGTGAGATTTGGACTAAGATGGAATCATTTACTAAATATCTGCATAAGTCTGGAATGTGCACATATTTTGCCATTAGGATTGAAACTTAACTAAGTATATGTTGAAATATGAAAATGAGCTCATTCATGTTCGCTTTTCCCTTGGTCCTTATTTTCTGGGCTATTTAGGGAAGTGTCGATGCTTGAGAGTAGAGCAAAGTGGCAAAAATCCAAGGGATTAAATTTAGTTCTTATGTATGTCTTCCTACCATAAAATATTTCCAAGTTAGTTAACTAAATTAATTGAACATGCAGTTATGAAGTGGAATTCTTCAAGGATTTGCTAGTGAAGGCCTGGTTTTCTGACCTAAGTTTTTTTATCTGCATTACAGATTGGCTTCTGAAAAAGGAAGCCGTTCTGGCCTTTCTTCCACTTGTTGGAGAGCTACCACTGATGAGAGAGTGTCCACACAGAAATTAGCCTGTGGATGTTTACACACACACACACACACACACACACACACACACACACACACACAGAGGCACCCACCAAACTCTAGACAGCTTTTTTCCCGTGTGTGTGTGTGTGTGTGTGTGTGTGTGTGTGTGTGTGTGTATGTGGGGGATGTGAGAGACAGAGAGACAGAGACAGAGAGAGACAAAGAGAGAGAGAGAGAAACAAAGGGGGTGGGGGCAGAGAGGGAGAGAGAGAGATCTGATTTCAGTTTCCATGGAAATGGGCTAAATAAGGACTTTAACAGACAGGAGTATGAGTGCAACTTCTTTGCTATTCCCAGCTCAGAACTATTGAGAGAAAATCTGAAATCGTTCCAATCCGTTACATTTTTACAAGATCAATATTGTAATTTGGTACCTGTGACATATAATTTTGGATTCAAACTTTCTTTGTGATGGTGAAATCATGCATCCATTCAGTAGGCCCTGTGAAATAAACTAAAATGAAACCCCACCACACCCCCCAACCACTGATTTGACACTGCACGCATATATACTGCTTTGTCACTCCCCTTGCAGGCTTTTCTCCTCCCTCTCCATGTAGGTGTTGACCTACACCGAGCATTTCCTTCGCAACTCTAAATGCCTGTGGGAGATCAGAATTCTATGGAAAAGAGAGGCCACATTTATATTTTTCTTTGGCCTCTGTTGACTTCCTTTAAGCCCAGGCATGTAGGTACATAGGATTCTTCCTGCTACAGTTTTATTCGACTGTTTGTGATCATATGTTAAACTGAGGCCAGGAAATGCGTTTTTCTTTTCTTTCTCCAGAGACAGAGAGGTAACATTGTGACCATTAAAGCCAAAGAAGGCACCATATGCAGGGTTTTTATTAAACGACATCTGCTGCTAAACAAACAAAAAACCCAAATCTCTATCTGTAAGACATTAAGTCATATAAACTTCTTTGATTGCTCATCTGGAAAAAACAAAACAACAAAAAAGAACACATACTAACTGCTGTTAAAAAGCACTGAAATATCTGAGTGTAAAAAAGAAAGGAAAGGAAAAAAAAGTAAAACTGAAGATATTTCCCTGGCCCACTGCCATTTCTCTCTTTGGTTGTGTCTATCAGAAGATTAGAAACCTGTATGAAAAAGTGAAAGCAATAAGTTTGAAATCTTCTTTACCCTTGGAATTTGCTCTCAAGATTGAAAACAGGATGCTTTATTGGAAGATGGGGTTTTAATATGAAAGGATAGTCAGCTAAGGCCTCGATGTATTTGGCATGAGGCATTTCCCAGGTTTAGTGTGCTAAGTGGCTCGGGGGCTGCTACAGCCTATAAATTCCTTGTGTAAGCCTGAAGTATTGCCCTCTGGTGAAAGCTGGTCAGATGGAGAGGAACTGTGGGATTGCCAATCATCAGTGGGATGGTCTTCCCTGCTGATTTTGTTTTTGTGTAGGTGTGAGATGACGTAAATACATATTTCAGGTGTCAGAGAAACTCAAGTGGTACAGAATATAGGGCATCATTTTTTGTTTCCTGAAGGAGTTGGTCATTTTTTATTCCTAATTTTCTTTAAACATCTTTAACATGCCTTGACTTTAGGTAAAAAATATAGTTGGTTAATTCTCCTTGATAGACAAGTGTTTTAACTCTTTGTGGGAAATTCTTCTGGGCAAGTTTTCAATTAATTCTACCTGAGCAGGTGTTGCCTGCCATGGATCAAAGTGGTGTGACTCACACTTTGTCAAGCGCGGGGTGCAACTGTGGTATTTTTCCCAGTAGGGTTTGATGCTTATCTGTCTCAAATCTGACCAAGCTGAACTAATTATGTGCTCTAGGATTTGAATATTCCTTTTTAATTTAAAACGAATTTAATACTGTCAGAATCACCTACTTTCCTGTTGTGAAGAAACCCAACTAAAATAGTGGGAAACACAAGGTAACACTGGGGTCTCTGTTGAAGAATAGATAAGACTTCTGAAGGCTGAATTTAGTGATTAATCTGACTGACAAGATGTAACCTTCAGATCAATTGCCATGGATACAACTTTAAAGTTCATTGTGATTTAGCCCAAAACTTTACAGAATAATATGCAATTTCAGGAACTTCTTTCATTAGCGATGACAATAAGAGAGGGACCACATTTTGCTATCTAAACTATTTTATGTCTAGGGTGAGGATCTTTCCCAGCATCACTAAATGTTTGACATAGATTCTCTTCCCTTTTGTCACCCACTGAAGTTGGACTGCTAAAGGAACGTTTAGCTGTTATGACTATTTCATTGTTAATAATTGTTGCAGGAGTTACCTTTGATGTTAAAAAAAATGCATGGGCTATCTAGACACCCTTTTTACAGCTTTGAAACATCTGCACATTTAGAGGAATGAGAGAAATTTGGCCAAGGAATTATTAAACCCAAGTTGAAACTGTCCTTGTTTGGGCCTAGCATTCAACAACTCTGCTCACAGCATCTAAGCTGGAGTGTGAATATGTAACTGTGGGTGGGTGAATTATGGGATCACAGACAATAAAAATAGAACCTGAGTGTGTTCTCATAAAGTTACTAAGGAGGAATTATGGATCGAGAAATCAAAAGAAAATGTGGGGTCCTTTTACTTTATTTAAAAAGTATAGATTCAGGCTCCATATCTTTTATCTTATAGAGATTCCTGAACAATTCCATTATTCTCAGCTCATGTTTCTATTCATTGCACACAAATTTGATTCATTTCACCATCCCAACAATTACCTTTTTTCCTGCCACACTCTGTCTAAATCTTAGGAACTGCACTAGGGCTCCTCTCCCCAACTTCTCTTAATGTCCACTCCCTGTGTGTGTGTGTGTGTGTGTGTGTGTGTGTGTGTGCGCGTGTGTGTGTGTATGTATGTGTTTGTGTGTTGTGGGGTGGCTATAAGTTTCTGGTGTTGGATAGTTCTTTCTGTTACTTGTGTGACTTTTCTCCCAAACTGATGTTTCTTATCACTAGGCTTCCCTGGGCGGCACCTCCTTTCCTTGAGGTGGATGAAAGGTACTGGCTTTCCCATCAAACTAATGCTGCAGATAAACGGAAAATGCCCACTCCTTCTTAAGACTGGGAGTTGGCAAAACGGAGTGACCACCCCATATGTACTTCTTCCTTCCTCTCCACTCCTTTCGTCCTTGTCCGGATTGCAAAGCAAAACTTCTAGGTAAATTTCCACAATTCCAGACTTTGGGAGAGATCTCTGTGGTTTGCGGTCACTGCTGTTCTCACCTATGACTTAGAAAAATTCCATCAAATGCAGTTTTCCACTATATAGCTGTTAGTTAGCACTTTGTAAATTCCAAGAAACATTCACTTCCTTAGGTTTCTTTTTCTTAAAGTGTATTATATGGCTGGTCTCAGACAGGAAACATATAAAAGGGGAAGATAATATTTTTTATGGTTCCCTACAGATAGCTGAAGCCTTTGGCTTGCCAAATCCCACCGAACCACAGGGCTGGGCCTGCTAAAGCATTTTAATGTGCCTCAAATGTGTCAGGTATGTTGTAAAAGGCAGTGTGCATGTGCATGTATGTATTTATATGTGTACATGTGTTATAGGTGTGAGTGTATGTGCATTGTGTGTGTGGTGTGTGTGTGTGTGTGTGCGTGGTGTGTGTGTGTGTGTGTGTGTGTGTGTGTGTGTGTGTGTGTGTGTGTGTGTGTGTGAAGCAGCGCTAATGGGTCATTACCTATGGTCCTGGGAGGCATCATGGAATTTGCCTTGGTGATTCTGGAAGGGGGCAAAAGCAATTCTGGCAGAACGTTAATTTAAAGAATAAAGATGTGAAAGTCTGAGCCAGACATGTTGAAGTTTCACCCTGGAAATTAAGTACATTGTTTTGCCAAAGAGAATCATATGGGTTTTCCCCAGGATGAGCCTGGAATGGGTGGGTAATAGGAATGGGCCGAGTCTTTGCCATTTTGTGGGAATTAAACGAAGCACTTTATAGATCTCAGTGAGCAAAGTCTTCACACTTCATATCACGTGCTACAAAGTGGGGCTCATATTCCTCCACCTCAACAGAAGGCTTCCCTTTTCACGGCTGGGCAGAGGGCTCTGTAAATGGCACGGCTCAGTCACCAGTGTCTCCTTTGCGCTTCAGGGAGGGCTAAGCAGTGCTTCCCCAGCCTTGCCCTTAGGACAACCCAGGTACATTCCTTGTGCCTAAAGTTATGCCAGAGGAAGCACAACTAACAGGTACAAATAGAGTTGTTTATTCTCTAGCTTCCTCCATCCATGTCCACGATATCTAGCTGATGGTTGGGAGTCAAGAGAACCGGGCTTCAATTTGTATATCTGTGTCCAAGACACATCTGTCCTTAAGTGTAACCATATGTCCATGGCCATGATTTCCTATGTGTTCACTACAAATATTACCGAGATGAATGAGACACATTCTCTCCCTCTCTTGAATAGGGATCACTTGGGAACACCCCTTCAAGGATGGCATGCTGCTGCCACAAGCATAGACCTGTAAAGCTTGGAAATAGGCTGCTCTGCTTCTTCTTCTTTAACAGGGCCCATGTCCACATGTCACCTCTGCTGGCTGCCCCCTCTGTGTGTGTCTATGTGTGGGGAGTGGTTACTGTAGTTTGAGGCTATATATTCCTTTGTTGCAACAGTAAGAATGTGGTAGTGGCCTGGCATTCTTTCTGCCAATAAGAGCATGCTGCAGAGGGGTCCTTTCCCCGGTCTTGCCCTGGAGAGTGTGTTTAAGTGGTGCTAGAACATAGATTGGACAGTGAAAACATGTTTGCACATTAAATAAATGAATGAATGAGGAATAAAGGAAGAGTAGTAGGCACTTGGCTGGGCCTGAAGAGACCAATACCTAGAAGCAGTTTTGGCTCCTTGGAGAAAAGATGGTTGAGAAATTCTTGATTGCCCATTAGCCAAAATGAGGACACCAGGATCACACTCCCAATGAGGTCTTTATTAATTGAGGACAGTGGTTCTTCACCCTTTTGGGGTCGCAGACCTCTTTTGAAACCTGATGACAACTATGAACTCTCTTCAGGAAAATGCACATATGGAACATATATACACATTTTTGCGTATAATTCAATTTTCAGGAGTTCAGAGTCCCGCCCTCCCACCAACTCATTCATGGCCCCCAGGTTAAGACCCCGTAATTTAGACACATAGAGTTTGGCAGTAAAGTGGCAGGATGGAGAAAGGACTGAGGCTAGGAGCTAGGAGCCTTCAATCATAGTCCTGTATCTGCTTCTAACTGGCTCTGTGCATGTAATTTCACTTCTCCAGGTTTCCATTTTCCTAAGTGAAAAACAGGAGGGTAAGCTTAATTCTATCCAACGGTTCATCTGGTGTCAACATTCTGGAGGGGGAAGAGGCTGGCGTGTCCCACAGGAACAGCATTCCTTCCACCAAGGGCCCTCTGTGGGTTGCCTCCTTGGTACACCTTGCTTTCTTTGTACTTTGAAAAGAAGCCTCTTTCCCCGGGCCGGCTCCTCCAAACCTTTGCCGTGCTCATTTTAATCTAACCTGAAAATTGACACACAGGCCGTAGCTGTCTGCTCACCTCACTTCCTCTTCCTTGCATGGCGCCCTCACAGATATCAGAGGACTTCAAACACATCACCTGGGCAGAAGGGGGGCAGGTGAGAGGCGGGCTGGGGAGGACAGCCTGACACTGCCTATTCAGGTGAATGGATTTTAGCTCATTCACTTTCCTCTTTGCTTTCTCCTGGACTGGCGTGAAACAGAAATAAACAGTTGTAACCACCACGGGGAGGTACTCTGCAATGTGTTGGCTGAAGCCATTCTCAGTTCTTTGCCAGAGAATCTGGTAGTACTAATTTAATATTTTCCTTCGTGTTGCAGATTTACCATACTTTAAAAAAATAGGAACTTTGTCTTTAAATACCTGGTGCTTTTTATGTAGCACAGACTTAAAAGCAAATTACCCCAAAGGAATGTTCAAATGCCTTCAGACAAGCCGGGCATAGTAATGAAATAAGCGCCCTCCCCTCCCCACTCCATTCCCAACTGCCTATATCCCTTTCTTTCAAGGATTACAATCCAACTCCACCATCTAGGGCTTGTGCCACCTTCACACTCGCCCCACTAAGTGATGATCCAGCCAAATTTTGAATGTCTTAAAATGACCAGGACAACTCTGTATTTTTACATAGCCCTAATCCTGGGCTCTGATCTGCAAAAATCTGCTTCTCTGTAGCTTTACATCCTGAGCTCTAGTGCTACTGTGTGGGATGGGCAAATTACAAATAATAATGTCTTGAGTTCCTTCTCTGTGCCAGGCCTTGCCATGAGTGCCCTCTGAACATCTTCTCATGTTAATCCTTACAGTAAATCCACAATATCACTCAAATGTAGGCTCTCGAGGGCAGATTTTTTTTAATGTGATTTGTTCACTGCTGTCCCCAGTCTCTAGAACAGTATCTGGGTGATATTAGGCACTCAGTAAGTATTTGCTGAATTGAAAGATAGTTACTGTTATTATCGCCATTTTACAGATGAGAAAACAGAGATTCACAGAGATCAAACACTACTATAAGCTGCAGGGCTACTTTAATAGGATCCGAAGGAATAAAAAGCCATTATGAGGAGGATATCATTTGTGTCCAAGAGGCTCTGACTCATGCCACACCCCCAGGGCGGCTGCCCAGCCCACTCGTTCTTGAGACAGACACAGCCACGCTCCATTGCTGGGGCTGGAGGAAAGTGATGTCATGGTCCCAGAATGCCACTTAGAACAATTGGGTGGTGGTTAGTTAAAATAAAAGGGTTATCAAGGGCCTTGTTCAGAGCAGCATATTGCACAAATACCTGTAGCCATGGAGGATGGCATCTGATTATCTCACTTCTGCCTGAAAATTGAGGGGGTAAAAATGGTAGAAAAGGTAGGAGCAAAACAAGCAAACACAAACAAATGTCACAAACCAAAGCAAAGCAAAACCCCAAAACCTAAAACCCCCCAAACCCAAAACAAAACTTATGAGCTGGAACAATGGCAAAGGAGTTTCATCAGCGATTATCTTACTTTTTCTGTGGAACAAGTATGCTCTTTTTAGCCCGAGGAGCCCTCATGCTATTCATTGGGCCATTGCTATAGGACTTAACAATAATACCCTATTTCAAGTGTCATTTTCTTTCTTGCAAACCCCAAGCTTCTTGTGAATTTACATCTTCTGCTGAGTTTCACTCAATGAGAGAATATCACCCTTACCCTGACTTTTCTTTTTTTCCTTATGAATGGCCAAGAAAGCCCAAGGATCACAGCTTTTTTTTTTTTTTTAGTTGAGCAGGGGAAATATTTTTGATGAATGGAATATTTTCTTTGGTAAACAAACAATAAATACCAACTCAAAACCAACCAAATAAGTTTCTTTGGTAAAGTGGACATTAATGTCTTGGTTGGAATTAATTGAAAAATAAAACTTTTGCAAGTGTTTGCTAGGATCGTTCCTTCCCTCTTTATAGCAATTGAAAAAGTAAAACTTCATGAAGTAAAGACTTAAATTTTGGGGGGATGTGATTCTGAGCTATTTTTAAAATGTCTTCTCCATGGTGGGGCTAAACCAATGCTATCAGAGCAATTATTAATAATGAATATGAACAAATAATAATGATCTAACAATAAATAATAAGTAGTCAGTCTTGGCATGCAGACTCCCCCCAAAATAATTCATTCATTCCGCAGTCAGAATTCCATAAGCTTTGATTTCAAGTGCTGAAAAGAGAAGTTGACAAGTTTGAAAATGCCCTTCATTTAAAAATACAATATCCCAAGGTGTACAGAGACCCAATCAAGAGGGAAAACTACTATCTGTCATAAAATAAAGTTCCACAGTAAGTCATTCTGGTTGACCAAATTGAATGGTTAGATTCTCAACAAAATCCGCTTAATTGGTGTGTGTTGTATCAGTTTTGTGGAGTCACTGTAACCCAAGGTGCTCCACGTGGCCGGCACTAAATCAATGGCTGATTTAGAACACGCTCTTCAGAAAATGATTTAGCAACATATGATTTAAGAATAAAACCAATCCCCTCTTCAGCTGTGTTTTATCAATGATAGCCTAGTTGCAGGTCCCTTGGAGAGAGAATTGATCGCAGATCTATTATGCGAACTTGCCCTTTTTCGAGGAGTGCATTTGTCCTTAGATTAAAGCTCATTATCTCTAGTAGAGTGCATAACACATTGGTATGATCACTTAGTGTGTTTGCAGGAGAGATTGAACAAGTGTGTAATGCACTAGCTATGATCCCCTGCACATATATTTAGAACTGGGTGAACAACAGTACATGAAATAGAAAGCACAGGTTTGCACTTGGTGTAGTTACATCTGAATCATTTGGGCATTTTTGCTGTCTGGAAAGACAATGGTAAACCTAAATCCCAAACAGTACCCAGACATTAAAGAAAAGTCTGCCTTGTGGCCAATAAGTCCTATGTTTCTTCCTTGGAAATGTACTTTGAAGGGAGTAGTAGCCCTCTTATGAGAAGATCTAAAATTGGCCTGCCCTGTCTTAGGCATGCGAAAATGATGGAAACCCTCCGGTGTTGTGACCCTGGGTGAGTCACTTTATTCTCCTAGGTCTCAGTTTCCTCCTCTGCAGGGGATGGGGAAGTTGCACAGTACATCCGCTAAGGTCCAGAAAGGTAAGGTGCTTTGGGGAAATGCTTACCACTACAGATGTCTAAATAAGCTACGTCTCTAAAAGGGAAAAATACTGTAGACGTTTACCTCAAGTGTGACCAGGTTTTAGCTTCATTTTTATAGACTTAAAGAAATGCAGGGGTCGGGGGCAACATACACAGCCTCTTCAGATCAAACCATTTCTGTTTAGATCCTGTAGATACTGCAAGTCAGCAGTATAAACATCTAGGCTCGATAATGTACAGAAGGGCCGTGCAAGGAAGTAGAGGGGTACCAACGAAGGTGGGGGGCGTGGGGACCAGGAAGATGAAAGTGCAGCCAGGTTAGCAGGAAAGCTTGACTGTCATCGTTGATAGATTTATGGTGGTGATTACATCTTCCAGTCATTTCCATTTATCTCACTTTCAGCCCTTTATGTCTGCCTGAAGTTCTCAGTTTCAGGACTTACAAAGTTTCAGGCCTTTTCTCCTCTGTATCTCTGAGCAAGCACGTCTCCTGAGCGAAGGCAGACTGGCACTGCAAGTGGGAAGCTGTGGCAGATAACCGTGTCAGTGTTCATTTCTCCTTCCTCAGCTTAACTCTGCATTGCTGGAGCTGTCATTGGTTTAAAGGTATATTAACCAAACCATACCAGTGTTAAAAGTATATTGATGGTGGGGTGGGTGGGGCGTATGATAAATTCATTCTGGACAACAAAACTGCCTCACCTGGGTGAGTTTAGAGGCGACTCAGTTTCAGCCCATGGGTGATGGCCACCCCGCCATGTGTCTGTTTCTGAGGTTCTGGCTTGCTTTTGGTGGCCAGAACTTTCACAAACATCTCATTGGGGTGTTGGGGAGCTAGATGAGATGGCAAAAACCTTAGACCTTAAACCACAGACCCTGCTTGGAGCTACCGCTCTGCAGAAGTTCTGGAAGCTTTATTGTTTGAGCAATGCTCAAAGCTATTTCCGCCTTGGCAGCTGACCTTTCAATCAGAAGGTTTTTGTCACGATACCAGCAACATCTGCAGTGTGAATAAAAGAGGATTCTGCTTGCTAATAAGCTTTTGCTTATTTGATCTTAGTTTAAGAGACTATGAGTCTCCTAGGGTGTGTGTGTGTGTGTGTGTGTGTGTGTGTGTGTGTGTGTGTAAATTTTCTCTGATGACAACCTTTTGTTTTAAAGATTGAAAATATGCAATGCCCATTTCCCCACCTTGTCCTTTACTTTTTTTGGCAATGCCTATTTCTTATTCTTAAAAACCAAAGAACAACTTTCAATTTGTTTCCATTAACATCATCCCTTTGCTCTTGATAAGACCTAGGGTGAAAATATAACAAGCAGACGCTATCACACTGTTGTAATTTGGTCAACCACTCTGGTACTATCGATATCCACCATTTCTACACACTCAATTTCCTCCCGATTTTCAGGGTTTTTCTTCTCTTTCCTTTTTTTCTTAGAGGGTGGCAGGAAAGTCAGTATCACAGGTAAAATGGCAAAGCAGTGAAAGAAGGTGACAAATGCTATTAAAAACAAGCACCTGAACAGTGTACAGGTCAGATTTGAAGGCACAGCTGCAAGAGGAATCAGACCAACAAGATAGCAGAGGTAACTCTGTAAAATAGCTACCCCATGCACTTCCAGGGCATTTTTTACCCACTTCGTTCTTGTGAAATCCTTGCCCAGAACAAAGGTGGATAATAGTGGAGCACAGTTGTCAATTGTGTAGTTAATTCCATAAATTAAGCATAGCACAGAGATGCAGTCCAGTTCTACTTTCCATAATGTCATGAAACCTATAACTCCAAACTCCACGGACACAACCGTTAGAGTGAGCCAGACATTAATCAGAGAGTCTGCCACCAGGAATGCCGAGAAGAAGAGCAGGAACAAAGCACTGATGCAGGAGTTGTGCAGGGGGGCTCCCAGAGAGGAGGCGTATCGATCCATGTACACGAAGGACGGATTGAAGACGATGAACTTCACCTTGGAGGTGACAGAAAGTCTCCTCAGGGTCTCCAGGAGATCATAGAGTTCTTCTCTGTTCGTTTCCATGGTCTTGGCCACCAAAAACATTCTGGAGGCCACTACATCAACCTCATCATTGTACTTTTTAGAGAAGATGATGTCCTCTTGAAAATGTGAAAATTGGGGGGCTTTCAGGAAGGAATTTCTCAACATGTCTGTGAAATTTTTCTTAGGCAAGCCAGTGGTCACATTGAGTTTCCGAAGGTAATTTAAATAGCTCTCAAACCAGGATATTCGCACAAACCCCTTGGTGTATTCTAGCACGTCTTCTTGGACACTAGTGTTCCAGTATTCTATAGACTCGTATATGTAAAACCCAATCACCGGACTGTAGTTGCTAAAGTACTTTTGCTGGGCAGTAGTGTACTCAATGGTTTGTGTCGCCGTTGCTACGATGTTACTAAGGTCTGACCCTTCACTGACCTGCAGATAGCCCATTAAGGCAAAGGAAATATAAATAAGGTAAAAGAGAACTACAAAAGGCTTGACATAGGTGTTGGTTATCCAGTCACAGTAATAGCGTTTGAGGAAACATACCAATAGGTGACTCTCGTAAGTGTTCGCCTCCTCGCCGTCAGTTGTGTCCTCGCTGAACCTGGCCGTCAGGAGAAACCTGTACCATGCGGGCTTCTCCTGCAATGCCTCGGGCTTTGGGACTTTCCTACAGAAGATACTATGCTGGTAATTGTTTTCTATGTAGCCAGTGAATACCAGGCTGGAACCATAAAACGAGAGTACATAGAGGTAGTTGAAGAAGATTGCGATACAGGAATTGCAGCAGAAAATCCTGGCTGCCTCAATGTTCGTGAAAGGGCTGGCTCCTATGCCAAAGGTGACCAGGTACATGGCAGTGGTGAGAGAAAAGGAGAGCATTGAGTCTGCATAGACTGCTGCAGTTCTCTCTTTAACGTGTTGGTCTTCTCTAGTTTTCCTCCAGGAGGATAACATTTCAAAAGTCCCATATAATCCATGACCTGAGGGGGCAGAAAAAGACCAGATCAAAAATTTAAAAGGCTACTCTCTCTAAAGAGGGGAAACACCTTGGTCCTGGGGAACTACTGGGTCAAAGGAAGTATAACCCGTCCTAGGGGTGACAGGTGACAGTAAATGTCACTGATTTCTCCTGTGGAGAGAGAAACTCGTGTTTTAGTGAATCATAAATGTTAAGGGATAGAGGGAAGATAGAGGAGCTAAGATCTTCATGCTTCCTTCTGGCTCAAGAAAGCTGGGTGGACTTTTGCCTATAAAAATCTGAGTAGACGTGTGCCTATATCTTTTGGGGATTATGCACATTGATAGTTTAGGGTTGTTGGTGCAGTTTGCAGAGTATTTGTTCGCCTTGGTTGGTGGAACACTCCAGAGAGGATGCCTGGCCACTCATCATTTTGCTTGTCATCCCCACAAGTCTGGCTGGAGGTCAGCACAGACGAAGGCGGTGGGCAGAGGGTTCTGAGTTAACGTCTCATCACCTCATTTAAGTTTGGCCAAGTAGAAGGCTTTAGGGAGAAAGAAGCACTGCATTTAATCTGAGCCTTCACAGGAACCTAAATCACAGCCTCTTTTTTCTTCTTCCCCAAATATCAATGCAAGAAGCAATAAATCTGCGAAACAGAGGGAAGCAAAATAAGTAGAGATAAGTTTCAGTGAACAGGAAGGATGGAAGAAGGAACAAGATTCGCATGAACTCAGTGGATAAAAATGAAAATTCAGGTTGAAGGTTTGTGGCGTGTCTCTTGTCTTCAGGGATGTTTGACCCGTTTTGGTTGTTTATGGATGGCGTCTCAAGCAGGCGGTGGCTCTGCCGGCTTCTCTGCACTCTTTGGCAGTGGCCTCTGAGGGACCGGACCAGATCAGTAACCTCCCTCCCGAACTACTTAGTGCCTTTGGCTCCTTGGTTAGTATTCCAGTAACCTTGGAACAGCACAGGTACAGTAAGTGCCCGTTTTGACTTTATTCTACTGCCTGAAACCAGATCTAGTTAAACTTCTCCCATCTTTCCTAGTTGGAGCCAGACATTTCCTGGACGGGCCTCCCCAGGTTTCCAGGCCGCTGCAACATTGAAAAGACCCACAAAGTGACCTGTTGTGGCTTTCTATCACCCCTGTCTTGGCACTGAGTTCAGCAGATCTCATTTTCTGCTTCTACGCCTTGGCATATTCAATCCCATTATTGAGGATAATAAAATCTTTACCCTGTGGTACAATAGTCTTGTTTTTAAAAATGAATTTAAAATCTCCAGCCAATCGTAATACTGAGTAAAGTGAGTCACTGTTATCTTGTGTTCAGTCATTGAGCGCTCGTCTTCCCTCGTGCCCAGGCTGGTATTTATATATTTATTGTGAAGTCTTGGCCTCAAACCCGAATGCCCATTTCATAGTCACGATATAGGCCTGTTTTCTCAGAGAGATTTGGCATTTATCTTAATTTACTAGGCACTGCTTTATAGCCGCTTTTAGAGGGCAGGTCAAGACTGTCAATTTGAGAACTAGCACCGTGGCCCCTATTAAACTGGAGGCACCTAAACTCCCCAGACATGAAGTAAAAAGTGCACTCGTTGACTGGCATACTGTTGCTAATTATGTTTTAGATAGTTAATGTCTAGTGTTACTAGGGAAAACTATTTATCAAGTTTGTTGCCACTGTGTTCTCAGGAAGGACCAGCTGATCTTTGTTTAAAATAACTGATCCCTTGAAATGAGGGTAAAAAAAGTACCTCCGAGGCATCTGCATCCTGGGGAAACAATACTGACCATTTCATCTGGCGCCATGTAGAATAAGTTCTGGTGGGCAAAACACACTTCAGAGTTTCACTGAAAATGGCAAATGGAATTTTATGTGTTTTCTTGCTAGGAACAAACAAAAAAAAGTTTTAAAACAGGGCTTTGGTACTGAGTCATTAAATATGGTAAGAAAATAAAGATGCATGGAGCAGGATTAGAATTACTCATATAGTAGGATTTGAATTAAATCTGTTTTGCAGTCCTTTTTTACAATTGGTGTGATGTTTTATGATGGCATTATCTGACCCTGATTCTTGTTGGAAAATACAATAAGAATCCTTTTCTTACCTTGCTGTTGGATGATCTTAGAAGCTAATTGACGAAAGGAATTTGAGTTAACAGAGCTATTAGGTGAAAAGAGTAAGGCATTTGAGGGTCCAGAATGAAAATAATCAAACTCAAGGAAAGGTGGAAGTAAGCTGTTCGCCTGTCTCTTGAGATCTGTTGCTGCATTTTAAATGCCTTATCCTTCTATAGTTTGACCATTTTTATTGAGTCCTGACTCCTTTTGCACATCACGTGTTCTTGGTTCTGGGGGCAGTTCCAGAGGATTCTGATTTTATTCATAGGGGCTTATGCTTCTCCTTCATTCCTCTCGCTACAGGGGTGTGCATACAGATACAGAGGCCAGAAGAGGAAGCCCTGAGAAAGAATCTGTTTTACCTGATCACTCAGCATTTGTTGCTAGTCACTGTTGGCCTGGCCTGCAAAGGCTCCCACCGTTATTCCTGATAGGCTAGATTCTTGATTCTCGAGCCACACCCCTCTAGCAGATGCCTACACCCTAAACTCCAAATTGCAGTTGTGCACTGTCTTCAAAGAGCTCTTTGGATTTCAGGGACAACTGCTAACACCATAACTGGGCCTCCTTACTGAAGCTCAGTCAGTCAAGGGAGGGGTGAGTGCCAACATAGCTGCGGGCGCCTCCCAGGGATGAATAGCCTGGACTGCCTAGCTGGCACCAGACCTGATTCACAGCTGGGTATTTATGTCGAAGAGGTTGATCTGTTACCCTAATGGAAAGCTGAACTGTGGAGCCCCTGTTTTCTGGCCTGGACTCAAGGGGAGACATGTTCCAAGAGCCGTAGGACATGAGGAATGCTCTGCCCCCCAAGAATGTCTGCTCTGCCCATCATCACAGCTGAACTCCCTGTGGTTTGGCCTTCAAGGGTATTCTTTTAAATGCAGCCCCCTCTGGAATAGTGTGTCTACTGAAGCAGCTTCCCTTTGGTCTGGGGAATGGGACAGAGAATGGAGATGGGGAGGGAGTGCAGAGGAAATCATAGGTAAGGAGGATCTCACAGAGACTAACTCCTTCCCAGTTTTTCCTCCAGCCAGCCCTGGTCTTTGTTTTTACATCCATTTCAGAAACTGGGCCAGTGAAAACCAAGGAAAGGCAGGGAAGAAAGATTTTGGTACATTCTGTTCCTCTCCACTTTCCTCTCTCAGCAGCTGCCTCCTTTCTTTAGTGTCAACAAATAGATTTAGCCCTTGGTGACCAGAGGCCCTACACGTAATGGGAGCCTGGGCTCATCATCCAAGGGGCAGGTCCAAGACCTGGGGCAGCCTGAGACCTGGAAGTCAAAGACTGCTGTGTGGTAGTGAGCCTGCCAGGAACTGACCAGCATCCTAGCGCGCTCCCTCTCTTACAGTCACAGTGGTTAAGGCTGATGAATTGCCAGAGGGAACTGCTAAACAATACATACTGATTCTATCAAATTCTGAAGATAAAGAAGCTTTTAAAGTATTCACTTAGTCTTTGAAAAGCACATTCAAGATGTTTGTTTCTGTTTTGATTCATCGCATGTCTGTATAGTTACATGCATATGAACACATGCCTATCAGTGTGTCAAGACGCACACACAGGTCCAAGTTCTGATTATTCATGAGTGAATGCTCTGTGGCAGCGTAGGCTTTTAGCCAGGCCCTGGGATAAGGACAGTAGAGCTCTTCACCAGTGTTCAGATACAGTTTATACCAGGAGTGCAATTTAAATTTTATTAGCAGTAGACTTTGGGATTTTCATCTAGTAAAGTCAAATACCGAAGGATTTAGGCTAATCATTTTTCTTCTTTTCCAAAGAATTTTCTATCTTTATGTGCAGTTAACTTGCAGGCTTTGGAGGCAATGAAGAGACAAGGCAGCACAGATGATAAATAACACTAATGGTGGAAAATCCTCCAGTCACTTAGGGTGAGTCTCAGGAATACTCACAGATTAAATCTCACTCTCACCCACACTCTTTTCTGGGACCTGACCCAAGCCTTTGGGATTGTTTACAATCCACTGACGCAGGAATCGACAAGTGAATAGTTGAGAGTTAACCTAACTTTACCCAGTAGATACACTTCCGGAAAGTTGTTCATAAAGTCAGTTATATTTTAAATGTATTTAATGGCTTTGCTATCAGAGGCAGTCTGGGTGATTTGTTTATTTTTTTATTTTTTGGCCAATGAATATCACAGGCAAATCGATCTACTTTGTCCATTTGGACTTTGTAAGGCAGATTTTTCTTCAGGCCCAGATCCTCCTGCCTTCCCCAGCACACAGACCACAGCTCGGAGGCTGATGCCTTTGGACGCTCCTCGCATTTTAATCCTTTAATCCTAGCAGGATTTCCTCATCCTGAGTTCCTAAAAGTAAGGAATAACTAAGAAGATGGAGGAGGTAAAATGAGATGGCTTTCAGTTTCAATGGGAAAACATTTAATATCAGGAGACAATGAAGCCATTTATAGCATGCCTGGGCAGTGCCAGATTTCATATAAGGAAATAAAATGACTACATTCTTCTAGAAAATCCATGGAGTATAATGAATGCATGAGCAAAATCTGCTTAAAACATATTTTATTCTTAGGCAAGTTTCACTAAGTAGCTCATGTTTATAGAAAGCTTTTCCTTCCATGACATCCACATAAATTCATGATTTTTGTTTTTCTGAGAAGAAATTTAAAGTGTATATATGTCTGGCTTGAGTAACATCTGTTTTAAGGGAGAAGTTCATTAATTGGGTTACATTTACACTTTGCCTGTTACAAACATTTACTTTCTATGCTGAATTGTTTGGTTTATCACAGCCTGTTTTGTCTCACAGTTAAGAGTGAGAGTAAAGGTGTACTCTGTTTAAGTTAAGACAGATGCTCACATCAGGGCGAATACACACATCTTACTCTTTCTACCAGAGGCTTGTCACATTTTGGTAATTCTAATCACAGCATTGGGTTTTAAACTGAGAAATGATTTTCCTTCATTTGAGAGCTGCAAATAAGAGTCCAAGAAATGAATTGGCTAATAGCTCTTCCTTGTTTAAAGATAAAGTATTTACATACTCTGTGTGTGTGTGTGTACGCGCGCGCACGCACTATATAAAATCAGTGTGTACAACTGTGGCCCATAATATATGCTATGGTCATTGTGTAATATCTCTTCATATAGAAGACACATGTAATATATAAATATATGTATATGTGGCATATCTTATTCAAACACATTTTATATATTTACATATAAAATGTGTGAATATATACTATGTAATATAGAGAGAAATATATAGTATTTCTATTCAAACATTTAAACAATATATGTAATGTTATAAACACATAAAAATATATATAAACATGAACTTACTGCATAATATATCATATTACATATGATATATAATATAGGTAATGTGATATATAATATGTATTATGCACCCAGATTACACAGAGACACACACACGTGTACCCATATACACACACACATGCATCCACATACACACAAGATGACTAGTAGGTTGATATGAAATTTATTTTGCTGGTGCTACACCAGTCAGTGCAGCGGAGGGGCTAGAATCCCTCCCTTAGGTTCCATCTACATTTTGGTTCTTGGCTGGTGAAGTAGCCTAGGTGAAATGCAGGGTTTCCTTGACAATGACTATGAATCTGCTGGCGTTGTGAGCTACTGTAGACCCATCTGGTCAACACTGCCGGGCCCCAGCAGTGACTTTCTGAGATGCTAATCCAAATGCAACAACAAGCTAGGTGTCTCTCCTCATGGTCTGTTTTTTTTTTTTTTTTAACCAGCTCAGTGTCCTGATGTTGCTTCCAGCTGCCGGACCTCCATGGAATTGGCCACTCTCCTATTCCCTAGACTAGTTGAATTGGCCACTCTCCTATTCCCTAGACTAGTTGGCTAGGCCACCCAGAGGATACCCAAGAGACCTGGGTCAGAGATGAAGCACCCTTGCATTCCTCTGCCTAACTGAGCTCTGCCTTCCTGGACTGTGCCCCGGTTCTTGTCTTCCTTTATGGTTAAGGATAGAACAATAAAACGTGTTTGATCCATCCCCTCAAACCTATTTTTCCCCACCCACCCCTTACTGTAAGGAGTGGTGGAGCATAAGAATAAAAAGCTGAGAACTAGCCACAAAACTTGCTTACACAGCATCCTTGTAAATTAGTCCCACAGTGAGCACAGGTCATTAGAAAAAAGCTATTCAGGAAAAAACTGTGAAAAATTACTCTCTTATTTCAAATCAGATGTAAACAACAGTGGGAACAACAAAACCCCTATAAATCAATTATTTTTCTAGAAACTACTGAACCTTTTAGTGATTTATATCTACGCAGAGTATTTCCACAGCATTCTAACATACTTCTACTCCATCATGTAGATTGTCCTATTGTTGCAAATAATGGACTTCTACGATAATGTAGTAGGTTGAGCCATAAGAAATGACCACGTCTGCCATTCAAAAATGGTCAGATATTGGTACCAATTTTGTAGGTGAAAAATGGTTGAATATTGACAATTTTGTATTTTATTATTATCTGGCTGATTTTTCCCTCCCACATTTCTCATGACTTTAGAAATATACCAGAATACTCATCAGGAAAGCAAAACTTTGCAGGTTTGCTTAAGTTTAGAGCCAAGATAATTATGAGTTCCAATTTCTCCGTTAGAACGAAATTTCTTGCACAGGAACTTTTACCTCTTTATAAGCCTGAGCTCCATATACTGCATCAGATTCTAGGTGGCAGCAAATAAGAACAAATTCTCAGAGAACTGAACCTGATCTTCTGGTTTCTGCTACACACAGATAATCTTAGAATATATACCTGAACGAAGCCAAACATCCTTGCTATTAGTCTCCTCCTAGCACTTAATCACATCCTTTCTTCCTTTCCTACCCTTGAATTTGAGTGGCCTGGCTGGATAATTTAGAAGGAAGAGGGAACCCTGGATCTGACATTAGACTGTCTCAAAATCCCAAACATGTGAAAGGGCTTGAAGAATATTTTTCTTGAAGAAAAGTTTTTGTCTCAACTGGTCTCTGAGGCTCTTGTATCTTAATAAATGCAAAGCAACCCTTATAAATTAGATTACCACATATAAAGTAATATCCAAAATATCTTTCACCGCAACTTCAATTCTCCCGTTTTAGCTGTACAGAAGGTACATGAAGCACCAAACCTGCCAGATGAAGAAGGAAGAAAACCTTCCTTCTGTTCCCTTCTATATTCTCCAGCATTCCATTCCTTTCCTGATTTGTGTCTGATCAGCAAAGCTGTGGAAATATTAAGCCTGTAAGGAGAGCTTGCATGTACAAAATCTGTGCCAATTTCTTAAATCATACCCAACTGCAGGGCAACGTTGTAAATCCTCATCCTTTAAAGGAAATTCCATAACGGATTAACATGATGAGTGTCAGATGTTTACAAATGGCAGTTCAGGTACCTCAATACCTGGTGTTAACATAGTTTGGAAAGAAAGGATATTACTTTACGCGTAAGGGGTATGGATGAAATAAACTCCTCTCCAAATTATAACAACTAAAAAATGTCAATGAGCATTTATGATACTGTAGACCTTTAAGAATTTCAGCTCTAAATAAACTGATCTGACTCATATGGACAGGGGTTTTGGCAGAAGTGGGGTTGTCTAATATGCATGACACTGATTAAAAACATTCTAAATCCTGATGTATGTATGCTTACATCATTGCCAAAATGATTCATCTGTGTAGGATATATTCTTATTGCCAGAGATGTCACGTATCGTCTTGGCTAGAAACACACAGTCACATCCCATTATGGTGAACTCTCAGAGTTTATCCAAATTCTTTCCTATTCTGGAATTTTGTCAGGTTAATACTGCTTGACACACATGGTCTTAAAATTTTCCATTCTAAATCTACTGCCATTTTGGCATTTGGCTGGATCTGGCCTTATGTGACTGGCATCACACTGAGACTGTTTAGTTTGTTGAATTTTAAATCTATAATTGTTTACCACATTATAGACCTATTGTCGGCCAAGGAAATGTCTGGAAAGGAAAAAGAGACTTTTTCTAAGATACTTTTCCTTCTAAAGGAGGCCATATATTTTTAAAAGTTTTATTTGATAGTATATTAATATCACAGAAAATCAAGAAGTTTTGCTTAAATCTGCTTAGTTTAGAAACTGGACAAGTTTACTGACTCATAGTGCAAAACGCTTTGCACTGCATTTCTTCTTGGTCATTTGAAATATTTACTGGCATTTTAGGACTGGTCATCAAAAAACCAGAATTAAACATTGGTCCTGAATGCCACATTTATGAGCATGCTCTGGCTTATATTTCATTTTACAATCAAATCTGAGAACGAAGAGTTTATCTGAGAAATACAGAAGGGCAACTATCCTAAATCCAGACGCTGTTGGCTTTACGAGCATATTAAGCATCCATTACGCGATGCAAAGTATTTATTGCAAATGGGCCTTAGCTACTGAAATGCGTAGCTTCCTTTCATGTTGTGACTAAGTAATTTGAGATCTCTTTGAGCTGAAAATGTACAGAAAGGTTGCCTACTGACTGTCAGCAGGGAAAACTGCCATCAAATCAGTGCATGTAACATTCCTCACAAATTACAAGCAAGGGTGTGTGGAGCACTGTGGCGCTTGATCTCTTTCATGACAAATGCCAGATTTTTCTGAATTGAATTCATGTGAAGTTCACTGATACTGGGTCTCCCTTGCTAACAGCATCTTTCCATCTCTTCCATCCCTCCCCACACCAGTACTACCTGCTGTATTCCTTTTTGTGTTGACTTTTACTTACAATATTTAAAACTTAAAAAAGTACAAAAATCAGTTTTAAGAAATTTTAAATATTATAATTTATTTTACTTAATAAAATTCAAGAAGTTTTGAATATTTAATTTCATTTTACTTATAGTGAAATTGATTTTTTAGTGAAATTAATTTGAAGAAGTTTTGAATATTACTGTTTAGTTTTACTTAAAAATTAATTTTAAGGACCTCTAAATATTGTAATTTTGTTTTATGAATGCAGTTCATTTTCAGGAAGTTTTAAATATTGTATCATTCTTTGAGCTCACTGGTAACTACTTAAGAGTGTCATAAGACCAGGAATAATAGTCCTTTTTCTAGCCCTGACATCCTTTTTTCCTCACCTTAAGAACCTGTCTCCCTTCAGTTTCCCATAAACCCTTATCCCCATTTATCTTCCTCCCACAAAAACAATCACAGCAAAAAAAAAAAAAAAACACTGTATTTTTAAAATGAAAAGCTAAAAAACAAACAAACAAAAAAACCCCCCAAGCATCTGACTAATCATGAGCAGAACATTTTAACTGAAATCTTGACTCAAGCCTCCGTGGAAGCTCCTCATGACCAGTCCTTACTCACGCTTCAAGGAACCGCCCTGTATTCCACAACTGACCCACATTGTCTTGGGGTTACTTAAAGAGGCAAGTGATGCTGCCATCTTAACAGACTGAGTTCAGGAGGAAGTGTAGCAGCCTCCTCCGGTGCTGAGTTCGGCAGTGATGAGTAAACCGAGCTGGTAAATTCGCAGCATGCTCAGTCTCCGCACGGTGCCCCACTTTTCCACAAAGCCTGCTAGTATGTGTTTATTGCCTGGGTCTCGATTCCCACAGGCCGCAGAGCATGGGAGGCCGCCAGCCCCGCACGTTATCATTTAACCATCATGCAGCTGAGATTTCCCGAGTAAATTCCTTTCTTCTCTACTACCCCCAAACGGGACACAAGGCATACTAATGAACTCCACCATAGTTTTTTTCTCAGCCAATGAGAAATGTCACTTCATTTGCCATGTCAGTATCTGATTGCAAATGACATTTTAATTTTGCTAAAGGGATTGATGAGAAGTTGCCAAAGAAGAGGGGGAAGCTAACTGGATCCTTGGCCCACGAGAACTCTGACATCAGGTTTGCTGGGCATGGCACCTTCAAGATCAGATGGACAGAGCAAGTGACATTATGTTATGACCACTATGGCTTTACGTTGACAATTATCTCTATCAGGAAGTTCCTGCAGCCTCCAAGAGAGAACATAGTGGGATTCTCACACTCTCATTTTAAAACGTTCTCCTGAGTTCATAGCAAAGACAGGAAAAAGTTACCTTCTTATTTATGTCTCACTTGTTGCCTTCGAAGTTCTCGTACGTTTACCATATCCTTCTGTGTGATGTTCGCATCCCCTCAGTCCATCGGGTAGGGAAACCGAGGCCAGTGGACACTGTTCGTGCCCAACCCGTGCGCCCTCCCGTTCCCCGTGCTTGAGCTCACGGAAGTCTTCTTACTCCAAATACTGGTAGCCTGAGGGATTTCTCCAGCTGCAGGAATGTGCTTGGTCTTCCCTGGGAAGTGCTGGGGAGTAATGACTCGGGGGAGAGCCCTCAGTGAATCATACATAGGGTTTCTGGGTACACTGTGCAGCTTTCAGCCTCCTCACCCCTCAAGGAGACCTCTGAGGTCTCAAAGGTCCCCAGTGGGACTAAGCCACAGGTGCCCACAGCAGTAACCTGCTGATTAACATACCCTGAATTGTCTTCCTTCCCTGTTTCATGTCCTCACTCCCATGCTGGGGTCTCAAAGTACTTGTATCTAAATCCTTGTCTCAGGGTCTGCTTCTGGGGAAGCCCAACCTAAGGCACTGGAGCACAGAGATTAATATCTGCTAAACACCACGCAGCTACTTAACGGAGAACCAGGGCTGGAACCCAGGACTTTGGACTTCCGGCACATTTACCAGATAAGGCTGCCTCTTGTGACCCAACACCACCTTATAGAACTGGCCCCAGGGCTTCTGGGCAAGAGGAGGATGCCATAAATGAAACAGACTTGTTAGGCGGCTTCTCCTTGCCTTTTAGGAACCCAGTCACCACCACCAGAAGGAGGAAACAGAAGAACAAAGGGTAGTAATTACCTAGCATGATGAAAGGGACTCCCAGGAAGGTGGAATTGTATTTCCCACCAGTCAGATTGATGATCCCGGCCGCAGTGAGAGTGGCCAGGCTTATGGTCACCAGCCCGAGCAGGCCCAGCCAGGGTTTGCTGCGGACGCAGTCCTGCATAGAGCAGCAGAGGATGGCCATGGTGACCACCAGGATCAAGCTGGTGACCAGGTAACGTTCTGATACGCGGCTGGTCTTCTGGAAATCTTCCCTCAGTGAGGAGGACGTGTAAGGGTACATTTTGACTTTGCTGTTAGATTTCTGGAACAGTCGGACGGTGTCGCAGAAGCTGGACTCCCACCTCTCTGCCACCATGTCGTTGAGACTGTTGATTGACTGCAGGTAGTAGGTGAGCTGGACGGCCTCTGCGGATTTCACTCGGTCCTTGCTGTGCACGGTGACGCCTCCAAGCTGGTGCCCGTTGTAAACTGCCCTCCCGTCCTTTAAGTGAGTGATCGGGTACGTGATAGCAAAATTGGTCCGGTTGGTGGCCCGAGCATTCTTTAGCTCCTCCAGGACATGCACTATGTCGTCCACGATGCAAGTCTTATCGTTATTCAGGATACATATGTGAGCAAATGTGTAATTAAATCCAGGCCTTGGAACCTGGATCCTGGTCACAGCAGCATGCAACTATGGGGAAAAAAATGAGAGTCAGTGTTTATTACCAAAAATAAGACATTACTAAGTGACACTAGCTCTGTGGATTCAAACGTCTCTATTTTTTGTGGCGGAGGGGAAAGGGAGTCACTCATGCCATCTCATCTCTAAGCTAAAGAGTTCACATTAAATGTTATAACCTTACATCAGAAGTGGGAAGTAAGGATGTAAACCACAGATTTGACTAGTGGTCCTCACAGTGTGGTCCCTGGGCCAGCAGCATGGGCACAGCCTGGGAACTTGTCAGAAATGAAAATTCTCAGACCTGGCGAGTCACAGTCTCTGGGGTGGGGTGTGGCCTAGGAATCTGGGTTTTCACAAGCCCTCCGGGGGATTCTGATATAGCTAAAGTTTGAGGAGCACCAGCATTGTTGTGTGTTCTTTATGTGTGATTCAGTTGGTCTATAAATATCTGAAAATCTTATATTGGTCCACCCCAGTATAAGGTCTCCCCCTTGAAAGTGTAAAGAGTGAACTAAGGTGCAATTCCAAGTGCACAGATCCCCTGTAGGCCCATCCCTTGCTGCCGATTTGTAGGGCAGCTAAATGATTTCCCCATTCAATGTAGTCACTCTGTGACATAAAAGACAAGCGGTTCACCTCGAGGGCCCTTGTATTCTCTGCTTCCGTGGGAAGGGAGCTGTAACTGCAGAGCTAGGCTGGGATACGTGGCAGTCAAGCTCAGGGGACACAGTAGGATTTATTCGGCACACCTTGCCCTGAATCAGATTTGCTGTGCCCGGGTTCTGTATGCCTGTGATCCAAGTGCACATGGGAATACAGACACTCATTTAACAGCCCCGACTGCGTGCCAGGCACAGTTCTAGGCCCTTTATATGGATTAAGTCATTTAATCCTTATAAGAAACTCTAAAGTAGGTACAAATACTAGCCTCATTTTACAGACGAGGAAGCTGAGACACAGAGAAGCCAAGTCACTTGCCCAAGGCCACACAGGGCTGGGCTCTACCAGGCAGTCTGGTTCCAGAACCTGTGCTCCTAGCCCCTCACCATACGCCTCTAGGTTGGCAATACCAGAAGCTAGATGAAGGTTCTTGCTAGCAACTAAATCCTGGTTTTGTGCTTTCACTGCCCCACCTCTAAAAAATTACAAGGGCTCAAGTTCAGATATGTAGGAGCGTGTGTAATCTACAGTCTAAGGTGAGAAAATAAGGCCTTCTCTCTGTGAAATGAGGCCATTAGTGGACATGTAGCTGAGTGTTAAACAAATGAGCACATCTAGGTCCGTGTCTGGCACTGAGAGGGCTCTCCCAAGAGCAGAGCTAGCCATTATTACATACCTGATGAACGAGGAACATTTCACACTTAAAGGGAATAAAAGCCTCATATCCAGAGTTGCCATACTGTTGCTGCGCCATTATAACTCATAACCTTCTGAGCGTCTCCATGACCCTGATAGATTTGCTCTTAAATCTGCTGTAGCTGGATTATTTGCTGAGACATTTTCCTGTGCGTGCATGTGCCAGGGTGAGTGGGATACTTACTATGTTTTTTGAAAATGTCTGAGGGGCACCAGCTGTCAAAGTCCTTTAGTTAGCACAGAGCATGGGTTATTAATCCACATTCTCAGTGCCTCCTTCCTCACATCTCCTCATGGGCCCCAACCCTGAGGTTCAGGAGACACTTCATTGTATTACATTTGGCTGAAATATTTTGAGTCCTTTCCTTCATACACACACACACACACACACACACACACACACACACACACACACACACACACGAGTTGATGTCCCAGGGATACCAAGGAGACTGTTTTCACAAAACTCTAACCGTATGCTAAATTTTTGTTTTGGTGCTTTGGGATTGATGAAGAGCAAAATGTCTTGAATGGTTCTAAACACTGAGAGTGTGTTTTCATCCATTCTTCTCTAAGCTTGGCCCAGTGAATTTTGATTAAAAGAACTCCTAACTACAAAAAAAATTCCAAAATATGAAAAGTTACTTTGGAGGAGAGAAGAACCAAGAGGAATTTAAAGACAAGAGAGAGTTAAATGAAAGACTTTGGGGGAAAGATTCAGAATAGGCTAGAAAAGGAGTGGTATTGAAAGCATGCATATGTGTAATATTTAGTGCATTGTTTGTTCCCATGAACAGCCTAATAAATCTCCCTTAGAGTGATTACCAAATATGTCAAGAGAAAAAGATTGCCAAATAAGATGGTGCTAAGCCACAGGGCTGAACCCAGTTATAGCAAGGGGATATTTTCCATCCATTCTCTAAGGCGACCATGCCATGCTGGGTGGGGAGTTGTTAACTATTTAGTGATCTGCCAACTCTGCCGATCTACTGCTGGGACCCCCTGGGACCACAGACCAAAGAAAGCAGACATGCTGTTAACCCCTGTACCACCAGCTCATAGGAGGGAGGCTTGGAAAATAAGAACCTTACTGAAGTTTGAGAGGGAAGAGTTCTTAACTCTCAGTACCAGAACTGCTGTGAGATTCACCTGCTTTGAGTTTCCGAAGGGAAGGTGGGTAGAACGTGTGTCACTGTTGCTTCTCAGTGGCGGGGAGATGCTGGGTGAAAAAGCAGCCAGAGAAGGGGTGTTGGCTGAGGCTACCCACCTGGCAGGGGGAGTCTACTGGGATTCTGCTGTGGGATAAGAGGTGAGAGGATAATGAGAGGTATGGGAAAGGAGAATGGAGACTCCCTCCTGAGACTTTTGGGATTACTCAGTTCTGATCTTTGGTTCTTATGCCTACACGTCAAGTACACACACAGTCTACTCTTGGCTCTCCACACTGCACACTGCACGTGCTACTTGGACATCTACCTGTACAGGGTTTTAGAATACCTTGATTTACTTTCCTAAAGGAGCCCCACTCAGGACAGCAGAGGCATTAGTAGGTGATCTTAGATTATATTCACAGGGGAAAACGGAAGCCAGAGATCAAAGCTATGCTTTTTTTTTTTTTTTTTTTTTGGTTTATACTCACTTTAAATTTCTGCACTGAAAAAGAAAAGGAACGTGAAAACGATGACAAGTTAGTTTACAGTGACTTCATCTTTGCCTTTAAATTAATCTTTGCTCTTAGGGGCAGAAGGGGGAAAGAAAGATAGGAGAACATCATAGCATGATAGTGAGATGGTGACCAAGACACCTCAGTCCACGAAATGGACAATCTCAATCCCTGTAAGCTTATTATTGGTTAGAGACCCTCAGAAAAGAAAAGGAGAGGGAAATGACATAAAGTAATAGTCCTGACCCTTAATATAGTCTGAATCTGTCATGTGAATCAGCATATAATCCACGTTTCTATAACTATGTATAGATTTTGGATTATTCACTCAACACACATTCAATAAGTACTCATCAAATCTACTGTGTTGTCAAAATAGGCTAATTTCCCTGAATTTAGGGTGCTCACACTTACACATGGAAAATCACATAAGAGATCTGACGTCCAAAACAAAGGGACTATCCTAACAGTAGACAATGCCGAGCGCTCTAGTAAAGCCTAATCCAATGTCAGTCTTGATCACAATATGTTTATTATTATTGTATTTGCCGCCAAAGAGGCCAAACTGAATGTTAAATTGAGATTCATTCTAGGGCTCTGAACATACTGTTTAAATTGTTAGATTCTTTTCTCTCATCACCCTTCAGGCTAAGAATGATGACAGTAATAGTAACTAGTCTGCTAAGTACTCTCTATATAGTTTTCAAAATTTATTCAATACAAGACTCTATGGACATGGTTAAATCATTATTCCCGTTTTATAGCTGGAGCAATTGAGGCCTAGAGAGTCTAGACCAGGGCAACTTTAGAACTTTTGGGGAAGAATAAAGAATTGTAAGCCCACCTGGTTCAAATGACCGGCCTTGATGTGACTGAACTGTGGGACGGCCACATTTGGGGATCTGGGGTCCATTAAGAGAGACCAGAAATAATCCAAACAGCCAAACTTCATCTTTAGGCAGCAACGGAACATGGCAATGTTAACAGGTAATGAAGGGGATGGGTTTTGAACTTACTGAATTTTCTTATTCTCCATCCAGCCTCTTTAGTTGCCAAATGAAACTTCTAAAACCGGCTTCCCAAGAAAAAAGACCGGGGGGTATAATGGAATCCAGTAATAAGAAGTTTTGACTTCAAGTCTGGCTTTTGCTGCTTAGGTAGGAGTGTCGGAGACCCTAGGAATGTCACTCTGCCTCTTCATGTCTCAGATTTTTCAGTAAAAAAAGGAGGTTGGTCTAGCTAATCTCCACGGACAATTTGGTTCTAACATGACATGATTTGAAGATGAGTGACACCCACAAAGTATACAATCAGATCCTCAGTGAGAGAAAGTTAACTTCATAAATATCAATTTGAGATTTGTTACAGCTGCTTGAAGTATGCTTTTCCAACACATTGAAGTTCTTTTTAGGTCAGTGACAGATTTGATAGTACATGAAACCCAGAAAGAAAACCACAGGATAGGGAAAATAGGTTTACTGGAAAAAAAAAAAAGATTCCCTTCTCTGAGTGATTTCCCGTGCTGGGGAGGCACTGGCTCTTATAATCCCCTTCTGCCAGAGCCTGGGACAAAGCCAGTGTGGGCTGCTGGTCACGACAGGCCAGAGTCTAATTTCCTCTCTGCCTCTCCTTGGCACACTCAGATCTTCCTCAGAAGACAGCAGGGGCACCTTGTAGAGGAGAGTACAGAAGGGATCTGGGAGGAAGGAAGTGTCTGCTCCTGAGTGGTAATTAACATAGGAAAAATACCTGTGGGTTCAGAAGAGCTTTTACCATACCTTCCAGCTCTTTTTGTATTTGTTTCTTGTTGAAAAAGGGGAGAGAGAAGGCAGGAAGGCCATTCTGCCAGGCAGGGCAATTAACACCTCAAGCTGTCCCCCAGCAAGCTCAGCTGTGCCGGGAGGCTCAGAGGAGGTGGGTGGTCCCCAGGGGGGATCAGTCTGATGGCACCACCTTTATCAGCTGCCTTCCTTTCCTTATCTCACCTTCCTGCCCCCTCCTTCTGCCACTCCCAAATAAGCTGCACACATGGAAACAGTTTAAAAGGGGAGCTTATTGGTTTGCCTTTCTAACCTATATCATTTGCCCCCAAGTATTACCTTCAAAGTGACGCTAAATCAAAATTGCTTTAAAATGCTTTCAAGGAATATCTGGTTTTCATCCCCGAATGAAGTGTTTTCTTCACTGAGTCCCTCCAAATTCCAGGCCTTGATCAGGGTCTATATTCTGCCACTGTAAGTGGGTAGGAACTGACTGGCAAGGTATCCTCACCCAGGACACAAGAAAGCACCTTGAAGTGGATGGATCTGGTCTCTGCAGTTCATCAATTACTCTAGCTCCCTCGGTGTTATGTTCTGTCTCTGCATGATCTCACTCTCACCCACTCTCTTTCCTCTTCTTTTAATAGAAGTGTATTACATCAGAACATCAGTCGCAAGTTGGGGATTGTTACTGTGATTCATTTGTAGTGCAGCCAAAAGCAAGTTAGTCATGCCTTAATAAGTGGACAGAAATATCATTCTGCCTTTGAAACATAACATGTTCGGAGGACACGGAATTTAAGCTGTGGATATAGCTAAACAAGTGACTATCCACACGCTTCCTTTACACACAGGTGCCTGGTGTCATGCTGGCCTGCTCCAGTGACAAGAAAACCAAATGGTTACCTTTGTCAGTGCTGCAGTGCCAGTGCAGGTCTGGGAGAGTGGAATGTTTCTGTTTTTCTCCTTGCTTCACCAGGGGGTAAACACTGTTTTGCGGGTGCTGACACTAAAAGCCCCACATTATAATTCCCGAAACAGGTTGTTTGTCTTTGCAGCCTTGGCTGAAAAGACATTGCAGCTTTGGATTTGAAGTAAATAAATCTGCGATTTTCAAAACAAAATATAGTAATGACGAAGGAAAAGGCAATTGCAATATCTCATTGCAACTTTTGCCTGATTCCACGTTGGTCTGGATGAGATAGAGTGCAATGAACCACAGGTTCAATACTCTCTTTTTTCCCGTAGTCTGGGAGAAAATTTGACTTGCTCTTGATTACCAAAAAAAAAAATCCTTGATATGAAGACTCCTGGAAATCTGTCAAGTTAAACTTTCTGATTAGAGTGGTTATTTTTGAATCCTGCTGTCCTCACTTGACTTTCATGGTCAAGCTTAAACTCTGCTTGAGCAAGTTTGTGGGTCATGAGTTTTGCTAGGTAACTAAGAGAACAGGATGCTCTCAGAAATGGGAGAATATTAAAGCTGACTGGCTAAGAGGCAAAGAGAAGTCCCAAGGAGCCGAATGCCTGGGGAACTGGCGACAACCGTTTTAAGATTTGGTCAGGAGACCACAAATAACTATGCAAGGGGACAGAAAAAATAAAAAAAGGAGACCAAGGACGTCTAGGTCTGGAGAACAACTGTGAACCTAAGTGGGAAAAGCACTGGATCAGGAGTCAGAAGACTTCAATTTGAGTCCTTGTTCTGGGTCTTGCTGGCCACATGAGTTAGAGAAAAATAAAGAATGAACTTTTGAAAACACATACCATGCCACTTCCCTGCCCTAAAGTCTCCAGTGGTTCCTTATCGTGCTGAGAGCAAAAACCCAAGTCCTGACTGTAGCCAACAAGATGACCCATTGCCCTTGGCACTTTCTACGGGTTCATATCTCACCGTGCCCTAGTCACACTGCCCGTCTTTGTCATGGTTCTGCCTGGAATGTCTTTCCTTCAGATAGCCTCACTTCCTTCACTTCCCTGCTCAAATGTAATCATCTTCCCTGACTCCACCCCCAAGTTAAAAAATAGCATCCCTTGTCATCACCATCATCTTTGCTTGTTTTAAGTTTTTCATGGCACCAATTATGATATGGCATTACATTAAATGCAATATATACGTATTTGTTTCTTTATTCTGCTGTCCCCACTAGAATATGTGTTTTACCACGCTGGAGTGTTTGTCTCTTTGGTCTACTTCTATATCTCCATTACTTAGTTCCTGAAACATATACTCAATAGTTATGGAGTAAACACATGACTATAATAATCTTGTGAGTGAATGGATTTTAGTCTGTCTCATGGGCATGATGAGGGCCAATGAGGTGACAGATGTGCATGCATACTGTAGACTCTAGAGGGCTACACAAATGTAGTTCTTATTCAGCAGGGAAGCATGGAGTGGTTAGTATCTTCCAGCTGTCCAGACACAACCCTACAATTGATTCCTGATTCTCCTGGAGCCCGTGATCTTTCCCACGATTTGGCAACATCTTGTGCTGTAGTGGGAGGGACATGGGTTATGAGGTCAGAATGCCACCAGTTCAAATCCTGCTGCTTAGTGCTAGCTTTCAGGGCGTAGATAGCTGCCCCTATCTCCTTACCACTTCAGTGCACACCAGCCCTATTTCCAGCCTGATGTGGAAATAATGAAGCATTAACGTACTATCTCAATCCCAAGCAGCCTGGATCGATGACTAAAAACAGTTTGTGTATAAATAGCCCAGCTCCCTTGTCCCCAAGGTGGGCTGACTCTGCGACATGTGTTCCTCATTGGCTCCTGGAGTTGCCCAGAGGGATTAGGCTTCAGTTGCCCACAGAGTAACCGGCTTGACAATGTCCCCATAACTTACTTCTTCCCTTCCCCGTCTCATGTTGCCATTCTCTTACCAGTGCTTCCTGGGGTTGTCTTCCAAATATACTACTTGCATCAGTTCCTTGACTCTGCGTCAACTTTAGGGGGAACCCAAACTAAGACAGTTACTTCAGGCATTTAATTCAGTTTCATTATCTGTAAAATGGGGATAAACCTGACCTCATAGGGTCATTATGAAGATCAAGTGTGATAACATAAAAAAGGTGTGTGGTCTGGCATTTAATATTGGGTTAAACCATATGAAATTTCCACTTCTATAGGTAAAAGAGTGGTTCAGTATTGGCAATTTTATGTGGATCACCTAACTGACCTTCAGCAAGGGTCTGTTCTTTCCCCTTTTAGCCCCTCCTCCTTTCCAAGAGTCCTGCCAGAACCCCCCTGGGGGGAGGGGGTCACAGACAATTTTATTTGGTTTCCAAGGACCAGTTTGGTGGTACCAGGACAGGCTTTTAGGAAAAAGACAACAGTTTGGGGCTAGAATATCCACTCATTCCCTTTTCCACGAGCAAAACTGAGACTTGCAGATACTGTGGCCACGAGTCCCTGCATGCAACTGGAATGCACACTTTTAGCAGTTTTCAGCTTAAGGGAAAAAAATGCCATATAACCCACATCACTGAACTCTTTGGAACTGCAAATAATTGATAACAATATTAAATCTACAAAATTATGAACAAGCGTCTTCATCAGATGAGATCTTTGGCAATTTTTTTTCCTTCAGAGGATTCACTAAGTTTGTAATGGGCACTGAGCAAGGAAAAAGTTCCGCCTGATGACATGGCGGCGGCACTCCTGAGTGGTGGACCGTGAGCTTTATAAGAGCGAGTACTTGATTTAATTCATAAAAGAGTGTGTTACCTGATAGTGCATTTTTTTCCTGGAAATTGTTTTTTTTCTGTTTCCCAAACTGCTGACCTTACAGAGCTACTGACCTTAAAAATCACAGGAGTGTCTCAGCTGCTGCCCTCCTTTTCCAGATCGGAAAAGAAGTCTTACAGAGCAAATGGTCAAGGCCATGATAGTTTCTGTGATTCAGCTTGCTAGGGCCTTGACCTTTCTGGGAGGTGCCATTGTTGGTGGCCTCATGTGGCGTGGAGAAGACAGGCTGCCTGGACTCAACTGCCAGCTGTGGCTCTTAGTAGATATGTGATCCTGAACACTAAGCTGTTACTTAATAGCTCTGTGCCTCAGCTTCCTCATCAGTAAAATGGGGTCAATCATAGTACCTATCCCCTTAGGATTGTTGGAGGATAAGTGAGAAATTGAATGGAAACTGCTCGATATAGTCTCTGACACACAAGTGCTACCCAGTAAAGGTCTGTTAGCAAAAAAACCAAAATGAACAAACAGAAAGCCCCCTTTCTATCCTCTGTTTTGCCTTGTCCCCCTTAATTTTTTTCTTTTACCCATAGAACTTCCTCAGTGTTTCTTGAAAAGTATCTTCAATGAAATGTAAAGGTGACAGATTTTTGCTCACATCTTTACTAGAGACTAAAGGGTAAATGGGGTTAATAGCGTGCATCAATACACATAATTGAAGAGAAGAGCTGGACTGTATGTGTTTACAAGTTGCACTCCCTAATTCCAGGATAAGCTCCCAGCCTGAAACCATTCCGCCTTTTTCAGGTTAGCTGCCCAATTAGATTACCGTGCACATCCGACTAGGAAGGGGACTGTGGTGTGGGCGGAAGAAGGAAACTAAAAGGTGTTAACTGCCTATGAAGGGTTGGGCTTTGTGCAGAGAATGCTGCATCTATCATCTCATTCAATCCTCACAGCAATTCAGAGAGGTCGATGTTACATTGCATTTACAGGGGAGGAAACTGAGCCTCAAGGAACTTAACTTGCCCACGGTCACAAATTTAGTAAGTGGATCAGCCCAGATTTAAATCTTGGGCTCATAAGATTGTCTCCCAATGGGGGTTTTTTGGCACAGTAAAGACTTTACCCCTTCATCTCTGTGCTTTGGCCATTTGGATATTGATAAACTTGTTCTGGGGTGTTAGGCTTAAGCATGGTCAAGCCACAGAATGACATGGTTAGGGGCGGTTATGAATTAAAAGTGGTGATGACGTAGCAAAATCAAGGGGTCAAACGTGACAAAGCAGCCTAGGGGAAGCAGCAAGACTCTGACCTGTACTGAACAGTGAGACCCAGCAAATGCCAGATATCTATGATAGAGACCTCAGAGAGAAGCTACAATCTCATTACTAGTGACAAGCACATGCCACTAGCTGGAGATGCGGAAAACAGATGTATGAAGACAAGCCTTTCATCGGTCCAGATAGCATCCTTTGCATCTTGTATGTTTTCTATGTGACTCTCCCCCCACCCCCTATACACACACGCAGAAGGAAAAAGAAAAAAATACGTTATAGAACATATTTGTGAAAAGGGCTGGCAATTTGGGGATTTATTGCAAAACATCAGATTTAAGTTGGGGCTGTACAGGATTTGGGTATCACTCCTCCACAAAGGCAGTTGAACATTAGAATATAAATGCTCCATGAGGGCAGGGACTCTGTTTCACTCCATCCTGTATGGTACATAGAGGAAGCCCAACAAAGCCGTGCTGACTGAACCTTCAGTGTTTGTTCCTTCTTGCTGATTTATATTTTCTCTGGTGACATTGAATGATACTTCATTTGTACCCAAAGGCTACTGTTCTACCTGCATATCATTTCCATCTTAAATAAACAGATGACATTGAATTTAGTCCTGTCACTTACACACTGCAGACAAATGGCTGACCTCATTAGACAAATGGATATGGTTAGAATATAATCTAAAAAATGTAAGAGCAGAGAAACAATTTAGGTAGGAGATTAGGTACTGAAATAATTATGTGTTATGCTTAATTATGGAGTAGTTTGAATTTTTTCTAGTGTTTTTGTTTGTTGGAGGGGAAAAGTTTTTTTAAATACAGAAAAGTTTAGAGACTAACATAAAAACTCCCATGTACCTATATCCAGTGTCATGTCTGTTTGAAGATTCTGGCCCTGATGTTAATGCTGTCCATGTAGGTGACCATATAATTTATCATGCAAACTGGAACACTTTTGAGAGTGCAAGAGGGCACTAGTAATTTCACAGGAATACCAGGCATAGAGTGGGACCATCATAAGCAAAGCATAGAGTGGGACCATCATAAGCAAAGCAGGATGTTCTCCCTATCTATGGGGGTCTCAGAGGAGGTAAGCACTGATGTGACTTCATCCATTTATGCCTCACAACGGGCATGAGATGCCAGTCCTTTGGTTTGCAGACCCATCACTGCTGATGGAACCTAGACTATTGCAGGTGATGCTATCCTGTCATCAGACAGGCCTCTGGGAAAGGAATCTGGAGAAACTCCTTCCGTCTCTAGCTACTTCCAACCACACCTACCTTCCCACCGTTGCACCTTCCTTCCATGTCAAGGCTCTGATGTTTTGCAAGATTCAGCTCTCACATAGCCTAGTTCTGTTCACTCCTGCAGAGGCGGAGTGCATCCATAGTACCCTTAGAACATTCCATCCTCCTGCCCTGAGCACACTGGCCTTGCTGGAATTGACAGATAGCTTCCCCTTGGTTGTCTTACTGACATGTGGCTTCGTCCAGCCAGGAGCCGAGGTTGCTTTCCATGTCCAAAGGTGTCACTCTGGGTGATTCTATCTTGCTTTAAGGCCGACAGTGGCGCTCAGACTTGGCTGATGAAATTTTTCAAGGCTCGCAGATGTGAAGTCTGTGATGGGTCTCAGGCAGGTGGGAGGCCAGAGCATTTTTGCTTCGTTAGGAGTTAGAGGTCATACAGAGAAAGTCTTAGGCATTTCATCACCAGTTAAAGCAGTGAACCATCTACTCAACATGTACTAGGTGTCTACACTATGCTGGGCATTAATATAAGCCCTGGGGAGATAAAGAATATTGACATAGTTTTACCCTCAATAAACTTAGAGTATTGTAGAGGGACTTTAGGCAGATTGTCAGAATTGGTTAGCACAGGCGAACCACAGAGTGAAGTAAAGTGCTAAAGTTCTATAATAGGAGTAAAGGGGGGGTACAGGGAGTCTAGTATGTTGGTGTGTGTGTGTGTGTGTGTGTGTGTGTGTAGCAGTGGGGGGTACAATGAAATACAAAGTTGGAGAGGAGACGGGACAGATGAGGGAGGATTTTCATATTCAACAAATATGTATTAGTAACTATTAGTAAATCTTACATCAAGCCATGTGAACAAGATAGGTATGGCTCTGCCCTCACAGAGCATTCAAACTATGGGAGATACAGACAAGCAAAGAGGCAATTACAAAATCTGCATGGAGTTCTAAGATGGGAGAAATACTGGATATTAAGGGAAGGGCACCTACACCAACCTTGCTGGCACCAGGGAAGTCTTCTTCTTGAGGAAGTGACTTCTAAATTAGCACCTGAAGAATGAGAAGAAATTAACCACAGGCAGAGGCTTGGCATGGGTTATGGAACTGGTGGGGAGAGTATATCAGGTGGAGGCTACAGCATGGGCAAACTCGAGGCACAGAATGGATGTCGGGGAAAAGGACGTGATTCAGGCTGGTCCGGGAACTGAGAGGAAAGCTAAAGAGGCAAGCAAGGTCCAAACCACACGAAGCCTTGTCTGCTGAACCTGGGAGACAGGCTTTGTCCTGTCGGCACTTGGGAGCCAATGAAGGGTTTCAAACAGAGAATGAGGTGACCAGAACTGTGTCTTAGGAAGACCACTCTGTCTGCAACATGGTAGCTGGAATGGGAAAACTGGAGAGTGGAGGTGGGGAACTGGACTAAAATATCAATGCAGTAACTAGGTCATTGGTGAAATGAAGATCTGAACCATAGTGAGTAGTCATACTGGCTTGAAGGAGGCAGAAGGTTGATGTCTCTACCTTTTTACAGATCTGGACAGCTTAGCCCAGGGAGTAAGTCAGGTAGCAGAAGCCGATGACATCTTTTAAATCTGCAGTACTGATTAAACACTTGAACTGCATTTCTTAGGTTTGAGTCTTAATGTGTTGTCTATCAACTGCATGTTTATAGATGTGCAGGTCTAGCCGATGTGTGGCCTTTCACTTTTCTGTGTGTATGATTGTAAAGTGCAGTCATAGACCATACAAGTGCAGAAGTTCTTGGCCAGTTGCTTCAAGTTCCTCTGTAGCAGATGTGGTTGGCACCCTGTTCATATCCTCCAGCCCTTAGCTCTTGAGAACATACCTACCTAACCTTGAATCCCAGTACCCACCCCTCTTTGTCAGAGAGCCCACTTTGCCATCTGCTTGGCAGGCCAAAAGTTCTGGGGAATTAACATCCCCTGGGAGCAGACCTCAAGCAATGACAGATGGGAGTTGGCACAGAAATACCCAGCTCCCTCCCCATGGGTGGGATTACTCATGGGTGAGTGTGTTTTAAACTGGTTCCCAGAGCTTCCCCAGTGGGTTGTGCTCTAGTTGCCCACAGCCTTGGTCTGCTTGATCACATACCCTTTGAGGCTCCTTCCCCTTTGTCTCACTGCCCTGCATCCCTTCTGGTTGCCCTTCAACTCCCAAATAAACTACCTTTACTTGATTTCTTATTTTAAGGTCTGCTTCTGGGGAAACCCAAACTAAGATGTCTAACAACGCTCAAAGCCTCTGGAATTAGAGTTTCCTAGTATCCTCAAAATACTAAACCATTCTAAAACCAACCCCCCAGTTTCTTGTGTATTCAAATAATGGTTATGTCAAAACTCAACCCTTAGGGAGTAAATTTATGATCTTTTGAGCTTCTCTTCATATTGTCTTTTGATGGTGGACACATTTCTTTGATGTTGCCAACTTGCATGCAGTAGGTAAGCAGCAAATATTTCTCAAGTGGCTCTGATGTGTTCATGAATGTAAATGTCCAGATGCTAGCAACAGCACTTCTCCCTCATTTGGGGCATAGTCCATTCTCTTCATTCAGGTTTATAGCTAACCACATGTTGGGTCCAGGGTATACTGGTGACAAGAATGCACGGTAATCCCTCAAGAAAGGATTAGGCCTACGTCCTGCCAGGAATGAACTGTGAGATTACATGACCTCTCATCTTTCTTGCTGATGGTAAAGGAAGCAGGCATTTCTTTGGCTTTTCTTCATTTGAAAAAAAAAAAAAAAACCACTCAGAGACACAGTCAGCAGCCTCTTTGCATGCTTCTGGAACATCTCAGCAGGTAGGGTCTCAGGCTTCAGTGTTCTCTGTTGACAGCAAGTGCTGGAATATCGCCAATGTTGGATGAGAGTCCCTATCTTTACATTTCTGGATTTCTGCTGTTATGGTGGTAGGTGTGTGGGAGAGACAGCTGATGTGTTCACTGGATTCCTTCCCAGGCAGTGATGTGCCCAGGGAGCATGTGCTGCCAGTACAGGTGTTGCAAGTCTCCATGATGGTGGTGTGTCAGATGTCAGTAGAACTGAGCTGATTTGTCTGCCAAGATTCAGACTGCTTTTCTTCATGTCGGTACTCACCACTGTTGGATGCTCTGCTGGGATGGTGGTCTAACGCTTCCGCCTTATTAACAGGGTCACTGAATAGAATGTGTATGTGTGTACAGTGTTCATTATTGAGGTATAACGTGTATATAGGAAAGTGCACAAATCTTAAGTGTACAGCTCAATGAATTTTATATGTACGTACCTATATAAACATTGCCTGGATCAAGACACAGAACATCTACTGCACCCAGAAGGCCCCCTTGTGTCCTTTCTGGTCAATACCCCTACAACCCCCAGGGGAAGGTTATTCTGACTTCTATCAACATTGATTAGCTTTGCTTATTCTTGAGTTTGCAATAAATGGAATCATGCAGTATGTATAGCTGACCCTTGAACAACACAGGTTTGAACTGTGTGGGTCCACTTACATTCGGGTTTTTTTCAGTAAGTATATTCTACAGTATTACATGATCTGTGGTTGGTTGAATCTGTGGATGTAGAACCACGAATCTGGGGTCCAAACTGTAAAGTTATATATGGATTTTCAATCATGCGGAGGGTCGGCATCCCTAACCCCTGTGTTGTTCAAAGGTCAGCTGTACTCTTTTGTGTCTGCCTTCTTTTACTCAGCCCGTGGCCTCTGAGGTTCATCCCTGTTGTGTTTATCTATAGGTTGTATTTTAATTCTTGCTGCATAGTATTTCATTGCGTGAACATGCCACAGTGTATTTTTTCATTCTCTTATCGGTGGTCCTTTTGGGTTGTTATCAATAAAACTGCGATGGGCATTCTTGTACAAGTCCTTTTGTGGACATCTGTACTCATTTCTCTCAGGTATATGCAGTGGTGTGTTGGTAAACGTGTAACAGTAAGTTCTCTAACAAAAATAGCTCTGACTTGGCCAATTTCAAGCTACCAAGGGGATGTGGGTTAGGAAGAGATGTGCCCAATCAGCTTTCAGGAGCCAGTGGGAGCCAGTTTCAGCATACCACTGGGTACAGAGACCAGGAGTGGAATTTCAGAATCAGAGAGTAGGCATATATTTGGTTTAAGTTTTCCAAAGTGATTGTACAATTTTACATTCCCGCCATCAATGTGTGAGGGTTCCAGTTGCCCCATATCCTCAGCAACACTTGGTATTATCAGTCTTTAAAATTTTTACCATTCTGGTGGGTGTGTACTGGTACCTCATCTTGGTTTAAAGTGCATTTCCATGATGCCTGAAGCTTAGCACCTTTGCATATGCTCGTTAGCCATCTGGCTATCCTCTTTTCCAAAGTGCCTGTCCAAGCTGTTTGTCCCTTTGGTTATTGGGTTGTTGGGTCTTTTCTTTATTGATTTTTAAGAGAATATGTAAGTTCAAGACAAGTGGGGCTGGCTTGTAAAGAAAGCCAAAAAGAAGAGCTCCAGAGGCAGCCTGGCATGCTGAAAAGAGCCTGACATTGGGGTCACACAGACTTGTGATCATATCCAACCAAACTGGTGACTACCTGATAACGTTGAGCATATCCCCTTCCTGAGCTTCAGTTTCCACATCATCAAAATGGGCTTGCTATCTAGAGTGCTGTTGGTTTCTGAATGGGTCAATATAGATGGAATGCCTGGCAGAGGAACACATCACAGGTTCTTAGTAAATGTTGGAGCCTCTCCCCGTAAATGTTGGAGCCTCTCCCCGTAAATGTTGGAGCCTCTCCCCATCTCAGTCAGAATCACCTGTGAGCTTCTGTTCACGAGGCACATGATGGTTTTAATGCCTAGAAATCCCATATTCTTCCTGGCTGTCTAGTGGTGTCTTGTCATAAAGCTACCGCCTGTCTCATGATGTGAGGGCTTTATTCTTTGTGAGAAGTAGCATTTCTCTTTTTGTGGGAGGCACGATGGCAAGGTTTCCTAAGCATGATATTTTGCAGTGCCTTATTTGATGTGAGGCAGGAAGGATCTGCAGGGCACTTTTTAGAGCCATGTTCTCTATTTAGGGGGAGAAGCTGCTGCAGAGCAGGACCAATAAGAAAGTGAGGCTGCTTTGGAAAGGGCTGCAGAGTGAGCAGCCTACTTGTGGTCCCCAGCCCTCCCTTCTGGGAGTTCGGACTTGTGAGGAGCGATGGACTCAGCTCAGGCACCACCCCCTCCAGGAAGCCTGCCCTGGAAATGCAGACAAGGTCCTCTCTGGTCCCCTGCGTGTGGACACATCTGTCTCATCACCTGCCATATTATAAGGACATCTTCTTTCAGCTCTCTGAGTCTTATTCTTTGTTATATCCCCACTCCCAGCACAGTGCAGGCACACAGTACTTAAGACAGAAACGTTCTGGACAAGCCAACACACTCTTGCCCAGTCGCCTTGGCATCACCAGCATGCTTTAAACAGCTTCCACTTGCATGGCCTAAAGCCTAGTTAAATATTGAGAAGTGATCAAGCAAAAGAACTAGGTAGTTCTCAAATACTCGGGGGGGAAAAGCAAAACAAACAAAAAAGCAAACAGACAAGCAAGAGGAACCAGAACACGTGGGGGAATGATGGTCGCTACAATGAGTATATGCACTTTTATGTCAAAAAGTAAAGATGCTGTGACAATTTAAACACAAAACAAAACAGCACTGTAATGCTTTTCCAGCCCAGCTCTCAAGGGAATACACAGGCAGTTATTAATATAGGCAGTTCCAGAAAGAATAGGACATTGGAATTTGGAATAAGGAGATTTTTAAATTCTGAGCCTATTATTTATTTCCTCTCCCCTTTTCCATGCTGAAGTAGCTTTATCAGAATCAATATAAACCAGCCTGCAGATCTCAAAGTTAGTTCGGGTTCATTTAAGAAATGGCTGAGCCTAGGCATTACTCTGTTACCTTGTAAATAACATAGCTAGTAGAAAGCTGAGACATAGACACAGAAGTATCCCTGTAAATGTCACCTTAGTGTTTTCCATCTCACATTAACCACTTAACTCATTGTTACACGCTGTAATGTGCTTATTATATGTTATGAGGTGCTTCTGCACTATTATAATGGATATCAGTGAGCTTTGTAACTTCTCTTTTTAAGTTAAAAAAGGGGCAAAAATGTCTTTAATGGGGAAAACAGAAATGCTAAAGAAGAGACCATTTTGAGATGGAAACATCTTCATGGTGCTTTGCACACAGCTTTATGAAGAGAGATCCCAATAGGCAGCAAGCACCTCTCAGTGGGGAAACCCCAGATTGTTTTTACGAGCTGGAGACTGGTGGCATTGGCGGGTCACCCTGAAGAAGATAAACCACTAGCCATCGGCTACTTCTGACTTGAAGCTCTGAGGGCATGGTGCACGGCCCCAGAAGCCCTTCTACGGAATCCGGGGGCTTATTAGCAGTGAGCACTGACTGCGGAGGCTCCGTTGTGCCTGCTGGCCTGGTGACCCAGGTGTGGTGGTGGCGGCGAGGGTAGTGGGTGGGCAGGAGCAAGCGTTTGGATGGATTCCAGAAAGCAGCCTCAGCAACCCCAAAGGAAAGACTTGTTCAGAGGAAAACGGGAACAGCATCTGCGTGGATTTGGGAGAAAGGTTGGGAGGGGCTTCCAGAATATGCAGAGGGGCCAACGGCAGTAAAAACAAGGAATTTCACCTTGTTCTCAAAGCATTTAGTCTAGCCTCCTGAAGATTTGTTTGTATAAATCCTTCAAAATTTGGGGTTAACAGAAAGTTGCTGTTGTCGGTGGTTTTTTTTTTTTAATTGAAGTATAGTTGGTTTACAATGTTGTGTTAATTTCTGCTGTCATCATTTTTATTTTTTAATACATTTATTTATTTATTTATTTGTGGCTGCATTGGGTCTCTGTTGCTGCGCGCGGGCTTTCTCTAGTTGCACCAAGTGGGGGCTGCTCATCCTTGCGGTGCGCGGGCTTCTCATTGTGGTGGCTTCTCTTGTGGAGCTCAGGCTCTAGGCGCGCAGGCTTCAGTAGTTGTGGCACACGGGCTCAGTAGCTGTGGCTCGCGGGCTCTGGAGCACAGGCTCAGTAGTTGTGGCTCGCGGGCTCTAGAGTTCAGGCTCAGTAGTTGTGGTGCACGGGCTTAGTTGCTCCGCGGCATATGGGATCTTCCCGGACCAGGGCTTGAACCCGTGTCCCCTGCATTGGCAGGCGGACCCTCAACCACTGCGCCACCAGGGAAGTCCCTGTCATTGTTTTTAAATAAGCTGAAGTTATGTTTGGATGGCACAAACGAACTAAGGTTTTATTTTCATTAAAAAAATATATGTTTAGACAAGCCATGGGAAGACAGCTAGGTTGCAAGGATAATGGCTTTACACATTTTAACTCAGAGTCTTACAGTTTTACTCGATGTACAACAAATGGAAGAGGAAGGGCTACCTCCCTAATTTCTCCTGGCTGCCTGTCTGCTGCCTCCTCGTCATCCTCTGTGGTTCCAGCACGACTGGATTGAAAACCTGTGAGGTTTACCCTGCACTTCCCGCCTCCTCAGTTGGAGCCGGCTGCTTTCAACCCTGCCCATGTGAACCACCTGTGGAACTCTACAAACTCAGCTGCCTGGGCTCCCCCTCATACCTTTAAATCAGAATCCCTTGGCAAGGGCTCAGGTATCTATTTGAAAAAGCTTCCCAGGGGCCTCCACACACAGCCAAGGTTGACAAATCCTTGAATCATTCATCACATCCTGTGGATTTTACCTCCAAAATCTCTCAAATCCACCCTCTCGTGCTCCATTTCCATTGCTCCTGATTTGGTTCTAGCCCTTATAATCCATCTGGATGACAGAAGCAGGTTCCTAACTCATCTTTTTTGTTTTTAGCCGTTCCTCCAAACTGCCACCAGATTTATTTTTCTAGAACACAAATCCAAACCTGTCATCCCTCTGCTTTAAATCCTCCAATGGTTCTGCTCCGAATGAATGATGGAGCCCGTTTATTTCTTAGATGATGATGGACAACAGCTGCTCCTCATCCTAGGCAGGTGTTCTCTTAGCTTAAAATGTTTTCTTTTTAACTTTTTAAAGTAATTTAAGACCCACAAGAAGTTGTACATACAGTTCAGAGTTCCCATGTGTCTATCACTCAGCTTCCCCCTAATGATAATATCATACATAACCATAGTACATGATAAAAAGCATGAAACTGACTTGGTACAATCCTATTAACTCAACTACAGGCCTTGTCTGGATTTCACCAGTTTCTACGTGCACTCTTTGTGTATGTGTGTGTGTGTAATACTATGACACTTCATCACATGAGCTTAATTAATACGGTTTCAAAAGGATCTCTTTTTCTATGTAGCAGTGGTTCTCAAGTCTGGTTGCACGTTAGAATTTCCTGGGGGAGTTTTAAAAAGTACCCATGATTGGCCCTGCTCTAGGCCATGCTTTAGTCCAGCATTTCTCAGACTTTAATATGTACACAGATCAACTGGGGATCTTGTAACAATACAGATTCAGATCTTGTAGGTCTGGGTGGAGCCTGGGTGGAGTCTGCCGTCCTAGTGAGGTCCCAGGGGTTGCTGCTGCTGCTGCCAGTGTGAGGACCACATTTGGAGCAGGCCACCCTGTTGTCAGAGCAATGGGATGAGAATCTATGGGTGAGAGACCTAGGCATGGTATGTTTGAATTCCTCCAGGGATTCTACCATGTACCCAGGGTTGAGGACCACTGAGATATGGGATGGAATTCTAAGGCCATGTTACCCTTGGAGATCACACCATCCCAACCTCTCTTTGAACCATTCTAGGTCATTTCAGTCTCCTCTGATGAGCCATTCAGATGCCAAACAACCCTTGGAGTTAAGAAATCCTTGCTTCTATATAATCCATATTCTTCTGAAATGTAAATGTAGCCAGTGTGAGCTCTCTCAGCTTGCCTCTCACTTCCACTTTAATTTCTTCTCTATACTTTTGCCCATCTTGAGACAAAAGGGAGGAAGAGACTGTCTCTTCACATTCATACCCAAGTTCCAGAGAGATTGTTTCCAGTTTACCACCTAGTCTCTTTATTCCCTTGTCAATTAGCCTCCAAGCCCATAGATATTATAATGACAAACGCTCACTTTCTTCAGCACTTGACAAGACTTTCAGCTACTGACCTTGTTTTCTATCTTGCAGAGAAAACCCCAAGCCATCAGATGGAAATTACCCTCAACTTGCTGCCACCATATCTCTAAAAATACCCACATCCATTCGTTTCTATCCTCCCCCTCCTGTGAAAATCAAGGCCATGACCCTTCCTCTCTCTAAGATCAATTGCTTCCATTGGGTTCTGGCTTTCCTTTCCTTCTTCCTAGTATTGTTTATCCCCTCTTCTCCCATGTCCTCAAACTTTCTACTAGTTCCTTCCCATGAGCTTTGAAATAGGCTTATGTCTTTCGCATATTAAAAAAGGCCTCATTGACCCCACTTCCCTTCCAACTTCTGCCATAGCTCCCCTTCTTTAAGAAGCTCTTTACATATGCTGTCTCCAACTACACTTGAAAGAGTGTTTCACGCTTGCTAACTTCATTTCCTCACCTCCCACTCACTTCTCAAACCACTCCATTCTGGACTGTATCCCAGCACTCAACCAAAAGTCCACAATGACTTCTAAGCAGGTAAATCCAATGACTACTTTTCAGTCCTCATTTTTTTGAACTCTCAGCAGATTCACACAGTTAAGTCAAAATAGTACTTTAAACATATCTAAGATGGTTAGGCATTTTTGAGATTTTCGTGGGAATCCAATAGGTTCCATTAAGGCATGGGCATGGTTTCTTCACTGCTGCATCCTTGATTATGTGCCTGGCAAACAAAGGTGCTCAATATGTGTGGTTTGACCAAAACCCTCTCTCTCTCCCATGGTGAATTCCATGACACAATTTTCTCCTCTCCTCCTACCTCTCAACCTGGTTTTCCAGTGTCTATCTAACCGACTTCTCTACCTTTACCTACCTTGTAAATTTGATACTACTCAAGATTCTATCTCTGGAACTTCTGATCTTGTCACATTCATAAACTCTTCTTGGGCAATGAGTTCCATCTCCATGGTTTGGCTTGTCATTTTTATGCTGACAAATCCCCAGTTCACATCAGTGCTTCACCTCTCTTCCAAACTCCATATCTGAATTTCCATCTGCCTCCTGAAGATTTGCAAATACATATTATGGCAATATTTCAACTGGCATATGTCCAACAGCTGAATCTTTTCTTCCAAATTTGTTCTTCCACCTGTTTCCTGTTATGGTTAACATCCTTCTCCTCTTTCTACTTAACCCAGGTGGGCAACTTCTAAGGTGACTTCACCCTTTTCCCTTTGTTTACTCACAGATCCAGGGAAGCTCAAATCCTATTGATACCATCTCCCTATTTTTGGGATAGTATTTTCAGTCTATATTCTGAAGCACATTAGTTCCTTGGGTTGTTAAGAAGGGTCATCAAAAAAGTAAAAAGTATTCATGATCAAATGAATTTCAGAAATGCTGAACTGGATAGAGTTAAATAGATTTCTTTACAGAGGAGCTTTTAAAAGCCTTTGATATGCTAATGTGCATTCAATATGGGGCTACTACATGCATTGTTTCCCAAAGTTATTTGGTCACAGAAGCCAATTTTCTTTGCCGCATCACAGGAAATTTTTACTAAAGCACATTTTGGAAAATGGTGGTCTAATTTAGCCCCCATCTTTTCTCCTTCTGCAGCTTTTCTACTCAAAGCCTCTTGCTTACAAACTTACATATGTCTCCTGGGTGGAGGAGGGGATCTCCCCCTCTCCAATATCTTGCCTCTCCAACTTAATCTCTATACTTCTATAAGAACTGTCGTTATAAAATTTGGGTCATGACTCTCCCCAGAGTATTAGACATCCTGGCCCTTACTTCTGTCCATGTCATCCATATCCTTACTGATTTTCTGCCTGCTTGCTCTATCAATTACTAACAGAGGAATGTTGAAGTCTCTAGCTATAATAGTGGGTTTGTCTATTTCTCCTTTCAGTTCTATCAGTTCTTGCCTCCTGTATTTTAATACTCTGTTTGTTAGGTGTATACATGTTTAGGGTTGTTATGTCTTCTTGGAGAATTAATCCTTTTATCATTATGTAATGCCCCTCTTTATTCCTGAGAATTTTCCTTGTTCTGAAGTCAGCCATATCTTAAATTAATAATAGCTTTCTTTTGCTTAGTGTTAGCATGGTACATCTTTCTCTATCTCTTCATTTTTAACCTATCTGAGTCTTTATATTTAAAGTGGGTTCCTTGTAGGCAACACAGAGTTGGGTCTTGTTTTCTCTTGATCCACTCTGATAGTCACTGCCTTTTAATTGGTATATACCATTCATGTTTTAAGTAACTATTGATATGGTTGGATTAATATCTACCATAGTTGTAACTATTCTCTATTTGTTGCATTTGTTCTTTTTCTAAAAAAAATTTAGTGGTTGCCCTAGCACCTACAATATATATCAATACCTAATCTAAGTTCACCTTCAGATAATACTGTAATGCTTCATATGTAGTACAGTTGTAACACAGTAGTTCCAATTCCTCCCTCCTGTCCCTAGTGACATGGCTGACATTCATTCTACTTATCCATATGTTATAGTCAATCAATATATTGTTACTATTATTGCTTTAAACCGTTATCTTTTGATCAATTAAGAATAAGAAAGCTAAAAAGATTTTACTTTACCTTCATTTATTCCTTCTCTAACACTGTTCTTTATATAGATCGGAGTTTTTGATCTATGTAATTTTCCTTCTGCTGAAGAGAATTTCTTGCAGAACAGGTCTGCAGGCAATGAATTCCATCAGTGTTTTTTTTTTTTGGTGTGAGAAAGTTTTTGTATCTCCTTCACTTTGAAGCATAATTTTGTGGAATTACAGAATTTCAGGTTGGTGAGTTTTTTTCCTTTCAACTCATTAAACATTTCATTCCACTATTCCTGCTTGTGTGGTTTTTGATAAGAAGTCTAATGTAGTTCTTACCTTTGTTTCTATATGTAAGGTGTTCCCCCACCCCAATCCCCTGTCTTCTTTCAAGATTTCCTCTTAGTCTTTGGTTTTCTGTAGTTTGAATATGATATGCCTAAGTGTGCTTTTATGGGTACTTGTCCTCCTTGGTGTTCTCTGAGATACCTGGATCTGTAGTTTGGTGTCTATCATTAATTTTAGAAAATTCTTGGCCATTATTATTTCAAACATTTCTTCTGTTGCATTCTCTCTTCTCCTTCTGACATTTTAATTACGTGTATGTTATTTTGATATTGTCCTACAATTCGTGGATGTTCTGGGGTGTTTTCACTCTTTTGTCTCTTTGTGTTTCAATATGTGAAGTTTCTTTCATCCTGTATTTAAGCTCACTGATTCTTTCCTGGGCTGTGTTGAGTGTACTGATGATGGTCCATCAAAACCATTCTTCATTTCTGCTACAGTTTTGATTTCTAGCATTTCCTTTTGATTTATCTGGAGTTTCCATCTCTCTGCTTACAATATCTATCTGTTCTTGATGTTGCCTACTTTTTCCATTAAAGTCAACAACATATTAATCATAGTTACTTTAGATTTCTTGTGTGATAATGCTGACATCTGTGTCATATCTGAGTATGGTTCTCATGCTTCTTTTGTCTCTTCAGACTATGTATTTTTTCTTTTTTGCATGCCTTGTAATTTTTTCTCTAAAGCTGGACATGTTGTATCAGTTAGTAGGAACTAGGTAAATAGAATTTTATAGTAAGGACTTAGGACGTATTTAATGTTTGTTGTGGCTATAGGTACCAGAAGCTTCAAATTTCTCTATTGTCATTCTTTTTGTCTTTCCTCTTAACTTTGGCTTCCCTAAGTACTCCTCCTCAGAGAGAGTCTGTGTCTTGCAGCTCTTCGGCTATAATCCACTATTATTATATTGGAGCCCTGTTGGTGTGGTGGTAAGGTGATGGGAGGGTAAATGGTATATAATCTTTTGAAGAAATCTCAGTCTTTAAGTGGGCCTGTGCCTTGGGGCTATGACCTTCACAGATATTTCTCCAGTGGTATAGTTTTCTTCCCCTGCCTCCTACTCCCTTTCCTGGCTGCTGCACTCCTAATCTATTTCCTTGAAGCCCTGACACCTGTGGACTCTGCACCCCCAACTTACATGAGACAAAAGCTAAAGGGGGCTCCAGTGGGAAGGAGGAACCTGGGATAAAGTTTCAGAATTGTGCTCTGGCAAAGTCTTCTTCCCTGGAGAGTAGCCCTTCGTTATGGAGAAGACTAGGTGAATTTCAGGAGGATTACTTTTCTTCCACTCCCTGCCAGCAGTATGTCAAAATTACCATTTAAATGTTTCTACCAGAGGCATGTGCTCCAGGTCAGCAGATTGTTTCCATGCCTCTATGGATTTGGGGATGGCACTTTGCCCTGTGACCTCAGTTCTCTGATGTGCTCGAGAAAAATCACTGATTTTCAGTTCGTCTAGGTTTTTCCTGTTTTAAGGATGGGGATGACAACTTCCAAGCTCTTTACATGTCGAAGCTGAAGCCGAAAGCTCCTCCTTTACTCTGTTACTGATTGTAATACTACTTCAAGGGCATCTGGCACCAGGGGCCATGCCTTGCTCATCTATTTCTGTATTTCTTGGGGGCAATGTGGTGGAGTTAATTTTTTACTGACGCTTTAGAAGCCAGATCTGTGTTTCCATCTTGATTCCTCTGCTTATTAGTTAAGCTGTATGATGCATCGGTTATTTATTTGTGAAAAGCAGTGTTGTCGAATAGAACTTTTCTGATGATGAAAATGTTATCTGTTCTGTCCATTACAGGAACATGTGGGCTATTGAGCACTTGAAAAGTGGCTAGTGCAAGTGAGGAAATGAATTTCTTATTTTAATTAATTTAAATTTAAATCAGATAGCCACATGTGGCTAGTGGCTTTTGAATTGGACAGTGTAGGTCTAAGGCTTTAGAAGTGTAGACGATAGGTGATCAGATATGCTATTTTAAAATTCTCCTTGAGTAATTCAAAGTAAAAATATAGACTGATGTAATATTACATCATCTGGGAGCACAAGGCCATGTCAACAAAGCTTCTGGTTAGTAAAAGGTAGTCACGGACTGTACAGACACTTTTTATAAAAGGAGACGGTGATTTGGAATGTGTCAACTGAGTGACTAAGGTGGTTAGTCTTCTCCCCTGGGAATCCCCAGGAGGTTGTTCTCTTGCCCCAGACAAACACGTGTGCGTTCAGTGCAGATATTGGGAGGTTTGTGTGGCTTTAGGCATGCTGCACTTTACAAAGTTTGTTTACACACGTTATATCTCCTTCTGTCTTCCAACACCATGATGATGATATTGCTGATCCCATTTTATGGGTGAGGAAATGAAGACCCCAGAGAGGATAAATGACTTTTATCACGGACACTTTGATGGTTCACAGCCTCAAACACAGAACTTCGGGGCTCTGAAACAATGCTAATTCCACTATGCCAAAATCAGTACTCACTGAACTTCACTCCAGTTCGACTTCACCTCTCTCTAACAGAACTGACATCAGTCAGTAGTTGAAACTGAACATTAGCTGCCAGGGCCCTCCCCATGGACACCTCACCTCTGGCAACCACAGAGCTGGGTCCTTGTCTCAGAAACACAACATGTCGCTCCTATTTGTACCTGCTGCGCCTTCTGGTCTGATGTAAATTATGTTTCTGCAAAGGCAAATGGCAGGTGACCCTGTGTGGGAAGTCTTTGGAAGGAAGGAAGCTTTGGCCATCACACAGTGATGGTAGTAACAACATCCACACTGCATGTGTGTGGAGTGGGGGGCTATCTCTCTCCTCCTCATCTCTGAGCATCCTTTCTTCTACTCAGCCCCTTTCTCCTAAACTCCAGCTCCTGGAGACAGGCAGCAGGGGCAGGGCCCTCTGTCCAATATGCTTGCCTTAAACCGCAAACTTAAAGGTTCAGGCTTATGTAGTCTCCTTTGAATGACAGCATCATTCAAAATTAACGGCTGAACAAATAACTTTTTCACCCTGCTGTATCTGTTGTCCAGGTTTCTACAGACAGAGAGAAACTGCATGTTTAGAATTAGTCCTGGCAGCTAATTACTAGGATGCTTTATAGCAGTGGTTCTCAAAGTTTGGTCCCTAGACCAGCAGGAACAGCATCACCTTGGGAACCTGTTTGAAATGCAAATTCTCAGGCCCCACCCCAGACCTACAGAATTGGAAATTCTGGGGGTGAGATCTGAAATCTGTGTTCGGACAGGCCCTCCAGGGGATACCTACTCAAGGTGGAGAACCACTGCTTTAGCCTATGGAGGCAGTTAAATGGCACTAATTAGTCAGGATATATTATACAAAGGTTCTTCAGGTCCACCAATCCACTGATCTAGTCAGTGCGGTTCTCAGACCAGCAGTAGCAGCAGTAGCCCTGGGAGCTTGTTAGAAATGCGGAGGCTCAGGCCTGCTGTCTCAGACCTATTGAATCAGAATATGAACATTAATAAAATTCCCAGGGAATTCCAAAACATATTCAAATTTGAGAAAAATTGCTAATCTTCACTTAAACTGAGGTTAGTTTTGTTTGAAGAGTTTAGGCATAGAGAACCAGGAAAGTAGAGAAATTTTCTTTGATCCTAAATAATTGTAGATTTCTTTTATAACCCTATGAAAAGAAATTTTAGACAAGGGAAGGTGGAGAAATGCACTGACCTAAATGACTAAAACCCCCAGTCAGCAAAATTTTACATTTCACAGTTTCAAGGGGCTTTATTATCACTTGGCCTGGTTCTCCTGATCTCTGGCAATTCTGACACACTCTTCCCTTTGAAGTGCTTGTGGATCTACTTATGTGGGGAAGATTTCCCAGGGAAACAGTGTAGTCATGTCAATTAAGTGAGAGAGGAGAGTTATCAACTCGCTCACCTAAATTGCTGGAGAATCCCTTTCTGGCATGCTGGGCTGTGAGGAGCGGTGAAGAGAACCTTGAAGCTGGAGCCCACAGACTCCCAGAGCTTTTCATTCCAGAGATACTTCTCGACAAGAAGTGAACGCTTCCTTTGCGTGCAAAGCCCTGTCAAGCATGAAGCTTCTGAGCCTTGCTACTCAAAGTGTGCGCCACTGACCAGCAACATCACCATCATCTGAGAGCCTGTTAGTAATTCAGAATTGCAGGTCCCACCCCAGGCTGAATCAGAATCTGTATTTTCCCGAGATGCCCAGGTGATGTGTGGACATAAAGAGCCTAAGAGCAGTCAGTTTACTGAGCATGACCGCTTGCCTACATGCTATACCAAGACCAGAATAAAAACGAGACAACAGTGCAAAACTAAAAAAATTAAGGTACTGAGTATTACGAAGATTTTTTTTTTGAGCACTTATGCTAGTTGTATAGCAGAGATGCGGTTTTTATTGAGACAATTGGAAGGAATTGACAAAGCCATGGTATTTGACAAATTCGTGGAGCCCATGGAAGAATGAGCAAAGGAATCTCCCCTTTAATGCTGAGAAATTAACAGTTCTAGTGTTTCTGTTAAACTCACCAGAGATACACTGATTTTGTACCAGCATCATTTTCTAAGTTCACCTCTTAGAACAAGTCTTTGTTACCCTGGGCTCCCTCTTGAGAAATTCGAAGCTGAATGACATCAGAATGGTGATCTCTTGAACACTGATGCTACAGCTGGGAAAACCACTCGTCCTTGATTTTTAAAAAATGTGTTTCATGTTTACATTTGAGTATGGGTTAGGCCAATGTTTTGAGACTTTACTTCATGTACATAAGGACACGTGTAGTGGAGAGCTGACTTTGACGGTACTTGCTGGGGACTGCAGAGTGCTCTGCCCTCCCGGATGGGAATGGACCACTGGAGACTGAGGTCAATTTACACCTTTCCAAACTACTTGAACCAAAAGAGGTGGTCAGGCGTTTGGTTTTGGTTTTTCTTTGTATGAGTTTCTCCCCATATAAAGTAAGTATCAACAGATCCTAAGGCAGAATGGATGCTTATTGCGTATCATCAAGTTTGAAACCAAAATTTATCAAGGATGAGAAGTGAAGACAGATCTAAAGAAATCACATGGTCATGCTACCCGGCAAAATTATATTCAAGCAAAATAAATGAATAGGGAAGGCAGAGCGTGTTTTCCATCCTACAAGCCATCAACCAGCGACAATTTATTAAGCACCTGCTGTACATTCCACATTATACTAGTTTCTAGGAGAGATGTGGGAGTATAAGACATTGGTCCTGCCCTTGAAGAGCTTTATGATCTTAAGAGAAAGTATCACATGACAATAGAGCAAATTATAGAATAGTATCTAGTTAAGCATTAAAGAATGTGGGTACAACTGAAAGCCAGATAGATTTAAGGGAGGGAGGGAGCCATGAATTTGGGAAGGCCTCACAAAGTAGGAGACATGTGAGTCTGACCTCATAGTAAGCAGCGGGTGCACTTCTAGTGGGGGAGAACAACACAGGTAGATGTGTGAAGATGGGGGCTGTGAAAGGGGGGCCTGAAGGCTCCTCCTGTATTCCTGAAGGGAAGAGGGGCTGGACACAGGCCACTCAAATGTGAGGGCTTGATATAAAACCACAAATCCAGGTGGCATCCAGGTCCAGCTTGGAATCATCTTTACCACCATCCAGTGGCAAAAATGAAAATGGCAGTTACTTATCAACTTCAAGAATAACTGAACAGCTATGCTGGGTCATTCTTGCCTGGGTCATGGCCATCTTGTTGAGTGAAGGGATGAACATCCCTTAGCAATGTGGGCCCTAAACTCCTAGAGGTATATCTCTAGATGGGGGTAAGACCCTTAGTGCAGATGCTCTCAGGGCTCCACCTGTATTCTCTCCACTCACACTCACCTCTACATGTCAAGGCTGCTCACCGTGAGCACCTGCAGCTCTTTGCCTGTGGCTTTTATAAAACAACAACGGAAAACAATTCTGATTATGGGAACACATACAGCATCTGGAATTGCTAGAGATTTATTTACTGTGCCGGGCTGCAGCCGGATCAACTAATGATGGCTGGAGACTTGGGAGAAGAATATCCAGGTCCTTCACCCACAGTTGGGATAACTTGGATGGAGGTTATCCAGTGTCTCCCAGAGTTCCCCAGTGAGACTGAGCCCTGGGTGCCCGCAGTGGACACTGGCTTGAGAACACTCCCTTGACTGGCTTCCTGCTACTCCCTATTTCATGTCCTCACTTCCTTACCGATGTTTTTGAATATCATGCCCCAAGGTAACTGCCTGCACTCAAATCCTCATCTCGACTGTACTTGAAGCCCACAAGTTAAACCTAAAGTAGAAGACCTAACAATGGGGATCTTTCAAAATACCAGAAACAATATTCTCAAGAGGATTTCCTGGAGAGCAAGAAGATAAAAATAACTTCCCTGTTCCCTCATTGCCTTCTTTTGTTCAAAATATGACTTCTGAAGTTGAAGGCATGACATATTATTCCCATATGAAATAACAACTGGTGTTGATTTTCCTTTTTTTTTTTTTTTTTTTTTTGTCTTTTAAAGGTTAGAGATTACTCACCTCCCCTGCTGGTCATTAAATCAGTCTGGCAGGGTACCTCGGAAGTTCTGTGGCCTTCCGGGCATGTGGCAGCAGCACAGGCAGTGTGACTTCAAAGGCCTGCTTCAAGCCTATCTCAGGTATCACTTGGGGCTCATACTGAGCCCCAAAGTCAGGTACCAGCTGGCATATACCACAAAGTCAGAGCTGATCAGATCCCCTAGCTCCTGTGCCAAGGGATGCTGCAACCTCTCAGGTAGGAAACAAATAACTTCTTTTAGCTTACTTCTTCTCTTAGTTATCACAAGAAGTCACCGGTTAAATGCTCAGCTGTTGGATGAGGTTTGTAAGTCTGGTGAATTCTGAGAGGTTCAGTCTTTGTGTTTGTTAAAAAAAAATAATCATCCTTCTCCAACTCTAATATGGCATCTGTCAAGATACTCTGAGTCATTAAAAAGGTGGGCTTCCTCTCACACTACAGCTTTATATTTACATTTCAGTTTAAATTAGCAGTTTACCCAAAGTTTGTTCCAAATGCTTATCTACATGGGCAAGTAAAAGATTGCTCCCCAAATCTAAATGAGACAAACAGAGTGGGCATTGGAGGATACTAGTCACACAAATGACATGTGCTTAGAAGTCAGACAACCCTAGAATGATACTGAACTTGGATTATTCAGATGCACCTCCCATGAAATGCAAGGAGAATGAAACGAGATCTCACCCTCTCCTTACTTTGCTCCTAGTGCAAAAATAAAGTGCAAAAGGCAACTGGCTGGTCCAGCAGATGCACGAATGCTGCCCTTTCAGGCCTGGCCTCAATCTTCTCTAAGAGTACATGCCACTTGGATAACTCATCGAAGTGACAGGACTGCCCAAGGCATCATAGCACCTGTCACCAGACAAAGCACCCTGAGATGCTAAGAGCACATTCCAGTGTCTGCGGAGATGACCTTTAAGGTGCCTTCCAAACCCAAGGGTCTTTGATCCCCTGTCCTTTGGATGCAAGCTCTTCGTTTGTCATTTTATGTCCAGAAAGGCAAAGCAGCTGGACTAGGCAACAGAGCACGGCCTCCTGTCTCCTCGGCAGGTCACTGTTCACAGTGGGGTCTTACGCAGTGTCAGGAGAAGCCCGGCCTAGTGGGTGACTGCTACGGACTGAGGGTCAGGCCTGCCAGTAGTGGGCACTCTGACGAGTCCCAAGGCCAGCAGCAATTCAGCAGCTTTATCATTCAAGCAGTTAGACCGTATTCAGTTTCCTGGGTTCCTCTACATTGGGATTTAGACCATAAAGGACAGAGCTCTAGGCGAGCGAGATAAGTGCATCTTGGCGAAGGTTACGTTGGAAAATCTGGTCTTTGGCCAATTGCCCGAGCGAGCGTCTCCTCACAGGTTGTAGTATTTGTCCCCAGTCAAACTTCTGTAAGATTTTTGGATGTGAACTTCTCTTTGGCATTTTTTTATTTTACATAATCAATGCAGATGAAAAAATCCCAGCAAAACAAAAAGAAATACACACATGAACCCTTTCAAGCAGGATTTGGGGCCAGAGAATTCTTTGCTGTATGGGGCTGTCCCGCGCACAGGGGATGTTTAAGAGCGTCCATGACCTCCACCCACTAGATGCCAGTAGCAACTCACCCCTGGTTGTGATGAGCTAAAATGTCTCCAACCATTGCTGAATGTCCCGTGCAGAGCACAATCGCCCCTGATTGAGAACCACTGCCTTAGAGATTACTTAACAGCATTAACTTCCTGAAATTGCTCCGGTAAGGGGGTTTTGGAATGTAGTATAGGAACTTCTTTATGTAAAGGACCAAAGAGTAAATATTTTAGGCTTTGAGAGTCTTAGACTATCTCTGTCTCATATTCTTCCTTGTTTTTGTTTTGTTTTGTTACAATCTTTAAAAAATGTAAAAACTCCTACACTCAAAAATAGGCTGGAATTTGCCGATCCTTAGACTGTAGAGAAAGACATAATGGCGATTCCTGTAATGATTGAAAGTGCTGAGACAGTATTTGGAAAAATTGGGATCTTGATCCAGCTATCAGGTCTTTGTGACCCTGAGCTAGCTGTTGTGCTGCCCTTCGTGGAAAGCTTGAATTAAATAATTCCAAGTTAAATTCTATCAATCTCATTTTGCAACTTAATTCTCCTTAATATAATTAAACATGAAAAGTTTAAATAAAGTAGAAATCAATATTTGAACAAAATGAGATTCCCCAGTAAAAGGAAGAATGTCTGCATAGTGAGTATGTGTCCTTCCCTTGGTTTAGAATAAAACAGCCTATGAGGTCCCCCTGAAAAAGAGGACGTTATGCAAAGGAGACGCCCCTATGCAATTGCAAAACTGAAAAGTGTTTTGATATGACTACAGAGGTGATCTTGGAAAACGAGAAAGGAAGAATGGTATCTTGGAAAAAGAGAAGCCTTAGAATCTGCCTATAAAGTTGTACACATAAAAATGTCATTTTGAAAATACATTTCAGAGTAGTTTCTGTGGAATTTTCTTTGCCCATCACGTAAACGTCTGAGCAAACTAGGGCAGGTCCCTTGGACAGATATTTACTGAAGGTCTACTCTGTGCCAGGAACTGTGTGAGTGAGGCATTGGAGTTGAATTCACCCGGACCTGGCCAACGAACAGCACTCAAACAGGAAATCGCTGCATTCAATCATCCAGAGATTTTTTTTTCCAGCAAAATAGTCTATCTTTCTGTCTTTGTATATTGCTAATTACAAGTATCTTATGCTTTACTTTGGGCATGTAGAGTTTCTGTAAGTGGATTTCCATTGACACTAGGCAGCATCAGTCGAGAGAATGTCCTTATGATCCAACTGCCACTGTTAGAACAACGGTATAGGATGGGGATGAGACTTTGATTGAATATACCTCATTTGGATACCAAAAATGTACATTTAAAATCATTCAAGTAGTTTATCATATGGGAGGCAGTAAATGATAGTGAAAAGAGCACTGGGCGGGGAGTCAAAACCCTGGGTCACAGTCCTGGTTCTGTCCTTGTCTTTTTTTCTATAGATAATTCGGTTAATTTCTAAGGCGCAGTTTTCTCATCGGTAGAATGGAATCACACCATTTCTCCTGCCTACCCTTAGGTGTTTGATGTATTTAAACATACTATATGCTTATAACTTATAAGCTGTTATAAAGGTGATATCATTATTATAAGGAATGGGCTAAATTGGTTCTTTACACAGATGGAACAAATCAAGTATTGTCTTGGTCACAGCCAGATCAGTTATCAACTAAGACCTGCTTACACTTCACTTTGGGTGATCAGGAAGAAACATATCCCTAAAAGCTCGGGAGGCACTACTCTGAAATTTGCTCTGAGATGAACATCATGGATTTTTGTTAAAATATAATAATGAGCTAAATTTAATATTCTAGTGAAATGAAGACTTTTGAAGATCAACATGTATTTAAAGGGGTTCAGAAATTAATGGTTGATCCTTTGCCAGTACCATCAGGCCCCACCTACTTTCACCCAGAATTACATCTTTGCTTCTGCAGCGTTAGAGTCTGAAGCCTCAGAGGAAACCATTGCTAGGGAGAGTCACCTCTCTCATAGTCTGTGGTCAGACTCTAACGCTGCAGAGGTCAGAGTATGGCAGTCATGTCACTTGCATGAATTTGAGAAAGCTCCTGCAAAGCAGATCAGCTGGGTTGTCAAGGGTGGATTATTTTTTTCTGTGATACTCTCAATTATGTTTTTGAAAAAAACCAACCTGGATTTTCATTTTTTGTCATCATCCCTTCCCAGTCTATTTTTGATCAGAAAGTCGTTGGACTAATATTGCCAGGAGGATCGCCTTCACTGAACAGGTACAACCCCGGAGCACTACGAGGAGTGAGTGACACAGCCCTGCAAGTTACTTCCTTCAGTTTTGTCGTGGGGCATGAGAAAGCCTCAAGCCCTGGTTATGCTGTGTCCACTTTACTTCCAGTGCGATGTTATAAAACAGGCAGGGGCTGGCCGGTGTTGGGTACAATGTTAACTGTCAGTGCTCTCCTTGGTGCCAGCAACAAAGTATCAGAATAACACTAGTAAGGGCGGAAACAGTGACTCTTTCACTCCTAACATCTTGTGTAAAGGACAAATCTTTCATGTCTCTAATAGAAAAAAAGAGGAAAAAAGTAAGTGCTTGTTCCCACACTTTACAGTACCATGACTACCGAGGGTCCATTTTTCTGTCCCCCTGCTCCATACCTACCAAATATAGGCGTTGGATATAAGAAGAAAAAGATGGATATATAGAATTGAAGGCAGTTCCCTCAGTTTCATGAGTCTGGGTTTTCATAAGCTCTGTGAATTCATTTTCACCAGAGAGCCATCAGCTAGAAATGAGTTCTGACCACTATGCCACTTGGTTTTGATCTTCCCCAGAAACCTAGAACCTGAAAAACCATCCCATTTCTTAAAACAATTCACTCACAAGACCGCCGTCCTTTAAAGTTACCCTTTAGATATGAAGGCAAAGCCAGCCTCCCTGGCTCTCCAGTCCCAACTTTCTCTTCTAATACGGTTTTCTGTCCTGAACAGATCAAAATCAAATAGGAGAGAAACGGTCCAGTTGAAAAGACATCTTATGTGCCCGTTGATGTCTCATTAACCTTGAGAGTGAGCAGAACTGGTGACTGCCCGTCAGAGTGGCGTGACGGTTTGTTAGGGGGAAAAAACACCCAAAAAACCAGCCAGTGGAAACATCACCTCAAAAAACAAAAAACAAAAAACAAAAACAAAAACAAAGAGAAACATCATTTAGTAGCTCATCTATCAAAAGATGGGGCAGCCTTCTAAATGTCAGGACTGGCTAAATTATAGTTTCCTTAAGCCTATGATGAAACTACTACATGTTTTCTTGGGAAAGCATTTGGAGCAGTATTTATCTGTGTGTCAAAATACGGTAACTAAAGTATCGGGGGGAAAAAAAACCACTTCGATGTTGGAAGCATAATCATGAAAAAAGCAAACAACTCAGGATTAACGTTACTAAGGTTCTGAGGTGAGTATGTGTGATGCTGTGTGTGCCATTGAAAATACCACGAGCCACCAATGTGCGAAGGTCCTGACTCCACTGAGCCTCTAGTCAGATTCTGCTCATTACTAATTGCTGATTGATAACATGTCAACAAATACAGGGTGGAAAATTAGCTTGTCTCTAGGGGGTTACCTGTAGAGTAAAAGAGAAGGAAAGAGTCCCCCAGGTTCACTGGCTGACTCCCGGTGGGATAAGTAGACTAGAAATCTAACCAGCCTCCAAGCCTGGATCTGGACCAGAGACCCACACAAAACCAGCACCTTCCATCCCTGGGCCCCAGGGCTCCAGCTGGGACTGGTTCCTGTCTGCCCTCCCCAGAGGAGTACCTTAAGTAAACAAGACCCAGAATCCCCACCAGGGCTTGGGTGGAACATTCTCACCTCTTTCTGCTTTTCTCTCCCAAGGTCTCCACTTTTCCAACTCTAGTCCTCACTCCTCTGCTTTCCTTAGGAACTTCCTGAAAGTTATCACCATTAACCTCACTTTTTACATCAAATTCCCACCTCAGGCTGACAGCACAGCCTGTTTCTTTGAGTGTCACCCTCTAAGCAGCTGCTCGGTTTCCTGTGCTCTTCTCAGGGCCACACAGCGTGGCTTCTGTCCTCACCCTTCTGGCTCTGCCCCTCACCCTCACGCCCAAATACACCCAAATGAAAGTGCATCAGTCGAATCCCTCATTTCCCAAAGAACTTTTTGCATTTCAAAGGAGAGGAGCTACTGTGAAAGATGAAACAACTGCGAATTACAAACGTTCTCTCTCACCCTATAAGTCAGAGATGGCTACCTCGCCCGGGGAAGAGGGCAGCAGGGCAGCCCCGGTCCTCTCTCCAGGACCATACTTCTTTCTGGTGGATGGGAGGCATTTCCTTTACCATCCCGCTCACAGCCCCTCCGAGCAGCCTTTTCCAAAACACTCCCGGGTCAGAGGAAGGGAGAAGAAATGAGGACAGGGGAGAGGGGTCTCTGAATCCCCCCAAGATAGTATTTTGTTTTCAAGTAGCAGGACTTTCTAGAATGTCTTCTCTAGTTCGGTTCCTTCTGGCCCAGTTACCCCAAAGCCTCCCCGCCCCCAAGACCACTGCAACCAAAACAAGCGCACGGACCACAGCACCGTGGCCGCCGCCGCCCCAACTGTTGCAGCGGCTGCCGGGGTGGCGGCGACGGCGGCCAGGGCAGGGCCGGGCCCGGACCCGGACGCTCCCCGCCCGGGAGGCTGGGAGGCTCCGGGCGGCCTTCGAGGGGCGCGCGGTGCAGCAGAGCCCCTGCGGCAGTCGCCTGGGATGGGAGAGGCGGCGCTCTCAGCCCGGACCCCCGCGCTCAGTCAGCCCAACCGCGGCAGCGGCGCCCGCAGAGGCTGCCCGTGCCCGCCCCCCTCTCACCTTTAAGATCAGGTCGGTGTGATGCTGGTCCAGCATGTTGGCTTTCTGGAAGGAGGTGACGATGACCCGGCCGTAGCGCCCAGGGGTCTGCAGGTCCGAGTAGAGCCGGTGCTTGGAGCGGTTGACCGGGAAGAGGCTGTTGACGAGGTTGCGCTCGATCTTGGCGAGGCTGTGCTGGGGCGCCAGCAGGTGCTCCACGCTCTCCTCGACCTGGTAGCGGCTGAAGCTGGCGCCGAGCAGGATGGAGATGAGCACCGGCGCCGAGGCGAAGAAGACAGGGTGACTGGCAATGAAGTGGCCGAGCCGGGAGAAACACGTCCTCAAGCCCCTGTGCAGAACCTGCCGCAGCATCCTAGAGCAGAGCGGGCGCGGGAGGAGGGCGAGGCGCACGCTCGGCGCGGGCTCGGGCGGCGGCGGCGGCGGCGGCGGCGGCGGCGGTGGTGGCGCCCGCGGCGGCGGCGGCGACGGCGGCGGCGGCGGCGGAGGCGAGACCCGGTGCTCTCCCGGAGCCGCGGCACCACCATCGGGGAGTCCCGCGCCGCGCCTCGGGAGGGTCCCCTCGGGCCGGAGACACGCCCTCCTGCCCGCGGCCGCGCCGGCCCGGAGAGCCCCCCAGCTTGGCGGCCTCCGCGCCGCCCCCACCCCGCCCTACCCCGTGCGCCCTCCCCACCCCCCGCCGCCTCCCCGCCAGAGGGGCTCGGAGCGGCGGGGCAGCGTCCCGGCTCAGCGCCGGAGGTGCCCGGGGCAGCCCCCGCGGCGCGTCATGACCCCACTCACCCGACCCCCGAGGCCAACGACGGGGTGGCGCGGGGAGTGGCGGCGGCGCTATCGCGGGGAGCTTCTGCGCGCCAGCCTAGGAGCACGAGGACGGAGAATTCCAGGCTACACCCAGTCCCCTCCCCTCCCCGCACTCCCCTCCCCCGGCCCGGCCCGCCGCGCACGCCCTCCCCTCCCCTGTCCTCCTCCGGGGAGACCCAGAGATGAATAAAGAAATGGCCCCGATTTTCCAAACAAAAAGTAAAGAGTTTTCCCGGGGGTCGTCGGGCGGACCCGCTCAGAGCCGAATCCCCCCAGAGGCGGAAAGGAAGAGGCTGAAGACTGCGTGCGCCCAGGCTCTCTCGCCAGGCTCAGGTGGTGGCGCGCACTGGCTGGTGCGGAGAGGGGGTGGGGAGCGAAGACGCTCGAACGTGGAAATCACGCCTCCTCTCAAGTAAGAGCCATTTAAAATATCCCCAACATTGCAGCTTCCGCGGGACCACAGAGTCCGGGTGTGCGTCTGGGGCACGTCCACTCCAGAGGCGCCTCTGGCGAGTCTTCTCGCTCTCAATTAGGGTCACTCCAGAGTGGGTTGGACAGTTCTGCTGCGCGCCCCTCAACCTCCCCACACCGTCCCCCAGTAATAAAAGTGCTGATAATGATGGTCAGTCGGTGGAGCCGCCGGTCGCCAGGGCTCTGTTGCTCCCGGACTCCCGCCTCTCCGCACTGCCGCCGCCGCCGCCGCCGCCGCCTCCTCCTCCTCCTCCTCCTCCTCTTCCTCCTCCTCCTCTCTCTGTCGTCACTGGCGGGTCTGGGGGACCTGGTGCGGCGGGGCTGGAGCGGGCGCCCCTGCGGGCATAGAGTGTTTGTGAACAGCTGGTTAGGGAGTCTGTAGCGTTACTCCTCTTCTCTCCTCCACCCCGCCCTCTCCTCCTCAAATGGGCGAGTGTGGGAGTGGGGGACACCTTATCTCAGACCTGGAGAGATGTGGTCTCCGAGAGTGCCGAGCCGCAGGGGGCGCGGGGGTACCCGGGGGGCGCCGACGGCTCGGCAAAGTTGGGCGTGTGCTTGTGCGCGCCAGCCGTGAGCTAGAAGGCAGCCACTGTGGTTCCCCTCGCACACCCCCTCCAGAGAATTCCCCGAGAAGGCGGGCGCCGGCTTCGGGCCCGGGATAGACCTGCGGCGGCGGCGGGAACGGCCACGCACAGGTACAATTTAGCGCGGTTCGTTGCGCGCTCCAATCCCCGGGTCCATCCATTGCAACGCAGACCGAGCGGGATCTCGGAGTCTGGGCCGCTGAGGCGCTCCGTCCGGCCAGGGGGGTGGGGACCGGGGCGCGGAGAGGGGTCCCCAGGCTTCGCGCTTTGAGCGCTCGGCCTTCCCATCCCACGCCTCCGGTCGCTCCTGCTTAGCTTTTTAGTGCCAAGGGTCAAGCGAGACGCGGCGGTGACTGGAGGCGCGGTCCCTGGAGTGTGGCCCGCACTACTGAGCATGGGCATGCATATTAATCAAAGCTGAAGGAAGACGGGATAGGGAGAGGGAGAAGAGGAGGAGGAGGAGGAGGAAGAGAGGAAGAGGAGAAGGAGAGGGAGAGGGATGGGAGACCGCGACTAAGGGAGGTGTTTCCCTAACGTTCCCAGCCCAGATTCCCCAATGCCAAGCGGCCCTCCACTTCTCAAACTGAACTTGGGAACTTGCACGTCAGAAACAGGAAGTCGTGGGCCGGGAAATCCTCCTTTCTTGGTTCCTCTTCTCCCTTTCCCCACACCAGACCCTCCGTCCTATATTCCCTCAGCAACACGAGCAGCTGCTGCGCTGCCCACCACCCCGGGGGCGCACCCTCCGCTCTGCCTGCGCTCAGCTCTGCCTGCGCTCCCTAGGTCCTTTTACCCAGCCGTACTCTCGTCCACTTTCAAAGCTCCCCCTCGCTGTTCCCCACACCGCTCTCTATTTCCAAAGACTCCCTCTGGTTCACCAGCAGCTTCCAGCCGACAACGCTCCCCCCCACCCCCTCAGAATTGCCATTCCCGGGAGGGGCTAGAAATTCCCCTGCAACACTCCACTTGTGCCCTTCCCCCGTCATCTTAATTTCTGCTCGCGGAGACGCCGCTGCTCTGCAGCGCTTTGCTGATTCACGATGATCGCGGAGGGAAAAGCCTCATTGACTTGTGCCCCTGCTAGCGGCGACTCGAGCGCGAGCGGCTGCGAGGGCACACGCTTTGGGAAACCACCCACCACTGCGCAGCCGAGGTGCTAAATGGCAGGGTGGTTGCCTCGCCTGGCTCTCGGCCGGGGCACACGGAGAGGAGGAAAGGGCCGGCGGAGGGAGGGGGGTACGGTGGCAGTGGGAATTACTGCGAGCACTGTTCTCTGCGGCCGAGCCGGCGGCAGCTGGTGGGTGGGCACCTCTCAGGAGGCCTAAAGTCGGCCTCTGCGCGGGGAGCAAACAAAGATGTTTCCTGTTGCTCTGGTGCCAGCGCAGCGACAGAAGTAAGAGAAGGGAAACCAGCCGACAGGTCTGCTGGGAAGCCTTTAACATTTCGGCAAAGCTCTTTGCATTCTGAAGTCTTTGTCCCTCCAAATGGTTCCCTCCTAACCTTGGTTCGCTCCCGTCCCTAGAATTTTCGGCCTTTTAATACAAGCCTTCACGCGGGCTGAAGAGCTGGCATCCCCGCTCTCAGTGCCTGGGCTGAGTCCTAGAGCGGGACAAACCCAGCGGTGCTCACCGGGCCGGTTGGGGGTGTTTTCTCCCACAAGGAAAGGGCCTTCCCTTTGAGACCGAGGCATTTGCCTCTAGTCCTCCCAACTCGGTTCCTAATTGTTCTTCTGTATGCTGGGGGGAACTTACCCTACCGGCTTTAACTCAGACACACGGACCGGCCTGAGAGTGGGTCTTCCTGCCACTTTTTAATGCGGGAAATCCAGTTAGTATTGTCTAAATTGAGTTGGAGTAAGAGAAAGAGAGCGCGCGCGCAGAGAGGGCGTTGCCTCCTCCCGATTTGATTCGTCTTCTCTTGATTCAGGCGTTCAGGGGAGCGTTGCCACCACCAAAGACTTGAGTTTGCATTAGGACGATGACCTTGGCTTGGGTACAGAGCTGCCATAAGTACATTTGTAAATTATTCCTTTTTCTGATTAAAGATTAATACATATTAATTGTAGAAAATTTAGAAAATAAGAACAAGAAAAAGAAAAAGACACCTGTATCCCTGTACTTTCACCACCTTTCAAAGGTGACCTCTATTAATAATTTATTGTACACATAGACAACATAATGTAGAGGTTAAGGCTATTGGTCTATAGCCACTAAGTTGAATCCTTGCTCTACTACTTTTGTTGGATAAGTAACTTAACCTCTTTATGCCACACTTCTCTCTTCTGGAAAATGGGAATATTGATTGTACTTACTACATAGAGTTGCCATGAAGGTTAAATAGGTTAAAAATGTGGGGCACTTAAAACGGTGCCTGGAATATCACAAACAGTAAATGATATTTGTTACAATTCTAGTTTTCTCTGACTGAATATGTGTGTATGTGAAAAAGAAAGTCAGTCCCTGCCATGCAGAAGCTGGCCTGGTATAATCTGCTGGGACTTGGGGTTGCTAGGACCTGCTCACAACTAAGCTTTGGTGTTCTCCTGTTGAGCAAAAACCATTCCCCCAAACACTAATGGCAGATAAGGTCACTCTGTAACTGTGATGGATCCAGACAAAATTAGGAACACTCCATAATCATGTCTGAACACAGACAAAACAGGAACCTTGTCCAAACCACAAAAATGACCAAACGTGTTCCTACCCTGGCTAATATGAGTGACTGTTGTGGTGTGTTGAAAAACAAATGACAGCTTTAGCCTTGCTCTAGTCTTCTCTCCCTCTAGATGAAGATTTAGTAAGACACAATCAGAAAACTATGCCTGCTTCCCGAGAGCATCCAAACCAGAGCCAGCCCCACTGCTTTAAACCTTACCCCAAATCATTAACACGAGCCCAAATCCTATGATAAGTCCTCTCTAACACCTTCTTATTGAGACGCCCCTCAGTTCTCCATGGTGCGTGTTCTCCCTGGCTGCAATGAAAAATAAAGCCAGCTTGTTCAATTATTGGCATGTTCCTGGTGGTCTTTGGCAGGAGGGCTTTGGCAGTGCATATACAATGTTTATACACTGCCTTTTTCTAAAATTGAGGGTTATAATAAACATTCTCTTTGATAAACATTTTTCCCATTAAATAGATTATGAGCATTTTCTCATGTCAATTAATATTGCTATAAGACATTTTAATGGCTGCATAGAATTCTGTCATATGGCTGAAACTTCAACTTGTACCATATTGCTGGACATTTAGGTTTTTAAAATTTTTACTTTTGTAAATAGCAGTGAGATGAACAGCCTGTAGATAAATGTCTGACTGCATCTCTATTTTCTTAGGGTCAAATATCCATCACTACATTTTAAGTGGACAGCTCCTAACCAATGCCTTTCTGATTATTGTTAAATTGGAAGGGACAAGGGCATTCCTTCACACGGATTAAATTTCTTGGTCAAATAAATGAAGTATTCCTGCTTGGGGGCAGGGGATTTCTATCATCTGTTAACATTTGGAATCAGTCTCTTGGCTCAGTATGGCTCAGAGATGCCAGAGGGATTGATCATGGTGTGGAAGGAGTGTGGACCCAAAGGAAAAGCTTATTTGGTTTGAAAAGGTTAGAAACAAGGGTATTCTCTGGTCTAGCAAGTATGTCAAACATTAGCTTTCAATAATCACACCACCATTTTCTGCCTGAGAAACAACAAAATATTTTCATGCATATATCTTAAATCTAAACTGTTCTATATCCACCATGAAATCATTGTACATAGCAGGATCATGCAAAGGAAAGTTGGGTGGCTGCAATTTAGGGTAGTACTTAGCATAGTGTGTTTATCATCACTTTATACTATCCTAATCTCAGTAACCCTGATATATTTCTAAGTGGTGGGTGCTTCTGCCATCCTAAAAGATGCCATCTAGGTAAGATTTCTTGGAGAATGGAAACAGATGCAGGGAAGGGAAAAGTGTAGCAAGCATTTTCCTTTCAGAGTGGGGAGGGTCCCCTGTTTTTTGCAGGGATGCCTCCGTAAAATATCTCCTGGGACTCAGCCCTATTTTGATCAAAAAACCGTTTTATGCAGAGCAACACTGTATTCACAGAAAGTTTACACAAAGGGAGACTTCGACAGATAGTTTGAACTTGCAGTTGAAGAGAGAACACATGTGTGTGGCAAGTCCTAATAGGTTGCTTAAGATAAAGAGGCACGCTGCTGTGTGTAGATGATCCCCTCTGAAAAGTGTGCTGATTGGATATCTGAGTCTTTCAGGATATTCTGCCAACTCAGTAGGCTCTCAATATCATCATGAGTCTTGTAGAAAAATGATCAATCATGACATAAGGAAAAAAGTCATGCAAAATAATTTTCTTGAATAAACATAGGACTCAGGGCTAAGAGAGGGATATTTCATGCATCGATTCAGGGAGAAACATTTTGAAAGACGCTATTTGGGTGTCTGGGCTCACCACGCCACCAGTAGGTTGAGGTGGCCAGGTCCAAATATTTGCTTTGCTTTTTTTCTCCTAAAAAGCAGAAAGCATGGCCTTGCCCTTTCTCCATCTTTCAAAATCCTTCTGTCCTTCAAGGTTCTCTTAAAATCCTAGCTCATATATCTAATAAGCTTTCTCTGACTGCCAAAACAACATTGATTAATTTAACTTGATTGAACAATTTTATTTGAATTATTTCAGTGAGCAAGTTTCTACTGAGGTCAACAACTAGGAGAAATTGAGTGAGGGATTCCCTGCTCTCTAGAAATTTTTAGTCTAATAGGGTTGGATAAATATACTGAGAATTAAAATAGGAACCAGAGTTAAGGGTTAGAGGAGAGGCAACAAAAAAGGCATAGATGATATCTGGTTGGTTTCCAGCCTTAGAATACCTTTAGCCTCGAGTTAGCATCTTGCTGTTTTGAGCTTCTTCGTTAGCTAATGTTATAGATATCTATGCGTTAATGAGATGTAAATATTATGTATCAATTTTTGATAGGCTTTTGACCACTGGGCTGGGCTGATAGAGGTCCCCTTTTCTCTTCCCTTGGGATGGTCCTAAAGTTTTGAGCTTGGTCAAAGATGACCGCTCCTCATTCTGGGAATTCCTGAGTGCCACTTTCTTGAAATCTAAGTGCAGCTCAGGTTTTTCATTAAGTGAAGCTGGCTTTCCTTCCACTGCATCTAAATGAGGAGAGTTTAGGTACTTTATTCACTTTCAGCACCAGGGACAGATCCATTAAAACCTAGTTACTCCTCCCCTTTCCAGCCTCTATCACTTCTAAATTGGTTTTAGGGAAATTTTAGAGCTAAAGAGTTTCTTTAAACTAATATAATCAGGGAGTTGATCATTTTTTCTAAGCCAGGTCATTTAAAATGGAAATAAATTTAAACTGGTAGACCACTAAATCCAATATGATCATATTTAAAATTGTGCCCAATAATTTGATGCATTTGTGGTGTGTTTGTATTGGGGGGGGGACATTTAAAGGAAAATGTTAGAACTAATTCTAAACTACAATCTCTTGAATTTTAGGAGTGATTGTGCTGAAAACTCACAGGAATGATAGAAAATGAGGAAAAGAATACTCTCATGTGTTTTATGTGCTAAGTTTAGCCTTAGGCACTTTCCCGTATCTTAGCCCATGTAATTTGCAAAATCACTCTGTGGGCTATAGGTATTGTCAAACCCATTTTAAAGAGAGGAAATTGAGGATTAAGATAAACTGTCTTGTTCAGGGTTGCACTGTAATGGAAGTATAAATAGAATCCAGGCCTATCTGATATCAAAATCCATGTTTTCCTGTTCAATCATTCTTTTAAGCAGAAAACTACCTGATTCCTTTTCTAAAATGCCTTGACTGAATATCATAAAGTGTAAAAAAATCATAATCAGCTAATATAATGTGCCATGAATATTATAAACAATTTCATGCTATTTCTGTATTTATTATTCATTTAATAGTGTTGTAAAGTGTCAATATCAATGGCCTATCCATTAGTCAGGTTTTCAGTGTTTGTATTCATTTCTGATGTTGGTATTCCTTAGAGGAGTTCTGTGGACCAACAAAAATATTGTTATGGAACCCAAAGTGTTTGCTGATCTAATCCAACCCACTCTTTTTGCAGATGGCAAAACTTCTGCAGTCCTTGTCTGGATTCTACCAAGAAAAATCCCTCAAAATGTTAAAATGGAAAACTGTCAAGTGGTTCCAAAATACATAGCAGAAAAAGCAACCAAATAGACTCTGACCTTATGCCTGTTGAAATTCTTCCATTTTTTAGTGGTTCACCAGTAGTCATTATACTGCAAAGGAAAGACTCTTTAATTCTCTTCCTTTACTTACTGTGTAAAGTGAACAGAGACCCTTATAATCACCAGATCCATTGTCTTATGTATGAGCATAGGGGACATAAGAAAGCAGGGGGTTTCCTGATACAATTCTTAGCTTCGGGGCAGTCTTTCTTTGATGTTTATATATTTAATCCCTTTAAAAATTGTACTCCAGAGCATAACCTAAGAACAAAGCACTTCATCTCTTCTGTTATTAGAACTGTGTACTTCTTGCTTTGACTTTTAAAAATGACAGAGCTACAAGGCATTCTGTTCCCCATGGCTGATAACTTCCTTCTAGTGAATGGCATTATGTTGGTGAATTAATTAATAGTAAAATCTGATTTACATGTTCACAAATATTAGAATTCTAGAAAAGTTACATCGGAGGCAGCTCCTAAGAGAGTCTAAGTGAGAGAAGAAAAAAAAAATCAAAGAATCCTTTTTCAGAAAAAACACAAGACTTGGCATTTCTGGGGCTGCTTTGCTTCCACCTTCAGGCATCTTCTGAATATTGTAAAGGGGATTATTCTAGTTGTGGAAAAGCTTTTTCTTCCATGAGTTGAAAGGTTTAGCCTCAGGTGAATGCCATTGCCTCCTGTGGTCCGCCTAGCAGCAAAAACTGAAGCAGTTTGGCTACTGGCCTAGCCATCAGCAAATATGGTCCTCCATCTAGCTCTTTCTCATCACCGTATTTCAGATTTCTCTTCATAAAAATCAGAATGATAAAGATGATGATGCTATCTCCCAGGTAAGGAGATTTTCAGGTATAAAACATGATAATGAATGTAAAGTGCTTTGAAACGACCATACCCATTATTGGACTTGATAAGTCCAAGGCATCTTGCTAAATGTGGAGAACGAAGATGTGTAAAGACCTTGCTTTTGAAGTGTCCACAGTGCAGTGGACTGAGGCCACCAAGTGAAACAACAAAGTTGTGTAGTGTGGCAAGGACATTGGTGCTATGAGACCAGTGAGAAGGTTCCTCTAACCCAATCTGAAAAGCAGAGGTAGGGTTTGGAAAGGCTATGAAGGGTATGTGTAGAGGTGCTGTCTGGTGCTCCAACCTTAGCCTCTTGGCCTGCTCTAGAAGTTCACTCGAGGTAGTTCCTATATATGCTGATGGCTTCCTACTTCTCTCTGTCTGAGATATTCTCCGGCCACGGGGGGCAGGCTGGAAGTGCCAGAGAGCTAACAACCCTAGGAGTGACCCTCAGTTAGTGAGGGATACGAAAAAGAAAGAAATACCCAAATTTCTTTGCCTCTCTGTAGGACAACTCAGAGAGATGTTTCACACAGGCTCTCAAAGACACCACAGCAGAGCTGACCCCACTTGTGAACACACCTTTTATTGGCTTTTCTCTCTTCTCTCTCTCCCTTCTCCACTCCCTCACTCTGCTTTCTGGAAATCCCCTCCCAAATAAACTGTTTGTGCCCACATCTTTGTTTCAGTATCTGTCTTTGGGGGAGCCCATCTGAAAACAGGAGATGACGTCCAAATGGCATCTCAAAGGTTAGCAGTTAGTCAAGCCTAGTGAATTTAATGGTATGTACATTATACCTCAGTAAATTTGTCTAAAAAAAAAAAAAAAAAGGAGTTGGCCAACGCATCATGGAGGGAAAGAATATTCCAGGCAGGGAGAATAACGTTTGAGATTATAAAGATGGCCATAGAGAGCTTAGCTTGTTTTGGTAACTACAGATAGTTCAAGATGGATAGACAGTAACTTGGAAAAGTAGACAGGGGCCGTGTTAAAAAGGGACTTATAAGCCTAGATAGAGAGCTGGGTGTTTATTTTGAAGGCGACGGGGAGCCATTTCAAGGCTTTAAACAGGGGAGTTTATGGCCAGGTTTATGTTTTATAAGGTTACTCTAGTGGCTATGTGGAAGGTGGATAAAGGGAGGGCAAGACTAGAGGCAAAGAGACCAGTTAGGAGGTCATGATAACAATTAGAACAAGAAGAGATTAGGGCCTGAAGCAAGGTGGAGGCCAGTGGGATGGAGAGAAAGGGAAGGATTGATACATTTTTGGCGGGGGGGGGGATAGAATTGACAGGACTGAGATGATTGCAGAATGGAGCTAAGACACTGCATCATGGTTTCTGAAGACACAGTTTCATTGCAAAGAGCTATGCTAAACCATATCCAACCTTAGAGATACTAGTTTATTGTTACCAGATTCTACTGGAGGACAGAGCTTCTTGTCAGGGTGAGGAAGAAGGAAAGATGGACTGTGTAAGCTCTAAGCTACAACAAATGGGGATTGAGTGTAATGGTTTGGACATGAGAGTTGGACAAGAGAGGTCAGTAGCCTGGAGGAGTCCACAATGTGGAGGCTAAAGTCAATTAGGTCTGTAATATGGTGATTCATGTGGATTAATAAATGTCCTTGCTCCCTAGGGAGTTGAGTTATATCTTAAGGCCAGTTGCTTAAATGAGACAACTTCACTGGGGGGAGAAGGAAGAGGAGATAAATGAGGAGGAGGCAGTGGGGAGAGGGGCAGTGGGAGGAAAATGAAAGATATGGCCTTCATGGGTGAGATTTCCCAGAAACCTCCCTCTTTGGTTTATCTCAATTCTCTTCATCTTTATAATGCACCCCTGCAAATTTCCCCTCTGATGACCCTCTAGAACCCATCTCCGAAGGTGACCAAAAACCAGACCCTATACATAAGGCCCTCATTCCTTGGCAGAAGCTTATGTTTTTGTTAGGAAGCACACACCCCCATATGCCACATGTGGGTGCTTTAATTTACACAGTTAGCAATCACATTGAAGAAAACGGGCACCAGCATTTTATAGTATTAGACACTCATTCTTTCACTGACGCCTATATGGGAGCACTGTAAATATTAGACCATTTTAATGAAATATTTTTAGTCCTATTATGAGTTATGCTGCTATTAACATTTGTGCACAAGTTTTTTGTATGGATATGTGTTTTTATTTCTCTTGGCTATATACCTAGAAATGGAATAGCTGGGTCATGTGGTAACTTTATGCTTAACATTTTGAGGAACTACTGAACTGTTTTCCAAAGGGCCGGAACCATTTTACATTTGCAGGGGCAATGTTTTTTGATTGTTTGCTTGTTTGTTTCAATCATATTTATGCTAGTTTTTTCTCTGCTTATTATTAGATGGTAGTTTCACGAAACCTTTCTGCAATCTCTTTCTGGATTTGTCTATCTTTTATTTATTGGGGTATAGTTGCTTTACAATGTTGTGCTAGCGCCTTCTGCACAGCCAAGTGAACTAGCCATGAGTATACACATGTCCCCTCCTTTTTGGATATCCTTCCCATTTAGGTCACCACAGAGCACCGAGTAGAGTTCCCAGTGCTATATAGCAGGTCCTCATCAGTTACCTATTTTATACCGTGGTGGTGTATATACGTCAATCCCAGTCTCCCAATTCATCCCACCCCCCCCCCCACCCCCCGGATTTGTCTGTCTTTTAAATTCTCCCTTTGTGATGAAAGACATTTTTTTTTACATCTCAAAATGTTACTTGAAAATCCCAATAATATCCTAATAAAAATTCGGATAATGAGATTGTCTGGAAAATATACTTGATTGGACTAGTGTATTACTTAGATACATGTGGAAGCTCATTGTTTGGGGATTTTGAATTTCAGATTGTGATGTCCACATCTTACCAGGGATGCCCAAACCTTCCACAGAATCTCCAATTTGGGGGGGATTTCTTTAAGCCATGGAACAGCAAAGATGGCAGTTGGGGCCACTAGGATGCTCTCTCAGTTTACACTCAGAAGGGGAAAGAAAGGAGAGCGAGGCCAAAAGGAGATGAAAGACTCAGAGAGAGCTGTGGGAAGGCCACAAAGACATAATGTGCCAACTATGGTTTATAGCTCTGAGGGTAGCCAGAGGGGGGTAGAGCCTGAGGTACAATAGTGGGTCTGGTTTGGACCCACTTGGAAGCTTGTCAAATTCACTTTATCCCCTTTCTCCAGTTGAAACTACTCACCCCAGTTTACTCCTTCCAGTTCCACCCTACATTTATCCATCTGGTCCCCGTCAATCTGGCCAGTGGCTGGTGAGGAAAATTAAGGAACGGGGAAAAGAGAACAATAAGAACATATGTATTCATGACCCTTCGCCCACTTCTGCACCTCCCTATTTATTATCAGTCCGGTAGGCGTTCTGTTTAATTTGCCTCACCTGAAGTGATAACACTTTGGTCTCCATAAAGCAGTAGTATCACCTAGGTCATGGTAATGAGGTAATGAACTCCCCTATAAAGAACAATAAAGGTGAAATTAGGTGGTGACAGAATCCCACAGGAAAGACTAACTGTTATTAAGTGATACTTTCTTAGTGAAGGTTCCCTCCACTGTAATATTTCATTATTAATAGTCCTTGGGAATTTAAAGAAAAGAAATACCTTTTTATGTCTCTGGCTTAGTCTCCTGGTACTCATAAAGGAATCCAGGCTATGCTTTATGATGCCAAAACCCACCGCTCAATCCAGTCAATATGGTAATAGAACAACAACCAACCACATGATTTGGCATTATATAGACAAAACAGCTAATTGTTTGACTGAAATATTCACATGCAAATCGGTTATTTTGACATCATATGGGCACAATCCAAGTAAATATTTAAACGGTAATTTAAAAATCATTAATTGGAACCATATTTGTTGATTATCTCATATATACAGGGATTTTTCTCATTTAACAGATGGCTTTGCATCAAGCCCATCTTAGAAATTAGTAAACACAGATTTTTCTAACTGTGGAAAGAAATAAATACGTAAGAAGGGGCCAGAGGCAGAAGGCAACTTAAAGATAACTCTGAAAATGGTGGCAGTGGTAGTTCTCTAGCGGTCGTAAGATAATGTATGGAGGAGCTGGCACTTGGGAACTCAAATATTGGAAGCTTCAGTGATTAATCTGGTGTGTTAGATTCCTGGGGTTGCCATAACAAAATACGCAAAACTGTGTGGCTTGAACAACAGAGATTTACTGTCTCACCATTCTGGAGGCTGGAAGTCTGAGATCAAGGTGTTGGCAGGGTGGGTTCCTTCTGAGAGCTGTGTGGGAGAATCTGTTCCACGCTCCTTTCCTACCTTCTGGCAGTGTGCTGGCAACCTTTGGCATCCCTTCATGCAGTCTCATCACATTCACAGGGTGTTCTTCCTGGGTGTGTGTGTCTCTAAATTCCTCCTTTTTATAAGGACATCAGTTATATTGAATTAGGGGCCCATTCTACTCTGTATGACCTTATCTTAACTAATTACATCTGCAATGATCCTACTTCCAAGTAAGGTACTAGGGGTTAGGACTTTATTATATGAATTTGGGGAAGGAGGTGGACAATTCAGCCTATCACATCTGGTATAGATTACTGTTCCAGTATAGAGATTAATACCGCCTCCACAGAGGCCCAGAATTCTCCATAAGCTCTGGCAAGAGTCATCTTTTTTTTTTTTTTTTTTTTTAGTTTATATTGGAGTATAGTTGCTTTACAGTGTTGTGTTAGTTTCTGCTGTACAGCAAAGTGAATCAGCTATACGTATACGTATATCCCCTCCTTTTTCGATTTCTTTCCCATTTAGGTCACCACAGAGCATTGAGTAGAGCTCCCTGTGCCATACCGTAGATTCTCATTAGTTACCTATTTTATACAGCCACTATGGAGACCAATATGGAGGTTCCTTAAAAAACGAAAAATAGAACTACCTTATGACCCAGCAATCCCACTCCTGGGCATATACCCAGAGAAAACCATAATTCCAAAAGATACGTGCACCCCAATGTTCATTGCAGCACTATTTACAATTGCCAGGACATGGAAGCAACCTAAATGTCCATCGACAGAGGAATGGATAAAGAAGATGTGGCACGTATATACAATGGAATATTACTCAGCCATAAGAAGGAACGAAATTGTGCCATTTGCAGAGATGTTGATGGACCTAGTGAACGTCATACAGAGTGAAGTAAGTCAGAAAGAGAAAACAATGATCATATATTAATGCATATATGAGGAGTCATCTTTGATTGGATGTTTTGGGGTAAAGATAAGGGCAAAGTAGAAATCTGCTGCCAACTAGACACTAAGAACATAAAATACTAATTTTTCACTTAATGCCCTCTTGATGCCTCCTCTCCATATTTGAGAGGACTGGCTAACAGATACCTTAAGTTTGGGGGTCCAAGAGAAACTTGAACATCGGTGACTCCCATGTTTTTTGAGAGTGCTTTAGGTCTCCCCTTGGCTTGAAGCTTATAATGCAAGAAAATTCCTACTTTGTATGTTTTGTATATTTTCCAGTCCAATTTGAAGTTTTGTGTCAGATGACTCCTGGGTATTTTCTTTTTTTACTTTTTATAAAATTACTCTCTCCAATAAGAGATATTTCCCCCCCATGAATTTTCATATTTTTAATCTAACAATTATGCTTTCCGAGTCTTCCCTTCTACCTTGTTTGAAAACAGTTTACCTGCCAATGTCCCCTTCCTCAGGCAACGCCGTGGCCATCTCTACCCCATCCTCACCCTTGTGTGGCTTTCTATTTGGATTCGGGAGAATCACTTGACAACCATTTCCCACCTGGAAGAAAGGGGATGGAGGTCATCCTTTTAAATATCTTAAACGTCTCGGTTAGAACCATCATGTCTCAGTGGTCAGCCCTTGATGTGAGTGATGGATTATGCTTTGCAGGGTTATCTCTTTCCTGAGAACATCACTAGCAAAGCCCTGGTAGACTTTTTCTGAGTAATGTCACAGGATATTTGTATCAGTGTTAAACTGGCCTTAGAAGGCACCTTGCTCTTACCAGTGATAAACCCTCTTATCTTGCTCTGCTTCATTTGGGAACTTCTTCAGAAGTGGCTCCTTTTAATTGTTGATGATTTTTGTTGCAAAGCTTTTAGTGAGAAAATAATAGAGGCTATGTATGCATGCAGGAAGAACAGTTGGAGGGTTGAGTCAAACCACTAGGCAGTTTGGTGGGGAAAAAGTTGTCAGGCCAAGCTTTCATTTGGCACCTCTTGGCTAAGTGTTGTACATACATATTTCACGGTTACATGTTTGTATATGTGCATATACAAGCAAAATCATGTTCCTTAGTTGTCAAGTAGAAGTTATTGAAGTAAAACATGGTTGTCTATACAAATCAGTGACCAAATATCTATTATAAGCCCACCGTGTGCATCACTAGAGGGGTGGAAGGAGGCAAAAATCTAGATTCCTGTTCTCAGTGAGCTTGATATGTTGGTAGGGAGATGAGATTCTTCATTCATTCAACATAAATTTATTAAGCACCTAATATGTACTGTGTCCAACTTGAGAACTGATAAATGTTGTAAGATAGCATCCCTATCTAAAGAAGGTCATAGTTTACTGGAGGATGTAGAGAAGGTGACAAAAGCCTGGTGAGGACTTTAGTAGAAGAATGCGTAAGGCATTGCAAGAGTTAGTATTAGGGGTGACTAACTCAGACTGAGAGGGTTGGGGAGGCTTGCTGGATGTGGAAGATAATTAAGACCAACGCATAACAGTGCCATAAGTGTTCAGTACTAAATGAGTGGTGCAACTGTTAGTGGCATTCAAAGATGAGGAAGTCACTTCATGTTGGGGTGATGAGGGAGGACTTCATGAAGGAGTGAGGTTTGAGTGAAGATCGATGTCAAGAACTGCACGTACTTGGTCTTTCTGCAACTATGTGCTGTGGAACCTCTTTGTAGGGCGTTGGGTGGTAAGACAAACCCAAGATCTAGTATAGGTTGGAGCTAGATATTATTAACCAGAAGAGAAGGATTTGACATTGAATGTGAACCCAGTTAGTAGTGCTATCCAAGGGTTGTCACCTGTGGCGTCAGTGTTTGGGTAGTCTCGGCGGTTGCTAGGGAGGGGTGGGCCTCACAGTAGATGGGTTTGGGAATGGAGCAGAGCTGTTACTTTGAGTTGATGGATAGATATTGGAAGGAGGAGACTTTTCTGGTGTATGAGTTAGGAATGCTTTTGTCCGCAAGTTCCAAAACGCAACTTCGAGTGGCTTTAACAAAAAGGGACTGATTTTTTCCTGCATAATCCAAAATCTAGAGGTAGCCGCTGGGCTTTGGTTCAGTGGCTGAAGAACATTTGAGATGGCATCTCTGCCCTTCTCCTGGCCTTCCCTTTGTGTTTGTTGCCTTATGGTTGAAATATGACTATCACAATTTCATTTCAGGCAGGAAAAGGGGGCAAAGTTATGTCTGTTCCTTTAATAAGGAAAGGGATATTTTCTCCAGAAGACCTGTAGCACATGGCTACTCCTAAAATCAAGAGAGGTTGGGAAAGAGATTAGGGTTTTACGCTTGTCAGAAAAGGGAGAAGGAGGTGGGAAATGTGTGTTGGGAGGACCAAGCAGGAACTAGGGTGTATGTGTGTGTGTCTGTGTCTGCAGGCCTGGGCAGGGCTACCTGTACCCTGGCTGGGGTGCAGGACTAGCTGCAGTACCACTAGTGGCCTAAAGGGGGGACCAAAGAGAAGGACACTCGGCTGGGCCCCCGCACAGTGCTCGTTTCTTGACTCTTTGGGGTGACTCCTCTCCACCGTTGTTGCTTCTGTACTGCTCCCTTGAATCCAAATCCTCGGCCTTCCCTTCAAATGTTGGCTTTCTTTTCGACTCTGTCATTGGCCCCCTTCTTTTCTCACTCTGCCCACACGTGGAGGGGAGTCAGGAAGCTGACATTGGCAGGGCCTGACTCCTGCCAGACCTAGAGGCTGTGCCAACCATAAGCTCCCTCTGGGTAGGGTTCAGAGTTGCCAAGTCTCACATCCCAGCCAGACAGAGGGAAGTAAAAGAACAGGGGCTTGAGTGCCCCATGATCCATGCCAGGCCAGCCAGTGTGCAGCCAGACTGCACTCACCCTGGGATAAGAAATCTGTTCTGTGAAGACAAGTTTGATTCTGTACGTTCGCATTTTCTACATGCTTTCTACCTTTCTCTTTAGTGTCTTAGCAAACTTTTCCAGAAACCCTACCTTTGTCATCTCAGAACTAAAGCAAAAGAGGAGTTGCCCACATCACACCAATGAGCCCCTCTCCCTTACATCCTGGGCCAGGAATGGGAGAAGCCAGCCTGCGATTCTGGTCGGGGTAGGGTGCTTAGTGAGGTAAATACCTTGGAGAGGGTAGCCAAGGACGGGGTGATCTCTAGGTGTGTATCCTCTCCCAAGGGCATTCATTTAGAAGGTTGTTGGTGAGATTGGGGAATCAGAAGCTCTGGCAAAGTTGACATGTGATGGTTTAAAACAAAGCAGCACTTTGCCCCACTGAGTGGTTTTTAATCACAGTGTTTAATTTGTTTTGCATTTCAGAGAGCATTTCATTTGCATTTCAGAGACCATCATTAAAGGTGGTCATGAATGTTTATTAAAAGGTGGCATGGCCCACAAAAGCTAACAAACACTGCTAGGGACAGTGACACAGGACAGAGTGGGGTGTGGTGTGGAGACAAGTAAGATAAACTTATCTGCATTGCAAAGTTGCCTAAGGCAAAAACTTCTCTGAAGTATCAGTGGGAGGATTTGGCCACTTTAATATAGGATCTGAGGTGGGAGCTAGGCTTTGGAAGTCTGGCAAAGCTTGTGGCATTCCTCTCAGAAAATGTTCTTAAATACATAAAATAAAATACATATAACAAAGGAAATCAATTATATTGAAATACTGCTGTATGGGAATTCCCTGGTGGTCCAGTGGTTAGGACTCCATGCTCTCACTGCCAAGGGCCTGGGTTCAATTCCTGGTCGGGAAACTAAGATCCCACAAGCCGTGCGGTGTGGCCAGAAAAAAAAAACCAGAAATACTGCTGTCAAAATACTAAAAAAAAAACCCCCCAGATTTGTGCTAGAGTAATATGTGTCCTTCTTTATCAACGTGGGAAATAACAAGATCTAGTGATAGGTCTAATAACTGTTGTAATGTTGAAGTAGTGATGGGTGTTCACAGTATTTTGAGCTCTGCAACAACCAAAATGTGATATGACAACAACCTTGAATTTTAGTGGTGACAAAGTCACAGGCAGTGCTAGTACTGCTGAGGTTTCCTGCCTATGTTGAGTTGAAGGAAATGCCAAATTTCAGTTAGAGAATGAAAACAAAAAGGTAAAAATTTCCCCATTCAAGTCATGGACCCCCTGGGACTTCCCTGGTGGTCCAGTGGCTAGGACTCCATGCTCCCAATGCAGGGGGCCCGGGTTCGATTCCTGGTCAGGGAACTAGGTCCCACATGCCTCCACTAAGATCCCGCGAGCTGTAAATGAGACCTGGCACAGCCAAAATAAATACATAAATAAATAAATATTTTTTAAAAAGTCATGGACCCCCTGAAATCTACCCATAGACCTCATGGGGGTCCACACGTTTAGAACTTCTGACCACAAAGAGGAGAATAGCAGGTTAATGTTGCCATTAAGGAGGGCAGACAGAAGCCTAGACACTAACGACGGGGGCAGCTTTGTCATTTGTCCCACGCACTATCCGCGCTTTCGTGAACGGCCTGGAGTAGAAGCTGTGCTCCGTTTTCTGGGTCTGTTTGGACTCTTAGGTAATGCCAAGTCCAGGAAATGGTGCTGTTAATGTTTTATTGGCAGTGGACTTGGTTATCTTGCAGGAGATTAATGGATTTAGAGTCTGGTCCAAGCCTGTGGGGATTTCTGGGGACGGTTTGCTCCCAGCCTTCCTGCCCTGACTGAATCCGATGCACGTTCACACAGTGTCAGCCAGTGTAATGTTTATTTGCCTCCTTCCCGAATGTGCTAAATGCAAACGAAAAGCCAACATCAGACGCAAAGGAAAGGTGCAAGATAAAGATTTGGCTTTGGGTCATCCCTCTTTCTGAACGTGGCACTGGGAGTCTGATCGCTGACAGACATTGAGTCCTCAGTCAGAAGGTCGCCTGAAGACTCACGTTAGTCATTATTCTCATTTTGCAAACAGAGAACGAGGCCTGGCGATGAGTTCAACGCTGAAGAGCAGGTCGGGGTGTGATGGATAGAATTTCCAACCAAAGAACCACAATCCTTCTGGCCAAGGACACAGTTACACTTTTAAAAGCATGGCCACCAGTAAGCAAGTGGTGACTGAACGCCGGGCACTTGACCAGCAAGGTGGGGATGGGGGCCTCTTTAGCTCTGGTGGCCAGGTGAGGCCTCCCTGAAGAGGTGACAGTGGAGTTGAGAGCTAAGTGAGGAGAAGCAGAGGGAAGAAACGGCATGCAGGGACACCCCGAGAGGGCAGCAAGCATCGCAGCACAGGTGAACGGCCAGGCAGAGGGAGAGGGATCACTGCAGGAGCTGGAGCTGGAGAAATCGGTGGGCCCAGAGCTTGGAGGGCCCCGAGGTCACGGTGAGGGCTCGAGATTGTGGTCTGGTTGAAATGGGAAGGCCCTGGAGGGTTTGAAAGGGAGCTACCTGCTTGATCAGCACGCTCCGATTTCGATTTCTCTTTCCCACCATAGCTCACACGGTCTCCCGGGAGGGAGTCGGGCCGACTCGGTCTAGGGTTGTAGCTGTGCGGAGAGTGAGAAGTTGCTAGATCCTGGAGATACTTGACAAGCGTAGATAATAGGACTTAACTGATGAATTAGGGACTTCCCTGGTGGTCCAGTGGTTAAGACCCCATGCTTCCACTGCAGGGGGCGAGAGTTTGATCCCTGGTCGGGGAACTAAGATCCCTCATGCCGCGAGCTGTGGCCAAAAATAAAAAAAAATAAAAAAAAAAGAGTTAGAAAAAACTGATGAATTAGACGAGGGGTGTGAGAGAAAGAGCGAATATCAGGGATGACTCCTCGGTAGCCCAGGGAGAGGTTTCTGAGTCAGGGGAGGCTGCCTAGAGGTCTGCCAGAGCTGGCAGCACTGTCCGTGGGATAAACAGTGACTTATGGAAAGTATGTCTTGTGTCCTCTGATACTTCCCTCCGTGACCCTTCTCAATGCCACCACCTTCTCAGACTCTAATTTCCTTTTTGGCTTCTCAAGGGTCTCAACCATCCACCTCTGTCTTAGAAAGCAGTATGGGGGTAGCAGACAGATGGTAGGATTTGGAACACAAAGGGACTAGAGCTTGAATCCTGCATCTCTCCCCTCATTTACTTGTTGTGTGACCTGGGCAACTTGCTTCTCTGAGTATCAGTTGTTTTTCATGTATGAAATGGGATGAAAAGAGTTGTCTCATCAAATTAAAAAAGAAAAATTTTTTTTTGGCCATGCGGCGCAGCTTGCGGGATCTTAATTCCCTGACCAGGGATTGAACCTGCACCCTCAGCAGTGAAAGCACAGAGTCCTAACCACTGGACCGCCAGGAAATTCCCTTAATTTTTTTTTGAATTTTTTTTGATACTGAATAACACAGTGGGTGAAAAATGCCCAGCCCAAAGCAGGCTCTCAGCAAATTCATCCCAACTTCAATCTGCCCCTCTTGTAACCCATTTGGGCTGGGAACAGACTGGCTAGCTGTTTAGTCATACACTAAATCATGTTAAGATGTCCTGGTTCTCAAAGCTGGACACATATAAAAGAAACTGGGGAGCTTTCAAAAATACTCAGGTTCACACCCTACCTCCTAGGGGCTTTGATTTGATTGGTTGGAGGATGTCAAAGAGTCATTATTTTTTTTTTTGAATTTTTGAATTTTATTTTATTTATTTTTTTATACAGCAGGTTCTTATTAGTCATCAATTTTATACACATCAGTGTATACATGTCAATCCCAATCGCCCAATTCATCCCACCACCACCCCCACCCCCAGCCGCTTTCCCCCCTTGGTGTCCATACGTTTCTTCTCTACCTCTGTGTCTCTATTTCTGCCCTGCAAACTGGTTCATCTGTACCATTTTTCTAGGTTCCACATATATGCGTTAATATACGATATTTGTTTTTCTCTTTCTGACTTACTTCACTCTGTATGACAGTCTCTAGATCCATCCATGTCTCTACAAATGACCCAAGTTCATTCCTTTTTATGGCTGAGTAATATTCCATTGTATATATGTACCACAACTTCTTTATCCATTCTTCTGTTGATGGGCATTTAGGTTGTTTCCATGACCTGGCTACTGTAAATAGTGCTGCAATGAACATTGGGGTGCATGTGTCTTTTTGAATTATGGTTTTCTCAGGGTATATGCCCAGTAGTGGGATTGCTGGGTCATATGGTAGCTCTACTTTTAGTTTTTTAAGGAACCTCCATACTGTTCTCCATAGTGGCTGTATCAATTCACATTCCCACCAACAGTGCAAGAGTGTTCCCTTTTCTCCACACCCTCTCCAGCATTTGTTGTTTGTAGATTTTCTGATGATGCCCATTCTAACTGGTGTGAGGTGATACCTCATTGTAGTTTTGATTTGCATTTCTCTAATAATTAGTAATGTTGAGCAGCTTTTCATGTGCTTCTTGGCCATCTGTATGTGTTCTTTGGAGAAATGTCTATTTAGCTCTTCTGCCCATTTTTGGATTGGGTTGTGTGTTTTTTTAATATTGAGCTGCATGAGCTGTTTATGTACTTTGGAGATTAATCCTTTGTCTGTTGATTCATTTGCAAATCTTTTCTCCCATTCTGAGGGTTGTCTTTTCCTCTTGTTTGTAGTTTCCTTTGCTTTGCAAAAGCTTTGAAGTTTCATTAGGTCCCATTTGTTTATTTTTGTTTTTATTTCCATTACTCTAGGAGGTGGATCAAAAAAGATCTTGCTATGATTTATGTCAAAGAGTGTTCTTCCTGGGGGCTTCCCTGGTGGCGCAGCGGTTGAGAATCTGCCTGCCAATGCAGGGTACACGGGTTCGAGCCCTGGTCTGGGAAGATCCCACATGCCGCAGGGCAACTGGGCCCGTGAGCCACAATTACTGAGCCTGGGCGTCTGGAGCCTGTGCTCCGCAACAAGAGAGGCCGCGATAGTGAGAGGCCCGCGCACCGCGATGAAGAGTGGCCCCCGCTTACCACAACTAGAGAAAGTCCTCGCACAGAAACTAAGACCCAACACAGCCATAAATAAATAAATAAATAAATAAATAAAAAACTCCATAGGTGAGTCCCACGTGCAGCCAAGGTTGAGAACTACTGCAGCTGGCCAAGAACGGGGGCTACATTTCAAGTGACAGGTGAAGGGAATTAGCATTTGATAAGCAAAAAAAAAAAAAAAAAAAAAAAAAAGAGTGTTCTTCCTGTGTTTTCCTCTAAGAGTTTTGTAGTGTCTGGTCTTACATTTAGGTCTCTAATCCATTTTGAGTTTAATTTTGTGTATGGTGTTAGGGAGTGTTCTAATTTCATTCTTTTACATGTAGGCATTAGTCCACTTTTCTCAGCACCACTTACTGAAGAGACTGTCTTCTCTCCATTGTATATCCTTGCCTCCTTTGTCATAGATTAACTGACCATATGTGCGTGGGTTTATCTCTGGGCTTTCTATCCTGTTCCATTGATCTGTATTTCTGTTTTTGTGCCAGTACCATATTGTCTTGATTACTGTAGCTTTGTAGTATAGTCTGAAGTCAGGGAGTCTGATTCCTCCAGCTCCATTTTTTCCCCCAAGACCGCTTTGGCTATTCGGGGTCTTTTGTGTCTGCATACAAATCTTAAGATTTTTTTTCTAGTTCTGTAAAAAATGCCATTGGTAATTTGATAGGGATTGCATTGAATCTGTAGATTGCTTTGGGTAGTATAGTCATTTTCACAATATTGATTCTTCCAATCCAAGAACATGGTGTATCTCTCCATCTGTTTGTATCATCTTTAATTTCTTTCATCAGTGTCTTATAGTTTTCTGCATACAGGTCTTTTGTCTCCCTAGGTAGGTTTATTCCTAGGTATTTTATTCTTTTTGTTGCAATGGTAAATGGGAGTGTTTCCTTAATTTCTCTTTCAGATTTTTCATCATTAGTGTATAGGAATGCAAGAGATTTCTGTGCATTAATTTTGTATCCTGCAACTTTACCAAATTCATTGATTAGCTCTAGTAGTTAGTTTTCTGGTGGCATCTTTAGGATTTTCTATGTATAGTATCATGTCATCTGCAAACAGTGATAGTTTTACTTCTTCTTTTCCAATTTGTATTCCTTTTATTTCTTTTTCTTCTCTGATTGCCATGGCTAGGACTTCCAAAACTATGTTGAATAATAGTGGCGAGAGTGGACATCCTTGTCTTGTTCCTGACTTAGAGGAAATGCTTTCAGTTTTTCACCATTGAGAATGATGTTTGCTGTGGGTTTGTCAAATATGGCCTTTATTATGTTGAGGTAGGTTCCCTCTATGCCCACTTTCTGGAGAGGTTTTATCATAAATGGGTGTTGAATTTTGTCAAAAGCTTTTTCTGCATCTGTTGAGATGATCATATGGTTTTTATTCTTCAATTTGTTAATATGGTGTATCACATTGATTGATTCGCGTATATTGAAGAATCCTTGCATCCCTGGGATAAATCCCACTTGATCATGGTGTATGGTCCTTTTAATGTGCTGTTGGATTCTGTTTGCTAGTCTTTTGTTGAGGATTTTTGCATCTATATTCATCAGTGATATTGGTCTGTAATTTTCTTTTATTGTAGTATCTTTGTCTGGTTTTGGTATCAGGGTAATGGTGGTCTCATAGAATGAGTTTGGGAGTGTTCCTTCCTCTGCAATTTTTTGGAAGAGTTTGAGAAGGATGGGTGTTAACTCTTCTCTAAATATTTGATAGAATTCACCTGTGAAGCCATCTGGTCCTGGACTTTTGTTTGTTGGAAGATTTTTAATCACAGTTTCAATTTCATTACTTGTGATTGTTCTGTTCATATTTTCTATTTCTTCCTGTTTCAGTCTTGGAAGGTTATACCTTTCTAAGAATTTGTCCATTTCTTCCAGGTTGTCCATTTTATTGGCATAGAGTTGCTTGTAGTAGTCTCTTAGGATGCTTTGTATTTCTGCGGTGTCTGTTTTAACCTCTCCTTTTTCATTTCAAATTTTATTGATTTGGGTCCTCTCCCTATTTTTCTTGATGAGTCTGACTAATGGTTTATCAGTTTTCTTTATCTTCTCAAAGAGCCAGCTTTTAGTTTTATTGATCTTTGCTATTGTTTTCTTTGTTTCTATTTCATTTATTTCTGCTCTGATCTTTATGATTTCTTTCCTTCTACTAACTTTGGGTTTTGTTTGTTCTTCTTTCTCTAGTTCCTTTAGGTGTAAGGTTGGATTGTTTATTTGAGATTTTTCTTGTTTCTTGAGGTAGGCTTGTATTGCTATAAACTTCCCTCTTAGAACTGCTTCTGCTGCATCCCATAGGTTTTGGATTGTCGTGTTTTCATTGTCATTTGTCTCTAGGTATTTTTTGATTTCCTCTTTGATTTCTTCAGTGATCTCTTGGTTATTTAGTAACGTATTGTTTAGCCTCCATGTGTTTGTGTTTTTTGCGTTTTTTCTCTGTAATTGATTTGTAATCTCATAGCGTTGTGGTCACAAAAGATGCTTGATATGATTTCAATTTTCTTAAATTTACTGAGGCTTGATTTGTGACCCCAAATGTGATCTATCCTGGAGAATGTTCCGTGCGCACTGGAGTAGAAAGTGTAACCTGCTGTGTTTGGATGGAATGTCCTATAAATATCAATTAAATCTTTCTGATCTATTGTGTCATTTAAAGCTTGTGTTTCCTTATTAATTTTCTGTTTGGATGATCTGTGCATTGGTATAAGTGAGGTGTTAAAGTCCCCCACTATTATCGTGTTACTGTCGACTTCCTCTTTTATAGCTGTTAGCAGTGGCCTTATGTATTAAGGTGCTCCTATGTTGGGTGCATATATATTTATAATTGCTATATCTTCTTCTTGGATTGATCCCTTGATCATTATGTAGTGTACTTCCTTGTCTCTTGTAACATGCTTTATTTTAAAGTCTATTTTATCTGTTATGAGTATTGCTACTCCAGCTTTCTTTTGATTTCCATTTGCATGGAATATGTTTTTCCATCCCCTCACTTTCAGTCTGTATGTGTCCCTAGGTCTTAAGTGGGTCTCTTGTAGACAGCATATATATGGGTCTCGTTTTCGTATCCATTCCGTGAGCCTGTGTTTTTTGGTTGGAGCATTTAATCCATTCACGTTTAAGGTAATTTTCGATATGTATGTTCCTATGACCATTTTCTTAATTGTTATGGGTTTGTTTTTGTAGGTCCTTTCCTTCTCTTGTATTTCCCACTTAGAGAAGTTCCTTTAGCATTTGTTATAGAGCTGGTTTGGTGGTGCTGAATTCTGTTAGCTTTTGCTTGTCTGTAAAGCTTTTGATTTCTCCCTCGAATCTGAATGAGATCCTTGCCAGGTAGAGTAATCTTGGTTGTAGGTTCTTCCCTTTCATCAGTTTAAATGTATCATGCCACTCCCTTCTGGCTTGTAGAGTTTCTGTTGAGAAATCAGCTCTTAACCTTATGGGAGTTCCCTTGTATGTTACTTGTCATTTTTCCTTTGTTGCTTTCAATAATTTTTCTTTGTCTTTAATTTTTGTCAGTTTGATTACTGTGTGTCTCGGCGTGTTTCTCCTTGGGTTTATCCTGCCTGGGACTCTCTGCGCTTCCTGGACTTGGGTGACTATTTCCTTTCCCATGTTAGGGAAGTTTTCGACTATAATCTCTTCAAATATTTTCTCGGGTCCTTTTTCTCTCTCTTCTCCTTCTGAGACCCCTATAATGCAAATATTGTTGCGTTTAATGTTGTCCAGAGGTCTTTTAGGCTGTCTTCATTTCTTTTCATTCTTTTCTCTTTATTCTATCCCATGACAGTGAATCCCACCATTCTATCTTCCAGGTCACTTATCCGTTCTTCTGCCTCAGTTATTCTGGTATTGATTCCTTCTAGTGTATTTTTCCTTTCAGTTATTGTATTGTTCATCTCTGTTTGTTTGTTCTTTAATTCTTCTAGGTCTTTGTTAAACATTTCTTGCATCTTCTCGATCTTTGCCTCCTTTCTTTTTCTGAGGTCCTGGACCATCTTCACTATCATTATTCTGAATTCTTTTTCTGGAAGGTTTCCTATCTCCACTTCATTTGGTTGTTTTTCTGGGGTTTTATCTTGTTCCTTCATCTGGTACATAGCCCTGTGCCTTTTCATCTTGTCTATCTTTCTGTGAATGTGGTTTTTGTTCCACAGGCTGTAGGATTGTAGTTCTTCTTGCTTCTGCTGTCTGCCCTCTGGTGGATGAGGCTATCTAAGAGGCTTGTGCAAGTTTCCTGATGGGTGGGACTGGTGGTGGGTAGAGCTGACTGTTGCTCTGGTGGGCAGAGCTCAGTAAAACTTTAATCCACTTGTCTGCTGATGGGTGGGGCTGAGTTCCCTCCCTGTTGGTTGTTTGGGGTCTGGCGACCCAACACTGGAGCCTACCTGGTGCTTTGGTGGGGTAATGGAGGACTCTGGGAGGGCTCACACCAAGGAGCACTTCCCAGAACTTCTGCTGCCAGTGTCCTTGTCCTCATGGTGAGCCACAGCCATCCCCTGCCTCTGCAGGAGACCCTCCAACACTAGCAGGTAGGTCTGGTTCAGTCTCCTATGGGGTCACTGCTCGTTCCCCTGGGACTCAACGCGCACACTACTTTGTGTGTGCCCTCCAGGAGTAGAGTCTGTTTCCCCCAGTCCTGTCGAAGTCCTGCAGTCAAATCCCCCTAGCCTTCAAAGTCTGTTTCTCTAGGAATTCCTCCTCCCATTGCCAGATCCCCAGGTTGGGAAGCCTGACGTGGGGCTCAGAACCTTCACTCCAGTGGGTGGACTTCTGTGGTATAAGTGTTCTCCAGTTTGTGAGTCACCCACCCAGCAGTTATGGGATTTGATTTTATTGTGATTGTGCCCCTCCTACCATCTCATTGTGGCTTCTCCTTTGTCTTTGGATGTGGGGTATCTTTTTTGGTGAGTTCAGTATCTTCCCGTTGATGATAGTTCGGCAGTTAGTTGTGATTCCAGTACTCTCGCAAGAGGGAGTGAGTGCACGTCCTTCTACTCTGCCATCTTCAAGAGTTATTATTTTGGGCTTCCCTGGTGGCGCAGTGGTTGAGAATTTTCCTGCCAATGCAGGGGACACGGGTTTGAGCCCTGGTCTGGGAAGATCCCACATGCCGCGGAGCAGCTGGGCCCGTGAGCCACAATTACTGAGCCTGTGCGTCTGGAGCCTGTGCTCTGCAACAAGAGAGGCCGCGATAGTGAGAGGCCCGCGCACCACGATGAAGAGTGGCCCCTGCTTGCCACAACTAGAGAAAGCCCTCACACAGAAACGAAGACCCAACACAGCCATAAATAAATAAATAAATAAATAAATAAAGCGTGACACAAATTAAGCAATGTGAATACCATCAAGCTTTCATCATCATTAAAAAAAAAAGTTATTATGTTTAAAAGCTCCCCAGGTAGTTATAATGAGCAGCTAGGTTTGAGATCCCCTGTTAAATTGGTAGACAGTTTTAAGTTAATTAATGACCATCAAGGAGACACTAGTATTTCTAGAAAAATGTTGGGGGTTGTAAAGATTTACCCCAAGATGGAGTTACTTGAGGAGCTGAGGGCTTTTCTATTTAAAGAAAAGAGTCCTTCAATAGCTAATATTTACTGCATACTTACTATGTGTCAGACAGTGTTCTAAATTCCCTTTCTCTCCCTCTCTCTCCCTCCCTTCCTTCCTCTCTCTCTCCCTCTCTCTCTCTCTGTCTCTCTCCCCCTCTCCCTCTCTTTCCCTCTCTCTCATCTACCTGTTTCACTACTGTGGCTCTGTGGCTGACATTGGCGAGGACCCTTTCCTAGACCCTGAATTCCTCTATGTGGAGCTCCCAGTTAAGACCTCTTCAGGTGCTTCCTGTTGGACTTAGGTTGAAGAGCAAAACTTTAATAAGGTTGTTGTCTCTCTCTCTCTCTCTCTCTCTCTCTCTCTTTCTTTTTCTCCTCACCTTAACTGCATTGGCTTTCTTTCTGTTCCTTAAAAATCCCATCTTCTCTGCCCCCTCAGGACTTTCACACATGCTATTTTCTCCAGCCTGCTTCCTTTACATCCCCTTTGCCCTGAAATTCTGACTTCTGATATTGTTTAGATACACCTTTTGTAGGTATCTACCTGTTTTCCTGCTTGTCTAATATGTGTCTTCCACACTCTACTGTAAGGTCTGCAAAGGCAGGGACACGTCTCTTTTGCTGGCCGTTGAATCCCCAGTACCTCGCCCAGCGCGAGAGTATTTGTTGAGTAAGTGCAATGGTGAATGTGTCTTCCCTAAGTGTTAGACTCAATCAGGAGTGCACTATGGGTGGAGATGGATTCCAGTGCCAGCCTCCCAGGGGACTCCAAGTGACGGTCCTCTTCCAACATGAGTCCTTGCTGCTAAATCCAGTCAAGTGGTCACTCTTGGCCACCCTTCCTTATGACCTCAATGCACTTTTCTGTTATCTGGCCGTGGTGAGGGCCATGAAGTGGCTTCAATCATGTTGAACCTCACACAGAAAGGGTTGGAATCTTAAGCTGTTCTTTCCAAGAGACTCCTCTGCTTCTATGTTAATTCCTAGCTGTGAATTGATCCATGGGCTGAGGAGCGGGGACCATTTGTCCAGCAGTATCACCAGTGTCTTTGCTAGGGCACCTGACTCAACTCTGCCAGTTCAGGCCCTGATTTAGTCAAGGTGTTTCATTATCGAAGGCTTTACTGGCCTATTGGTCAAAAGTGAGGTTATACTGATAGTAATATATAAGATGGTTTTGGTGCCTGCCCATACCTCCTATGGGGGAATGTGTGCTGCATTTAGAAAACAAAGCTCTAAAGTCATTTTTATTCCCCCATTCCCAAATATGAGACCTTTCATTTTTCAAGTCTGTGGGGCAGAAAGACCCATATATATCACTGAAAACATTTGTCGAGTGATTTTAGCAGAGGGTCCCTCATAAGCAGACCTTGAAACAAGATATGGATGCAAGTAGTTTATTTGGGAGCCATCCCAGAAAGCACTGGTAGGAAAGGGGCAGAGTGAGACATGGAAGGGAAGGAAGCCAATACAGAGATGAGCTCACGAGAGCCTTACTGTTGTGGGTGACTGACCATCAGTTCTGTCATGGGCTTCTGCAAGATTGTGTACAACATGCCTCAGAGTTGTTCCACCCAAGGGGTAAGGAAGCTGGGGTGTGTATCCACCCACTCCCATCCTTCATTGGTTGACAGCCACTGGGGGCAGCGTTAACTCCTAGCCCTTCAGGCCTTCCCCATGCGTGGACAGAGCATGCTTCCGTGGCTAGAGAGGCCTTTCAGGCCTTTTACTTGCCTTGAAAGCCACAGGCATGTAAGAGAATAATGGATGGCAAGAGGACGTGGGGAGGGTGCTAACAGCCTCTGCCATATCTGCTATACTGAGGATCGCTCTGTGTGTCATGTTGCGAGGAGTGGCAAAAATAAAAGTTAAATATTTTGCTGGAGGCTCATGGGTTCAAACTGATCATAATTCAGGCAGATATACAGGACGTATCATATAGAGTAAATGTTCAGGACACATGCATATCTTCAGCAAATACAAACAAGTAGATAAATTAAGAAGGAATGTACCCTGAATGCAAATTGAGTCAGCACTAGCTCCCTTCCCTTCTGTAGATAAACTTGCAGGATTTGGGTGGGGGGCAGATTTAAGGAATATCAGAGACATCACAAAACAATTGCCAGAAGGATGTGCATCCTTACATTTATATACTTTACATACAACTTTCCAGCAATTAACAGGGGAAATATGAGTGGATTTAAACTGATAAATTTATCAAAAAATATTTTTTCTTCCTGTTTGCTACAAGTTTAAGAGCTGTCACACTGAATGTAAGTTGTCCTATAAATTAAGGGTTAGCCCTACTTGAAAGACATATAATGAAGAAGAGCTGAGGAGAATACTGGTAAATAATGGAGAAAATATTGATGTGCAGAGCTCTAGATGTGTGAAGATGTGGGTCGTGTGTGGTGGAGGCTAGGTGGGCGTAAAGACTAGAATTGAAGATGAGCCAGCAGCTAGCCTAAGAGATTGGTAAATACAATAGAACTATTGTGAAACATTTGTCTTATCCTCTGTTTCCTTCATATGATTTCATGTGTTTCCCACTCCCCCCCCCCCAACTGAAAGGTAAACGGAAGCAGGGGCTGTTAACTCAAAAAATTATTTATCAGGGTTAAGACCTCATCCTGCCACACAAATGTCAGCTGGAAGTGTAAGGAAAAAAAAACATATTTGCTTTGGCTGCCTTGTATTTTGCTTTGGGTTTGACTGAAAACCATTAGCATTTATTCCCAACTCCCCCCACTGCCTCTAAATCACTGAGCCAAGACTGGTTTTATTTTCTTGAGGTCATATTAGCTCTGGGCATGAGGGGCTCAGTGATGCTCAGAAAGGGAAGCTAAATGCTGCAGTCAACATCTGCCAGAGTTCAGTTTTAAAGTATTCATCTCGATTCATTGCATTAATAATTTCTAGAAGTGATCTTTTTTAAAACCAAAGTTATTTATTTAGGGAATCATCCTCCTACATTTCTTGAAATATTTGTTGGTTAATATTTAATCAAAATACAACACAACCAAAACACTAGAGAAATAAAGATACCCTACAGATACAACAACATAATTATGGCATTCATGTGTAAAAACCAATACTAAAGAGTTTCCAGTTTTCTAAATGATTTTTTAGCTTGAATTTGTTTCTGGGCTATGACCTCTGCTGGGGTGGAAGATGTTTAGTCCGGTTTTGAAAGTACAGTTACTGGTGAGGTTGTTCAATGTCAAGGGTTGGGAACCTTTTCCTAAGCCCTGGGCTAAGGTTCCGTTTACTTAGCTCCTCTGTGGGCTGACTGTGTCCTCATGCCAGAGTATAGGCACAGTTACATGTGTGGCCTCTAATTCTTGTGAGGGTTGGTAGCTCGTGTGCCCCTCCCATGACTGGCTGGGGAGGGCAGCCTTTGAAAGGAATAGTGACAGAAGTATGGTCGTATATGGTCTAGCCTCATTACAGATCATCACCACTATTGACACCTGTGTGGTAGGTGGATTGACCAATGGGGTTAATGGGTAAAGGAACTCCTTGAAGACTCCCATAGGTCTCTTCCATTGCAGCTACCTTTAGATGCACACAGTATGCCCTTGTAAGACGGCCCAGAAACCACATTACAGTTAAAGGAGGAAGAATGGCAGAAAGAATAATGGTGGGGAATGGCAATATTATCAGAATCACCTCTACAGCTTCCAGAAATAACGTATTGATCCTTTCCCCAATCCCTCACCAGCAATGGAAAACTCCCCTTTCTTTCTTCATTGATGGTCGCTGCCTTGGTGAGAATATCAATTAGGATCTAGTCAAGAAAAACAGAACTACACTAGGAATTTAAATGGAAGGGATTTAATACAGGAATTGGTTACACGGGTGTTGGAAGGCTAGCGAACAAAAGGAGAAGCCTAGGGAGGCCCTAGATGAACAGCTGCAGGAGCAGTTCCCACCCTGGGCTGGGAGGACGAGAGGGGCAAGGGGTGTCTTAGAGCCCAGGGTCTTGGAAAAGGAGCAGGTTGTGACTGGTGCCTGGACCTCCGTGGAGCAGATGCCCTGCTGCTGGTATTGGGGCCAGTAAGGGGGTAATCCAGTGGGTGCTCTGATGGCCTGGGTAGCGTGGCCCAGGGAGTGAGAGAGCACAGATGACTGATTCTCCAGCCGCTCCTGGCCCCTCTCAGGGTGCAGGGTGAGCCTGCTGTTGGAGGGATGCTGACAGAGACTGGGAAAGAAGTAGGGAGTCCCCTTTCCCCTCCTCCCACGTTCCAGTTTTCTCTAGGAGCTTCTCCACGTTCAGTCTCCCCCTGGCAAAACTGGACAGGAAGCCAGCTAGCAAGGGTGCTGGGAAACTGTGGCTTGCAGAGTTCCAGCTCCAGGCTCACAGAGAGGTGATCTTAGAGCTGAGAGGTAATAGGTAAAGGACAGTCACAGTGACCCTCTATCACCAGTAGAAGTGGGCCTTTGTCCTTGACCCTGGTCTCTGCTTTCCATTCCCTCCCTCTATCCTGACCATGAATAACTCCCCAGCCTGGCTTGTCCCTTGCTTGGTTCCCCTGGAAGGATGTTGCACAAAATGAAGATGCAAGGGGCTTTGGTTTCTATTTCATGTCAGCAATATTTTCTCCACTCCTGCACTTCCGGAGGACCTGCCGAAGCTTTGGATGTTTAATTGAATGCAATAGTATCAATTCGATTTGACTTTAAAATATATCATTAATTTGAACAAGATTCAAGAATATTGAGGCTTGAGAGAGACCAGGAATGAAAACAAACACATCAGAAAAGTTCAACTCAAGCAATTGATGAATGCATCTCCCTCATAATCCCTTATAAAGTACTTTGCTGTTTACAAGTCAAAACATTCTTATTCTGATGAATTTGAGGGATTTAATAAGGTCTTAAAATTGTCCTGGTTCATTTTTAAATGAACCAGCAAGCTGTAAGGTTCCCTTTGATCCATGTATGCAAATTGATCTTTGAGGCTGATGCAGGTGACAATGGAATTTTCCAACTGCACAGCAGTATATGCTTAATTATACATGGTATTGTTAGAGACACCCATTTTTCATGGAATTATGAAGGTTTCATAACTTTGGCAAAGTCATTTAGTGAAAGCAGTGCTGAGATTATGGCACTGATATTCTAAGTAACATCTCTAGTCATCAGTGGTTGGGCTTTATGGGGGTTTTAAATTTGTGATAAATAATTCCTTTTATGTCTGAGGGTATGTGCTTTATTAAAAACATTTTCTATTTGTCAGTGAAAGTTTTTGATAAGATAAGCTGACTCAGTGGCTGATGTCATAAGGTACCTTCCAGCAATTAGCATGCTTTACTTTAGGAAATATTTGGAGAAGGAAGGAAAGAAGTAGAGAAAAAGTTTATGGGGAGAAGGATAAGTATTAAGGTTGATTATATGTCTAAACAATTATTTGTGAAGTGCTGGAGCTGGTAAACTCTTTTTTTGTGTGTCTGGAACTCATGGGCATTGATTTCATATCAAGGAAATTGGAACCAACGCCTAAATAAGATCACTCCACGCTCTAATTTTTTAGGTTTATGCCCTGAGTTCCCTCAATCTATATGATTTTTGGAGTGTTTACTCATCTTTCCTTATCCCCTGTCCTGGGCACATGTATTTCTTCAGTATTCTCTTGAATCTGCGAAGACTGTCACTTTTCTGCTGGTCTGGCAAGCATCATTGCTTCTTTTTTCTATTTTAATTGGATTTTCCCAGAATGATGGAAACAATGGTGGCACATGGTTTGGGGTCAGGGTATTCCTCCATTCACTTCAAATTGTCTCAGTACCACAGATTTCCTTGTATATAAATTAGGCACTTCTGAAAACAGGATGCAGTCTTCGAGACCTACGGCTATGCTTAATTATAATACCTTATATTTGCATAATGTTTTAAAGTGCATTGTCTCCTATAAAGGCTCTTAACTCATTATATTTTAATTGTATTGTTTACAGGTCTGTCTCTCTGAAGGCCAGAAATATATGTATTTCTCATGTGGCAGGCCCGGTGCCTGGCATATAATTAGTGCTTTAATAACCATGTGTTGAATACGGGGAACATTTTCTACTAGTTTTACTCACAACATTGTCATGAGGATTAGATGAATCATTAGATGGAAAAACCCTGATCACTGAGCCTGGTACATAGATGGCTCTAAGTAACTGTTTTGGAATTAAGTAATAACTTTGTGATACAGATGGGATACTTGAAAGGGGTGGAGCCCTGGGATGCAAGTCCTCAGCTTCTTAAAGTGAGAAATTTTCCATCCTACCCACAGATTCTCACACAGACCCATAGCCAGAAGAGCGGAGAAAGGCTATTCCATTGGTTCTCTAAATAAATTCAATGATTTACTTGAACGAATATATCTATATGAGACATATGACATATGCATGACAACAGAAGGGGAGCAATGGTGAAAGGATTTCAAAATAATGGATAATCCCTCAAAGCACTTATTCCTCCTAGAAATGCAAGGTAAGATAAGGGTAACAGATTTACCTTTATTGTTAAATTTTGATTATAGTTGAAGCAGACTGCAGTAGAGTCTGTGTGGGTGGATGTTGAATGATCAGTTTTTGACTGTAAGCTCTAGCAGGCCAGCTTCTATCATGATCAGCACTGTTTCCTTTGTGCCTAGCACAGTGCCTGGAATATGGTAGGTACTGTCGTAGACTGCGTTCGTGGGCTCAATTCTTCACTCCTCCCATATCCATATCCTTTGCCATCTGACTTTGCAGTTTGTCCCATTAAAGAGGAGGAATCTATTTTCCTGCCTCTTGGCTTTGAGTTTGGTTATGTGACTTGCTTTGGTCGATGGAATATTCGTGGGTCAAAGGCTTGGAGGGCAGACCAAAAGCTTGGAAAACACTTGAAAATGAGGCTTATCTTCCTGTACCTCTACTATTGCCATGAGAGGTACATGCCTGGGCTCACTGTCCGGCCCCAGGAGGAGGAGGAGGAGAGACATGGAGAAGGGCTGTACCACCACAGCCAAGCCCCAGCCAGGTCAGCCAGTCCATAGCTGCGACCAGCAGAACTGACCAGCGGAGCCCATCCTGAATTATCTACCCCTCAACCAACACATACATTTGTGAGAGTATAATGACTATTGTTTAAAGCCGCTTAGTTTGGGGTGTTTTTTGTAGTATTTTTGTGGCAATGGCTAACTGATTTGTTGAAAGAATAAATGTATAAGTGATATTGCATGGCCACCTTTTCTTAGGTGCTTACTTTTATCTAGCATCACTCCTCAGAAGAAGCTTTCAGGCAATGAAACATGGAAGAAAGTGCCCAGAACTGTGAATTAGGAGGTCCAGGTTTTAATAGTGGCTCTGCCAACCTTGAGTGGCTTCGCTGAGACAAATCTATAAAGTGAGGATAATTGTGCCAAATACTTCTCTTGGCAATTTCATAGGGAGGGTATGAAGATGAAAAGAGATGGTAGACTTTGAAAAACTGAATGTTCTCTACTACTATTGTTACTGGGTTTTATCATAATGACCAATATATCTGACCTCATCAGAGAATGAGATATTTCACAAAAGAACATTTTTCGGGAAATATAAGTTTACATGTGTAAATGCCATTACATTTATTTTTACTTTTCGTAGCCTTCTTAAACATAGTATTTTGGCATGATCATTACTTCTTCCTAATGACCTGGGATTATAATTTTTAGCAGCAATAGTTTTGTCACTTCATCAACTCCATTGTAAAATAAGGAAGGATCTACGGTGACCTCCAAGAACCTCCAGTGTCCTTTCTTGTTCTAATATTGTAATATATTTAGGGGCTATTGAAGCATGGAGGACTCAGATGGTCCATTCACTGAATGTCCACCCTCACCCTATGCTCTGCCTGGACACTTCTACTTCTTCTGCCTGCTCTGCTGATCTCTTGTTTCTTGCCACTGGTAGATTTTCTTTAGCTCTCAATGAGTTCTGTATCTAATCCATTGCTGTTTTTCACACATATGGTTATCTGGAGGAGGCCAGTTATCTGGAGGATACCATAGTGGTATCTGTACATATTTCTAATATTATTAACTTCAAAGCTCTTTGGGACATCTGTGGTGCCCAAATGTCCTTTAAACTAATTTTGAGGTCCCCTGGGTTACAACTGGCTGAGGCTGCTGCAAGTCGGACCTCTGAGTAGGTGAGGTTTTCTTCAACTGTTGGCCTCCCATCCACAGCTGTGCGTCAGTATAGTCTTGAGTGTGTACTCAGTTCATCTATCTCCCTTCACTCCACATTGCTTTATCTGCTTTGTAGGGGAAACAAAGCCAACTTTTCAGATGCCTACTTTGCATCCCTTCTGCCTATTTCCTATTCTGCCTTCAGATGGAGGGCAATGTTTTACATCCCACCTCATGGCGATAAACGTGGACATGTTGATCATGGTGAGGCACTTCTGATGTGTGGCCCAATGAAGGTTCTCCCGCATCAGTTATATCACATGGTGTAGTGGAAGGAATACAAACGTAGATTCAGGTAGACATGGACTCATATATTGACTTTGCCACCTGTTAGCCATTCCATCTTTCCAGGTGCAATGAAAAACCTCTAAGTTGTAGTTTTTCCATCAGTAAAATGAGGTTAATCATAGTTCCTACTTTTTGCTCTGTTTTGAGGTTTAAACAAGGTTTAAGAAAGTAAGAAAGTGTATCACAGTGACGGGCAGATATAAGAATTTAATAAATGGTATCATCGTTCATCTCATTATTAATATATATTAATTGTAGGAATTTGTAAGATATGCAACAGCATAAAGAAAACTTAAAAATAACAGAATTCTACCACTTACAGAACTATTGTTAACATATAGACTTATGTATATTGTGCGTGTATGTGTATGTGGGCGGGGTGTGTTTACCTGTCCCACTCCATGTTACTCTATGAAATGGGCATTTCCCAAAGAAACTCTCATTAGAACCTCAGACTTTTGGACCTCATTTGGGGTTTCCCAGACCTGATTTTGGAGAAAAGTATTGACACATTTTTTAAGCAAGTATCTTCCCAAAGGACTGGAGGGAAGGTTCATAGTAAAATTATACACAGCAATTAAAAGCCTCATTTCTTCCAAATAATTTAGCTCAGTTCAATGACATTTTCTAAGCACGTGCTACATGGAATACACATCGCCATTTCTACGTTTATCCTAGATAAAACATCAAGAGTAAAAATGCTCTAAATTTGCTTTTTGCAGGGCTGTATGTCCAAAGGTCAGTAATTTTCCTGGATGGGATGGTAGGAATTATCTGTACAGAATAGTTAGGCTTTTTGATAAGGGACTGCTATTTTTCCCTCGGAGATACCCCACAGATGAGGCAGCCAGAAATCAAGTTAAATGCTCCAAAATGTCAAAGCTTCAGTTGACAAAGAAATCATTTTAGAGTCATGGTGTGAAGTGCAAAGTAGGCTTTCCGTGTAATTTTGACTAGAGCGCACATCTGAGAACAAAAGGCACCAAGTCCCCTGCGTTTTGAGTTCAGGAAGTTGCCAGTCTGTAGGAACAGTCACCTCCCTCCGGAGTCGCCTGCTAAGAGGCCCCGTTTCAGCAGAACGCGCACCAGCATTCCTTCCCTATTTGCTTGCTTCCCCCTCCATCAGGTAAGATATGGCTGTAGGGTGGGAAGCCATCTTTGGTGGGGGGGGGGTAAGGATTCATGGAGGGCAACCATCCCCTCCCCCTCCGCTCCTGTGGGACATGTAACTTACCCACTCCTTCCACCAGATTGAACCACACAACCTCCTCACCCCGAATCTGACAGTAACATTATCTCCTGTACCAAGATTGCTGAGCCACCAAGCCAGAAGGGTGCTTCACTGGTCTGGGCTGATGCTTCTGGGGCACAGGGTAATGGTAAGGGTGAAAAGTCAGAACTGAGAGGTGGTGCCAGCTGCAGCCAACATTCCCACCCTTTGGTGTGACAAGAATGTGGGACTTCCCTGTGTCTGAGTGGGTACCACGGGAGATGGCTAGAATGTAACCTCTCCTGTTGGTATCCTCCAACAGGGCTGCCAGCTTAGTGAGGAAGTCGCATCAGCAAGTCACCATGGGGAAGTTACCAGGGAGGGGTGAGAAAGAGGCCAACTTCAGCTGGATCTTCCCTCCCTGATAATAAAATGAATGTAAACAAACTAGATGAGAATTTTTAGGTTGGAGAATTGATAGTTTTTTAAAATAGGAACTTTAAAATTTAATCAATAAGTACTGATGTGTGTGTAGGTGTATATATACATATATGTAAAGTTCAAACATTTTATCACTGCTTGACCTATTAATTTAAAATGCACCTTGGATGATATTTAACATGAGTCTACATAGAATTTTTCAAGAACTCAAAAATACCTGCTGGGAAAATTTGTACTAGGCTAAAATATATTTCATGAGAGAAGTCCTCAAGAGGAAAGTGCAAAAGAAATTAGAATAACCAAAGTCTTTAAGAGAAAGGCAATGTCATAAATAGAGATACCACAAAATCTTTTCCTCTTGACTCCCTACTTCTGATTGGCATTTCCCTTTTCTTTACTGCTCTGTCAGTGATTTATTTGAGGCTGAGGGCAGATGCCTGGATGATTTGCGATGCCTACCTAATGCCACGGTGATAGGGATCAATGGTTTGCTCTAAGAAGTAGTAAAATGCATCATCTCTATTGAACAAATGATATTTCTAAAAATATTTTGCTACGCATAGGAGTAAAACTTGAGATTTACTGTCAGGAAAGAAACATTAGAAAGTTAATCCATCTGCCTCATGACACGACTGGCATTTCTCTCAGTCAAACTTTATCTGTTGTCCCCATTGAAAGGAAACAGGTGCCTCCAAAAGATGTTCATTTCTAAACAGTCTTCTTTGGAGGAAGAAGAATTTTGCTCAGTACAGTGCATTTTGCTGTATCACTCCTTTTCAGTATGAAGTTGAGGACAAGAGACTCCTAAGACCAACATGAAGCAAAACCAATTTTTATATGTAATTACATACCAAAAGCTAAGTGGCTAAAAGAAGTACTTTATGTTTAATTCTTTATTTTTTACTTTTTCTCTAATTACAAAATGAACTATGTGGTCCATGCAAAAAACTTGGAAAACCCAAATGAACACAAATCAGAAAGCAATCACACCACCCAAAGACAACCTTCTCATCTGTATTCATTTAGTATATTTTTCTATAGTTCTGCTTTAGTTAAAACATTTACAGGCCATGGATTTCAAACCAGAAGCTGGAAACCTGGAAACTTGATACTACTGGATGAGAGAATGGGGCATAATGAAAATGATAAGAGAAACAAAAATTTAAAGAAATGAATCTGTAGAATTGTGATGAGTGTATTTAAAAAATATTGCAAGTTAAATTTTGGTAGAGTTAATTGATACTTTTGCTCTTCTGGTAAAATACATTCATATTTTATAAATAAAATACATTATAATGCATCTAACTACTATATATAATTAGTGAGTAGGGCTGTGGTAGTCCAGGGAACATTAGCAAGTTGGGAAATTACAATTTTACAAATGCTACACATGGAATATAGAAAGAACTAGTCAAGGTAGGAAAAACTGAAATTACACCGAAAAATGTCTCCTGATTCTTAGGAAGATCTAATGGCTTGAATATACAGTGTTAGCAAGAAATATCTGAAGGGTGGTCATGTAAAAGAGTGATTCAGTTTCATCCTATGAATCCCCAGAAGGACAGGATAGAGACTTTGGAGAGTTCCCTTAATTTAAGAAATCACTTTAGAAAAATAAACATTAAGTTAAATGATAATTAATAGCATCCTACCCTCATGAGAAAATTTCCCTTAAATTTCAGCAATTTTACTTTACTTTGGATGTCCCTCTATTAAAGCCCGGGCAGGGCTTTGGGACCATATTGAGTTGTTTCCCTTTTTGGAAAACATTTTGGTCTCTTCATGTTGAGCATTTCCCCCAAGTCAGCCTGTTAAGATATTTCTTTCATATTTGAGTTAGAAACATTTCCAGCACTTGAAAAGCAAATACAGTATGTTTATGTCATCTAAGAAGCCACTAGCGTTTTGCTTGTCACCCACTGATGTTAAAACTACATAATTTGTAACAGCCCAAAATGGCTGAGATTGCAGAAAGTTGAATTGTCTGTCTTTGAAAATTTAGCATTATTATGATTACAGGGTGTTTAGTTTATTCTCTGTATAAATCAGGGTAGAATAAGTGTCATAACAAACCATTCAAAAAATCTCAGTGGCTTACTACAGCGAGATTTTTATTTCTCACTCATGTCACATTCCAACTCAGGTAGGGGGTGTAGGTGACTCTGCTCCACTCAGTCATTCAGGGATCTAGTCTCCTTCTTTGTTGTGGTGTAGATCACTTCCACTCATATTTCACCAGTGAGAACTCAGTAATACGGTCCCTCCTAACTGTGACCCAGCTATATGCCCAGGAGGAAAAGAAATGATGTTTTGTGAATGCACAGAAGTCTCTGTGTCACCTCTAAAAATTGGAATAGTATGCAATGAAAAGTCTAACCTCTTCTAGATTTTTTCTTAAAATAGGAAATTACCATTAAAATCAGAAGAATGGTTATGTGGTTAACATTTTGGCTTTAAGGTGCCCCCAGTATACTTCTGTGCCTCTCAAGTTGCTTTTAGGGAGACCTGTCTGTTGCTGGACTGTGGGGGGCCTTTACTCATGATCATACATCATCACACGGCATGATAGGGGTCAGTGATTTGTGACCTGGGTTCCCTCACCCGTGAAAATTCTGAAAATGGATCCATGAACCCATATGCAAAACTTATTTTGTAAATAAGCCACTGAACCATGTTAGGGGACATTATATAATGCTCAAGAGTGCCATGCTGTTCTTTGCTAATGATACAGTTCTAAGAATTGAGTTGTATTTTTTGGAGCCTGTTTAAGAGGGCTTATAGCCAACGGAGGGACGTTCAGAGAAGAGTGACTAGGAGAGTGAGGGCATTTCACATCACATCGTTCACTCAACAGTATCGAAGGCTTATCACATCCCATTCACTGTGGTGCTGGACATATGGGGAGAACAACAGAAGCAGTGTTTCTGCCTTCATGGAACTTAATAATAGTAATAATGAAAGAGGAAATAAATGTATGAGCATGTTAAATTTTTTCATGCCTGAAAAAAATAGAGTGATGTGCTAGGTAATATCTAGTAAGGATAGGACTTCATTAGACTGGGTAAGTCAGGGAAAGTCTTTCTGAGGAGGTGGGATATTCTAGTGGAGATCTGAATGATTAGAAGGATCCAGCCACGTAGGGAAGAGCATTCCAGATAAAAGCCGTAAGGTGAAAAGGACTTTGGTGTGTTCAAGTGACAAAAAGGCCAGTGTGAACATTAGGAAGTTGGGAAATTATAATTTTACAGATGCTACACATGGAATATAGAAAGAAATGGATTATTTAGAGGATTACCAAGTATTATAACTTGATAATGGATGTGAGCCCCTGAGCCCCTGAGCAAAGGGGAGGAGCGGCAAAGAAGCAGTGAAAGGGATGGGGAGTGGCCAGATGATGGTGTTTGGATTTTACTCTGTGTGATGAGAAGCCACCAGAGAGATTTCAGTAGGAAAGTGACACGGCTGGGCTTACATTATTAAAATGGCATTCTGGCTGCTGCGTGATGCGTGGAATGTAGGGATGCAAGAGTGGAACCAGAGAGAGCAGCTCTGGGCTGCTGACCACTAGGTGAAGGGTGATGGAGCTTGCAGAAACTGGTAGCAATAAGAAGGCAGAAGAAGTTGATGGATCTCTTTTGGAGGTTAGGTTTTTAGCTTGAACTACCGGCTGGAAATCTTTTTGGAATGTTGAGGGAGGATTCAAGTGTTGGATGGGGAACTTCAGGGTTCCTTAAAACTTAAGGGCCAGTGATACGATGAAAGACAAAACAGGAGCTGGGTGGGGCGTTGACCCTAGTGATAGGGAGACGGTGACCTTGCTCCTGGAGGCTCTGTCCTATAAAGCTTTAACCACAGGCTCCCATAGGTACCATGGGCTCTGCTGCTGCGGTACTGATCCGTGGGAGGCTGCGCTATCCACTGCATTAAAATAGAAAGCGGCCATTTTGTAGACTGGAACGCTCCTTCCATCTTACCCTCCTTCTTTCCTGAGCCATATGGGCTAATTGCCGTTCTTTTTCCTTCGTTAAAAAAGCTTAATCTTATTATGAGAAGTCACATTCTGGCTAAAATACATTGCCAGGTTTGCTTATAGCTAGGGGTGGCCAATGAGATGTAAGCAAAACATGCTGGGCAGGACCTATGAGAAGACTGTAAGAGGGACAGTTCTGCTTGGAACACGGGAGTGATGGCTGCAGATTAAGCAACTGTCTTGGCCTGAAGCAAGCTTGAAGATGGAAACCAGGAATTCAGGGACTCAGAAGAGTAGAGCAGAAAGGTGAAAGGAGCCCAAGTCTCCGATGACGGCATGGAGGCAGCCTATGTTTCTGAACGGCCTATCCCCATGCTTCTTTTATGCAAATGAAAAAGAAATGTTTAGGCCACTATGTTTCAGACCACTTATATTTTAATTACTAGCGGCCAAATACAACTCTAATCGATACACTCCTCCTCCCTAGCTGAAACTACCTTTTAAAACAACCTCTTTGGAGATATGGGGATGGATGTATACGTATAGCTGATTCACTTTGTTCTAGAGGAGAAACTAACACACCGCTGTAAAGCAATTATACTCCAATAAAGATGTTTTTAAAAAAAAAAACAAAACCTCTTCTAACTTCTTTGAGCTGCTCGATGACAGTTTCCTTGGGCCAGTGAGTTTCGTAAATGTTGCGTTTTATTATATATACCCCCTCAGGCCTGCCTTACCCACCCGACTGAAAAATGCACCCCCCTCAAACTGTACTCCTCATCCTCACTTCCTGCTTCATTTTTCTCCATGTGACTTATCATTATCTTACATGTCATATGATTTATATTTTTTATTTATTGCCTGTCTCTTGCACCTCTTCCCACAACTTAGAAGTAAGCTCTATGAGAATTTTTGTCTGTTCCATTCACTGCTGTATCCTCTGATCTTCTGATTCCTCCCAAACTGTTCAGTTTGTAGAGAAATAAACAGGCAGAGCGACAGTGACAGTGACACTTCTACTCCTCTTTTAGCCTGTATTCTCTCTCTCTCACTGTCACACACATACGCACAAACACACCCATGCTGCATGTGTACATTGTTATAGGTTGGCTTCTGTTCTGTTTGGACCATGTCTTACTGGATTAAAACACATCTTAGTCATCAAGTTAAAAAACTAATTGGCAAGGAGGAGAAAGGACAACGTTCCAGATATTTCCCTGTCTCTTGTTATGCTGCAGCTTCTTGTGTGATGTGAACTTGTTGGGGAATGGTCCCCATGTCCCTGCACTAGGCGCTAATGATGACCTGGTGGATCGTCTTGGTAGAGGTCAAATGATGAGGGGAGATAGGCTCTGTCTGGTGTTCTCTCTCTGAAGGGAGCTGGCAGCCAGTGATGCTGAGATTTGGGGCTGAAATGATTGGAGAAACTCGCAAGGATCTTGTTGTTCGTGCCGCCTGCCCGCAACCCCACGTTAGCTGGTCTTGACGCGTTTTCACTGCTCACACTCACTCTTTGTTGCCTCTTGCCTCTGAAGGGTGTGAATTAACAAGAATGAAGGTTTGCTCGAAAAGACAAGGGGCATTACAGAGATCACAAATGACCCCCGCCAGGGCACTACATCTCCAGCTCCAGGGAAAGGAAGAGATGCTTTCCTGGTCTGGGCATAGTGTGTTCGAGGGCGTGCAGAACTTCAGAACTGCCCCTGTTTGTTAGTGAGGCAAGATGGTTGGGAGGCAGGGCCTGGGTCTAGTCTGGGAGGCTGAGGCCTTCGTTCTGGTTCCGCAGTCTTTACACCTCCTCAGGGGAAAGCCATTGGCCTGCCCTTGCCAGTCTCCCTCCTGTTCCTTCTTAGGACTCGATTTGTGCAGTTGTAAAAGGGAGACGAAAAGGTCCGAGATCTGCCTGCTTCACAGCAGTTCGGGGGGATGAATCAAACAAAAAACTCAAATTAACCTATTTCAGTGATATATTGCTTGCTTAACACTACTCTGAGATGCAGTGGCTTAAAAGAAAGCAACTTATTCTTTCCCATGATTTAATGTGAGTGTAAAATGAGTTAATATATGCATAGCCCTGAGCCCAGAGCCAGGCACAGAGTTGGCACTCAATAAGTGTTACCCCTTACAATGCGGAGGATGACCTTGCCCATGAGAATGTCCTGAGGCTGTGTGCCATTTCCAAATTACATAGTCAAGCAGCACAGGAGAACTTTGGGACTGCTTGGCACTAGGGCCACCCCTAAAGTGTGTGGGGCACTGACGAATATTTCGTGTGGGACCTCTATCTATATAAGTGATTCAGTGTAAAACATATTATAAAAATTCACAGACCCATGTGAGGTATAGCAGTGTACTGATGAAGACTGAGGATAGTGGGTAGAGATGCAGTAGATACATATTTGGTTTTTTAAAAACTTTTATTTATTTTATTTATTTTTAGTTTTGGCTGCGTTGGGTCTTCGTTGCTGCGCATGGGCTTTCTCTAGTTGCAGTGAGCGGTGGCTACTCTTCTTTGCGGTGCGCGGGCTTCTCATTGAGGTGGCTTCTCTTGCTGTGGAGCACGGGCTCTAGGCACGTGGGCTTCAGTAGTTGTGGCTCGTGGGCTCAGTAGTTGTAGCACACAGGCCTAGTTGCTCCGTGGCATGTGGGATCTTCCCGGACCAGGGCTCGAACCCATGTCCCCTGCATTGGCAGGCGGATTCTTAACCACTGCGCCACCAGGGAAGCCCTACATGTTTGTTTATTGTCAGATCAATACACCTGAAGATTCTTTCTCGTGTCCAGCTATAATCTCTACTTGCTCAGGTCTAGGTCCCATCTATTAGTGTTTTTTATTGTCAAATGCACCATTCCTAGATAATATCACCTCCCCACCCGCCTCTTCCCTTCATGAGAAAGGGACACTCAGAGTGCCAGCGCTCTTTGGAACCTGTTTATACTGGAACAACGTAGATCTTATTGCCCTGCAGTTCCCTAAAACCCTTTACTCAACGCTTGCTATTTCCTTACCCATGACACTGCATCAGCCATCATGCTGCCATAAATACTGGCTTCCAGTGACTCTCTCAGATGTTGTTTACCATGCTTTGTTGATGCTGAACAGACTTATTCAAAGTATGCAGGAAAGTGTTAATGATAAGTCACTTTCTGCTCATGTTAAATTTACCTTTCGGAATCTTATAGTATAAAGGCACAAAGACACATTGTCCAACCATGTGTTCTCTTGAATTCCTTAGGCCATAATCACTGCATTCCTAGAGTGATCTCTTTCAATGTTGATAACATCTTGGGTGTCAGTGTTGGGGTTGGAGAGGGCAAAGTGTGCCTGCTGCTACCCCAGTAAACCAGAGATACAACAGGGAAGGGGGACTTGACACACATATCCGCACATGTGGCTCAAGCTTCTTTCTGCTCTACCTGTAATTTTCTCTCTCCCCTTGAGTAGACTTACTGGCTGGAAAAATGAAGAAGATTCTGTATCAGTAAGTCATAGCATTGACCTGGGATTTTATTAAAATATAGTGAGGGGATTGGGAGGGGAGTAGTTTCAGAAACTTGAAAGGAGAGTGTGTTTTTCTTATTAGCATTTGGCTGTATTAGCTATTTGACGAGAATACTAGCTTGTCCAGGGACTCCGGTGGTATAGCTTCTTAGAAGTGGTCTCCATTGCTAAGCATGCAGGAAAAAAAATATTAGAACTCCTATTTGTATTTACTTTTGGTAAAAAATGAAGAAAAAAAAAGAAGAAACAAATTAAGCTTTTCTAGTATTTAGGGTTGCCAGATAAAATACAGGATGCTCAGTTCAATTTGAATTTCAGATAAACAATAATTCTTTAGTATAAGTATGTTCCAATGGGGTATACTTATACTAGAATAGTTGTGTTGTTTATCTGGAATTCAAATTTTACTAGGCATCTGATAATTTTATTTTCAAAATATGGTAACTCTACGAGTATTTAATATCCAGATGGACATAGATGCCCACACTTGCCTATATGTTACTTGGTCACCTATCATATATCCTGAAGTGAAAGAGGAGTTGACAGTGGTACCATGACTCATGTATGTGCTTTCAGGAAATTGCCACTTACTGACATTTATGTGTACCTTGTTAAGGGGCTTATAGATATCATCTGTTTTCTAAACATATTATTATTACAGATATTTAGTTATAAAGATATTAGATTTTTTTTTACAGATGTATTATCAAGTTTTACAATTACCCTTACTTCTTCCATTTGGATCTGTGTATCTTTGTGGGCTCTTTCTCTTTCTCTCTTCTTTTTTAGCTGTCATAGCTTTAAAATCCAAGTATCAAAATAAACTGAACTTAGCACAAGACTTTTGAAGTAAGCTAAATTTAAACAAATTTTAAAAAGCATGCTTGATCATATTGCTCCCAAAATTTTCATATTTTGCCAGTAACAGCAAAAGTGACTTTTGTACTTTTAATAAATGAAACAAAATTAAGCATAATTTAAAAATAACATTGCATTTTCATTTTTAATGTTTTTAAGGTTTCAATTTTGGGAGCATGTTTTGTAATGTGATAATATATTAGTGTAAGTACTTTATAAATAAGGGTACATATACTTGGGAGTGTGCAAAAAATTCTTGTATGCTTGATCCAAATAGTTTGGAGGATGCTTGATCCAAATAGTTTGGAGACCCCTGGCTTAAAGTACAGTTTTAGAAAGGGGTGGTGGTAATGTGGGTTTGTCTAAGTGGAAGCAACTACTAGCCTTAAGAAAACTTTCTTATGTTTAAATTGCAATCAGTAACACTCTTGTGGTTGGACAAACTAAAAAATTTCACCAGCTTTATACTTAGATGCCCAAAGGAGAGAAATTTGGAAGCCCTTTAATATCTATGTAAAACCTCTAAAAGAGTGGCCATGCTGCTTGGGAGAGTAGCTCAGAACCCTTTGTTGCAAAGACCTGGAGGTTTGCAAGAAGACCTCATTCCTTAGTTCCTTGTTGCCTCGGATTCATAGGGAACTTTCCAAGTGCATTGTGCCTCTATACACATAAAGAGTTGGTCCAAGGGTACAAATTTGCAGCCATGAGATGAATAAGTTCTGGGGACCTAATGTATAGCATGGTGATTATAGTTAACAATACTGTCTTATATACTTGAAAGTTGCTAAGAGGGTAGATCTTACGTGTTCTCATGCCGCCCCCCCCAAAAGGTTAACTATGTGAGGTGATGGAGGTGTTAACTAACCTTTTTGTGGTAATCATTTCACATTATGTACATGTATCAAATCATCACATTACACCACACCTTAAACTTATACAATGTTATATGTCAATTATATCTCAATAAACTTGGGGAAAAATGTGGGTGGGGAAGGGCAAATGTCAATAGGGGGTGAAAACCAAATGCTTTTCCAGAAAATCCCTTATGGGGGCATTAGCATCCTGGGCTCCTTCCTGGGGTCTTCTGTGGAGTGGGAGGCTCTGGAGGACACAGCCCAACCTGGCAGCTATGGAAGGAGGTGGTCTCAGCTGCTATATACATTGCTGTGGAAATCAGATCCATGGCTGGGTGACATGATTGACTCCAGTGCCCAGAGTAACGGGTGAACCAGGTCCCCTACCACACTTCAGGGCTGGAGCAGCCTCACGGGATATCTGCAAATACCATTCACTTCTGCAGTTTGGCAGTGCAGTGGTGCATGGAGATGGCATCCTGGGTTAGCTCGGGAAATATTGGCCTTGGAAGCAGACTTCTCAGTTTGGAATCTTGAGACCAAGGCTTAAAACAGTGTGGAAAGGGCCATAGCATTTTCAGAAACCCTTCTCTTTTGCTGGCCAACAGATGGTGACTCTAAATCTGCAGTGCAGTCAGGTTAGGAAAGAAGAAAGTATTTAGAGCGCTAGTAGAGCCATTATTTGAATAGTGTGGAACATAATGGTTTCTTTGGTAACCAAGCCAGAGAGACACCCACACAAAGTTAGAATGCATTGGGCTCCTTTCTGTTCCCCACCCCTCCCCCCAATCCAACAAGATTAAAATAGTATACAGAGAAAAATGAGATGCAGCAGCATTTCATGCAAGACGGGATTTGTTCCCTATGAGAATATATTAGTGATCTATGTTTTATCTTATGGATAACCAGACATAGTAGTTTCTAGCTATGAAACTCTGTTATTATGGTCACTCAGATGATTTACTCTCTGCCCAGACTTCAGCACTTATATGTCCTATCTGGACACTGAGAAATATGAGATGGGGGAAATTGAGAAACATTTAACCCATTCTGCTTTGCTTAGAGTTTCAGAGCTAACCAGGCGAAGGCAGCACAAAAAGGCAAAACAAATGAGTTTGAAAGGAAACCATTTGTCTTTCAAGAACAATCTCTCTTCAGCTCTATGAGTAATTTCTCTTCTAGCTGATAAAGTTCCAAATCACTGCTCTGGGTGAGGGTTTTAAAAAGTGTCAAATAACAGGAGTGACATGCAAAGCGTTGAAAGGAAAAGACCCTCCTAGATTCATGGCTCTCTGTCCAACAGAATTTTCTTTGATGATGGAAATGTTCTAAATCCGCACTATCCAGTGAGGAAGCTGCTGCACGTGTGGCTATTTGCATTTTAATAAATTAAAATTTAATTTAATTTAAAATATAGTTCCTTGGTTTAAATTAAATGGCCATATATGGCTAATGGCTACTGGATTAGTGGTGCTGTGAGGACTTCAGAAGGAAAGGATGATTTTCATTACTGAAAAATCACCAAATAGCAATTTTGTCTTCAGTGTTTCACTTTCCTTTTTTTTTCTGGTGTCAGCCTTGCTCGTCTGGAAGTCACCCCATGGGTTACCAGAAGCAATGTTTTACTTAACAGTTCTAATAATAGTGTATCTAAGGGGCTCCGAGCACTCCACAAACCTCATCTCATTAATTCCACCAGCCTCCCAATGGGGCAGGTGCGGAGTACAGATAATTATGTTTAATTTTATAAAAGAGGAAAACAAACACTAGTCTAAAATGTAAATTATTAGCAGCAAAGGCCCTTCTGGAATACCACTGTTGCCTTCTTTTGCTTTCTTTGTCCTTTAGAGCAAGAAGTTAGTGTTTTCTCACGTCAGGAAAAAGATTCCTCAAACATGTTAGGATTAAACGATGAAACCGCCACATCCAGTTATAGATAGAATATTGTTTGATTAACATTAGGTTAAAACAACTAAATATTTATTTCCTTCTCATTCCCACTGTAAGACTTCGGACTGTACTTCTGAGTAACCAAGATAATTAGAATACGCTATTTGACTAGAGTAGCAAACCTTCGTCAACTTCTGTTTGCCTTCCTTCATTCCTCTTGCAGGGATATAATATACTGTTATTTAAAAAATATATTGCTTTATACATGGTTCTTAGGAGAGTGACCTGGAAGCATAGGAGTATGCTGACCAAAGATTCATAGGAACTGACAAGCTCCATGAAACCTCTTTATTCATACCATGGATATTTGTGAAGCCCTTAATATGAGTCAATAAGTATGCTTTGGACCGTGTATACAAAGTCAGCAAAACCAGATAAGATTTCAGCACTTATGTTGAAGGAGCTGACTGATAATAATCAAATGGTCAAGAGGGTGAATGTACAATTTCAACTACAGCAGGCGCCAGGGAGGAGGGGTTACCCGTGCTTGTGATAGGGAGAGTTGATGCAGTCAGGGAGACCAAGGGTGGTTTGTCTTGAATAGGGGCCAAGAGCTGGAGGATGAGTAGGAACTGACTCGGCGAAAGACAGGATGAAGAGAGCATTCCAGTTAGAAGGAGCAGCACGTGCAAGGTCCGTGCGTTAATGTGGAGCGTGGTGAGTAGGAGGGACTGTCGTTGGGGAAACATACACAGAGAGAACGCAAGTTGGGTGCAAGATAGGTTGGAGAGATTGGCAGAAGCTAGAGCAGGCAGCACCTGTAGGCTAATTTAAGGAGTGTCTCTTCACCCTGTGAGCAATGGATGTCACTGAAGGGTTCTTGGTGGGGTTTACAACCCATGACAGAATTATATTTTCAAAAGACCACACCGCTTGATTGTGGTGACTAGAGAACAGTTTGAAAGGTGGTCATATCAGGAGGTAGTGTGGAGCTGCTTTATCTTTATTTTTTGCACCTGGATTTATTCTGAGGCTATTGGGCGGTCTCAGAACTTGCACTTAACCATACTTCCCGTATATCGCGTGAAGTCTTTTGGCCTAATGGGATGCCCTTACTTTTCTGAAAGAGCTAAGCACAGCAGTGGTGGGTGCGGGACTGAGGGGGTTCTGGCCTACAGTGTTGCAGTAATACTTTCTGTGACTGATAATTTTAGCATCTTAGGGTCTTTTCTTTTTCCTTCTTTGTTGCTAGTTTTCTCCAGAAAACGTAAACACCATTATTTTCTTTTTCACTTTGATGTCTTGAATCCTTCAACATAGGCTGATTTGAAAGTACTATTTCAAATTCCTGTCCTGCAGGGTTTTTGTCTCATTGTGTTCCAGGCTTTTGAGAGCAACTCCAAATCTAATACAAGCGTTTCTAGGTTCGTGCTTGAAATACGATAATTTCAGGTGATTTATTTAATAAAAAAGGAAAAAGACCCTAAGGTTCTATTGTGCTTTTTTGTATGTCTATTACAGTACTTGTTCATTCTAATTTGCATTACAGTTATTTACACACGCACATTAAGCTCTTTCTACAGCCCCACTCGCCTTCCCTTTCACCTCCTACTCATCCTTCAGATTTCATGTTATCATCACTTCCTCAGGGAAGGCTTCCCTGACCTCTCTAACTAGGATGCTTCCCTATTTTATATGCTTTTGTGGCACTGTGATCACTTACACTAACTCCTCTGCTATTTTAACATTCCACCTGCTGGATGGGGAGGTTGTTGGGAGGCTTGAGTCTTGCCCTTGACTGTGCTCACCGTTGGGTCCACTGCACTAGCACAGTGCCTGCCACAGAGGAGGCACTGACTCAGTGTTTGCTCATGAATGAATAACTACACTTACATGAATGTCCTTGAGGTCAGGGAATTTTCACTTCATGGTTGACCTGCCTGTCTCTCCCAACAGCTGAAGAATTGATATAAGCTTCCAGCAGGCTCCTGGGAAACCAGGCCCCTTCTCACCTTGGTGCATGTTGGCTCTGGCAGCCTCTGGCAGCTAATGCAGCCCCGGGTGGCTCCTGTGGCCCCAGGTAGCATCCTTGGCACCAGGCTCCTGGTGGTTACAGGGCTGTTGAAAACGCAGGCTCCCACATAACCCCTGTGTTACCAGGCTCCCGGTGGATTCCTGCGAAGCCAGGCTCTCAGCTGGGTTCTGGCACTGGCTGGTTGCCATGGCCCCGGGCAACTCTCATGCCACCAGGCTCCTGGAATATCCTAGCACTAGCCAGCTCCTGTGGCCCTGGGCAGTTCCCCAGGTTCCCAATCACCCCTGTGAACCCAGGATCCAAGTGGGCCCCTGTGAACCCAGGCTCCTGGGCAGGCCTAGCACCAAGCCTATTCCATGGACCCAGTCATCAGGCTGGTCCCTGTATACCCATGTACCAGGCCTGCCCACCTACTGATTCAGGCACCAGACTTGCCTGCCCAAGGACTTCAGCAGCAAGAATGCCCACCAGAACCACCAGATGGCCCACCCAGAATCTCTAGACAGGTTGATGGGGGAAGAGCTTTGCCTGCCAAGCCAGTCTGTAAAGATTGGAAGAGTCGTTTACTTCCTCAAACCTGTAGACACCAGTGTAAGACCACAAGGATCACGAAAAATCAAGGAGCCATGACCCCACCAAAGGAAATTCTTTATTTTAAGGAAATTAAGGAATGGAGATATACGAACTGTCTGACAAAGAATTCAGAATTATTCTCTTAAAGAAATTCAGTGAACTACAAGAAGACACAGATAGATAACCAAATGATTTTAGGAAAACAACGCATGAACAAAATGAGAAGTTGAACAAAGAAACAGAAACCATTAAAGATAACCAAACCGAAATTCTAGTGTTGGAGAAAATAGCAACTGAACTGTAGAATTCAATGGAGAGATTCATGAGCAGACTCGACCAAGCAGAAAAAAGAATTAGTGAATTTGAAGACACATCATATGAAATCATTCAGCAGTTAAGCAAAAAGCAAAAAAGAATGAAAAAGAGTGAAGGTAGTAGCCTATGTGAATTAAGGGACACTATTAAAAGAAAGAATCTATGCATTATTGGAATCCCAGAAGCAGAAGAGAGGGATAAAGTGGCAGAAGGCTTATTTAAAAAATAATGGCTAAGAACTTTGCAAATATGGGGAGAGATTTGGACATTCAGTTTCATGAAGCTAATAGGTGACCCCAAAATTTCAATCCAAAATGATCTTCTCCAAGACACATTATGATAAAACTATCTAAACTCAGGCACATAGACCAGTGGAGTAGAATAGAGAGGCAGAAATAAACCCACAGATGTACAGTTTTTTGACAAGGGCGCCAAGAACACACGATGGGGAGAGGATAGTTTCTTCAATAAGTGGTGTTGGGAAGACTGGATATTCACATGCAAAATAGTGAAATTGGATCCTTATTTTTATGCTACTCACAAAAATTAACTAGAAGTGGGTTAAAGACTTAATGTAAGACTACTAGAAGAAAACATAGGGGAAAAGCTCTTTGACGTTGGTCTTGGCAATGATTTTTTGGAAATGATACCAGAAGTGCAAGCAATAAATGCAAAAATAAAGTGGAACTACATAAAACTAAAAAGCTTCTGCACAGTAAAATGAACAGTCAGCAAAATGAAAAGTCAGTCTACAGAATGGGAGAAAATATTTGCAAACCATCTATCTGATAAGGGGTTAATATCCAAATTATATAAGGAACTCATACAACTCAATAGTGAAAAAAGCCAAACAATCTGGTTAAAAAATAGGCAAAGGATTTGACTAGACATCTTTCCAAAAAAGACATACAAATGGCCAACAGGTACATGAAAAGATGCTCAACATCATTAATCATCAGGGAAATGCCAATCAAAAGCACAATGAGATAATCACTTCACATCTATTAGGATGGCTATTATCAAAAAGTCAAGAGACAACAAGTGTTGGCAAGGATGTGGAGAAAAGCAAACCCTTGTGCACTGTTGGTGGGACTATAAATTGGTATAGCCACTATGAAAACAGTATGGAGGCTCCTCAAAAAATTAAAAATAGAACTACCATATGATCCATCAATCCCACTTCTGGGTATATATTTGAAGGAAATGAAATCACTATTTTGAAGATTTATCTGCACCCCCATATTCATTGCAGCATTAGCCACAGTAGTCAAGACATGGAAACAACCTAACTGTCCATCAGTGGATGAATGGATATAGAAAATGTGGTATATATTTACAATGGAATATTATTCAGCCATAAAAAGGAAGGAAATCCTGCCTTTTGGGACACTATGGATGGACCTTAAGGGCATTGTGCTAAATGAAATGTCAGACAGAGAAAGACAAACACTGTATGTTCTCACCTATATATGGAATCTGAAAAAGCTGAATTCATGAAAACTGAGAGTAGAATGGTGATTACCAGGGACTTGGGGGTTGGGGAAATATCGGTCAAAGGGTACAAACTGCAACTTTAAGTTGAATAAGTTTTGGGGCTCTAATGTACAGTATATGGTGATTATAATTAATAATACTGTATTATTTGTATTCTTGAAAGTTATTAAAAGAGTAGATCTTAAATGTTATCACCACAATAAAATGGTAATTATGTGACATTGATGGAGGTGCTAACTAACCTTACTGTGGTAAACGTTTCACATTATATATGTGTATCAAATCATCACACAGTACACCTTCAACTACATACGTTATATGTAAAAAACATCTCCATAAAACTGCAAAAAAGGAATTGATGTAAAACCTGTATTATTGATTTCAGTCATCTCACATGTATCAATAATTTTTAGCAGCGATGCCAATATCCAAGTGGACATAGTTTGCCACTTATTATAAATATATTAAATATAGTCCATTTAAAATGGAAACAAAATACTAAACAACATAAAATATACAGAAATATAGTGAAGTGGTCAAGAGCATGGATTCTGAAATGAAACTATTAGGATTCAAATTATGATTCTGGGGCTTATTAGCTGCGTGGCCATGTGCAAGTTATTTAACCTCTCTGTGCCTGTTTCCTCATTTGTAAAACTGAGATAATGATTCCTGCCTCAAATAATGCTATGAGTTGTAAATAAGTAAATTTATGTAAATCATTTACAGTGATGCCTTGTATAAGTGTTAGCTGTTATTATTATGTGACTGTTATTAGGAAAAAGGAAAGGCTATGTCATGTTCATTAGACCCATAGAGCAAAACCATTCAAGTTCCTCCGTGGCTCCTTTCTAAGTTGAAAATGAGCTTTACAATGTTCTCAGTTTATACTCTTCTTCAATAAATTGATTTGATTTTTTTCAGTTCCCACATTTTAATATCATGCAGATCGTAATGGAATTATATTGTTTTCCCACCAAAATTTACTGCAAATGCTGTAAACTACGGATACTGAGATGACATTGATGGTATCAGATTATCTGGGAAGCTTTAAGAAAAGGGTATAAAAGCCCCAAGGCTGCTGAATTAGTTTCCCCAGGGGACGTGAGTGGGTGTGTATGTGTGTTTCGGGGGTGTGGAAGCTACTGGGCTGGGAGCAATAGGTTTATGTGTATGTATTTTAAACTTTGTACTGGAGGGTAATATATACACAGAAAGGCACATACACATAAGTGTACAGGTTGAAATTTCAAGAGTGAACACACCCAAGTAACCAACAACACCCAGATCAAGAAATAGAACATAACCAGAAGCCCAGAAACCCTTTCCAGTCACTAATCCCCCAACTCAAATCACCGTCTTGACTTCTAACACTGTAGATCAGTTTTGCATGTTTTTGTTGTTTATTCAGATAAAGTCATACAGTACATACTCCTTGTATCTGGCTTTTATCCTCAATATTAGGTATGTGAGATTCCTCTATGTTGTTGTGTGTAGTTGTTCCATAAGATGTTGTGGAAAAACCCGAACGAACTTTCTGGCCAGCCCAATATCTCATTCATTCACATGCTGTAAATTATTTTTTCGTCTGAGATGGTATTTTCCCTTCTATTGTTGATGGGCATTTGGGTGGCTTCCAGTTTGGGGCTACTGTGTGCAGCTATGAGCATCCTAATACATATTTTCGTGCACATACGTGTGTATTTTTGTTGGGCATATGCCTAAGAGTGGAATAGCTGGGTCATGAAGTATGCGGATGTTCAGCTTTAGTAGATTTTATGTGCCTTTCTTAAGCTCTAGAGGTGATTCTGATTCCTAGCCAAGGCTGGAAACCACGGATCTATAATATCTACCCAAAAGGAAGGTTTAAAGCCACACTATCAAAGCATGGATGAGCTCATTAAACATGTAATATTAAGAAGACGAATTACAAGGATCATCCAGACCGCCTCACAGATAATGCTAATATCTGTTGCTTCAATAGTTACCTTGCTGTTTCCATAGGGGGTCAGGGTGGGTGGGTTAATGCTAGATGCTGGTGCTCTCATTTTCTTTTCTCCCTTGGTTCGACCCTGATTTCTCTCAGGTTCAGCAAAGTGGAATGCCGACCTGAGAACTGAGACTGAGAGAAAGCGTTGCCAAGTACGGTTAATTATTAATGAAATGAATTTGCATCAAACTGGAGGGCATTAAAGTGGCTTAAAATGAATAGCAAGTTCTTGATAAGGCTTTTCCTATTCTCAGGTGACTGGAGTGATGCACTCATGCTGGAGCACATTAATTTAATAGAAGCACTGCTTCCCCCAGTGTAGCTCGGAGCTGGATATAAGCCCAGCCCGGGGACGGAAGGTTCCAGAGCAATTTCTGCTTATGTGGCTGTGGTGAAATAAAGTGACGTGAGCACCACACGGCCGGCTGAAAAAATGCTTTAAACGTACCTCAAAGCAAAACGTCCTTTCCCTCCCCCACCCACAAGCACTGGGGAGAGAAAAGGACCTTGCTACTGCGTCAAACAGACCTCGGTTCAAACCCCAGCTCAGCTTTACCAGGCCCTATGATCTTGCAAATTTCCTAACCTCTCAGAGCCTTTGATTTCTTCATCTGTAAAATGGGATAATTATCCAGACCTCAAGGGATCACGTGTAAAGTGCCAGGCTCCCAGTAGGCACCCAGCAAGTAGCAGTTATTATTGCCTATGGTGCTGTGGGAGACTCTGTTGAGATTATACCCGTGTGGTAGGAAAGAAAGAGCAATGGAGAGAAGGTGGCACTCTAGAAGCTAGTCTTTGGACAGATGGCAGGCCCATACTGAAAATGGAAATGTTTCCTCTGCTACAGATCCAAGGAAAGTCTTTAAGTCTGTGTAAAACATAAAGGGATTGGCTACCAGAATTTTCTATTAGTTCATTACACACACAAGCACACAAATGTGCCAAGGACGTTTGGAAAGCTCACTAAGCTTGAAGATGGGTAAGAATGTCAGGCTGCCTCAGCAGGGCATTCTGGACAGGTCAGGACATTCTAAGACATCCCTTGAGGGACACTGTCCCCACTCAAAGGAAACTCACCTAGGTGGCCATGTTCTGCTCCGTGTGTCCCCAGTTCTCCTTGGCCACAGCTGACTAGACCATAGATGAGTGTGAAAGCTGGGGCCCTTTAGTCTATCTTGCTCATCTCTTAAGGTCTAGTTCAAGTGTTATCATTTACAGAAACCTTTCCCTAAGTGTCTAGGCCAGTAGGATAGAACTGACTTAGATAGGGTTGTGACAGGATAGGAAGGAACTAACAGGCATAGGGATAGACTGATTATCATCCAAGCCCTAGACACCGATCAACACGGAAAGAATGACGGTGACAACAGCGCAGCATTTACTGAACACTTATTTTGTGCAAGGCATTAAGCTCAACGCTTTTCATGCATGATCTCCTCTGATAACCCATTAAAGAAGATACAATTACTTCCCCCATTTTAGAGATGAAGAAGTCGAAGCTGCATTTAGTTCAGTGACTTTCCAAGCTTGAAGCAAGCTCGATCTCATTGTTTCCAATCCCATGCCCTTAAACCACTTCTACACAGCCTCACCACTGGTGGACAACAATGCCAGTGTGGCCTGAGAGCTGGGATCTGCTCTGTTCAGTAGAAACCATTTTCAGAGGGAGTGTGGTACCATTTTTGCATGCATTCTTTGTATTTGATTATTTAGACTGGATTACTTTAAGTCGTGAAAAAAATCACTCTTGTTCAATTGATGGCAGTTCGTTTGTTTCATGATTAAAAGGTCACTCTTTTATATTTAAACAACATATAATTCAATGAAAGAAATTCTCAGAGCAGCATTATTAGACCCAGGACCATATAATAAACATTTGAAAAGCACTCGGTATTTTAAAAAATGGCCAGGTCATTAATTGATTAGTTCAAATACTCCTTATGTGGTGGGTGAGTAATAGAATAATCTATGTTTTAGGGAGAAGTGAAGGAAACCCTAGGAGGTTAATATGTACCTAGGTTCCCCACTGAAGGAGATAATGCAGGCTTAGAATTCAGCATCACTAACTAGTTATCAGACCAGTTCCTTGGGACTGAAAGGAAATAACCCCTGGAGTGGCTGCATACATTACAGAACTGTTCAAATACTTGCATTCTGTGCCCTTTGGAGGTAGGTTTACAGACAATTCAATACTATCTTCAATACTCCCATTCTATAATTTTAATGATGGTAGATTTCCATTAATTGATTCGTTCAACAGAATTTGTTTTGTAATTATTATGTGTAGACATTGGGTTCCATTCTGGAGACACAATCCTCGGCAAGACAGAGCTTACATTGGGAGGTGAAGACAAGTAAACTGCAATTACGTGGGGCTGATGAGAGCCATGGTGAACGCACACACTGAAGAGGTGGCGTGGAGGTATGATGCATGAAGCTTATGTCTGCTAAAAGAGCACTTTTACTGTCCCAGACTCTTTTCTACCAGTCACCAGAACCCAGAATCCTATAGACCAGTGGTTCTCAAACGTTGGTGGATGTAAGAATCATCCGGGAACTTAGTCAGATACCAAGAGTCAGGCCCTGCCTCACCTTAACAAGAATGGGCCTCTGTGTCCTTCATCAGCTCTCTATGCGATCCTGACACAAATCTTTATTTGAGAATCACTGCTGTGGACCAACACTACACCGTTTCACTGGATAAGTACAATGGTCCCTCGGTATCCAAGGGGCATTGGTTCCGTGTACACCCCCCACCTTGTCCTGTGGATACCAAAATGCGCAGATGTTCAAGTCCCTTCTATAAAATGGCAGAGCATAGAGCCCTCTGAATCTACTTGTGGAACCCGTGGATGCAGAGGCCCAACTGTATGATATGTGTGGCGGTTCAATTATTTTCTATGTTTTCTTTCTGGAGTGTGGAATAGGACCTGTTACGGGATATCTGATTTCAAGAGACTGGCTTGTTTGAAGCTGAATGACTCGAAGTGGGGAAATACAATTTTATATCTCCTTTCATGTTGGTTACCTTGCCCCTGACCTATATTTTTGGCCTATTGCACTCATTTTCTTTGAAGTTGTTTTCTGAGCAGAAAACATTTTGTTGAAAAGTGCTCCTGTGAATTCAAAATGTGGGATTAAGTAGAAAATACCAGCACTAGAACAGAGACAAATACTTGATTGAAGACAATATCCCTTTGGGAGACAATCCCCATTTCCTAGTTCTTTGTTGCTTTTTCATTTCCATTGAGACAGGGTTTAAATTAAAGCTTTCCATTCATGATTATGTGATTTAGGGGAAGTTGCTTAACCTTTCTGTGTTTCCACTTTCCTCATCTGTAAAATGGGGATGGTGATAATAATAGTGCTTCCCTCACAGGGTTGTCATGATGCTTAACTAAGTTAACACATGAAAACACTTAGAACTGGAAATCTAGTAAGTGCTAAATAAATGTTCCTGCTATTATTTTTTCCCATCATACCTTTTAAATATCTCATTCCTCTTCATGCATCTGTTGTTGCCTTTTGGATTATGTTCAGGCTAAAGACCAATGGATTCTGTCAAGATTAATTAAGAAAGAATCAGGGCCTCATAAAGGACTAATATGCAATTAAACTAGCCTCATAGTTACTGCCAATACTTCTTATAAACGTATAATGTTTAGAAACTGGGGGTTAAAGTTTAGGAACAGAACCTATTGTCAACCAAGGGCAATGTGAAACTGCATCAGAATGGTGGACCAGACCATGTAAACTGATTCTCCAGAACTTCCCCAGAGGAGACCAACAACCCACCCCTCCTCCCCTTCCCAGGACTTGGCAGAAGGGCCGAGGTGAGAAACACCTGGAGACTGTATAGCATTGGGATAGGGGGCTGCTTCTGAGGTAGAACTTGAATTTCAATAAGATGTCGGTATTTCCATTTTGCTTTATTGCAGGCTAATATGCAAATTCTCCATCCAAAGGCTTGTTAGCTGTCTGATTCCTTCAGGGTCCCATTGTGGTCCCACAGACACTGCATCTGTTCTCGGGCAGGCCTCTAAGCACGTCTCTGCTCCCTCCTTCCCAGATGCTGCCAGGGGGTCCAGGTCTCCATCCCTTCAGCTTATGTGTCCTCAGTTTCACAATGAAGCCCTCCACTTCTGCTCTGCCATCCACTTTATTTTTTTATTTTTATTTTTTTTTTACTGAGTATGGTTTTTAATTTACCACATATAGCAAAAGGTAAGTATTAACATTATTCTGTACATATAGTTTAAGGAAATTGCTTTTTTTCAATTTTACTATCTTTGTTTTGACATATGCTCATGAATATTTATATAAACTTTTAATTTCTCTCTACTGGGCTATTATGGACCATACACCATAGTGTATGTTATCTATCCTCCTAACAATGGACCTTTACGTTGTTTCCAGGTTTTCACTGTTGTGAACAGTGTTGAAGTGAACATCCTTTCACAGGTCTCCTTTTGCCTGGGTGTTACCTTACCTGACTTTTTTAATCAGTTTGGGCTTCTGCCTTTTTCAGTATGAAGCACTTAAAAACATTACATCCACTTTAATTCTTTGTTCTCTTTACAACCTCAAGTTTCCTCTTTAAAAAATGTGTATTCATTGTTACCCACCCTCTCCTAGGAAGAGTGATATATGTACTTTGTTTCTGTAAACAGAAATAAGACCACAACTATACGGATTTGATGCATGGACAATGTGGGAAATAGGAAGGGTTGGTATACTATATAATTTTTTAAAAATATAGTTAATTTAGTTTCATTTGTGTTTGGTCATTTCTTCAGTGGGTGCATTTTGTATCAGGTTCCTATTTTTCATCTTTGTTCTCACATACCAATTCTTTTTTTTTAAATTAATTAATTAATATATTTTTTAACATCTTCATTGGAGTATAATTGCTTTACAATGGTGTGTTAGTTTCTGCTGTATAACAAAGTGAATCAGCTATACATATACATGTATCCCCATATCTCCTCCCTCTTGCGTCTCCCTCCCACCCTCCCTATCCCAGCCCTCTAGGTGGTCACAAAGCACTGAGCTGATCTCCCTGTGCTATCACATACCAATTCTTAAAGGAGCATTTCTTAAGCTATAGTACTAAATTTAGTATGGTGGTCACCCTTATACATTATTAGTTTAATATTAAATATTTTATGAGAAATTTCCCATTTGCTAAAGAAGAAAGAGAAAATGTGTCCATGTCTACCAATTTAGACATGTTTAAAAAATTTTTTATCTTGAAATAATTATAGACTCACAGAAAGTTGCAAAAATAGTATAGAATCCCATGCATCCTTCCTTCAGCTTTCCCCATTGGTGACATATTACACAGCTGGAGTATAATAAGAAACCAGGAAATTGGCATCGGTACAACACTGTTAACTAGACTACAGATCTTCAGTTTTCACCATTTTTACACACACTCATTTGTGTGTGTGTGTGCACGCACACGTAATTGTATTCAGTATTATTCCATGTGTAGGTCCATGTAACCACCATCACAATCAAGATGCAGATCTGTTCCATCATCACAGAGTACCTCCCTTGTGCTACTCCTTTATATTTGCATGCCTGGCAACTGCCAATCTGCTCTGTATCTCTATAGTTTTATCATGTTGAGAATATCATGTAAATGAAAGCATACAGTATGTAACCTTTTGAGAGTGATTTTTTTCATTAAGCATCATGCCCTTTAAATCCATTTAGGGTATTGCATATGTGGATAGTTTGTACCTTTTTTATTGTGGAGTAATATTCCATTGTATGGATGGACCAGAGTTTACTTAACCATTATTATTTCATTCTCTCCCATTTTTAACTCACCTTTGTTAGTCTTTGAGGTGCTGATTTTCTATTATAGCTCCTACACCTAAGGAAGCTAACGTAATTCAGTGCATTGAAACAGAATTCTAGCATATCAGAATTTACATATGAGAATTTACATTTACATATTTACACATTCTCAGCTATGGATAGTAACCTTTTTAGTATCATTTGGGTAGGTTTTACATATCTTTGAACCACAGAATGGACAGTATTTTCAATTATGACCAGTTATTCTAAAATCTTTACTTCCTATCATAGATTCATCACTTTACATCTGCTTTTTTTCTTATGTACTCATATACCTATCCTTTATTTGTGGTATCGATTTTTTAACATTGGGTTCTTTGTCCAGCATGATAATAATATTTTAAATAATTTTAATTATTACTAATGGAAATTATACTCATTATAGAAGTTTCCAGTGATCGAAGAGAAGAAAATTGAAAAATCACCTGAAATCCTGACACACAGGAAAAACTGCTGCTTAATATTTTATTGTAAATCCCTCCAGGGCCTTGCGAACACTTGAACTTTCTATTCCTCAATATTAAACTGTCCCTCCTCTAGACCTTCCTTGGTGTTAGTCATATCCGTGGGAGCAGAATTGGAGTGTCTGTGTCCTGTGCTGGAGGGTCTGAGATATGACCAAAGGAACCTGAGCCGTATGCTCCCTCCATTGTTATGGTTCAGACTTTTTTTTTTTGACCACGCTGCACAGCTTGTGGGACCTTAGTTCCTCCACCAGCGATCGAACCTGGGCCCTCGGCAGAGAAAGTGTGGAGTCCTAACTACTGGGCCACCAGGGAATTCCCTGGTCCAGACTTCTGTGTTGAGCAAATGCCCATCTTCTTTCCTATCTGATGAGCTGGTCCAGAATTTGCAGAAATCTCAAAAAATCACTTTGTATCCTCCCCCTACCTTTACTTTTCCCTGAGACTTGGGGCAGGGCCAGCCCCAAGCTGACATCCCTTCCTGAGAACCCCTGCCTGGCCCTGCTTGGCCTTCCAAGGTAAGGGTACTCCCCTCCTAAGCTGAAGTCACCCATAGTTTCCATCTCTCGATACTAATTCCACCAAGGGGAAGGGATTCAGTGCCAGGAGAAAGAAAAGGGTTACCTGTGTCGTTCCTTTCATGGAAGCCTCTATGGCCAGAGCACTGGTCTATTGGATCCTAAAGGTAACCTTCCTTGATGTCTGCCAGAGTTCTCCCCCTTGAGATCAGAGGGAAGAGAAGACGGCTGTGGCCTGCCTGCCTTTCCTTCCCCTCAGCGATGTGCTGGAACATAGGTAAGATGGCCTGCAGGTGATGCGAACTCCATTCCTGGCCTGTGAGGTATATAACGTACCCCCCCCTCACCAGCATCTGGTGAGCTCCAGGAGGGAGGGCACCCATTCCCATCGTTTCACTGCTGTGTGCTCAAATGCGTTGCTCAGAGAAGATGTTCAGCAGTTATTGTGGGCTCCCTTGAGCCCTTCTTCTCCCACTCCAGAGAGCAGATTGAAATGTTAAACTGACATTATTGCCGGGATAGCCTTGAATCATCTCTAGTTTATAAAAATAATGAAATTGATCGCCAACTTGTTGCTAATATCAGTTACAAATTGCTAGGGCCCATCCTCCAATTGATCCTGGCACGTCAGTGAGTCTCAGCTTTGTCATATCCTGGGCCTCATCATCCCTTTGAACTGCGTAATTTCTGCATTTCTGAGCTCTAATGTCCTAGTCCATCACTTGAATTGTGACTGTCTTTTCCTTACTGATCTTGCCAGCCTCCTTTCTGGCCCTCTCTTGAATCCACTCACCGTATGACTGCCAGAGAGTGGTCTTTCTGAAGGGCACGTCCCTTCTTGGTCCTCCCTGGCTCGCCAGTATTACCCGGATGGCACCCAGGGTCAGTTCTCCAGCTTCGTGTCCTCTCCCCCACCCAGTGCAAGCCTCCACATATCCCAACACATTATGAGTTGACCCCTCTTGACACTCACAATGTCTATCGTTAATCAGAATTAAATATGAGTATTATACACATGGTTGGATGATTCTTCAGCATTGATTAAACTCTACCACTGAATTTCATTGCCCAACTTTGTTGATCTCTGAGCAGGTTTTATTAATTATTCTTTCACATTCTCTCTACTGGCTTTTCTCCCCCCTGTAAACTGGCTTTAGTCTTCAGCTTCATAAAAGCACCATTATTAGGGCTGCTTATAATGACTTTCCTTTGTCACACCTGGCCTTGTCTTTGCACTTATGCTTTCCATAGACTACTATAATGCTTCCCAAACTTAAGCGTGCATAATCACCTAGAGGACTTGCTAAAACACAGACTGCTGGGCTCCACCCACAGAGCTTCTTATTCGGTAGTTTTGGAGTGGGGCTGAGAATGTACATGTCTTAACAGGCTCCCAGGTGATGCTGATAATACTGATAGGGGACCCACACTTTGAGACTCACTGCTCTGCTAACACGCCTAGCGGTATTTGACAGTTTTCGCAGCTGTATCCACTTAACTCACACGTTGATTCCGCCCCCGCCCTTGGGAAGGCATAAAAGGCCTTTCGTTGGCTCAGAACTACGTATCTTCACGGCTGATTCAAGGTGCGACGTTCGCTTGGGCCTTTGCTCAGTGTTCTAGCTCCCATGCTTTATCCCTTCCTGGATTCCATGCTGGACGCACTCTTTTCTCTGGGACTAAGGTACTTGGATTTCCCTGGCTTAGTTCCTTTTGGAAGCTGAAGGTCAGAAGCTAAGTTTCTTTCCCACTTACGGGCATCTGTCGGTTTGCCTAGATCTATATTTGTGATCCTATGCTTACCCTAGCGTTGGTTTGCCTGCACTGATTTCTTCCCGTTGTTAAGACTTTGGGATTTGCTTGCTCTGTGCCAGTGAGCTGGTGTCCCAGGCCTGGTTAGTTCTTATCTGGCATTCCTTAGTGTGAGCTGGGCCTGACTTTAGCAGGTACCTTATTCTCTGCTTTTTTGAACATTGAATATTTATGCAAGTGAACGACTTTGTTGCTGTTTATGTGATTGTTGCTTATTCTTTCCCCCTTTTGATTTCTATATGTGTTTCCAGACCCCTCAACCTCCTTCTCCCTCACACCCTGAGACCCAATGCTGGCTTGTTTTTCTTTCCTATGTAAACGATTACTTTTATGGTAAGGTCATGCAACTTGGCTGTAAGGTTCTAGTGCCATCTACTTACATAACTTAGATCAAAGGAAGTAAAATATTTTTTCTCCGTTTTAAACTTGGGTCAATGAGGTCTATGGGCTCGCTACTTAAAGCGCAGTGTGAGAATCAGCTGTGTTAGCACGTTAGAGGAACTTGTTAGAAATGCAGAGTATCAGGCACCACCTCAGACCTACTGGATTAGAATCCACATTTACTTTATTGAAATATGGTTGATTTACAATATTGTGTTCGTTTCAGGTATACAGCAAAGTGATTCAATTATACATACGTGTTTATTTTTCAGATTCTTTTCCATTATACGTTATTACAAGATATTGAAGATAGTTCTCTGTGCTATGCTGTAAATCCTTGTTGCTAATCTAACATATAGTAGTTTGTATCTGTTAATCCCATATTGTTAATTATTCCCTCCCTCTCCTCCCTTTCCCCTTTGGTAACCATAAGTTTGTTTTCTGTGTCTGTGAGTCTGTTTCTATTTTGTTTATAGATTAATTTGTATTTTTTAGATTCCACCTACGAATGATATCATACAGTATTTGTCTTTCTCTGTTCTGCCTTCACTTAGTGTGATAATCTCTAGGTCCATCCATGTTGGTGCAAATGGCAATATTTCGTTCTTTTTTTATGGCTGAGTAACGCTTCCTTCTTAAACCAGTTGTCTGTTGATGGGCACTTAGGTTGCTTCCAAGCCTTGGCTATTAAAATGGTTCTGCTGTGAACATTGGGGTGCATGTATCTTTTGGAATTAGTTTTCATCTTTGCTGGATATATGCTCAGGAGTGGGATAGAATCCACATTTTTAACAAGAGCCGCAGGTGATTCCTATGCACCTAGGAAAGAACTGATCTGTGGTATAGCTCCTGTAGGATGAACTGCTACCACCTGACTAAACGTGCCTCCCAGTCTTAGCTATGTCATTAGTTTTTCAACGTCTTATCCCTACTGATGTAATTACTACAAACCTGTGTTGGTTGTTTCCTTCTGACAGTATGAACTATGATGAACAACCCATGATCCTGCAGGAACCCAGAAACTCACTGTGTATGTTTGAGATTTGTTGTTTCTTGAGCTATCTCTTTGGCAAGGCCTTTCCAACTGTGTCCCCCTACCAAAGAAATACTTCTTGAGTAGGCTTTTTCCAGTTTTATTGAGATATGATTGACATACAGCACTGTATAAGTTTAAGGTGTACAGCATAATTATTTGACTTACATATACATCATGAAATGCTTACCACAATAAGTTTAATGAACGTTCATCCATCGTCGCATATAGATAAAAACTTAAATAGAATATATAAATTTTTTTCCTTGTGATGAGAACTCTTAGGATTTACTCTCTTAAAAACTTTTATATATATCATACAGCAGTGTTAATTATATTTATGATATTGTCCATTGCATCCCTAGTACTTATTTATCTTATAACTGGAAGTTGGTACCTTTTGGCCACCCTCATTCAGTCTCCCTTCCCCCAAACCCCCGCCTCTGGTAATACCAAATCTGATCTCTTTTCAGCATGCTTTTTGTCAGGATCTTATGTGGTCGTGGATGAGAGGCAGGCTAAGTCCAGGGTGAATGAGGACCACAACACTATATTTCAGGTGCTTAAGGTAATGCTCGCCCATAGTAGGTAACCACGGGCGAAGTGTTGAAAGTGGATCAGGCTGGGTGAACTAACTCTACCCCAGGGTTTGTGTAGTAGATGGAGCCAGCAGCTGTGGTCTGGACAGTGACAAGTGACCGGCCTTATTGCCAGATGCCCATCCCTCTAGGAGCAGGACTCCAGCCAGTGACTCAAAGTCCAGAAGTCAGGTCCAGCCTTTGCAGGGAGAGGGCTGTTAAGACACACATGATGTCAGGGCCTCAGTCAAGGCTGCCTAGGTTCAAGGTGAGGGCTCCAGCTCCAAAGGGAAGAAACTGAACATCAACTTGGAGACCCAGGTGGAAAGGCCCTTCTTCATAAGCAGGGCAGTAGAAAGACCGTGGGTTCTAGACTCTAACCTGAGTCGGGATCACAGGCCTGCCTATTCCTAGTTGTGTGACCTTAATTAACTAACCTCAGATGGTCCTCCTAGTCAAATGAGACTGCATGTAAAGGGTCTTATAGAGGGATTCAAATAGTAGATGCTTAATTAAATGGTAGTTGCTAATATGTTTTTTATAATTAGAGGCACATAGACCTCAGGGCTGTTCAGGTTCTTTGAATTCCCAAGGTTAGAGCAGCAAGGCTAATTCTGACCTGATTGGTTGGAGAGTTGGGTATCTAGTGTACTTCTTGGTTGGCCAGGATCTGGGCAGAATGGAGCATATGTGCTCAAAGTACAGGTGCTTATAGTTAGATTTATTGGAGAAGGTGATTATAGTGGTTCAAGCCAATTGGCCGCACTAAAAAAAGTCACTGAGAAGTGTGGGGTACTGGTAGTCAGGAAGGCTAGATTCTACACTTAGGCTGCTGTTGAGTTCTGTGTCTTTTGGTAAGTAGGCATATTACTGTGGACCTCAGGCTCTTCTTCTGTAAATAGGAGAATTGAAATTAGATACCCCTGCAGATAATGGCAATTCAAATTCTTCAGGTGTTTCTAGTACAATGGGCACTTTAATGGGAGTTCCCTGTGTTTGATTAATGAGTGTAATTTTCATGATTGTATGTAGCCTATGTAAGTATGGCTACTTATAGACTTACATAAATTCAAGTGCAGCCTACCATATAAACTCAGGTTTTTAGGCACTCAGTGAGCTTGAGCCATGGTGATGAGGGAGATAGACTAAGGCTAAAAGTCAAAGTTGAGTCTCATCCCTGCTCTTAAACCTTGGAAGGACCTGTTACAGAATCTCAAGATTTCAGTAGCATCTGGACTGAAAGGGACTGTTAATCCCTTTCTGAACCAAGATCCTACAGGTGAAGGTTTCAGTCTGAAAGCAGACTGAAGTGTTGGGTTTTTTTTTTCTAAATAACTCTTAGATGTATAACATCCTTTTTCATGAGTAGGCTCTTTCTGTATGGTATCTATTTTGCTAGTGAACTTGCCTTGCTTATGTGAGTACCAGAACCCTGTGCCAATGGAAGAAGACCAGATGTCACCCAGGGACCAGATGGGGGTCTTTCAGGTCTCCTGGAGTCCTATGTGTTTTCCTGTGGCTGCTATTGAGATGTTTGGTTAGTGGTTCTCATTCAAGTTGTGCATAAGTATCATCTGAAGGGCTTGTTGAACTTCAAGACCCCATCCTCAGATTGTGTGGATCTGGAGTAGAGTCTGAAAATTTGCATTTCCAGCAAGCTCCCAGGTGATACTATGTTGGTGTGTGGACCCAGTTTCAGTACTGTGGACCCAGTTTGAGTAACACAGCAGTAGACTGCTTCCATTACATCATTTTCTGTAGTGTGATTATCGTCCCACATTTAGTGACACTCAGTCAAAATTGGTCACCTTTCCTTTTCCCTTACCTATCTTCCCTAAGGTAAAGGAAGAAATGGCCAAGGTGACCCTCCTGTCAGCCTAGAGTGGATTTATCCCTTACTCCGAAGACCTCATGGCTTGGATGCCTTTCTGGCTAAGGCAGTTTTGATCATGGAAAATAAAGAGGCTTCTTTATGCCCAAGCTTAGGAGTCTCTCCTTTTAACATCCTGGGGGCTGGGTGAAAGCTAGACAACACAGCCACCAGATGTTTGCTTGATTTGTTGCTCAAGTCTTGAATCCCTTTGTTGGAAACCAGAGTAGAAAACAAAAGCAAAAGTGACAAATGTTAAACTTGAGTCTCGTAGACTTTTTTTCCCTCCCAGCTGGCTTCTTCACCTTGTTGTATAGCCTGCTGTACACCAGTGAGATGTCACTGGTGAGATGGGTTCAAAGGCTACAGAATATTCCATGGTGGGGCAAATATTCTCCCTAAATCTAAGCCATGAATCGTCACAGCAGCTGTTCTAATATACTTTGGGAAGATTCCTCACTGCCTCTTGGTCCTGAGTAGAATCCCAAAGCAAAAAACCCGGGTCCTAGACAAACACAGCTTTTTGAATAGCTGTGTGACCTTGGACTGGTTTCTTCACCTTTCTGGCCCCTTTTTTTCTCCATACATTCTGGGTCTAATCCTAAGCCTGGGAGTTAGACTTCTTGTCTCAGCCAGACAGGTAGGAGATGGGGTGCAGCGTGATCTGTTTGCTGGTGGTTTGTAAATCTCAGGCTTAAGGTATTGTTTAGCCTCACTGTCTTGGTCAGGGGCTGTTAAGGGCTAAGGGTCCCTTTGTATGGAAGAAGCAGGAAGCCTGAGGCCCTGTCTGCCTGGGACAGTGGGGAGCTAGTTCAAATACCTACAGTGGTGAGCAAGTGATACATAAACAAGGGAAGTGGGGAAGGAGTGAGGACTCTGGTCAGTGGGAGAGCATGTGCTGTGTCTGGAGAGGACAGCAGTCAGGAGCCCCAGAAGACTGGTGGCCTGTAAGAGTGTAGCCTGGAGCTGCCAGATTTTCAGAAGCCAAAACTGGGAGATTCCTCCCCCACGCCCTAGTGTGACATAAGTATCTTGAAAAGTTGTCAAATGTTTTAAATACCTCTTTAGGTTGAATTTGGCCTGCAAAGGCCCTATTTTGACTTCCAGACTATGGCAAATTGAGCCAAGGAATGAACAACTGAGTTTATTGGCTATTGATAACCATTTATCAGTATGGATTTCTATTGTTTCAGAGGCTTTTGATCCAATTCCCCAGCTTGGCTTTACTTATGTTTTAAGCAACAGATAGTGATTCAACAACAGGTATTTTAATGAACATTAAAATAGAACTCAGGGTTCTGCTTCAAGCTTTGTGCAGAAATGGATCTAGATATGTATATTCTATATTGGGTACTCTCTCACTCCACTTTTTCTGCTAACAGTTACATTAAAATGAAATAATTTAACCCATGGATACTGATGGCATATGGTATTAATACAAATCTATGACACTAATTTAAGCATAGGAAAGTGAAGAGTGAACACCACTGGTTGAACAACAATGAGTAAATCTAGTGAATTGCTGTGAGTCTAAATTCTAGCGGCTGCTACTTTCCTCCAGAGATAATGTTGACTCATTCTTCCAAAACACTTAAAAGGGAGGTAAGGGGTAAAGAGAAAGCAAAATACAAACTTCAACTGAATGAAAGATACATTAAAAAGCAAGTGTTGCTCTCTTTACTCCTCTACTACTCTTTGCGTTGTCTTTGCTGCTCTGGGGCCCTGTAGCCTGAAAAGGGAAGAAGATTAAATATTTTCACATTTGTGTGTAAAGGCTGTTAAATAATATGGAAATCTCCAGAATACGCAGCAGAGACATGTTAAAGCCCAGTAACTCATCACAAGTTACTAGCTAAGGATTTGAACACTTCCTTACTTATCCTTAAGGACTCTAACACCAAAACCCACAAATGTCAGCATAAGTGGGTCATATTATACATTTATTAAATCAGTGGCCAAGTGATAATACTTTTTACAACTCTAAATGTTTTTAATGATCAGAATCTGTTCTTATGGTCTGTATTTTCTTTTTCTTTTTTTGTGGGTGTAACTCAATTTACAAAGTGTAGAGAAGTTTTGAAAATAAAATCCCCATTTAAAAAAAAAAAAGGACTGAATACTTAAGACCGGAAGAGGCCAGAACTCTAAGTTTACAAAAGTATGTACTTAAAACTCTTCTCTGCCAGGCAGAACCACTAGCTGGCTAGGGCCACCAGGATCTGTATGTTCTGACTGTCTTGATGCCACGTAACTGGGTGCTGGGGGAGCTACGGGATTGCCTATCTGATCTTGAAAGACTTCCGTCGCCTTGAGCCAGCCTTGCTAGAGAATACTATGTAACTACATGTGACAGCTATACCCTTCCCAAAGGCATCCTGAATCAACCATAAGGCGTTTTGCAGCATTTACTGTCTTCCTTAGACTTCTGAGCTACTGTATCCCTGTGTTTTGGTATTGAATTCTGCTTATTCCAAAAGCTCAGACATCATCTAAGTAGTTGATACTACTTTCTTTTTTTTTTTTAATTAATTAATTAATTTATTTATTTTTGTCTGTGTTGGGTCTTCGTTTCTGTGCGAGGGCTTTCTCCAGTTGCGGCAAGCGGGGGCCACTCTTCATCGCAGTGCGCGGGCCTCTCACTATCACGGCCTCTCTTGTGGAGCACAGGCTCCAGACGCGCAGGCTCAGTAGTTGTGGCTCATGGGCCCAGTTGCTCCGCGGCATGTGGGTTCCTCCCAGACCAGGGCTCGAACCCGTGTCCCCTGCATTGGCAGGCAGACTCTCAACCACTGTGCCACCAGGGAAGCCCGATACTACTTTCTAAAGAAGGTTTACTTTATCCTGTTCCAAGTCCTCCTCTAATTGTTAGGACCTACGATTCATGTCTTAAAATTATTTTGGTTCTAAGGACTTTTTAAACAAGTCTTCACTAACTAAAATCACCTGTTCCTTGTCATTCTAGAAAGTTCTTTATCTTGCCCTTCAAACAAATCTACGTCTGTCTGTAGCTGGCTGGTCATATACAGTGAATTAGATGGAGACTGAAATACGCCTGCTGCTTTGCTCCTCAAACAAAACCCCCAAAATGCTCCACCTCAAGCTAGTTTCTTCTCCGACCAAACTATGGATTTTGACTCCTTTCATTCACTAAACCTCTTAGGCTTTAACCTCTCTGAGCTCCATGCTGCTTGTTTACCGTAGCCCATCCTCCGATGGACAGAGCCCAGTGTGAATGGGCCATCTGGTGATAGATTCTTGGAGCTCCAGTATCGGAGCACATAGTTGGCCTTACTCTCAGACTCCTGACTATATCTCTACTTTCGACTCCAGAGAGTAAGTCCAATAATAAGTGTTAGATAAGTTTTATTTGTTCACAGAGCTCTATAGGCCACCAGATGATGGAGAGCAGACATTTGCCTCATACTTTTAAAGTCATAGTGGTCCCTCCTGTGGTTCCTCCTCTCAGCTAGTCTGTGAAGACCAAGACTATTCTGAGGGCAGGTGTAAAGAGAAATCAATTAGCTTACGGTTTCAAAATAACCATAGGGGCTTCCCTGGTGGCGCAGTGGTTGAGAATCTGCCTGCTAATGCAGGGGACACGGGTTCGCGCCCTGGTCTGGGAAGATCCCACATGCCGCGGACCAACTAGGCCCGTGAGCCACAACTACTGAGCCTGCGCGTCTGGAGCCTGTGCTCCGCAACAAGAGAGGCCACGATTGTGAGAGGCCCGCGCACCGCGATGAAGAGTGGCCCCCGCTTGCCGCAACTACAGAAAGCCCTAGCACAGAAACGAAGACCCAACATAGCAATCAATCAATCAATAAATAAATCTTAAAAAAAAAAAAAATAACCATAAACTATTTTTCCCTTAAAAATTGAAGAAGTCTTATGTCAGGGAGATGTAGGACGTAGAAAAGTAGGCCTCCTATGTATCCTGAGTACTAATGGGAATATAAATTAATATAACTTACCTAGAAAGAAATCTGGCAGTTATCCTATCTACTCCCTTTCCACGAACATGTCATAAGGAAAATTATGTTAATGCCAATAAAAGTAGTACATAACTAATTTTATTATAGATAATAAGAAATGAGCAACGAACAAATAGAACAGTTACTCTAGTATTCTGTGGAGTACTAGGTACTCATTAAGAATCATATTTTGAAAATATTTGGGGAAAACGTTATTGCAAAAAAGGAAGATAGAAAAGTAGAGCATGATCCTAGCTTTATAAAAACATGGAGCATTTTTTTCTTTTTCTCATAGGTTGTTATTGGGTAATAGGATTGGGGTCCTCTGTCTTGTCATCTATGTTGACTACACTTTTTGTTGCTTTTAGAATCAGAAAGTTAAAAAATTTATTAAATGATCTGATGCCTTGACTGAAGCTGTTACTGTCAGGGCAGGTGAATGAATATAGCCTTGCATTGTTGCTACTCCACAGCCTGGGAGCGATGGTTCAGTTATAGTGTCTAAAACCTGGCATATGTGGGTTTGACTTGGCCTGGTGTCACCATGAAGGGAAGTGATTACAGAACAGTGGAAGTATAAATGGGAGGTGGCATCAAAGACTTCAGGGGGGCGGTTCTGGTTTTAGAACTGTACTCAGTATCTAAAGACTGCTTCCTTCATTTCTCTATGCTGTGATCCTTGTGTTTACCTGTTTTTTAATTCATGTTCCATGTTTCTAAGTACTTTTTCCCCCCCTATACCAGACTAGACCCTCTGTCTTGACAGGAACTACCTATTGTGAAATGCCTAGGACTTAGTCTATCATGAATGACTAGCTGTTGTATACCGGTGGTTTGTGGTAGGGTTACAAGACCTCATCTATTAGGAGATGAGGTTACCAAGACTTGAATGATTTGTTTACATCCCATCAAAGCCAGCTGTTGTTCAGGATGAGCCTCCACGCTCAGAGGATGGTTGAACATCTAAAGAGGTAGTCAAGCAGAAGCACCATTATATGACAAGCTAATTCTTAGAGGTCACTTGCTAATGTATTTAATCTCACATTCCTTTAATTTGCTTTATTAATAATCTCATATTACTAAGGGGATATGTAAATTTCACAGTGTTGCTAGATAAAATACAGGACACCTGGTTATATTTACATTTCAGATAAACAACAAACAACTTCAATAAATTTTCGGTGAGAATGTATCAAGTGTGTTCCAGTATAAGTATGCCTCAAATACTGCGTGTGACAGATATATACAAATTATTTATCTGAAATTCAAACGTAACTGGTTATCTTATATTTTCACTAGTTAAATCTGTCCTAAACTTTGGGTAACTTATTTTGCTTAAAAAGTAGCAAATGCAAAACTTGAAAGTAGTTCTGATAGAGTTCAAAGCTTGTTCTCTTCACCTTGTATGCTGTTGCCCTTTTACTCCAGTTGTGTGGATTTGGTCAATGTGGGAGAGGCTGAAGCTTGGCATGTGAGTGTCCAGAGCTCAGCAGATACTGGGTTTATGCCAGCAAGATTACCCTGCAACTAATGAAGTCCTAACGGACTCATTCAGGGTTGTCTGTGGGCCTTGGAGGCGGGTGTCTGTTCAGGTTGACATCTTGAACCTTATTTAGGTTTCTGTACCCTAGGTTTGTCATTTGCTGTCCCTAACCTTCATTTTTAAATTCATTGAGGTCATTTATATACCGTAAAATTTACCCATTTTAAGTGCACAATTCAATGCCTTTTAGTAAAACTGAGTTGCGTGATCATAACCACAGCTTTAGAGGTTAGAGAAATGCCTTAAATGACCCTGTTCATAGTTGATGATGAAAAACCAAGGTGATAGTCATATAATGGCCTTTATGGTCCTTAAAAGCTGGCTTTGTTATAACCCATTGGACTGGGGGGTGAGGAGGGTCACAGATAGCAGAGGGAGCTGAGGCATCAGATCTGACGTCCTACAGGCATACTCAGCTGTTTAGGAAGTTGGAGTTTCAGAGAAGACGACATAGAACGTGAACCATATGCTACCAAACTGCAGTAAAAATGGGTTGTGAAATAGTGGAAGCAATGCAAGTGTTCACCAACTGGTGATTAGTTAAATGAGGTAAATTGACACAATGGCATATTATTCAGCAATAAACTGGAACAAGCTACTGAGGCGTGCTGAAACATGGATAAACCTCAAACATTATTCGAAGTGAAAGAAGCTAGACACAAGAGGCCACATATTATATAATTCTATTTATATGAAATGTCCAGAAAAGGTAAATCTATAGACAGAAAGTAGACTAGTAGTTGCTTAGGCATGGGGGTGAGGGAAGTGGAGGGAATAAATGTAAATGGCCAAGAGATTTTATTGAAGGGATGGAAATCTTCTAGAACTGAGTTGTGATTGTTGCTGATACCTCAATGAAGTTATCTCATTGGGGTGGAATATCTCTTAAATCTTGGTCCAAAGCTTGTCTGTTTAAATTCAGGTTAGATATGCTTGTAATAAAATCTGGTTTTTTTGTGGTAGTGAAATCTTGTAGTAAACTGTAAACTAAGGGGTCATGAAGTGAATCTTACAGGTCTTGTTTGCTACAGTGATTTTTTTTCTCACCAAGGTGACTTAAGGAGCTGGACTTAGGTGACAAACACCTAGGGCTGAGAGGCATAAATGGGAGTCTTGGTACAGCCATTGACTGGCTGTGCGGCTGCACAGGTCACTTAACCTCACTTAGTCTCAGCAAAACAATACAGGCTTTTTGGGGAGACTACGTGCTTTAATATATATGAAAGCACACTGCAAACTATAAACTTTTGCAAGACTGAGCCATCTTAATATGGCCAAGAGTGAGTTTACCTCATCCAACTGTGGTTAGAACCTTCTTTTTTTATTAAAAGAACTAAATTTGAAGAAAAACATGAGCTGTTTTAACCATTAGAACTCTGATGTTGTAAAGTTAATCCCTCTAAGACTCCATTTTGTTCTGCTCAAGAAAGCAAGTCAACTTGGTTTCAAGGCTTTTGCTGTATTCAAGTGACTGTGATTGTGTTGTCTCGTTGCTCTCTTCAAGTGTGACAAACACATCACACACAATAAAGCACTTAAAACTATTTTCTGAGATGGGTGTTTTCAGGACATGATTTCATTGACATTTGGCAAGTGTCAATTCTCATGTTCAAGGAAATTGCCTTTAAGATAAGGATATGCATAATGACAGATTGGAAGGATATTGGCCCCAAAGGAATGGATGAGGATTAGCAAAATGCATTTTTCATAAAAATAATTTGTATTCATATAATGACTGCCTTTATATTTTGAAGCATTTATAGGTGAACTTTTTTCTATGACTGACAGAGACAGGTGGAGAGATTTTATAATTTCTGATAAATGAAAATTTACTGTTCTCTACACTGCCTGCATCTAAGACTGTTTCTTAGTTTTTGCTAGTTGAATAAAACATGACTTCTTTTACCATGAAAATCCTCAAGTATTTGAAAAGTTTTTTCAATTCTGAAACTAATTTTATGTATGGGCCAAAAAACCTGGAATTAGGCCAAATATAAGCCCCAAACTGAGTCACCCAGAGGAGGCCACTGGAGGAACTGTCTTGTGTGACTTGTGTAACCAGTGTGGAGGTAATCATAGACCAAATACAGCATAGTTATAAAGAGATGGAAAATAGCTTCTAACCTATCACAGGCTTTTCAAAAGCAGGACTGGTATAGGGACTAATAGTTGAAGAAATAACTGAAGGTTACAATTCTTTCCGAGTTTTGAGCAGGACTTTAAAAAATATCTACACCCACTGGAATAAAACTTCAAAACATCTCAGATGAAAATAGCACAAAAGCTACCAGAGGGGGGAAAGACATTATCTACAAAGGGATAATTGACAACAAACAACAGTAAATCTTTGTATTCCAGTGGGATTTGGAGGAAAAGTATGGTCAGATTTCTTGCCTTGTGGTACAGAGATAGGTAATGTTTAACTTAATATTCAGTAGAAAAACAAATTCAAGTATGTACCTTTTAAAACTTTGTCACCACTTAAAGTAAAGAAAGAGACTGTGGCTATTAGCTAGTAGGAGGGAGAAAAACATGAAGAAAAAATGGTGTCAGTTAAAGTGAAGGCAGGAAAATAGAAATGAAGGGAAAGCACAGTAAATTAAAAGGTGGTAGAATTGAGTTCAAATGTAGTAATCACAAAAATGCAAGTGGACTGAGATCCTCAGCTAAGAGTCTCAGACTAGAATATAAAGTCCAATGATATGCAGTTTACAAGAGAAGATGTAAAAGTAAGGGTAAGCTTGGGGTTAAGATAAACCAGGAAAATATTAACCCGAAGAAAACTTAGATTAATCAGAAAATACGATTACAGGAACAAAAACATTAAAAGGCACAAAGGGGGACATTTAGAAATGACAGGACTAATTCATGAAATGCAGCAGTCACAAACGTAAGTAGACTTTACAACAGAGCCTCAAAATATGACAGAATTTTGTACCTAACAATATGCGTTCTTCAGAGTCTACATAGGATGCTCTAAGAAACAGACCATAGACAAGGCTAAAATCTTAAGTCTGAACAAATTCCTAAAACTAATATCCAATAGGCCATTTTTCAGCTCAAAATAAATAAAATAGCAGTTTAACTTCACACATCTGAAAACAATTAGAAGTGAGGATGGTTTTAACTCCAATAAATATTACTCCTCTAAACTCAAGTATTTAGAAGGGTAGTAAAAGCCCTGTATTTCATAACTTACGGAATACAGCCAAAGAAATTTTAAGAGGGAAGTTCATGGTCTTTATTTTTTTTTAAATAACCTTTAAAAATTTTTTTTTAAAAATATTTTATTTTTGGCTGCATCGGGTCTTAGTTGCAGCACGTGGGCTCAGCAGTTGTGTCATGCAGGCTTAGTTGCCTCGTGGCGTGTGGGATCTTAGTTCCCTGACCAGGGATGGAACCAGCATCCCCTGCATTTGGAAGGTGGATTCTTAACCATTGGACCACCAGGGAAGTCTCGGTTCATGGTCTTCTCTTAAAACAAGTAAGTTTTAAGATACAACTCTAGAAAACTGGTAAAAGAAAAACAGTAAAGCCAAAGTGAGGAAGTAAATACAGAAAACAATATGAATTAAAAAAATCATTTTAGATGTATACAACCAAAAGCTAAATCTTCAGAAAAAATGATACAGGCGAATCTCAGGCAAGAGTGATCTAGAAAATTAGAAAAAAAAATATTTGGAATGAAAAACCGTGGCATAACTCATAGCAACAACAGAAATCTAAATTACTTAGAGAAATTGGTCAATGAACTTAAACCTGGACAATTAGGGATTTTCTAGAAATAAGCATATATACACTGTGTATGTACATACATGTACACACATACACAATCTTGACTCAGAAGTAGCAAGCTTCAGTAACAAGTCATTAAAACAGATTTAAAATACTTATCTCCCTCAAAACTCAAGGACTAGAGAATTAAGAGTGAAGTTTTACCGTAATTTAAGAGAACAGATAACTCATTTCTTCAGGATTTGCTGTAGAACATATTTAAAGGAAAATTCATAAAACTCACTTTATATGACTGTAACTAAAGCCAATGGGTCAACCAGAAACCATAGGCCAATATCACTTAGGAACACTGATATAAAAACTCCAATAAAAAATTGGATAAATAGCAAAGCTGTAAAATCAAGTGGGAATTTATACCAGGAATGCTAGAATCTTCAACATAGAAGCTATCAGTGAGTTCACTACATTAGCAAATTAAAAGAAAACAGGTGTATATGTTTATCCCAGTCAATGGCAAAAAAGGATAAAAATTTGAAAAGTCATTAGTGACAAATCTCGTAAATAGAAACAAAATGAGCAAACATCATAATTGATGCTGACATTTAAGAAGTATTCCCATTGAGGCTGGGATTGGGACATGATGAGAATGTCTCCATTTTTCCTACTTAATATTGTACTGGAGGTCTTACAATTTAATAAAACAGGGCAAAAAGAAGTAGAAGGACTTAAGAGAAGCCCAAACTTTGATTACAGATCTTTCTTGGTTTACAGTGGGGTTACATCTTGATAAGTTTATCTTAGGGTGAAAATACCGTTAAGTCGAAAATGCAGTGAATATACCTAACCTACTGAACATCATAACTTAGCCTAGCCTACCTCAAACGTGCTGAGAACACTTGCATTAACCTACAGTTGAACCATTATAAGTCGGGGACCCACTGTATTTGCAGACTGTTAATAAAAAAAAATCTAAGAGGATAAACCCATACTATAAAACTAATAATAGTTAAGGTAAGTTTCTTGAGATAAGAACAGTATAAAAAATAATAGTGTACTCATATACCAGCAGTAACCAATGAAAGAAAAAAGATCCTTTTCGGTATAACAGAAATACAAATCTGGTAAAACTACAAACCTGGTAGAACTACAAATGCAATAAAATACATGGAAGATCTTTAAGGAAAAATAAACTTTATTGAAGGAGATAAAAATCTAAATAAATGCAAGTACAAGCAAATCTAAATAAATGCAGGTACAAGCAACATTACTCAGTTGGAACACTCACTGTTGTTAAAGATGTCAATTCTCCACAGATTAATCTATGAATTCATTGTAATACCGAAAATCCCACTGAGCTTTTTAATTGAACTCAACCAAACAGATTCTGAAATCCTTCTAGGATAGTAAATGAACAGAAAAGATGTTTGTGAAAGGAACTTACCAAACATTAGGACGTATTGTGCAGCTGTAGTAATTAGCATAGCATACTGTTGGTGCAGGAAGAGACAAATAGATCATAGAATCTAGAAAGAAATGGAAAATTGTTCTATGAGGGAGGTGACATGGTAAATCAAAGGAGAAATGATGGGTCATTCAGTAAATCACGCTGGGAAAATTACTTTCATATGAAAAAATAGATTGCCTCAAAAATTCATAAATTGTTCATAAAAATCCAGATGAATTAAATGTTTAAGTTAAAGAACCTTTAGAATATTCACAAGAAATTGTAGAATCATCTTTATGACCACGGAGAGTGGAAGAATTTTAATAGTACAATTTACTAAAAGCACAAAGCATGGAAGAAGCATAAATTCAACTACATCAACATAAACTTTTGTAAGTCGAAGGACACTATTACACACAAAATTCACAGGCAACAGATGGGGAGAAGATACTTTTTAACCTATGTAACAAAGGATTAGTATCCAAAATGCATTAAGAACCACTATACCTCAATAAAAGGAAGAAAATGTAATAGAAACATGAGCAAACACTGTACAGAGGGAATTCAGAGAAATTCAGGTGTTTAATCCAATATGTAAAAAAATTCATCTTCACTATTAACCAGTCAACTGTCATTTCTTCATCAGAATGACCAAACTATTAAGTGTGAAAATACTGAGGATATGAGGAAAAGGGTCCTCTGAGGTACACTGCTGGTGAGAGTGTGAATTGGTAGAGCTACCTTGGAAAGGTTTTTGCCAGCATGAGTTACAAGTATAAAATACTTGTACCCTAATGACATAGAAGTTCCACCTCGAAGTGTATGCCCTACACATTCAAACCGGTGCACAAGGAGGGACCAAGGAAGGATGTTAATCTCAGGCCCATTTATACGAATAAAATAGGAAACTCCATAAATCTCTGTGGAGAGAAAAAAAAATGCACTGTCTTTACAAAATGGAGTAACAAACTGTGGTTAAAGGGTAAAGAAGTAGATCTCTCCGTACAATCAGTGTGGTCAGATGCCCAAAAGACATGCTTTACAGTGAACTCATAGTAATGGTTGCTCAGTGAAAGGGGAGTTAATGGATGTGACTGAGGCTGGAGGGCCAAGAGGATTTTGCATCTGTGTGTTTAAAAGAGGGTATGTATGAGTATAATTTTGGCAAGGTGAAAATACATATGCTTAGAAAATGTAAAGTGAAAACTAGATTGAATTTACAAATTGCTTTTCCTTGCATTGTGTCATTTGAGCTCTACACTGCCCTTTAGAAATAAACATTAATTACCAACTTATATGGGAAATGAATGTATAACAAAGGAAAGAATATACAGTGGGGAAAAACAGCCTCTTCAATAAATGGTGTTGAGAAAACTGGACAGCTACATGCAAAAGAATCAAACTGGACTACTTTCTCATATGATACACAGAAATAAACTCAAAATGGATTAAAGACTTAAGTGTAAGACTTGAAAGGATGAAGCTTCTAGAAGAAAACATAGGCAGTATGCTCTCTGACGTGGGTCTTAGTAATATTTTGGGGGGGTATGTGGCCTCTGGCAAGGGAAACAAAAGCAAAAATAAACAAGTGGAACTATACCAAACTAAGAAGCTTAAAAAAATTTTTTTTTTGAAATGTAGTTGATTTATTACAATGTGTTAGTTTCCGGTGTACAGCAAAGTGATTTGGTTATACATAGATGTAAAATATATATTTATGTATCTATGTATAACCAAATAAAGAATTCCTTAAAATTATAATGCATTTAAAATGATTTTGACTAGGAAGAAGTTCTCTATAATAGTACATTGAACAAAGAACTTTGAACTGAAAGAAAAAGGGCAGAATTAAGTGAATTTAGAGTTTGGTAATGTTTCATTGGACCATATACCTACATATAATCTCACTTCTTTTGTGAATAAGGGAAATATTTTGACTCCACAGTTTTCCATAGTCTATTAACATATCAATTTTTAGACTCAAGAAAATATTTTAAGAGAAAATAAATATTGGTACATGAGTTTCTTATTATAAGTGTCCTAATGAAAGATTTTTCATCTATAATATTTGACAGAGACAAGTGGCCAGAAAATGTTTGGAATGAGAAAATAATTCACCAGCTATGAGTTCAATTAAATATAATTTTTATTTCCATTTAAATGACCACTTACGATACATGGAAAAAGTTATATATAATCAGTAACACGAGCCAAGACTTGTCAATGAGTAATACATGACACCTTATAAATTCGAAAGAAGTATATTTAATGAAAAGAATATGAAATTCATTTCAGAGTAGAGGTAAGTACTGTATTAGTATCCTGCACAAAGTAATTAAAATATGCTGTCTCATGAATAAAGTCACAGAAAATGAGAGAGAAATTGTAAGATATAACCTGGGGTGATAAATGAAGAATTGAGATGTTTTTGAACAAATTATATGCCTTAGTTATTTACAGGGGATATTTTGAGACATATAATACATATGGATTATCTGAGAGGGGAAGTTAGTTTTTGCTGAGTAACTCATTTGCTAAGATGTATTAATGAGTTCAAGTAACTTTTTTGAGTGGCAGTGCTGTTCATGGAGTGGAATTGGAGGGCAAAGGTGAACAATATAGGGTCCTTCAGTCCCACAGAAAGCTCAAACCTAGCAGGGGAAATTCTTGTAGATGCAAATGGTCATAATTCAATGTGTTAAACATAAATCCCCTGACTTCCCCACTTCAAAGCAAAACAAATAAGTGAAAGCCAACTTGGGAGCATCCATTTTAATCAAAGCCCCAATTCCTTAGTTTGGCATTTCAGACCCTTCTCATATATCTGTTCAGTTTCTTTCCCAGCACCCCACTCTTTCTCCCACGGCCCCTCCTCCTTTTTGGCCTCCCCCTCAACATGCAGCCTCTTCTTTAGCCACGGTAATCCTATCATTCCCTGAACTTAACACTCTCTTTTCATACATGAATGACTTTGCCTGTTCTCTCCACCCAACTGCCATCCAGTGAGTGCCTATGGTTCTTTCAAGCCTCAACTCAAACCTCATCTTCTCTGAAGCCTTCCCTGACTATTCATCTTGGTTACAGCAAGAATCTCCTTAAATTATAATTTTTAGTTTGCTTGTCAGATATCTCCACTAGGTTGCGAATCCAGGAGGGTAGAAGTTATATTCATTTTCTATCACTGTTCAACAGTGTTTGGAATACATTTAGAGTTTACTAAATGCTTGCTGAAAGAATAAATGGAGTGAAATAATGGAGTGCACAGAGGGGTTAGGATAAATTCTGTCAAGCTTCTTGCCCAAGAGCATTCAGCCGGTGCTTGTACTCCCTAAAAGTTCTCTCTCGGCTGAGGATCAAGATAATGGATTTGGTGTCACTCTGTGGGAATAGGTGTCAAAAACTGAAGGGTTTAAGATTTTTCCCTGCTTGCAACCTAAGAAGTGAGCCTGCCATAGTTTCATGGATGCCAAAGGAAACATCAGGCTCCTTGGCCAGAGACAAAGGACTTCATTACTCATGGTACAGTTGTCAGTATGAGCTTCATGTTTGTACCAGTTCCCCCAAGTCCCAAAGAAGTGACACAGAAGTGGGCCCGGGTAGATGTTGCACACACAGTGGGTTTGCATCCCAGGTTAGGAGCCCTGAACAAACAAAGCAAAATTTTTGAAAGGGAGCTGTTAGCAAACTTGCCCAGCCTTTGCCCCAAAGGGAGATAATACCTTTATTATCCTAGAGAGCAAGGAGGTAGTCGCTATCTCTTATCTTCTAAGGCTGTCTGCTAAATAGTTCCAGGGCTAGGGTGAGGCAAGTGAGGTGCCTATGGCACAACATTTAAGGAGGTACTCGCTCAAGTGCTGACCCTACACTTGCGCAACCCTGAGAGCGAGTGTTCCTCTCAATTTGGAATCCTAGGTGCTATGTTATCCTCACTGGAGTCCTGGGTCTGTGATAGACAAACATCCCTGAAAAGATAGTGTGGAACAAAAGTTGTTAGTGCCTTTGCTCAGAGGACATGCCGGGATGCGAGATCCTCATGGAGAATTGTTTCCCAGCCATAAGAAATTCCCTAGTTACAAACACACGATGTTTAAATGCCTCTCTCACCTCTGAATCTGTTAACAGGTCCTCTGATGCTAATACATTAGAAATTGAGAAAGTCTTCAGTTTTCAAAGATATTTTAAGTTCCCATATAACTCAGCCATTCCACTCCCAGACATTTAAGAAAAATGAAAGTATATGTCCACACAAAGCCTTGTACATGAATATCCATAGCAGTTTTCTTTGCTGCTAGTAAAAAGTGGTCAAACCCCAAACATCCAGCAACAGGTGAATGGATAAGAAAAATATGGAATGTCCATATAATAGTACTCAGCAATATACAGGAATGAGCTATTGATACATTTAAGAACGTGGTGAATGAATGTCAAAATGACTGCTGAAGGAAAGAAGTCAAAAAAAATCTATCTCCATCTGTCTATACTATTTGATTCCATTTATGTAAAAACATAAATGGAAACTAATTTCTAGTGGCTGAAAGCAGATCAGTTAATTACATAAGAAACAGGACATTTTTCGAGGTGATGGAAATGTGCATAGTCTTGATGATTTTATGGGTATTTACACATCAGACGTTATCTTTGTACACTTTAAATATGGGCAGGTTATTGTATGTCAACCATACCTAAAGCAAACCCTTTAAAAAATTTATTTATTTATTTATTCTTGGTTACATTGGGTTTTCGTTGCTGTGCACGGGCTTTCTCTAGTTGCGGCCAGCGGGGGCTACTCTTCGTTGTAGTGCGTGGGCTTCTCATTGCGTTGGCTTCTTTTGTTGCGGAGCACGGGCTCTAGGCACGCAGGCTCAGTAGTTGTGGCTCGTGGGCTCTAGAGTGCAGGCTCAGTAGTTGTGGCGCACTGGCTTAGTTGCTCCGAGGCATGTGGAGTCTTCCCAGACCAGGACACGAACTCGTGTCCCCTGCATCGGCAGGCAGATTCTTAACCACTGCGCCACCAGGGAAGTCCAAGAAAACCCTTTTTAAAAGGATATCTTAGGTTCAGAAGTGGAGGGATAATAGATGTTTGACTTGCCCCTGGGTTCAGAGAAGAGGTATTTTACCTGCTTTCTGATGACTTCTTCCACATTGTCTGAACTTTCTCGATTTGCATCTGGAGTGAAATTCTTCAGAATTGAAAGATTATTTTATGTGAACAAGAGAGGCCGGAGCACAGGGGACCCATAAGGGGCTCTCAGTGATTCATAGCTGGTGTGAATCAGCAGTTAGAGTGCTTTTCTCCTAACGTGTAACCAAGATCACTGTATGGAAAAAAAGACCCTGTAGGGTAGGAGATGTAGATCACTTTGGCAATGTAGGAACATTGAAGACAGAGAGCAAGTCAGAGTTGCAGTTTAGGATGGCAGTAAAAAGCTGGTGTTCTAGAAAGCAGTAGAGAGGGAGATAGATGTGTTAAGATAGCTCATCAAAATAAGTTGCTACACGATGTAGGTACCTGATAATTATTTAATTGGTGGATGAATGGACAAACAGGTGAATATTGCTTAGGGCTGGCCTAGGGCAAAGGAAAGATGAGGAGATGCTCTTTGCATATCTAGGTAAGTAGATTGGATATTTTATGGAAAATATATTCTAACTTACAACTGACCAACAAAAACCTACGTGGACACCTGTCTGTTTGTAAATTGGAAGCTATGTCCTATATGTAATAATAAATATACATTGTGCCATGCTGTAGGACCTGTACCATTTGAAACCATGGGCATCCATCCATAAGAAATGCTCACTCTTCTTTTTTTTTTTAATATTTATTTAATTTATTTGGTTGCACCGGGTCTTAGTTGCGGCTTGCTGGCTCCTTTAGTTGCAGCATGTGGGCTCCCCAGCCGCGGCAGGCAGGCTCCTTAGTTGTGGCACGCATGTGGGATCCAGCTCCCCGACCAGGGATTGAACCCGGGTCCCCTGCATTGGGAGTGCAGAGTCTTAACCACTGTGCCACAAGGGAAGTCCCCCACTCTTCTTATGTATTAAGAAACAGTCACCTAAGTAATATTGAGAACACAAAAGCTAAGCTGGATTCTTGCTAGAAAATCAGTGCACAGTGGGTTTCAGAAAAGGGAGGAGTTCACTGTGAGTTGAACTTCACGGAGGAAGTTGAATATGAAATTGGTGTTGAAGGATGGATTGTAATTGGCAAATGTGAAGTGAGATGTATGAGGAGAAGAGTCTGGCTTGAGTTGAGGGAGCACATATGCAAAGGGTGGGTAGGCAGGTGTGGACCAAGTTAGTAAGGCTGTAGAAAGCCAGGCAGAAGTTTGGATTTTATCTAGTAGACAATTGGGAGCCTATGTAGGATGAATTCACTTGCAAGTAATACAAAAGTGACTTTCACAAATAAAGGTTTACTTTGCTTACATGATGAGATGCCCATTGCTGCTGTCAGGGAACCAGGCCTGAACACGTTGGCTTTCTGTTCTCATGCTTGCTACGTCATAGCCATAAGGTGGCTGCTATAGGTCCAGGCATCACTTCTACATTCATGTTGGGAAAATGGAAATGGTGATGCCAGCCAGCTGTCGTCTCATACCTGTCCCTTTTTAAAGGGATCAAAGGCTTTTCCGAAAGTCTGTGTCAGACTTGGTTTTGTTTCATTGGACAGAACTGGGCCTCATGCCTACCCTTGGGGGCAAAGGAAGCTGGGGAAGGAAGTATTGGGCTTTTCAGCCTCTCTAATGGAGATGTCAAGCTAGAAAGGGGTTAGTAATGGCTGCTGGGTTAGTTAATAAACACATGCTGCAGAGAAATTGTGGTTCTTGAACAGGAAAATGGAATGTTGAAAGCATATCTCCTACTCAAGCTTGTTCTCAGAAAAGTCTTAACTAGAGAAAAGAAAAATTGGAATGATTTAGATTATTCAGAAAATATTTACTCCCTTTTCCCTGCCACTGTGGACATATATTTCTCCATCTCACTGATGTTGGGTTTGGCCACACGATTGTCTTTGACCAATGGAATGTGGGTGTAAATGACAGTGCACTAGTTCTGAGTCTAAGCCTTAAGAAGCATCTTATGTTTTCACCTTATCTTTATTATGCTTCTGCCACTGCCCTGAAAACAGCATGCCATCCTAGTAGCCCACTGGCCACAGTACAATAAGAGATACATGGAACAGAATCATTCTGGTCAACCTGCAGCTTGAAGTAGAGCTAATCTAGCTGACCTTAGTCCTATGAGAATAAAGATGAATGGCCATGTTCTGTTCTACTGAGATTTTGTGGTCTTCTGTTGCACAGAAATAGTGATGGATATTACATCAAAGTCCTTAAATTAGTGATCTCTCTAAGGCATTCTGTTGTTCAAAATTCAAAATAATATTGATATAAGGCATTTGTTCTGTGCTCGCACATAAATGACAATTGATACAGTTTTCCCTGGTAGGAAGGTAGACTAAATATCATTATCTCCATTTTATACACTAGAAAATAGAATATCAGAGAGCTAAAATGATCTCCTTAAGCTCACTTGGCCAGTATTTGAGAGACCATTGCTCTCTTTGGCTCGAAGTCCTTTTTCTCCCCTTCTATACCAATTAATTTGGTCCTACGCTACAAAGCTGTCTGTTTGGGGTTATAATAGAGTTTTTAGGTCTTAGCCTGGGACTACCATGCCTGGAACATTGTAGACATTTAATTAGTATGTTGAATGACTGAATAAGGACTCAAGAAATATATCTGTAGTTAGAGGGTCAAAGCTTTCCTAATCTTTTCAAGTATAGAATGAATAGACGCTTACATTGTCAGACCTTCCCAGTTTTGCTCTGCCAATCAAAATGCATTCTGTTTTATGAGGGTTAAACTCAGCAAGTTGATTTTCACCCATGTCCTTATCACAACTTTAGGGAAGCAAAGAGACTACATTTGTCAGGGTATCAGGAGAAGACAGAGGGAGTATTACTGGCATAGAGAGTATGCCATATGTGCTTGGTATACAATTCTTTATATTTTCTATCACGCGTATCACTATAGCATTCAGGTAGACAGGAACAGTGGGATGCTTGGTAGTTGGGCCCTGGAGACCTTCTGAGTCATGTACATCGGCCTGTTTATATAACAGGCAGTAGTGAGATGAGAAAGGGAATGAAGACAGGCAAAGTTGGAACAGATAAAAGGAGGGAAAAAAAAAGACAAAGTAAAAATCCTCTTCTCTGAGGCAAGATCTCAGTAGAAATAGGGCAGACACCATTCAAAACATCATTTTCCCTCAGTTCTACCACTCAACTTCTAATTAAAATAAATCATTGAATATCATTCAAATAAATTCTAATTAAAATGCAAATAACAAAATAATTGCATTTTCTTCAATTTTATTATTTTAATTCTAATTAAAATAAACCAGCAAAATTGGCTGTGTGTAACTACTATCTTCCCAGTGTACTGAAAGCCCCACCAGGTCCAGGTATGTGCAAGGAGGATGAAACAAACTTGGTTGGGATGTATTCCTGGGGCAGTATTGTTAAGGGATATAGGAGGTGGTGTGTTTTGGGATTTCTGAGTACAAAGTACAGGTAGCTTCAGTGGCTTCCCATTATCCTTGGGGCGAAGGCTCAGTTTTTTGGCATGATACTCAAGATCTTTCACAATCTGACTCTAACTTTTCTAACCTCACTTCTGGGTACTTCCCTTACACTACAACACTCTAACAACAAATTTTGAAATACTTTTTTTGGAAACAAAGTTATTTAATAAGGAAACAAAGTTATTTAATAACTGTAGTTAATGCAACTTTGACATAAAAATTTCCCATTTGTAAATACAATTAAGTTTCCCAGCTCATCACTCCTTTCTTAGAATTATAAATCAATGCGCCTACTTTGTGGTACTTCCCAATAGAGGAAACAGAGTTTATTTCCCACTGCATTGATGTCAGGCCATGTGTCTTGCTTTGGACAGTGGAATATCAGCTGGTAGATGAGCAAAAGGTTTCAGTGTTCTCAGATAGGTTGGTTTGGTCTCTTGCAATTTTGCTAGAGAGAGAAGAACATGAGAAGAATATTTCACAAGTAGTTTCTGGCCCCAGAATGTTGAAGACACGTGTTACACACATGAACTTGATATGAAGCCTGGAGTCTAAATTGGGTCAGCCAAGCCTAGTGAAGAAATGCACCATACTCACAAACCCATAGGCAAGAAAAATAGATTTTTGTTATTGTAAGCTCCTGAAATTGAGGTTTGATCATGGTATTATACAATTCTGAACCATAGGAATTTTGCCTAATAATATAGATGGCAGATCCAAGCTTGCCTAAATATAATAATAAAATTCTTGGGCTTCCCTGGTGGCGCAGTGGTTGAGAGTCTGCCTGCCAATGCAGGGGACACGGGTTCGAGCCCTGGTCTGGGAGGATCCCACATGCCGCGGAGCGACTGGGCCCGTGAGCCACAACTGCTGAGCCTGAGCGTCTGGAGCCTCTGCTCCACAACAAGAGAGGCCGCGATGGTGAGAGGCCCGCGCACCGCGATGAAGAGTGGCCCCCACTCGCCGCAGCTGGAGAGAGCCCTCGCACAGAAACGAAGACCCAACACAGCCAAAAATAAAAATAATAAATTAATAATAAATTAAAAAATTAAAAAAAAAATTCTTATGCAGGCCTTTTTAGGGCCTCATTCTCAAGGGACACATTAAGTATCTCCTGTATGTTTAGTACTTTATTAAATCTAACATCAAGCAATAGGGAAACAGAAAATGGGTTTTAGAGAAAAGTATTAATCATATTCTGAGATACAATGAAGTACTTTTTCTCAGTTGATTATTAACCCCCAAATTATTTATTTATTTTTAACATCTTTATTGGAGTATAATTGCTTTACAACGGTGTGTTAGTTTCTTCTTTATAACAAAGTGAATCAGCTATACATATACATATATCCCCATGTCTCTTCCCTCTTGCGTCTCCCTCCCTCACACCCTCCCTATCCCACCCCTCCAGGTGGTCACAAAGCACCGAGCTGATCTCCCTGTGCTATGCGGCTGCTTCCCACTAGCTATTTTACATTCGGTAGTGTATGTATGTCCATGCCACACTCTCACTTCGTCCCAGCTTACCCTTCCCCCTCCCCGTGTCCTCAAGTCCATTCTCTAGTAGGTCTGTGTCTTTATTCCCGTCTTTCCCCTAGGTTCTTCATGACCTTTTTTTTTTCTTTCTTAGATTCCATATATATGTGTTAGCATACTGTATTTGTTTTTCTCTTTCTGACTTACTTCACTCTGTATGACAGACTCTAGGTCCATCCACCTCACTACAAATAACTCCATTTTGTTTCTTTTTATGGCTGAGTAATATTCCATTGTATATATGTGCCACATCTTCTTTATCCATTCGTCTGTCGATGGACACTTAGGTTGCTTCCATGTCCTGGCTATTGTAAATAGAGCTGCAATGCACATTTTGGTACATGACTCTTTTTGAATTATGGTTTTCTCAGGGTATATGCCCAGTAGTGGGATTGCTGGGTCGTATGGTAGTTCTATTTTTAGTTTTTTAAGGAACCTCCATACTGTTCTCCATAGTGGCTGTATCGATTTACATTCCCACCAACAGTGCAAGAGGGTTCCCTTTTCTCCACACCCTCTCCAGCATTTATTGCTTGTAGATTTTATGATGATGGCCATTCTGACTGGTGTGAGATGATATCTCATTGTAGTTTTGATTTGCATTTCTCTAATGATTAATGATGTTGAGCATTCTTTCATGTGTTTGTTGGCAATCTGTATATCTTCTTTGGAGAAATGTCTCTAGGTCTTCTGCCATTTTTGGACTGGGTTGTTTGTTTTTTTGATGTTGAGCTGCATGAGTTGCTTGTAAATTTTGGAGATTAATCCTTTGTCAGTTGCTTCATTTGCAAATATTTTCTCCCATTCTGAGGGTTGTCTTTTGGTCTTGTTTATGGTTTCCTTTGCTGTGCAAAAGCTTTTAAGTTTCATTAGGTCCCATTTGTTTATTTTTGTTTTTATTTCCATTTCTCTAGGAAGTGGGTCAAAAAGGATCTTGCTGTGATTTATGTCATAGAGTGTTCTGCCTATGTTTTCCTCTAAGAGTTTGGTGTCTGGCCTTACATTTAGGTCTTTAAGCCATTTTGAGTTTATTTTTGTGTATGGTATTAGGGAGTGTTCTAATTTCATTCTGTTACATGTAGCTGTCCAGTTTTCCCAGCACCACTTATTGAAGAGGGTGTCTTTTCTCCACTGTGTATGCTTGCCTCCTTTATCAAAGATAAGGTGACCATATGTGCGTGGGTTTATCTCTGGGCTTTCTATCCTGTTCCATTGATCTATATTTCTGTTTTTGTGCCAGTACCATACTGTCTTGATTACTGTAGCTTTGTAGTATAGTCTGAAGTCAGGGAGCCTGATTCCTCCAGCTCTGTTTTTCTTTCTCAAGATTGCTTTGGCTATTCAGGGTCTTTTGTGTTTCCATGCAAATTGTGAAATTTTTTGTTCTAGTTCTGTGAAAAATGCCAGTGGTAGTTTGGTAGGGATTGCATTGAATCTGTAGGTTGCTTTGGGTAGTAGAGTCATTTTCACAATGTTGATTCTTCCAATCCAAGAACATGGTATATCTCTCCATCTATTTGTATCATCTTTAATTTCTTTCATCAGCGTCTTATAATTTTCTACATACAAGTCTTTTGTCTCCTTAGGTAGGTTTATTCCTAGATATTTTATTCTTTTTGTTGCAATGGTAAACGGGAGTGTTTTCTTAATTTCACTTTCAGATTTTTCGTCATTAGTGTATAGAAATGCAAGAGATTTCTGTGCATTAATTTTGTATCCTGCTACTTTACCAAATTCATTGATTAGCTCTAGTAGTTTTCTGGTAGCATCTTTAGGATTCTCTATGTATAGAATCATGTCATCTGCAAACAGTGACAGCTTTACTTTTACTTTTCCAATTTGGATTCCTTTTATTTCTTTTTCTTCTCTGATTGCTGTGGCTAAAACTTCTGACACTATGTTGAATAACAGTGGTGCGAGTGGGCAACCTTGTCTTGTTCCTGATCTTAGTGGAAATGGTTTCAGTTTTTCACCATTGAGGACGATGTTGGCTGTGGGTTTGTCATCTATGGCCTTTATTATGTTGAGGAAAGTTCCCTCTATACCTACTTTCTGGAGGGTTTTTATCATAAATGGGTGTTGAATTTTGTCAAAAGCTTTCTCTGCATCTATTGAGATGATCATATGGTTTTTCTCCTTCAATTTGTTAATATGGTGTATCACGTTGATTGATTTGCATATATTGAAGAATCCTTGCACTCCTGGTATAAACCCCACTTGATCATATTGTATGATTCTTTTAATGTGCTGTTGGACTCTGCTAGTATTTTGTTGAGAATTTTTGCATCTATGTTCATCAGTGATATTGGCCTGTAGTTTTCTTTCTTTGTGACATCTTTGTCTGGTTTTGGTATCAGGGTGATGGTGGCCTCGTAGAATGAGATTGGGAGTGTTCCTCCCTCTGATATATTTTGAAAGAGTTTGAGAAGGATGGGTGTTAGCTCTTCTCTAAATGTTTGATAGAATTCACCTGTGAAGCCCTCTGGTCCTGGGCTTTTGTTTGTTGGAAGATTTTTAATCACAGTTTCAATTTCAGTGCTTGTGATTGGTCTGTTCATATTTTCGATTTCTTCCTGGTTCAGCCTCGGAAGGCTGTGCATTTCTAAGAATTTGTCCATTTCTTCCAGGTTGTTCATTTTATTGCGTGTAGTTGCTTGTAGTAATCTCTCATGATCCTTTGTATTTCTGTAGTGTCAGTTGTTACTTCTCCTTTTTCATTTCTAATTCTGTTGATTTGAGTCTTCTCGCTTTTTTTCTTGATAAGTCTGGCTAATGGTTTATCAATTTTGTTTATCTTCTCAAAGAACCAGCTTTTAATTTTATTGATCTTTGCTATTGTTTCCTTCATTTCTTTTTCATTTATTTCTGATCTGATCTTTATGATTTCTTTCTTTCTGCTAAGTTTGGGGGTTTTTTTGTTCTTCTTTCTCTAATTGCTTTAGGTGTAAGGTTAGGTTGTTATTTGAGATGTTTCTTGTCTCTTAAGGTAGGATTGTATTGTGACGAACTTCCCTCTTAGAACTGCTTTTGCTGCATCCCATAGGTCTTGGGTCGTCGTGTTTTCATTGTCATTTGTGTCTAGGTATTTTTTGATTTCCTCTTTGATTTCTTCAGTGATCTCTTGGTTATTAAGTAGTGTGTTGTTTACCCTCCATGTGTTTGTATTTCTTACCGATTTTTTCCTGTAATTGATATCTAGTCTCATAGCGCTGTGGTAGGAAAAGATACTTGATACGATTTCAATTTTCTTAAATTTACCAAGGGTTGATTTGTGACCCAAGATATGATCTATCCTGGAGAATGTTCCGTGAGCACTTGAGAAGAATGTGTATTCTGTTGTTTATGGATGGAATGTCCTATAAATATCAATTAAGTCCATCTTGTTTAATGTATCATTTAAAGCTTGTGTTTCCTTATTTATTTTCATTTTGGATGATCTGTCCATTGGTGAAAGTGGGGTTTTAAAGTCCCCTACTATGATTGTGTTACTGTCACTTTTCCCTTTTATGGCTGTTAGTATTTGCCTTATGTATTGAGGTGCTCCTATGTTGGGTGCATACATATTTACAATTGTTATATCTTCTTCTTGGATCAATCCCTTGATCATTATGTAGTGTCCTTCTTTGTCTCTTGTAATAGTCTTTGTTTTAAAGTCAATTTTGTCTGATATGAGAATTGCTACTCCAGCTTTCTTTTGATTTCCATTTGCATGGAATATCTTCTTCCATCCCCTCACTTTCAGTCTGTATGTGTCCCTAGGTCTGAAGTGGGTCTCTTGTAGACAGCATATATACGGGTCTTGTTTCTATATCCATTCAGCCAGTCTATGTCTTTTGGTGGGAGCATTTAATCCATTTACATTTAAGGTTATTATCGATATGTATGTTCCTATTACCATTTTCTTAATTGTTTTGGGTTTATTATTGTAGGTCTTTTCCTTCTCTTGTGTTTCCTGCCTAGAGAAGTTCCTTTAGTATTTGTTGTAAAGCTGGTTTGGTGGTGCTGATTTCTCTTGGATTTTGCTTGTCTGTAAAGCTTTTAATTTCTTCATCAAATCTGAATGAGATCCTTGCTGGGTAGAGTAATCTTGGTTGTAGGTTTTTCTCCTTCATCACTTGAAATATGTCCTGCCACTCCCTTGTGGCTTGCAGAGTTTCTGCTGAAAGATCAGCTGTTAACCTTATGGGGATTCCCTTATGTGTTATTTGTTGTTTTCCCCTTGCTGCTTTTAATATGTTTTCTTTATATTTAATTTTTGATAGTTTGATTAATATGTGTCTCAGCGTGTTTCTCCTTGGATTTATGCTGTATGGGACTCTCTGTGCTTCCTGGACTTGATTAACTATTTCCTTTCCCATATTAGGGAAGTTTTCAACTATTGTCTCTTCAAATATTTTCTCAGTCCCTTTCTTTTTCTTTTCTTCTTCTGAGACCCCTATAATTCGAATGTTGGTGCATTTAATGTCCCAGAGGTCTCTGAGACTGTCCTCAATTCTCTTCATTCTTTTTTCTTTATTCTGCTCTGCAGTAGTTATTTACACTATTTTATCTTCCAGGTTACTTATCCGTTCTTCTGCCTCAGTTATTGTGCTATTGATCCCTTCTAGAGAATTTTTAATTTCATTTATTGTGTTGTTCATCACTGTTTGTTTGCTCTTTAGTTCTTCTAGGTCCTTGTTAAACATTTCTTGTATTTTCTCCATTCTATTTCCAAGATTTTGGACCATGTTTACTATCATTATTCTGAGTTCTTTTTCAGGTAGACTGCCTATTTCCTCTTCATTTGTTAGATCTGGTGGGTTTTTGCCTTGCTCCTTCATCTGCTGTGTGTTTTTCTGTCTTCTCCTTTTGCTTAACTTACTGTGTATTTGCGGCGAAGAAGGTGATCTCTGCATCTTACTCTTCTGCCATCTTGAAGCTCCTGGTGTATTTTCTATTAACATAATCTAAGGAATTGTTGATTTTGTTTCTGGCCAGTCTCTTGATTTCGCTATGGTGATCTTTTTTTCCACCAGGTTTCTGAAGTTCCTTGTATGTTTGACTATTTTCTGTGCCTATTCCCTTAGAATTTTAATTAGAGGATCAAATTATTACCATTGTTATCTTTTGCTTTTCATTACTCATGACTCTTATTTATTTGGTATTGTTGTATATAGCTCTGTACTGGCTATGTGTTTTTGTCCAGATTTTTTTCTAGCTTTTAAATTAGTAGACTTTTTTAAAGAACAGATTTAGGACTACAGAAAATTAAGCAGATAGTACAAAGAGTTCCCATACAGCCACTCACTCTCTTCCTCCAGTTAGTTTCTCCTATTATTAACATCTTGTATTTGTTCAATGGATATAAGTTAATTTGTTACAATTGATCAACTAATAGTGTTACATTATTATTGACTATTGTCCACTGTATATAGCACATTCACTTTTTGTGTTTTACAGTTCTATAGTGCTTGACAAAGGCATGACGTCATCTAGTCACCAACAGAGCATCATGCAGAGTTTCACTGCCCTAAAAATCTCCCATGCTCCACCTGTCCATCCCTCAAAACCTCACTTTGAGCCCCTGACAACTCTGAACTTTTTACTCTTTCTCAAGTTTTGCCTTTTCCAGAATATAATATTGATGGAATCCTACAGTATGTAGGCTTTTTATTTATTTATTTATGTTTTTAACATCTCTGTTGGAGTATAATTGCTTTACAATGGTGTGTTAGTTTCTGCTTTATACAAAGTGAATCAGTTATACATATATCCCCATATCTCTTCCCTCTTGCGTCTCCCTCCCTCCCACCCTCCCTATCCCACCCCTCTAGGTGGTCACAAAGCACCGAGCTAATCTCCCTGTGCTATGCGGCTCCTTCCCACTAGCTCTCTGTTTTACATTTGGTAGTGTATATATGTCCATGCCACTCTCTCACTTTGTCCCAGACTACCCTTCCCCATACCCATATCGTCAGGTCCATTCTCTAGTAGGTCTGCATCTTTATTTCTGTCTTGCCCCTAGGTTCTTCATGACCATTCTTTTTTCTTCGATTCCATATGTATGTGTTAGCATATGGTATTTGTTTTTCTCTTTCTGACTTACTTCACTCTGTATGACAGACTCTAGGTCCATCCACCTCACTACAAATAACTCCATATGTAGGCTTTTTAAACTAGCTCCTTTTGCTAATCAATATACATTTAAGTTTCTCTATATCTGTTTGTGGTTTGAAATGTCATTTCTTTTCATGGCTGAATAGCATTCCATCATGTGGATTACCACAGTTTGTTTACACATTCATCTGCTGAAGGTCATCTTGGTTGATTTCAGTTTTTGGCAACTATGAATTAGTGTACTATTAACATTTGTTCCAAGGCTTTCAAATGGATATAAGTTTTCAACTCTTTTGAGTAAATACCTAGGTGTTTAATTGCTAGATCATATGATAAGATTATGTTTAGCTTAAAAGAAACTTCCAGCCAGTTTCCAGACAGTGTGTCTCTATCACTTTGCATTCCCTTTAGCACTGAATGAGAGTTCCTATTGGTCCACATCCTTGCCAGCATTTGGTATTGTCAGATGTTTGTTTTTGTTTTAACCATATTAATAGGTATCTCATTGTTGTTTTAATCCCAAATTCCCTGAAGACATGTGATGTTGATCATCTTTTCGTATGCTATTTGCCATCTGTGTATATTTTTGGTGAGGTGTCTTTTCAGCTCTTTTAACCACTGTTAAATTGACTTTTTTGTTTTCTTATTGTTGAGTTTTTTAAGAGTTCATTGTATATTTTTGATTCATGTTTATTATCAGATATGTGTCTTACAATTATTTTTTCCCAGTCTGTGGCTTGTCTTTTCATTCTCTTAACAGTACCTTTTACAGAGTAGAAGTTTTTAATTTTAATGAAGTTCAACTTACCATTTTTCTCTTTCGTGGATTGTGCTTTTGGTGTTGTGTCTAAAATCTCATTGCCAAACCCAAGATTTTCTCCTATATTACCTTCTGTGTTTTTTTTTTGTTTTTTTTTTTTGCCACTCCGCATGGCAGGAAGGATCTTAGTTCCCTGGCCAGGGATCAAACCCATGCCCCCTGCAGTGGAAGTGCAGTCTTAACCACTGGACCATGAGGGAAGGCCCGGGCTTTTTTTTTAATTTTGAGTTTTCCATTTAGGTTTGTGATCCATTTTGAGTTAATTATTTTGCAACATGTAAAGTCTGTATCAACATTCTTTTTTGTTGTATGTGGATGTCTAGTTGTCCCAGCACTGTGAGTTAAAAGACTCCTTTCTCTATTGAATTGCCTTTGCTCCTTTGTTAAAGATCAGTTGACTGTATGAGGGGTCTATTTCTAGGTTTTCTATTCTGTGCCTTGGTCTATTTGTCTCTTCTTTTGCTAAAAGTATGTGGTCTTGATTATTGTAGCTTTAAAGTCCGTTTTGAAATCCAGTAATATCAGTTCTCTGACTTTGATCTTCTTCGGTATTGATTTGAGTTGGTTATTATGGATCTTTTCATTTTTTATATAAACTTTAGATTGTTTGTTGCTATCTACAAAATAACTTGCTGGAGTTGTGAACAGAATTGTATTGAGCATATAAATCAAGTTGGGAGTAACTGACATCTCAACAATCTTGCATCCTCCTATCCATGAACATGGAGTGTCTCTCTATTTAGATATTCTTTAATTTTTTTCAGTGACATTTGTATTTCTCATATAAATCTTATACATTTTTTTAAGAATTATTTATAATCAATCTTTTTTTGGTGCTAATGTAAATGGCATTAGGCTTTTCAATTGCAAATTCCATTTGTTTATTGGAAAACAATTGACTTGAATATTAACCTTGGCTTATTAATACCAGGAGTTTTCTTTTTGTTGATTATTTGAGATTTCCTACATAGACAATTAGGTCATCTGTGAGCAAAAACAGTTTTATTTTTTCCTTTCAAATCTGTACATCTTTTGCTTCCTTCTCTTATCTTATTGCATTGGCTAGGACTTCCAGTACAGTGTTGAATAGGCATGGTGAAAAGGGATATCTTAACCTTGTTCCTGATCTTAGTGTGAGAGCATCTATCTTCTCAGTATGAAGTAGGATGTTTTACCTGTTTTTTTTTTTTTTTAGATGTTCTATTCAGTATATGAAGCTGAGCCAATGCCTCTCTACTTCTACTTTGCTGGGAAATTTTATGATGAATGGGTATTGGATTTTATCAATTTTTTTTTCTTCATCTATTGATATGATCATGTGATTATTTTCATTAGCCTAGTGATATGATGAGTTATCATTACTGATTTTCAAATGTTGCACACCTGAAATAAATTCCACTTAGTTGTGGTATATAATTCCTTTTATACATTGTTAGATTTGTTTTGCTTATATTTTGTTGGGGAATTTGCATCTATGTTCATGAGAGATATTGGTGGTCAATTCTCCTTTCTTTTAATTTCTTTATCTGGTTTTGACATTAGAGTGACGCTGGCCTCACAGAATGAATTAGGAAGTGTCCCCTCTGATTCTGTTTTCTGGAAGAGTTTGTAGAGAATTGTTTTCATTTCTTCCTTAAATTTTTGTTAGAATTCATCAGTGGAATCATCTGGGCCTGGTGCTGTCTTTATTGGAAGCTTATTAATTATAGATTAAGTTTCTTTAATAGATACAGACCTATTCTGATTATTTATCCTTGTATAGTTTTGGGAAATTGTATCTTCAAGCAATTTGTCGATTTAACTTTTCAAATTTGTAGGCATAGAGTTGTTTATAATATTCATTTATTATCCTTTTAATGTCCGTGGAATCTGTAGTGATGGCCCTTCTTTCATTTCTGCTATTAGCGATTTAATTGGTGTTTTCTCTCTTTTTATTTTCCTTGAGTAGCCTGGTTAGAATGTTATCTTGTTTTTTCTTTTTTTTCTTTTGGGTATGTTCAAAGAAACAGCTTCTGGTTTTGTTGTTTTTCTCTATTTTTTTTCCCTTTCTTCAGTGTCATTGATTTCTGCTTTGATTTATTATTTCTTTTTCCTCTGCTTTTTTTCTCTTCTTTCACCAGTTTACTAAGGTAGAAGCTTAAATTATTGATTTTAGATTTTTCTAGTATAGACATTCAATGCTATACATGTCCCTTTAAGTACTGGTTTTGGTATATTGCACAACTTTTTTTTTTTTTATAAATTTTTTTTTTTAATGTGACACATACTTTTTAAATTTTATTTATTTATTTATGGCCGTGTTGGGTCTTCGTTTCTGCGCGAGGGCCCTCTCCAGTTGCGGCAAGCGGGGGCCACTCTTCATCGCGGTGCGCGGGCCTCTCCCTATCGCGGCCTCTCCTGTTGCGGAGCACAGGCTCCAGACGCGCAGGCTCAGCAATTGTGGCTCACGGGCCTAGCCGCTCCGCGGCATGTGGGATCTTCCCAGACCAGGGCTCGAACCCGTGTCCCCTGCATTGGCAGGCAGATTCTCAACCACTGCGCCACCAGGGAAGCCCCCACAACTTTTGATAAGTTGTAATTTTGTTTTCATTTAGTGAAACATATTTTAAAATTTCTCATTAGATTTTCTCTTTGGCCCATGTGTTATTTAGAAGTATATTGTTTAATCTCCAAATACCCTTGATTTTCTTGCTATTTTTTTGTTATCAATTTCTAGTGTATTTCCATCGCAGAATGAGATCATTCTTCGTATCATTTATATTCTTTTAAATTTGATGATGTGTGTTTTATGGCATAGAATGTGATCTATCTTGGTGTATGTTCCATGTGGACTTGAAAATAATGTGTTTTCTGCTGTTGTTAAGTATTCTATGCATGTCATTTAGATCTAGTTAATTGATGTTGCTTTTCAGTTCAACTGCACCTTACTGATTTTCTGCCTAGTGGATTTGTCAATTATGAAAAGAGATGTGTTGACATCTCCTTCTATAAGAGTAGATTTGTCTCATCAGTGTTTGCCTCGTGTATCTTAGCAGAATTTTTTGGTGCATACACATTAAGGGTTGCCGTGATTTTTTTGAGAATTGGCCACTTAATCATTAAGTAATGCCCATCTTTATTCCTGACTTTCTTGTTCTGAATACTGCTTTGTCTGAAATAAATATAGCTAGAGCAGATTTTTTTTTTCACTCACGTTAGCATGGTAGAGTTTTCTCCATCCGTTTACTTTTTTTTTTTGAATTTTATTTTATTTTTTTATACAGCAGGTTCTTATTAGGTATCTGTTTTGTACATATTGGTGTATATATGTCTATCCCAATCTCCCCATTCATCCCACCCCCACTTTGCCCCCCTTGGTGTCCATACGTTTGTTCTCTACATCTGTGTCTCTATTTCTGCCTTGCAGACCGGTTCATCTGTACCATTTTTCTAGATTCCACATGTATGCATTAATATACGATATTTGTTTTTCTCTTTCTGACTTACTTCACTCTGCATGATAGTCTCTAGGTCCATCCACATCTCTACAAATGACCCAATTTCGTTCCCTTTTTTTTTAAAATTTATTTTTATTTATTTATGGCTGTGTTGGGTCTTCGTTTCTGTGCGAGGGCTTTCTCTAGTTGTGGCAAGCGGAGGCCACTCTTCATCGCGGTGCACGGGCCTCTCATTATCGCGGCCTCTCTTGTTGCGGAGCACAGGCTCCAGACGCGCAGGCTCAGTAGTTGTGGCTCACGGGCCTAGTTGCTCCACGGCATGTGGGATCTTCCCAGACCAGGGCTCGAACCCGTGTCCCCTGCATTGGCAGGCAGATTCTCAACCACTGCGCCACCAGGGAAGCCCACCAATTTCGTTCCTTTTTATGGCTGAGTAATACTCCATTGTATATATGTACCACATCTGCTTTATCCATTCATCTGTCGATGGGCATTTAGGTTGCTTCCATGACCTGGCTATTGTATCTATCTCTTTACTTTTAATCATTTCATGTCTTTATATTTAAAGTGGGTTTCTTATAAACAGCATAGGGTTAGGTCTCCTTTGTTTTCATTCTTTTTATCAATCTCTACCTTTTAATTGGTATATTTAGACCATTCACATTAAAAGTGATTATTGATATAGTTGGATTAACATTGAGCATATTTGTAACTGTTCTCTACTCATTGAGCTTACTCTTTGTTTCTTTTTTAATCTCCTGCTCTTTTTCTGCCTTCTCTAGTTTTAATTCAAGATTTAATGTTATTCCATTTTCTCTCCTCTTTAGCATATCAGTTATACTTTTAAAAAATTTCTAGTGGTTTCTGTAGCGTTTGCGTTATACATTTCCAACTTATTCAACTCCTCTTTCAAATAACACCATCCTGCTTCACGGTTAGTGCAAGTATCTCGCAACAGTGCAAGTATACCATTTCTGCCATTTATTTCTCTTATCCATAATGTATCATCACTGGATGCATTGCTTTTATATTATTATTTTGAAGAAATAGTTATCTTTTTTGATCAGTTGAACATAATAAAAATAAAAGGCTTTATTTTATCTTCATTTATTCCTTGTGTTACTCTCTTCCTTTCTTTACGTCGGCCAAAGCTTCTGCCCTATATCATTTTCCTTTTCCCAGAAGAACTTCTTTTAACATTTCTTGCAAAGTAGATCTGTGTGACAAATTTCCATCAGTTTTTGTCTGTCAGAGAAAGTCTTTATTTCTCATTACCGTTGAAGGATTTTCTCCCCCTGGCTACAGAATTCTAGGTTGGTGGTAGTGTTTTTGTTGTTGTTGTTGGTTTTTTTCATTTCAGTGCTTTAAAATTTTAACTGTAGTCTTTTCTTGATAGCATCGTTTGTGAAGAGAAATCTTGGTAATTGTTACCCTTGTTCCTCTATAGTAAGTTCTTTTTTTCTCTAGCTCGTCTCAAGAATTCTCTTTTTGTTTGGTTTTCTGCAGTTTGAGTATGATATGCCTAGGTGTAGATTTTTTTTTCTATTTATCCTGCTTGGTGTTCTCTGAGCTTCCTAGATCTGTGGTTTAGTGTCTGTCATTAATTTGGGGAAATTCTCAATCATTATTACTTTGAAAATTCTGCTGCTTTCTCTGTTTCTTCTCAGATTATTCCCACTATGCATATGTTACATCTCTTGTAATTGTTCCACAATCCTTGGTTACTCTTTTCTTTTTTAAAAATTATTTTGTTTTCTCTTTGCTTTTTAGTTTGAGGGGTTTCTATCAACGTATATCTTTAATTTCATTGAGTCTTTCCTTGGCCATGTGCAGTCTACTGGTGAGCCTATCAGTGGTATTCTTCATGTCAGTTATGATGTTTTTGATTTCTCACATTTCCTTTTGATGCTTTCCTACAGTTTCCGTCTCTCTACGTACATTACCTACTATTCTTGCATGTTGTTCACTTTTTCCATTAGAGGCCTAGCGTATGAATCATAAGTCTTCTAAAATCCTAGTCTGATATTCCAAATTATCTCCTATATCTGTGGATAATTTACTTGCTGTGTTTAATCAGACTGTGCTTTTCTGCCTTTTAGCATATCTTATAATTTTTTGTTGAAGGCTGGACTTAATGTATTGGATAATAGGAACCGATTTAAAGGGCCTTTAGCATGAGAGTTTGTGTTTATCTGCATAAGAGTTATGTCGTGTTTACTGTTTGTTCTTACTGTAGGTGCCTGAGATTTCAATTTCCTTGAGTGTTCTTGTTGTCTTTGGTTTTCCCTAGGAACACCTTCATAAGTAGTCTAAGCCTTGCAGTTCTTTCAGCAGTAATCCTCTGGTATTATTTTGGAACCTTGTTAATGCAGTGGTAAGGTGTACAGGGAAGTGTTCTATAATCCTGTGATTAGCTCTCCATGTTTTAGTGGCTCTGTGCCCCTGGGCTATTGCCTTCACAAATGCTTCTCAGCTTTTATCCCCCCTGTTATGTGACATAGGAAGTCTGGAGGGGGCTGGAGTTAGGATTTTCCCTTCATCCAAGGTAGTTGGTTTAGGAAAGTACACAGAACAGAAACATCTGGGCCTGTGTTTCAAAATGGTTACTTTTTCCTAGGTGTATTTCAAAAGGGTTTATGTCCCCCTCATGCCAGAAGCATGAGGAAATTTTTCTTGGGTCTTTACCATGAGAACCTGTTAGGACCCCAGAAGGTAAAGCTCACAGAAGTGTGCAGGCTCCCCTAAGACTAGGCTCCTAGGAGTTTTGGGCTCTGAAGCTTGTCAGACATAGCCTCCAGTGTTGCATCAAGTACAATGTAAATTTTTCTACTCCTTCCTGGATCCAGGACTTTCCGCTCCCAGTGAGCTGTGATTCCATGTATTTGCCTGCATCTTCAGTTTTGAAGCATTGGTTTTCCCTGTAACTTCAATTCTCTGATGGATCTAAGAAGAGTTGTTGATTTTCAGTTTGTTCAGCTTTTTGTCATTGTGAGGATGGGAGTGATGACTTCCAAGATGTTCACGTGGCAGAGCAGGAAAATTTTTGTCAAATAGTAGAGATGGTACCATATATCCGTGTCTTGTTTCTTATTTTATTGGGAATTCTGATAACATTCCACATTTAAGTATGCTTAATATGTATAGATTTTACAGAAGAGAAATTCCCTACTAATGTAAGTTTGGGAAAAGTTATTACCATGGACTGGTGTAAAATTTTTATCAAAGGCCCTTTCTTTACCCCTGCATATAATTAAATTGTGATATTGTGATTTATACTAGGAAATATATATTTGGTCTTCGTCCCCAGAGCTGCTAAAACTGTTGGGGTTTCCTAAGTGAAAAGAGCAAGAAAGGTGAAAGGAGTGTTTCATGTTACTGGTAACAAGCCCCTTTCAACCACACCCGAGTTTATGTTAACGAGGTGACTTTTGGAAAGCCCCTAAGGGTGGGGGGCTGCCTGGGGGACCCACCATGTGATCAGGGGCTAGGAACTTTCAGTCCTACCCTCTGACCTCTGAGGGAAGAAGGGCTGGAGATTGACTTAATTACCAGTGGCCAATGATTTAATTAATCATGCCTGTGTAATGAAGCCTCCATAAGAATCCTAACCAAAATGGTCTGGAGAGCTTCCAGTTTGCTGAACGCATGTAGGTGCTATGAGGGTGATGCAGCTGGAGAGGGCATGAGAGCTCCACACCCCTTCCCCACACCTCACTCTAAGCATCTCTTCCATTTGGCTGTTAGGGAGTCACATCCTTTTATAATCATCCAGTAATCTAGTAAGTACACTGTTTCCTTGAGTTCTCTGAGCCATTTTAGAAAATTACCAAACCCAGGGAGGGGGTTGTGGGAGCCCCCAATTTATAGCCAGTCAGTCAGAATTATGGGAGACCTGGGTTTGGATTAAGTGTAGGGCAATCTTGTGGGAATGAGCCCTTACCTTGTGGGATCTGATGCTAACTGCAGGTAGATACTGTCAGAATTGAATGGAATTGTAGGATACTCAGCTGGTGGTAGAGAGTTGGTTTGTGCGAGCAAAACAAAACAAAACAAAAAAACCCATACATTTGGTGTCAATAGGCTTGAGAATAGAAGCGTAGAGACAAATATTCTTTCCCTTTAGAAATGCATTTTCTCCTTTCTCTGTTAATGCAGTGATTTCCAACTGTCAGTATTTTCTAATATGATATCTTTGTGTTCCTTAGTCATAGCCCATTTCTTCATTTAATCACATGGTTATGTGTGAGTATACTTTTATTGGGGCATTCTTATCTGGACTTTGTATCGAGGAGGGCTACCCTATTAAAATGGTTGATCCGTTTTCTATCTTTCTGTATGATTTGGAAGAATTCAAATAAGATGGTGATTAGTTTTTCCCTGATCATTTGGTGTGAGGGGGCTCCAAACCTGGATTGTCCTGGAACATTTGGATGGTGCTCTGGGTTTGGACTACATTTTCAGTGTAGTGATTTATAGTTTGCTAAAAATTGTTCCATTTTACTTGGGTTTTCAAATTTAAAGGCATGATATTTATAATAAAAACAATCATATACAACATTACAGAGAATAAAATAATGAACCCAATATACCTGGAACTCAGCATCAAGAATCCTCAATAATTGTAGGAAACAGCTTGTTCAGATTAAGGCTTATTGATTTACCAGTTTGTTTATTGGCAAGTTCACTCTTGAGACAAAGCTGTGTGCTTCCATTAGGAGATACATAGTGTCTGTTTTCTGCTTCCTGGTGGTATTGACAGTTGGTAAGGATCTTCACCCTTATCCATTAATCCATTAGGGGCTGTAGAATGGTAATTCTCTCATTCTATCTGATTCTATCATTCCATTGATTTTATATACATACATATACCTATATATTATATTTTTTATATGTATAGTGGGATCAATCAATCTATTGATTGTATTCTATATAATATTAAAAAAGGTAACTCATTTTTATATATATCCACATAACATTTTAAAGTGAATAATGCAGTGGCATTACTGCATTCACAATGTTGTACAATCACCGCCTCTATCTTGTTCCAGACATATTCCTCATTCCAAAAGGTAACTGCTACCCGAAAACTGGGTTTGCCTCTTGGTGTGTGTCGAGTCAAATACACAGCCAAGTCGAAGAGCAGGAGAAGGAAGGATTTATTACTTGCAGCAAGGAAGGAGAACCCTGGGGATCTTTCCCAAAGCAGTGTTTCCCTGGACAGCAGAACTGGGGAAGTTTTAAGCTAAGGGTACATGCATATTCATGAAGGGGCTTGAGCAGAGGAGAATTCAGCATAGAGTTGGGGCAAAGGTCAACAGAGTCCAAGCTTTATAGGGGTTTGAAGTCACAAGGGTCAGAAAAGATTACCATCACCATTCCTTAGGTTCCAGTGGATCTGGTGGTGGTTGATCCTTCGAGGGGGGTTTGAATTCTGCAGAACAGCTGAAGAATGTGCTTCAGGCTAATCTTTACCCTTGAAAAGACTGGGAGTCTTAACAACTGATTTATTACCTTTGCTACTGTTACTACTTCTGCATGATAACAGTCTTTTGTTGCTGCATTCTTTTATTCCCTTAAGATCATTATTACGGAGGTGTGTTCAAGGGCAAACATTGTCTCCAGGCTTAGATCACAAAATGGCTTAGGCCAAAAATGGCTTCTCTTATGTCAAGAAAGCCATGCCTGGTTCTCTTTCTCCAGGGACCGCCTACCCTATCTGCTTACATAGCCTCTTACCCTTCAAAAAGTTACTTCTCATTCATACCTCTCCCTAGCCCCGGGCAACCATCAATCGGCTTTCTGTCTCTGTGAATTTGCTTATCCTGGATAATTCATGTAAATGGTGTCATATAATATGTGAACTTTTGTTTCTGGCTCCTTTCATTTATCATTTATCATAATGTCTCCAAGGTTCATCCATGGTCTCTCAGTTATCCGTACTTCATTCCTTTTTATGACTGAATAATATTCCATTGTAAGAATATATACCACATTTTGTTTGTTCATTCAGTGGTGGAAATTTTGGGTTGTTTGCATTTTTTGGCTTTTATGAATAATGCTTCTTTGAATATTTGGGTCAAAGATTTGTTTGAATACAATTTTTAAGTTATTTTGGTTATATACCTAGGAATGGAATTGCTGGGTCATACGGTAATTCTTTGTTTAAACTTGAGGAACTACCAAACTGTTTTCCAAAGAGGCTGAACCATTTTACATTCTTACCAGCAATGTATGAGGGATCCAATTTCTTCATATCCTCGCAAACACTTGTTATTTTCCATTTTTATAACCAACCTAGTGAAATGGTATCCCACTGTGGTTTTTTTTTGTATACATTTCCCTAATGACTAATGATATTGAGCATCTTTTCATGTACTGTTTGGCCACTGGTATATCCTCTTTGTAGAAATGTCTATTCAGGTCCTCATCTCCAACTTATGAGGGAGGCTTTGGATATTGACCTCCTAGGTAAGCTCACTCATTGGTGTATTTATTCAGAGGCCAGTCTCAACACACCATTAACAGATTCCAGAGTTGGACTTGAGGGCACACTGGGGAAGTCTCAGGAGAAAGGAGCTCTAACGTGGGAAAGTGCTGGAGCTGAACACACGTGCTGGGACTGGGGCAGTCAGCTTTCAAGGAACCCTGGAGCGAGGGGCAGGAGGACTCTAGATAAATGAAGCCCACAGACAATCCCCAAATTATGGTTTATTCTTATATTAACCTTCCTTCATCAGGACTATTTATAGTACTTTGGCTACAGGGTTTTTTGTTTGCTTGCTTGCTTTTTTTTTTTTTTAAATTGCCTGAAATACAGTTTGAAGTAGTGAGGAGACAAGTGAATTAAAGGATACTAGGTCTGCCTCAGGCTGGGAAGAGTGGAACAGTGTGGCCTCTAGACGAATTCAGACCAAGGGTCTATTCCCAGCTCTGTCACGAGTCTTGTGAACTTGAGAAAATTGCAAGTTCATCATCTGCAAAGTGAGTCTGATAAGCCCTATCTTGTAGAGCTATTGTAATATACGTGATGTTTGTAAAGCACTTGCAACAATGGTCTTTCAAGAATGGCATTTATTACTACGATAGCTATGACCCCAGACCATAATACCAACTCTTTGGGATTTTTTTCTTTAATCTCATGAGATGTCAGAAAATACGCAGCACCTTTGGAACGAACAAAACTGCTTAGACAGTAAAACTATGTAAAATTTCCCCATTTGTAAATATGTCATTTGAGTGTAGAGGAATCTCTCCCAGCTGGATGCTACTCAGAGGTTCTAGAATTTGCGTCAAGGACCAACAACTTCCCTCCCAGGTGCCTTTTCATCCAGACCACCCCTATTTTCATTATAATTTCATCACCACCAAAAATGTAGCCTTCATTTGGAGTTCCCCAGATTACACTTAAGAAAAGTAGTAGAACATCCCTTTAATGGAGTGGCCTCTGGCCCTTTGACCCCAGTGCAAAGAGTGCTATCACAGTGGCTTCTTGACATCTCACTTCAAGGAAGTATCATCCTTGTTTCTCAGAAACTCCCTGGAGGCGATGGGATTAAAACACTTAAGTTTGTGCACTGTGTTCACCTGCACTGGGACAGGAACACAGAACCCATTTTATTCCTGCCCTGGGTGGAGATTCTCTCTGTTTTACCCACAATCCCAAAGTAAAAATTCAGGGTAATCTTCCATTCCAGTCTTCAGTCTCTCAACTCTAAGGCCCACCATCTAAGGGTCCCACCCTCCCACCACAATTCACTCAGCCTCATTTAGCCCACCATCCCGCCTAACTTAAAATCACCTCCTCAAGGGAACTGCAGTGTCCCAAAGCGCCAAACTTCCTTGCTTCAGAGCATTTACACTTGACTGCTCTCATCTGGAACCTCCTCTCTTTCTCACCCCTTGTTTTAACTTGTCATTTATTTAGGTCTTAGAGTGTGTCTCACCATCTTCTTGATATGGCGGCAGCTCCTAGGCTCTAAAGTTCTGTGCACAGTGGCTCAGTCTTCTTTTTCTTACCATCCCCAGTTCTGCCATGGAGCCTTCCAAAGAGTAGATGCTCAATTAATGGTTGGGAATAAGAGTGGCAACGATAAGGAGGTCTACTTTATTATTGTTTAATTTCTCTCACAATCTTGAATAATCTAAGAAAACATCTTTCAATTTTACAAAAAGAAGCACTAAAAGAATAAACCAAACCAAAAATGTACCACCATTTACTCTTTTTCTTTTCTTTTTTTACTGGACCCACATTATTTAACTGCCGAGTCTATTCACAGTTCCATGGAAATCCCTCTTCCATTGCTGTGTTTTCTTGTTCGAGGTCATAAAAAAAATGGAAGGTTTCTAAATTTGTTTTATAAAATATCAAAACTTTAACTTGTACCTGATAAAAGTAATGAATGTGTGATCCATACTGTCACCAGCAGAATGGCGATTTCCTTGGTTCTTGCCCTCCCAAAGAGGAAGAATTCAATCGAGAGGCGTAGAGCAGTTTTAAGTAGCAAGAGTTCAGTTAAGCAGAGCAAAAGTACACTCCCGAGAAAGCAGGAGCGCGGGCTGTCTGGAAACCAGAAGCAGCCCCGCAATGGGGTAGGGCCGTGTTTTGTGGAGTGGTGGTCCCTCCCTGTGTCCTGTGTTATTTGACTGACAAATCGATTGACAGCTTTAGGTTATGTAACTTTCCTGCTAGTAGGCAGGCACTTACCCATAAGCACCCAAGCAGAACCCATGGGGTGGGGCGGGGAAGCAAACGCCGCAATGCTCAGTTATTACAAATGAGGCATAATGAACCCTGGGTTACCTTGAGTCACCTTTTAGGTCTTGGTGCGCCTGCGTCAACCTGTGCTGGCGATTTTGTCTTGCTTGGTCCTGGTATGGCTGGAAACCTAGCAGTGGTCCTTGACCACGAGAGGGAGGATCTCTGGGCATGCTCCAACCACCGGTGTCCAGGTAGGGGAGGGAAAGACGAACCGTCCAGGATGGGGCAGGCCCGCTCATCTGTGACTCGCTATCCTCATCTTGGCTCTGGGCACCCTCTTCAGATCCTGGGCATGAAACCCCTGCATCACGAGAGCTAGTGGCTGGGGCTCCCTGAGGCTCCCGGCGAGCGCCAGCAGCACGGGAGCTCGGGGGAGTACCCCGAGAAACAGAAGTGGGGGAGGGGGGCGACTCTTCTATCTCTGCTGCCGCCGCCGCTGCCGCCGCCTCAGTGGCCTGGGCACCCTCGAGACTCTGAGTCTCCCCCCGGGCCTGGTGGCGTCTCTCGCGGGCACGGCGCTTCCGCTTCTGGCCCCGAGGCACGATGACACAGGTCAGGGCCAGCAGGCGGGAGTGTGGGCAGGAAGGCAGGCAATGAGGGCCCCTGGGGGAGGGACAAGGAGATGCTGTGAGCACCTTCAGCGGGGAGGTTCCTCCCTGGCTTTAACCAAGGCCGCCTCTGCAGGGTCCTTGAGGGCACTGCTCGAGGACCCACAGGGCTCCCGTTCTCCTGCTCCGCCTGTCCCCTGAGACCCCTGTGGAGGACGGTAGAGTGAGCCTTGGGCTACAGGCTGCCAGCCTACCTGAGTGTCCCTGGGGTGACAGAAGGGGCTGCCAGTGGGACCTTCCGCGTTCTAGGGCGGGGAGTCTGCTCAGTTCATCTTCAGGATCTTTAGGTGGACGGCAGCCAGGGCCTGGGCTTCCTCCTCTCTGTTGCTCTGCAGTTGACACCTCAGTGGTCCCGGGGACCCATGAGGAGGAAGTGAGGGGTGCCCCAGCTCACCGCCCTGACAGGGGGAACACAGTGCTGACAGCTCTGTGGAGTCCTTTCTATCCTGGGATCACTGGGTCCTCAGTCCCTATTCAGTGCTCTCAGTTGGCTTCACGTAGGGCCTGGGACCCACCCTTCTGCCCTCTAATGGCTTTACCTTCAGGCTAAGGATCTCACCTCCCTTAGACCTGACGTAAAGGAGCCTCGGCCCGACTGCCCTGTCCTGAGCCTTCAAGTGCTGAAAGCAGGGGCAAGGCTAGACTCTTTGTCGTCCCCACAGCTCAGGGGGTGGGGCATGTTCCCCTTAGTCGTCACTCAGCGTTCTCAGTTTGACTCCTGGGAAGGCCTGTGGCTCCTCTCTCTTTACCTGAGGACATGTGCTCGTAGAAAGGCCCACAGCTCTCTGAGACCCAACAGAAGGAAGTGAGGGTAGCCTGATTTCCCACATCTACCTGTGGTCTCTGAAGGCAGAAAGCTGTGGCAGGCAAATCCAGGCCTTATTATGGTTGGCTGCACCAGTCCTCACTCAGGCTCCTCCGTTTGACTCCTGGGAAGACCTATAATTTCTCGCTCTCTTCACCTATTAACTGTCCTCACTTCTCTGTCACCCTGGGAGGAGTTAAGGGTTGCCTCTGCTCGGCCTGACATCTATCCAGGCGTCTCCCAGGACTGACGGCAGGGGAGAGATGATGTGCTGCCCCCATTGTTATGGTTTTCCTGCTCCACTCCAGCCTTAGGTCCTCACCCCAACTCCTAGCACAACCTGGAAATTTCCCCTATGCTGAGTCAGCCAGCCTCAGAGCAAAGTCCTCACCACCCTGAGTCCCCAGAAGTAGAAGTCACAGTAGGCCACATGCAGCCACAGCTCTCTCTGAGGGGCTTCTGAGGACTAACAGCAGAGGGCAAGATTCTCCGGGCTCCACTCTTCTGGGGTTTGTGACCTCAATAGTCCTCACTGTGTCAGGATCTGGGACTCTTCCCTCTACTGACCTGAGCCCTCCAGAGCTGGAAGCAAGTGGGTGACACATCGAACTACCCCTGCCTGGGGCTTCCCAGGGCCGAAAGGGTGGTGGGGCTCTGTGTTCCTCTCTCTTTTCGGTTGGGCGTTCCCCTTGGTCCTCACTCAGAGTCCTTACACTGACTCTTCCTGTGACCTAGAGAGGCCTGTCCTCTCATACTACAGCCTTTAATTCCCTGAGACCACCTAGGAGGATGTGAGGGTTGCCTCACATGGGCAGGACTGCCTGTGGTCACTCATGGCCAACAGTAAGGGAGGGATTCTGTGGCGTCCCCACTTTTATGATTTGGGTGGTTCCCTCAGTCCTCATGGTCCTCTGCTTGACTCTTGGCAGGACCTGGAACTCCTCCCTGTGCGAACGTGAGGCTGGCCCCTGAGACCAAGTGCCTCATCTACCGGAGATGCTCTAAAAGGAAACGTGTGGGGCGCATCATGCCAACATTCCTGGATTTGCCGAGGGGAGGTATCCAGTGGCAGGGCTCTGTTCTAGGTGGAGTCCCTTTATCCTCATTTAGAGTCACTAGATTTCCAGTCTCTACTGAGTGAGGCTGTTCCCAATAGACCAAGGCCCTCGCCTCCCTGAGACCACTCCCAGTGGAAAGAGGGGGCACGTCAGCCAGAAAGCTTTGTCCTGGGCCGCCTGGGGCTGACATCAGGGGTGGGACTCTGCATTCTCCTCTGTTCTGGAGTGAGTGGTCCCCTTGCTCCTCATTCAGGGTCCTCATCATGATGCCTGACCAGACCCAGGACTCCGCCCTCCACTCCCCTGAAGCTGTGCTCCTCAGAACAAAGGCGTTACCTTCTTGGAAATTCGGAATTGGAAGTCAGGATGAACCAGATCTGTCCAAAGCTGTTGGGGTCTTCTGAGGAGCAGGATTTTACAAGGCCCCACTCTTCTGGAGTCAGTGGCCCCTCAGTCCTAACTCAGGTTTCTTACCTTGACTTCAGGTAGCATATGGGACTCCAGCCTCCCTGCTGACTGTCTGCCTGCCAGCCTCAGGCCAAGGCTTTCACCTTCCTGAGACACCAGAAGGGGAGGTAAGAGACCTGTTCCCTGGCTACCCCTGCCGGGGGCCTCTGTGTGGTCCCCTTTGTTATGGGGAGTCCACTCATCAGCACCCAGTGTCTTCACCCTGAATCAGATTAAGGCCTGTTAGGATCCCCTACTTGGGCAGGATTGGAGATGCTGCCACAAGACCAAGGAACTCGCCTCCCTGAGAACCTCTCCACCCTTGCCCCGGAGGAAAAGAAGGGGCACCTTCAGACACACAGCTCTGCCCATGGCCACACAAGGGAGAAAGCAGGGTACACTTTGTGGGGCCCCCTTCTCTTCTAAGGTCCTCACCTTGAATAACTATCAGAGGCTGGGACTCCTCCCTCCACTGACCTGAGGACACAGCTCTTAAACCAAGGCTTTTATGTCCCTGAGAAACTTGAAGAGTAAGTAAATGAGGAGATGCTGATCTTTTCAGGTTATCTGGTATTGCATATGCAGAAGACCCCATTGTCACCGAATATTTTTTTTTTATTCATACCATCCACTTATTCAGCGTTACTCTTACTGTGTTCCAAAACAGTGCTTTGGGAACAGGGCCCCTTTTATCCCATGAGATACCTTTTGGAGTGGTGAGAAGAAAAATGAATTAAAAGACGTAAGGTCTGGCTTAGGCTGGGAGGAGTGGAAGAGTGTAGGCTCTAGACTATTCCCGACCAGGGGACTAGACCCAGCAAGGTCACTTAATCAGTCTTGTGAACTTGAGAAATTTGCAAGTTATTCACCTATAAAGGGAGTCTGCCAAATCCTATCCTGCATGAATGTTGGAATGTTATGTACTACATATAAAGCAGTGGCATACTCATTAAGAAATATTGGGTTTTTGATGAATGGCAGTTATGATGTGATTATTATGAACCCCCAAAATACCACCCTCCCATCGGAGTTTATTTTTAATCCAGTAGGTAGCAGAGAATATGCAGTGCACTAGGACAAAAGAAACAAATACAAATGAGAAAGTTTAAAAGAAATAAGGCAAACCACGAATTAAATACCTTTTACTCTATGTTTTCTCCATTTTTTGTTTCTAAATATTTTCTGTGGTCGTCTTTCACGTTTCCATGAAAATCTCTATTGCAGTGCCATGTTTTCTACTTGTGGATCATACAGAAAATATAGATGGTTCGTGAATTTCTTTTACATATACCAAAACTGTAACTTTAGAACTCTTTAAACAGCAATAAATATGCAAGCAATGTCATGCACGAATTCAATACTCTTAAGAAAACATACTATTACAAGAAAAAAACATTTGAAAAAACCTAAATAAATCAATAAATAATGTATAGAAGTTACTAGTTTAAAACAGGAAGATAAATAAGATCTATACTTTGTTCCCTCCACCCCTACTACTCTGCACTACTTAGGAGCTTGACTGCTCCCTTCCAAAACAAAGTGAATAAACTGCCCGCGGCCTCCCTCCCTAGATGTGGGAGGAGCTGCGGGGCCTTGGCCCTGGAAGTGCACTGCCCTCGGCCACAGCTGCAGCCCTGGCCGCGGCTCTCACTCCTGCTCTCTCTTCCTCATCTTGCAGAGCCTCCTCATAGAGATCTGGGAAGGCACTGGGGACGGTACCAGCGATCTTGGCCACAAACTCCAGCACTTTCATCTTGCTGGTTTCAGCCAGGGCTCTCGGGCCCCACAGGAACTCATAGCGCGGAGGATCGCTGTTGGGCACCTGGCGGTACGTCAGGTACTTCTGCTGCACGAACTCTTCGCTGATGAGCCTCCTGGGCTCCCCAAAGATCAAGTGCCTCCTCCCAGCATACAACCCCACCGCATTGAGGAATTCCCAGATCTCCTCCTCGGTGGCACGGTTGCCCTTCTTGAAGATCATGCCCAGGAGAATCATCAGGAGACCGGACGTGGGCAGCCCCTACTCATCACTCGGACTTTGCTCGCTGGGGACTGCCAGCTTGCGGATGAGGGCGTAGGAGTGACGGGTGGGGTTGACTTCCTTCAGCTCGAGGCCAAAGACCAGCTCCATGCACTCAGAGGCTCTCCTGAGGATCTCAGGGAAGTGCTTCGTGTACTTCTTGCCGACAGCCTTCAGCATTTCTGCCTGCCGGATGGGCTCGTTCAGCTTGTACTTCTCCAGCAGGACCTGCACCAACATGCTGGCCTTCGTGGACAGAGGATCTGTGCAAGTGCTGTGAGTGGAAGGTGCTGCCTGGGAGGTACTTGCACTTTCCTCATCTTGGCTCGCCCGGGCACCCTCTTCATATCCTGGGCAGGAAACCCCTGCATCACGAGAGCTAGTGGCTGGGGCTCCCTGAGGCTCCCGGCGAGCGCCAGCAGCACGGGAGCTCGGGGGAGTACCCCGAGAAACAGAAGCGGGGGAGGAGGGCGACTCTTCTATCTCTGCTGCCGCCGCCGCTGCCGCCGCCTCAGTGGCCTGGGCACCCTCGAGACTCTGAGTCTCCCCCCGGGCCTGGTGGCGTTTCTCGCGGGCACGGCGCTTGCTCTTCTGGCCCCGAGGCATGATGACACAGGTCAGGGCCAGCAGGCGGGAGTGTGGGCAGGAAGGCAGGCAATGAGGGCACCTGGGGGAGGGACAAGGAGATGCTGTGAGCACCTTCAGCGGGGAGACTCCTCCCTGGCTTTAACCAAGGCCGCCTCTGCAGGGTCCTTGAGGGCACTGCTCGAGGACCCACAGGGCTCCCGTTCCCCTGCTCCGCCTGTCCCCTGAGACCCCTGTGGAGGACGGTAGAGTGGGCCTTGGGGCACAGCCAGCCAGCCCTGCCTGGGCGGTACGGGGGTGACAGTGGGGGCTGGCAGGGGAGGTAGGTCCTCGCGGTTCCCATTCAGAGTCAGGATGACAGTTGCTGGCAAGACTCCCCCCCCCCAACCCCCCCACCCCATCCCGTCTGCTGCTCTGAAGTTGACACCACCACCTTCCATGACACCCAGGAGGAGGAAAGGAGGGAGCGTTCAGCCCACCACCGAAGGGTCCTGGGACCCTCCCTTCTGCTGCCTGGTGATGGCCCCTTCAGAACAAAGCTCTAACCTCCCTTGGACCTGGCAGAGGAAATTACGGGCAGTCTCAGCCTGACAGTCCTTTCTTGGGAGTTTACGGGTTGGCAGGAGGGGACAGGCCATATTCTCTCTCGTCCCTTCTCTTCGGGGTGGGTGGCTCCCTTAGTCCTCACGCGGGGTCCTCCCTGGACGGCCGGTGCAGCCTGGAGCTCCCCTCTTGCCCCGAGGGCCGTGTGCTCGCACCAGTGCCGGCACCTCCTTGAGTCTCATTAGGAGGCAGTGAGGGTGAGCACGCGGCCGCATGTGGCCGAGTTTTACCAAGCCTGCAGCGTGCGGCAGACAGGTCGAGGCCCTGTGGTTGGCGGCCCCACTGGTCCTCACTCAAGGGCTTGGGCTGACTCTTGGGAGTGCTCAGGGACGCGCCTTCTGCTGGCCCGCACCTCCCCTCTCAGACAGCAGCCCTCCCTTCTCCGTGTGTGGCCAGAAGGAAGCGGCTGACAACAGGGGAGGGGTTCTGAGGTGCCCTTGCGACGGGGAGGACGGTCCTCACCCTGACTCCTCCCGTGCCCTGGAAATCCTCCCTCTGCTGACCTGCGGCCAGCCCCTCAGAACAAGGCCCCCTCCTCCCTGAGTCTCCCGCGTCCGTCCGTCCGTCCGCCCGCGTTCGCACTGGGGGAGCCCCTCCGTCTTTAGACCTGCCCGGAGGCTCCCAGGCTGACGTCAGGGGCGGGGTCCGCGTGGCCGCCATTCTGGGGTGTGGAGCCCCTCGGTCCCCACGAGGGTCCCGTCCTTCACTGCACAGGGCCTGGGGCGCTCCCTCTACTGAGCTGAGCCAGTGTCCGCCAGCCTCAGAGCGAGGCCTTCCTTGCCCGAGACCCCGCGGGGGAAGCGGATGGACTTGGGGCCTAACGGCCAGGCCCGAGCCTCTCGGGCCGAGAGCAGGGGCGGGGTGGGCGGGGCCTGCGTGGCCGCCTCTTTGCGGAGGGAAAGGGGATTGGGGGTGTCGGGGGCGTGTCCCCGCACTTCTAACTGGGGTCACCTCACACCTTGACACCTGACGAGACGTGGGACTCCTCCCGCGACTCACCCTCGCAGGACGGCAGCTGTCAAAAATGGCCTCGCCCCCGCAGCGTGGTTAGGAGGACGTCACTTCCGGTCATGCGCATCTGGGCTCCAGGAGGACAGCAGGGGCGGGGCGGGGCCGGGCCGGGCCGGGGCGGGGCGGACCCCGGCCCGGGCGGGGCGGGGCGGGGCGGGGCGGGGCGGGGCGGGGCGGGGCGGGGCGGGAGGTGTGGGGTGGTGCCGGCGGAGCTTCCCGCAGGACTGGCACGTGGGCCTTTCATTGACTCTCGGCAGGTCCTGGGACTTTTCCCTCTGCTGAGCTGAGTCAGCAGGCGTCACACCTTGCCTCTCATTTCTGTCGGCACCCCCAGCCGGAAGTATCTGGGGGCCTGAGCCTCACAGCCATGCCTGGGTCCCCCGAGACTGACAGTGAGGCCTCTTTGGGGCCCCCTGTTCTATGGTGGATGCTGCTCTCAATCCCCTCTCAGTGTCTTCTCTTGACTCCCTGTAGGTGCTGGGCTACCTCCCGTCTGCTGACCTGAGGCCAAGGCCTCGCATCAAAGACATCAGCTCCCTGAGACTGCTGGTGTGAAGTGCAGGCACACCTCATCTGGACACTTCTGCCTGGAGCCTCCCAGAGATGGCTGGTGCAGGTAAGATGAGCTGAGGGGAAAGGAGGCGAGACTCTCTTCTGTGGTTTGGAGCCCGTCAGGTCTCACTCAAGGTCCTCACACTGACTGCTGGCAGGGCCTGCGATTCCATCCTTCTCTGGTATGACTCCATCCCTGTCCCCAACCATGCCCCACAGAATCCCAGAGGAGTTAGTGGAGGGGCTCCTTAGCCTGACAGTTCTCACTGTGGTCTCTCTTTGTTGACATCAGGGGCATTGCCCAAAAGTTCAGAAATGAATTTCTGTCCTTTTGTACAACTGCTGTGTTACTTGCTATTCTCTTTGAGTCCGTGTGTGATAGTCTATTAAGATGATCATTTAAAAAGGCCAGTTGTCATCCACTAACAAAGTTTCAGATGGTTATCTCACAGCCTGTGGACCATACTGCCACATCCAGCCCAATCTTTGGTGTCCCATGCTCCTGGCATGCGGGCTCTGAAATGCTGCCTCAGGTTCCTTCAGTGAAGCAGTAGAGATTCATGGTCCCAGAGCACAGTGGAAGAATCCAGGGCTCAAGTTTAAAGGCTTTTCTCTAATCAATCCTGTCACCTGCCTCTCTTGCAGGCTACAGACCTGTCTCGAATTCAGGGCATCCCCCTACCTGCCCACACTCAGGTTCTAGTTCAGTGGAGACTTACTGTCCCTCAGGGATTATTTAGTTTTGTGTTTTTGCTTTTGTTAATGTTTTCTCTTTATTCCTTCTGTAATTTTTCCATGGTTGATTTTGGGTACAGGAAACAGTAGCCCATGTTTGATTGTCATCAGCTGCTATGGACAAGGTACTAAATCTGTAAATGAATTAAGGAAAATCGATATTCTTACAATGTCTGTGCCTCACGAATACACATAACATAGTATTCTGGTTGAGACTTCTTTTTCCTAGGTCAATCAGGAAATTCTTATTGTTGCCTCCATGTAGATTATATACATTTTTGTATGGTTTCTTTCTAGGTATGTTTTTTATATTATTGCTTTTGTCTATGGTGTATTTTCTTGTTTTCTCCTTTTTTGATTTTTTTTAACATCTTTATTGGAGTATAATTGCTTTACAGTGGTGTGTTAGTTTCTGCTTTATAACAAAGTGAATCAGTTATACATATACATATGTCCCCATATCTCTTCCCTCTTGCATCTCCCTCCCTCCCACCCTCCCTATCCCACCCCTCTAGGTGGTCACAAAGCACCGAGCTGATCTCCCTGTGCTTTGTGGCTGCTTCCCACTAGCTATCTATTTTACGTTTAGTAGTGTATATATGTCCATGCCACTCTCTCACTTTGTCCCAGCTTACCCTTGCCCCGCCTCGTATCCTCAAGTCCATTCTCTAGAACGTCTGCATGTTTATTACTGTCTTGCCCCTAGGTTCTTCATGACAATTTTTTTTTTAGATTCTATATATATGTGTTAGCATACTGTATTTGTTTTTCTCTTTCTGACTTACTTCGCTCTGTATGACAGACTCTAACTCCATCCACCTCACTACAAATACCTCAGTTTCATTCCTGTTTATGGCTAATATTCCATTGTATGTATGTGCCACATCTTCTTTATCCATTCATCTGTTGATGGACACTTAGGTTGCTTCCATGTCCTGGCTATTGTAAATAGAGCTGCAATGAACATTGTGGTACATGACTCTTTTTGAATTATGGTTTTCTCAGGGTATATGCCCAGCAGTGGGATTGCTGGGTCGTATGGTAGTTCTATTTTTAGTTTTTTAAGGAACCTCCATACTGTTCTCCATAGTGGCTGTATCAATTTACATTCCCACCAACAGTGCAAGAGGGTTCCCTTTTCTCCACACCCTCTCCAGCATTTATTGCTTGTAGATGTTTTGATGATGGCCATTCTGACCGGTGTGAGATGATATCTCATTGTAGTTTTGATTTGCATTTCTCTAATGATTAATGATGTTGAGCATTCTTTCATGTGTCTGTTGGCAATCTGTATGTCTTTTTTGGAGAAATGTCTATTTAGGTCTTCTGTCCATGTTTGGATTGGATTTGTTTTTTTCATATTGAGCTGCATGAGTTGCTTCTATGTTTTGGAGATTAATCCTTTGTCAGTTGCTTCATTTGCAAATATTTTCTCCCATTCTGAGGGTTGTCTTTTCGTCTTGTTTATGGTTTCTTTTGCTGTGCAAAAGCTTTTAAGTTTCATTGGGTCCCATTTGTTTATTTTTGTTTTCATTTCCATTTCTCTAGGAGGTGGGTCAAAAGGATCTTGCTGTGATTTATGTCATAGAGTGTTCTGCCTATGTTTTCCTCTAAGAGTTTGATAGTGTCTGGCCTTACGTTTAGGTCTTTAATCCATTTTGAGTTTATTTTTGTGTATGGTGTTAGGGAGTGTTTTAATTTCATTCTGTTACATGTAGCTGTCCAGTTTTCCTAGCACCAGTTATTGAAGAGGCTGTCTTTTCTCCATTGTATATTCTTGCCTCCTTTATTAAAGATAAGGTGACCATATCTGCGTGGGTTTATCTCTGGACTTTCTATCCTGTTTCATTGATCTATATTTGTGTTTCTGTGCCAGTACCATACTGTCTTGATCACTGTAGCTTTGTAGTATAGTCTAAAGTCAGGGAGCCTGATTCCTCCAGCTCCATTTTTCGTTCTCAAGATTGCTTTGGCTATTCGGGTTCTTTTGTATTTCCATACAAATTGTGAAATTTTTTGTTCTAGTTCTGTGAAAAATGCCATTGGTAGTTTGATAGGGATTGCATTGAATCTGTAGATTGCTTTGGGTAGTAGAGTCATTTTCACACTGTTGATTCTTCCAATCCAAGAACATGGTATATCTCTCCATCTATTTGTATCATCTTTAATTTCTTTCATCAGCGTCTTATAATTTTCTGCATACAGGTCTTTTGTCTCCTTAGGTAGGTTTATTCCTAGGTATTTTATTCTCTTTGTTGCAGTGGTAAATGGGAGTGTTTCCTTAATTTCTCTTTCAGATTTTTCATCATTAGTGTATAGGAATGCAAGAGATTCCTGTGCATTAATTTTGTATCCTGCTACTTTACCAAATTCATTGATTAGCTCTAGTAGTTTTCTGGTAGCATCTTTAGGATTCTCTATGTATAGTATCATGTCATCTGCGAACAGTGACAGCTTTACTTCTTCTTTTCCGATTTGGATTCCTTTTATTTCTTTTTCTTCTCTGATTGCTGTGCCTAAAACTTCCAACACTATGTTGAATGATAGTGGTGCGAGTGGGCAACCTTGTCTTGTTCCTGATCTTAGTGGAAATGGTTTCAGTTTTTCACCATTGAGAACGATGTTGGCTGTGGGTTTGTCATATATGGCCTTTATTATGTTGAGGAAAGTTCCCTCTATGCCTACTTTCTGGAGGGTTTTTATCGTAAATGGGTGTTGAATTTTGTCGAAAGCTTTCTCTGCATCTGTTGAGATGATCATCTGGTTTTTCTCCTTCAATTTGTTAATATGGTGTATCACATTGATTGATTTGCGTGTATTGAAGAATCCTTGCATTCCTGGGATAAACCCCACTTGATCATGGTGTATGACCCTTTTCATGTGCTGTTGGACTCTGTTTGCTAGTATTTTGTTGAGGAGTTTTGCATCTATGTTCATCAGTGATATTGGCCTGTAGTTTTCTTTCTTTGTGACATCTTTCTCTGGTTTTGGTATCAGAGTGATGGTGGCCTCGTAGAATGAGTTTGGGAGTGTTCCTCCCTCTGCTATATTTTCGAAGAGTTTGAGAAGGATAGATATTAACTCTTCTCTAAATGTTTGATAGAATTTGCCTGTGAAGCCATCTGGTCCTGGGCTTTTGTTTGTTGGAAGATTTTTAATCACAGTTTCAATTTCAGTGCTTGTGATTGGTCTGTTCATATTTTCTATTTCTTCCTGGTTCAGTCTCAGAAGGTTGTTCATTTCTAACAATTTTGCCATTTCTTCCAGGTTGTCCATTTTATTGGCATAGAGTTGCTTGTAGTAATCTCTCATGATCTTTGTATTTCTGCAGTGTCAGTTGTTACTTCCCCTTTTTCATTTCTAATTCTATTGATTTGAGTCTTCTCCCTTTTTTCTTGATGAGTCTGGCTACTGGTTTATCAATTTTGTTTATCTTCTCAAAGAACCAGCTTTTAATTTTATTGATCTTTGCTATCATTTCCTTCATTTCTTTTTCATTTATTTCTGATCTGATGTTTATGATTTCTTTCCTTCTGCTAACTTTGGGTTTTTTTTGTTTTCTTTCTCTAATTGCTTTAGGTGTAAGTTTAGGTTGTTCGAGATTTCTCTTGTTTCTTGAGGTAGGATTGTATTGCTGCAAACTTCCCTCTTAGAACTGCTTTTGCTGCATCCCATAGGTTTTGGGTCGTCGTGTTTCATTGTCATTTGTGTCTAGGTATTTTTTGATTTCCTCTTTGATTTCTTCAGTGATCACTTCGTTATTAAGTAGTGTATTGTTTAGCTTCCATGTGTTTGTATTTTTTACAGATCTTTTCCTGTAATTGATATCTAGTCTCATAGCGTGTGGTCGGAAAAGATACTTGATACGATTTAAATTTTCTTAAGTTTACCAAGGGTTGATTTGTGACCCAAGATATGATCTATCCTGGAGAATGTTCCGTGAGCACTTGAGAAGAATGTGTATTCTGTTGTTTCTGGATGGAATGTCCTATAAATATCAATTAAGTCCATCTTGTTTAATGTATTATTTAAAGCTTGTGTTTCCTTATTTATTTTCATTTTGGATGATCTGTCCATTGGTGAAAGTGGGGTGTTAAAAGTCCCCTACTATGATTGTGTTACTGTCGCTTTCCCCTTTTATGGCTGTTAGTGTTTGCCTTTTGTATTGAGGTGCTCCTATGATGGCTGAATAAATATTTACCATTGTTATATCTTCTTCTTGGATCGATCCCTTGATCATTATGTAGTGTCCTTCTTTGTCTCTTGTAATAGTCTTTGTTTTAAAGTCTATTGTGTCTGATATGAGAATTGCTACTCCAGCTTTCTTTTGATTTCCATTTGCATGCAATATCTTTTTCCATCCCCTCACTTTCAGTCTGTATGTGTCCCTAGGTCTGAAGTGGGTCTCTTGTAGACAGCATATATACGGGTCTTGTTTCTATATCCATTCAGCCAGTCTGTGTCTTTTGGTTGGAGTATTTAATCCTTTTACATTTAAGGTAATTATCGATATGTATGTTCCTATTACCATTTTCTTAATTGTTTGGGGTTTATTATTGTAGGTCTTTTCCTTCTCTTGTGTTTCCTGCCTAGAGAAGTTTCTTTAGTATTTGTTGTAAAGCTGGTTTGGTGGTGCTGAACTCTCTTAGGTTTTGCTTGTCTGTAAGGGTTTTAATTTCTCCGTCAAATCTGAATGAGATCCTTGCTGGTTAGAGTAATCTTGGTTGTAGGTTTTTCCCCTTCATCACTTTAAACATGTCCTGTCACTCCCTTCTGGCTTGCAGAGTTTCTGCTGAAAGATCAGCTGTTAACCTTATGGGGATTCCCTATGTGTTATTTGTTGTTTTTTCCTTGCTGCTTTTAATATTAGTTCTTTGTATTTAATTTTTGATACTTTGATTAATATGTGTCTCAGCGTGTTTCTCCTTGGATTTATCCTGTATGGGACTCTGTATGCTTCCTGCACTCGATTAACTATTTCCTTTCCCGTATTAGGGAAGTTTTCAATTATAATCTCTTCAAATATTTTCTCAGTCTGTTTCTTTTTCTCTTTTTCTTCTGAGACCCCTATAATTTGAATGTTGGTGTGTTTAATGTTGTCCCAGAGGTCTCTGAGACTGTCCTCAATTCTTTTCATTCTTTTTTCTTTATTCTGCTCTGCAGTTGTTATTTCCTCTATTTAATCTTCCAGGTCACTTATCCGTTTTTCTGCCTCAGTTATTCTGCTGTTGATCCCTTCTAGAGAATTTTTAATTTCATTTATTGTGTTGTTCATCACTGTTTTTTGTGCTTTAGTTTTTCTAGGTCTTTGTTAAACGTTTCATGTATTTTCTCCATTCTGTTTCCAAGATTTTGGATCATCTTTACTATCATTATTCTGAATTCTTTTTCAGGTAGACTGCCTATTCCCTCTTCATTTGTTAGGTCTGGTGGGTTTTTGTCTTGCTCCTTCATCTGCTGTGTGTTTCTCTGTCTTCTCATTTTGCTTAATTTACTGTGTTTGGGATCTCCTTTTCACAGGCTGCAGGTTCGTAGTTCCCGTTGTTTTTGGTGTCTCTCCCCTGTGGCTAAGGTTGGTTCAGTGGATTGTGTAGGCTTCCTGGTGGAGGGGACTAGTGCCTGTGTTCTGGTGGATGAGGCTGGATCTTGTCTTTCTGGTGGGCAGGTCCACGTCTGCTGGTGTGTTTTGGGGTGTCTGTGGCCTTACTATGATTTTTGACAGCCTCTGTGCCAATGGATGGGGTTGTGTTCCTGTCTTGCTAGTTGTTTGGCATGGGGTGTCCAGCAGTGTAGCTTGCTGTGCGTTGAGTGGAGCTGAGTCTTGGCATTGAGATGGAGATCTCTGGGAGATTTTCGCCATTTAGTGTAACGTGGAGCTGGGAGGTCACTTGTGGACCAGTGTCCTGAACTTGTCTCTCCCACCTCAGTGGCACAGCCCTGACGCCTGGCTGGAGCACCAAGAGCCTGTCCTCTACACGGCTCAGAATAAAAGGGAGGAAAAAAAGAAAGAAAGAAGATAAAATAAAATAAAGCAAATTAAAGTAAAATAAAGTTATTAAAGTAGAAAATAAAAAAATTATTAAGAAAAAAAATTTTTTAAGTAATAAAAAGAAAAAAAAAGGACAGACAGAACCCTAGGGCACATGGTAAAAGCAAAGCTATACGGACAAAATCACACACAGAAGCATACACATACACACTCATAAAAAATAGAAGAAGGGAAAAAATATATATATATATATATCGTTGCTCCGAAAGTCCATCTTCTCAATTTGGGATGATTCGTTGTCTATTCAGGTATTCCACAGAGGCAGGGTACATCAAGTTGATTGTGGAGATTTAATCCATTGCTCCTGAGGCTGCTGGGAGAATTTTCCCTTTCTCTACTTTGTTTGCAGAGCTCCAGGCATTCAGCTTTGGATTTGGCCCCACCTCTGTGTGTAGGTTGCCTTAGGGTGTCTGTTCTTTGCTCATACAGGACGGGGTTAAAGGAGCAGCTGCTTCGGGGGCTCTGGCTCACTCAGGCCGGGGGGAGGGAGGGGTATGGATGCGGGGCGAGCCTGCGGCGGCAGAGGCTGGCGTGACGTTGCAGCAGCCTGAGGCGCGCCATGCGTTCTCCCGGGGAAGTTGTCCCTGTATCACAGGACCCTGGCAGTGGCGGGCTGCATAAGCTACCAGGAGGGGCGGTGTGGAGAGTGACCTGTGCTTGCACACAGGCTTCTTGGTGGCTGCAGCAGCGGCCTTAGCGTCTCCTGTCCGTCTCTGGGGTCTGCGCTGATAGCCGCGGCTCGCGCCAGTCTCTGGAGCTCGTTTAGGCGGCGCTCTGAATCCCCTGTCCTGGCGCACCAGGAAACAAAGAGGGAAGAAAAGGTCTCTTGCCTCTTCGGCAGCTCCAGACTTTTTTCCGGACTCCGTCCCGTCTAGCTGTGGCGCACTAGCCCCCTTCAGGCTGTGTTCACGCAGCCAACCCCAGTCCTCTCCCTGGGATCCGACCTCCGAAGCCCGAGCCTCAGCTCCCAGCCCCGCCCGCCCCGGCGGGTGAGCAGAGAAGCCTCTCGGGATGGTGAGTGCTGCTCGGCGCCGATCCTCTGTGCGGGAATCTCTCCGCTTTGCCCTCTGCACCCCTGTGGCTGCGCTCTCTCCGTGGCTCCGAAGCTTCCCCCCTCCGCCACCCGCTGTCTCCGCCTGCGAAGGGGCTTCCTAGTGCGTGGAAACCTTTCCTCCTTCACAGCTCCCTCCCACTGGTGCAGGTCCCGTCCCTATTCTTTTGTCTCTGTTTTTTCTTTTGCCCTACCCATGTACGTGGGGAGTTTCTTGCCTTTTGGGAGGTCTGAGGTCTTCTGCCAGTGTTCAGTAGGTGTTCTGTAGGAGTTGTTCCACATGTAGATGTATTTCTCATGTATTTGTGGGGAGGAAGGTGATCTCCGCGTCTTACTCTTTGGCCATCTTGAAGCTCCTTAGTCTGTTTTGTTAGTTTTCTCAATCTCCAGATTCAGCTGTCTTATGACTAGTTCAACAGCATCAACAGAATTGAGTAAGTTAATTATCAAACAGAAAATGGGTTAATCATAGGTAATGTTAGAAAAACAATGGTTTTTGAAGCCTGTCAGTCCTATAGCTCAGTCTTGGCTACTTCCCTTAACAGCTTTCGCCTAAAATTGGCTGAGCCTTAGTTTCCCCACTTGTAAAATATGATAATGCCTACTTCATGGGATTACTTGAAGGATTAAATGAGATCCACAGGTTGACTACTCTTCATTTTCAATTTCAGAGAAATCCCATAAACACTATAAATTACAGTCTCTACTCTATAAAATATGGCCTCTTATCTTTTCCTTGGCTTAAATTTGTTTATGGTCCATAGTGTGTTTTGGGAATGTTCTTGAAAATGTCACAGTTTGCTTTTTGTAGTCAGCTTTGAATTTGCTCTCCACAAAGTGAAGAAGCAGAAAAGTCAGGTGGTAATGACAAAATGCACTTACCTGGCCCTCTAATACAGTTAACCCATAAATCCAAGGAACTCATTTAAGAGAAGGCACTGTATTTGAGTCTGTGTGCCTTCTCCTTAGCCAGTGGCAAGTTTCCTTGGCCTTTATTAAGGGCAAAAAAAGAAAACTTATTCGCCGGGAAAAAGAAAAAGAAAAAGAAATATTTGGGGTTAAAAGTCTACCTGATTAGCCCTGTAACATCCTTAAAGTGATACTTTCATTGGCAAGAAAATTCCTCCTTTAGTTTTCTTTACTAACCTACCCTTTTTCCCCCAAATAAAAGCAATATCTTATTTTTAGAGAGCAAAACTTAAATCCAAAGTATTTCATTGTTCAAATAGTTATGAAAAGGCTGCTAAATCTATTTTTATAAATCTCCTTCATATGAATTGAAGGAAATAAAACAAAGCACCCACCCTTCTTTTAAACAAATAAGGCACCATAACTAGCACAGTTTCTGGAATCTAACACATCCCCAACAAATAAATCAGGCCCACGTAATTGTAGCAGTTGTCAGGCTAAAACTTTTCTATATTCACATACATCCATAGTTCTAAGTTATAAAATTTGAGGTTTTAGAGCCTATTAATGGAGGTCTAAGGACAATATGGGTTGGTCAGTTGGTTGGACTTCTGAGACCAGACCCACTTTAATGTATCATTTATGTCAACTTTTCATTGTCTGCCTGATTTTGTTGCATACTCTTAAAGAACGGCCCACCCTCTTTTCTCTTTTCCACCTTGAAGACTCCCTAACGCCCCTCCTCAGGTGAATTTGGGGACTCCTTCCCTAATGCGTCCATAAGGACTTATACACTCTCCATTGTGGTACCCCAGTGCTGTATTATAAGTACTTAGTTCTCTCTCGCTATCTCTCCCCCAGCCCGACACACACACACACACACACACACACACACACACACACACACACACACACACACACACACACACACACACACACACACACACACACACACACACACACACACACTTGTCTAGTATGTCCCCCAGAAAGGTCATAAGCTTTGTCCATCAGTGTTTCCACAGCACTTAACACGTGGCAGGCACACAGTAGGTGTTCAGTGTTTGAACTGAGTTTGCTGAATGGATGGATGGAAGAATGAACAAATCTTAAGGGGTTTGAAGCTTCATTGCTTTTCAGTGGAGTCCTCTGATGTCCTCTGAACTATCTTGCCGGCATCTGGAAACGATTAATAACTAGGGAAGAAGGAAAGGGTTCAAGGAGTGAGAGTCAGCCGTCTTGCCACCCATCACAACATTAGAAGAGACCTTGTAAACCCAACAGTTAGCTTCTCCTTCCTCTGCCACCTACCCAAGGAAGTTGTAAGACAGAGTAGGGTTCCAGCTGCTGAGGAGAGATGCTGGTGATTTCTGCTATGCCATGGGGGCCACATATGAGTTGTACAAGGATCAGAATACAAAATTGGAAATGCTTTAGATTCTCCGAAGGTATTTTTTCCTTCTTTCAAGTTATTGTCAATCAAAAAAGTGCATTCCAAGGTCATAATAAAATGATGCAGGAATTGTTCATGCCACTGTTCCCTGATTACTGCAGTCAATCAAAAATCCATTTTATGTTATTTCAACATGATGGTGCTTGGTTTATTCAGCTGCATACCTAACAGGGTCTTTGATTCAGCACATGGTCTGGGATTGAGCGAATGTTGTCTTATGTACTTTGTACACAGACCTCCCCTTTGCAGATGACCCTCTAATCCCCCCCCCACCCCCAGAAGCACTTCTCACTTGAAAGAAAATGTAACCCAGCTTTATAGGAAAAGAAACACTTTCATCCTACTTGCTTACATTGTCTATTTTCAGTTATGTTTTTCTTTGTACAGTACACTTTCCAGAAGGTGAATGCAGGTGCTCTTCCACATATATTTTCAAGGTATGCTTTTGCTCCAATGACAATTCACTTGTTATTTATACGGTAAGCTCGGGAGTGTGGTGTTGGTCACAGCTGCTACCCTCTGTTCTTGCAGTTGGCAGCACACGTTCACCAGGGATCACCTACCCTGTTCACCCTCAAGCCTACAGTTGGAGAAAACTGCTTTTATTGTTAAAGCTATTCAGCTGCAATTAAGAGGGCACCTGAGAATTTGCAAACTCTTCAGTCCATTAGTTGGTGCAGCATTAGTGTCTGCGAGTAAAGGTTGCTTGTATCTTTTTAATTACTTAAATTCAATTTAACCTCCAACAGGATTGGCTGGATCCTTTCCAAGTTGTATGTAGTTCTAGAATCTCAATGACCTTACTTTGGAGAATGCCCTGGGTTTTATTTTGGTGGCTAGCAACACCTATCATGTTCAAAAATTTGCATTTACTGTACTTATTTTATGATCATTCTATCTTCTATTTTTCCCCTATGAACTTGTGACACTGATTTACAACACTATGCATTAGAAAGCATTTAATGTACTGGGGATGGCATGAAAGTCCTTGATTAACAGGGTATGCACCTGTATCAGTTATCTGTTGCCACAGTAATGCTGCATAGTAAAGTTTTTGGTGACATACAACAACATACATTTATTTAGCTGATCCAGGCAGGGCTTGCTCCTGTGTCTCTAGTCAGCTGACATTTAACCAAGGCAGCTTTCTTGATACTGGCTGGGCTTGCTCAGAGGTATCTTGGTATGCTAGCTGTCAGCTGATCTAAGATGGCCTTGGCTGGAAAGACAGGAGCACTTCAGCTCTGCTCTACGTGTCCTTCATTTTCCAGCAGGCTGGCCCAAGAATGTTCTTGAAGCAATGGCAAAGGACAGGAGCAAGCAAGCCTACTTGCACAAGCACTTGTCAAGTATCTGCTTGCGTCATGTTCGCTAATATCCTATTGGCGAATGCAAGTCAAAGTGAGTAGGAGTAGGTGGATACTGGAAACTTACAGAGCAAAGGGCACGGAAATTGGGTGGAGTGAAGAACGAGGTCCAGTTTCTGCAATCAGTCTGTTGTAGAATCTTCCATTCTCAGCCTGTCTGAAGCCTGTTGTTACTTGCCATGGATCATGCATGCTTTGCCCTCACAGATTTAAACAGCTTGCTCCCTTTTTTGATCATGGGCTCCTTTTCCTTGTTGCTTTCACCCAATTGCCTTCTCTCTGTTTTCCTTTTCCTAGCTTGCTTTCTCTTCAGTCTTCACCTCCTTTTCCTGTTTTCCATCCCCCTACCTTCTCTCCTTCCTTCCTTCAGAGAAACTAAAAACATACCTAAAATTCATATGCACATAGATAATTGTTTGAAAGGAGTACTTTTCTTTTGGTCCCTGGAGCTCTCATTACTGATTAACTCCTTAGAAAAGGAATTGCTGAAACCTCTATTTCTCCAGAAACTTAACAGTGTGGGTGGGCCTGGTGTGGGCAGGAAGAGATAGTCAGACTTAAGTTGTCCTGAAAGGGAGAGAGGAAAAAAAAACCTCCATGAACCAAACACAGAAGCAAAACCTAAGTAGGTTTCCCAACAGTTTTTTGAAGTTTGCTCCCAAATTTACCAACTGGAAATTTGAACTGGGCTTTTCTTTTTAATTAAGGGTTTAGAATAGACGTGGATGCAGGTGGTATTTTGGTTGGTAGTATGTGGTGATAGTTATTGTTGCCATAGCTACCCGAAAAATGTTCAACAGAATATCACTTCATGTTGCAACTTCAAATAAAAGCTGTAAAACTTCTATGCTTCTCACATAGATTTAAAGGAAAAAGAGTCTGTTATATTCAGGCTGGAATCTGTTTCTTAGTCTGTCCCCGAAAATATGGCTCAGTGTTCAAAACAGGTCAATTCAGGGGTAAGTAAATTTTCTTAATAGGTTTAAACTGAGTTCAACTACCTCCTTCCACAGACTTGGCTTACATTACACTAATTGATAACAACTTAGCAAACTGAGATATGTTAAGGCGATTTATTATGGTAAATATTTAATGAAGTTTTAGGTTTCTAACTCTTATCAGGGAAAAGAGCCCTGCCTTTATATAAAGCTCATACAGTGTGCCAATCCTTGATTACGAAAAAAACAAAAAACTAAAAGCAAAAATATGTAAAAGCTTTACATAAAATAACATGTACTTCAAGAAGCCTCAAAGGCATTTTAACAAACTCTGCTTCCATTAATCTGCCTTGGGATAACCTGGGCTGGGTTTCATGTGGTTAATTCGATGTGAAATGGCAATTCCACTTCTCAAAACGTATTATGTTTAAGACAGTGAGGAGTTTGATATGATTCCTCAGCCCTCTAACCCAAGCTTAGTTTTCTGTAAATTAGAACTAGATTTCATTTCTAACTACCAGTCTGTGTCATTGGATCATTTCCCTATCAGTTAGACCCTTTGAGCCTAAATTTCCTCATTTGTGTAAGTGAGGCTGTAATACCCACCTCCCAGTATTGTGGTGAGGATTGAAGGTCAGCAGAGATGAAAGTGATCAATAAATTAAGTGCCATGCAAATATAAGGTCTTATCATAAACAGAGATGTTCTGATAAGCATTGGGAAAACTCAGGCTTCCCCCAAATAACTTTGGTCAGTGGTGTGAATCCTTGGTGTGGGCAGAATTCTTGGACAACAATTAAAGATAGGGAGTGAGATCTGATTTGTTTTTCATCTTCATGGCATGGATTTCAAGGCCTTCACAGGTAGATGTAGTCTCTAACAAGATTTAATTTTTACATTTTCTAAACGAGCTCAAAACTAAAGGGACAGGAAGAATTGCAGTTGTTTGACTGAGAATCTGAACCTGCACCATCTAAGAGGTTTTCTATTGTTTTAATTTTTTCATTGAGGTATAATTGACACACAACATTATTAGTTTCAGGTATACAACATAGTGATTTGATGTTTATATACATTGTGAAATGATCACCACAAAAAGCCAGGTTAACATCCATCATATACATAGTTACAACAGTTTTTTCTTGTGATGAGAACTTTAAGATCTATTCTCTTAGCAACTTTCAAGTACACAATACAGTATTAACTATAGTCACCGTGCTGTACATTATGTCCCTAGGATTTATTTTGTAACTGGAAATTTGTACCTTTTGACCTCCTTCACTGGTTTTGCCCACCCCTCACCCCTTGCCTCAGGCAACCACCAATCTGTTCTCTGTATCTATGAGTTTTTTTGGGTTTTGTTTTTGTTTTTGTTTTTGTTTTTTGTTTTTTACAATTTCACATAAGTGAGATCATTTGGTGTTTGTCTTTTTCTGTCTGACATATTTCACTTAGCAAAATGCTCTCAAGGTCCATCCATGTTGTTGCACATGCCAAGACTTCCTTCTTTTTTATGACTAATTAAGATTATATTATATATATATATATATATATATATAAACACAATTTCTTTATCCATCTATCCATTGATGGGCACTTAGGTTGCTTGCATGTCTTGGGTATTGTAAATAATGCCACAATGAATGTAGGGGTGCACACATGTTTTTGAGTTAGTGTTTTTTGTTTCCTTTGAATAAAAAACTTAGAAGCGAAATTGCTGGATCATATGGTAGTTTTGTTTTCACTTTTTTTTTTAAAGAAACCTCCATACTGTTTTCCTTAGTGGCTGCATCAATTTACATTCTCCCTAACAATGCACCAGGATTGCCTTTTTCCTATCCTTACCAACATTTATTTCTTGTCTTTCTGACGATAGCTATTCTAACAGGTGTGAGGGGATCACTGTGGTTTTGATTTGCATTTGCCTGGTGATTAGTGATATTGAGCACCTTTTCATGTGCAACTATTGAGATCTTCTACCCATTTTTTAATCAGATTTTTTTTTTGCTATTGAGTTGTGTGAGTTCTTTATATATATCGGATATTGACCCCTTATCAGATACATGATTTACAAATATTTTTTCCCATTTGGAAGGCTGTCTTTTCATTTTGTTGGTTTGCTTTGCTGTGCAGAGCTTTTTAGTTTGATACAGACCAATGTGAAGGAGCTTCCTGCCTATGTTTACTTCTAGGAGTTTTATGGTTTCAGGTCTTATATGTAAGTCTTTAATAATCCGTTTTGACTTCATTTTTGTTGATGGTGTAAGATAGGGGTCCCATTTCATTCTTTTGCACGTGGCTGTCCAATTTTCCCAACACCATTTATTAAAGAGACTGTCTTTTCCCCCATTGTATGTTCTTTGCTCCTTTGTTGTAAATTAAATGACCATGTATGTGTGGGTTTATTTGAGTTCTTCATTCTGTTCAATTTATCTATGGGTCTATTTTTATGCCAATACCATGCTGTTTTGATTACTGTAGCTTTGTGATATTTGAAATCAGGGAGTGTGATGCCTCCAGCTTTGTTTTTCTTCCTCAAGATTGCCTTGGCTATTAGGGGTCTTATGTGGTCCCATAAAATTTTTAGGATGGTTTATTCTGTGAAAAATGCCTTTAGAATTTTGATAGGGATTGCATTGAATCTGTAGATGGCTCTGGGTAGTATGGACATTTTAACAATATTAAGTCTTCCAATCCATGAGCATGGAATATTATTCCATTTATTTGTGTCTTTATTTCTTTACTCAATGTCTTACAGTTTTCAGTGTACAGGTCTTTAACCTCCTTGGTTAAATTTATTCCTAGATATTTTATTCTTTTGTTGCCATTGTAAACAGGATTGCTTTCTTAATTACTCTTTCTTTTTATTCATTTTTAGTGTATAGAAATGCAGCAGATTTTTGTATATTGATTTTGTATCCTGCAGCTTTACCGAATCCATTTATTGCTAACAGTTTTTTTGATGGAATCTTTAGGCTTTTCTATATACAATATCATGTCATCTGTAAATAGTGATAGTTTTACTTCTTTCTAATTTTGTTGCCTTTTTGAGGAGTTAAGTGACACTGGACAGTGTTTCCACTATCCTTTTGAAACTATAACATCTTTTCGGTTCACCTCATTTCTCACATTAACTTTGAAAAGGGGCTGCATGGCATATATTTATTTACCTTGAAAGTAAAGTGAGCTCAAAGTAATTTTGTTTTGAGGCGTTCTTAGAATTTTTGACATCCCTTGAGAGCCCAGGGCATCACCAAAACATGAATTGAGGTCATTTGTTTAGCGACTACAACAAGACTCACTGGTTAGTGACCAGCAGGTTTCAGAGTGATTGGCTGTGTGTACTAATGGATGACTGGGCTGCTCGTGCTGCCAATTCCCAGGCCCTGTTCAAGTGGAACAATCAGAGCTGGTCCATCTGATGCACACATATGGTTATATTACTCCCTGGAGAAAAGGATTTCACTTCCGATGGGTTGGGTACAAAAATCTCTTCATCGTGTGAAATGGCTTTATTTACAGTTACATTATTAGTACTACTACTACTAGAAGTCTTACGTTAAATCAAAAAATAACTCCTTGTGCAATTATGAATTAGATTCATGAAAGTGTTACAGAAGTGGATGCACTTCCAATTTCTCTTTTGATGTCAAGTTGATCTAGCATAGCTTGAGAGATTTTAAAAGGCATCGGCACCCTATATATATATACTTTTTTTTCATTGTAAAGATAATTTATTTAAAAACAAACTAACATTAGGCATTAGTAGGTGTTTTGATACTATTTAACTAAGAAACTTTTGTTAAAATTCATTACAATCTTATTTTTTCTTTTTATAACATCTTTATTGGAGTAAAATTGCTTTACTATGCTGTGTTAGTTTCTGGCGTATAACAGAGTGACTCAGCTATACGTATACATATATCCCCATACCCCTCCCTCTTGCATCTCCCTCCCACCCTCCCTATCCCACCCCTCTAGGTGGTCACAAAGCACCGAGCTGATCTCCCTGTGCTATGCGGCTGCTTCCCACTAGCTATCTGTTTTACATTTGGTAGTGTATATATGTCCATGCCACACTCTCACTTCGTCCCAGCTTACCTTTCCCCTCCCTGTGTCCTCAAGTCCATTCTCTACATCTGCATCTTTATTCCTGTCCTGACCCTAGGCTCTTCAGAACGATTTTTTTTTAGATTCCATATATATGTGTTAGCATATGGTATTTGTTTTTCTCTTTCTGACTTACTTCACTCTGTATGACAGACTCTAGGTCCATCCACCTCATTACAAATACCTCAATTTCGTTTCCTTTTATGGCTGAGTAATATTCCATTGTATATATGTGCCACATCTTCTTTATCCATTCATCCGATGATGGACACTTAGGTTGCTTCCATGTCCTGGCTACTGTAAATAGAGCTGCAATGAACATTTTGGTACATGACTCTTTTTGAATTATGGTTTTCTCAGGGTATATGCCCAGTAGGGGGATTGCTGGGTCGTATGGTAGTTCTATTTTTAGTTTTTTAAGGAACCTCCATACTGTTCTCCATAGTGGCTGTATCAATTTACATTCCCACCAACAGTGCAAGAGGGTTCCCTTTTCTCCACACCCTCTCCAGCATTTACTGTTTGTAGATTTTTTGATGATGGCCATTCTGACTGGTGTGAGATGATATCTCATTGTAGTTTTGATTTTCATTTCTCTAATGATTAATGATGTTGAGCATTCTTTCATGTGTCTGTTGGCAATCTGTATGTCTTCTTTGGAGAAATGTCTATTTAGGTCTTCTGTCCATGTTTGGATTGGATTGTTTGTTGTTTTCATATTGAGCTGCATGAGCTGCTTGTAAATTTTTGAGATTAATCCTTTGTCAGTTGCTTCATTTGCAAATATTTTCTCCCATTCTGAGGGTTGTCTTTTGGTCTTGTTTATGGTTTCCTTTGCTGTGCAAAAGCTTTTAAGTTTCATTAGGTCCCATTTGTTTATTTTTGTTTTTATTTCCATTTCTCTAGGAGGTGAGTCAAAAAGGATCTTGCTGTGATGTATGTCATAGAGTGTTCTGCCTATGATTTCCTCTAAGAGTTTGATAGTGTCTGGTCTTACATTTAGGTCTTTAATCCATTTTGAGTTTATTTTTGTGTATGGTGTTAGGGAGTGTTCTAATTTCATACTTTTATATGTAGGCATTAGTTCAGTTTTCCCAGCACCACGTATTGAAGAGGCTGTCTTTTCTCCATTGTGTATTCTTGCCTCCTTTATCAAAGATAAGGTGACTGTATTTGCGTGGGTTTATCTCTGGGCTTTCTATCCTGTTCCATTGATCCATATTTCTGTTTTTGTGCCAGTACCACACTGTCTTGATTACTGTAGCTTTGTTGTATAGTCTGAAGTCAGGGAGCCTGATTCCTCCAGCTCCATTTTTTGTTCTCAAGATTGCTTTGGCTATTCGGGGTCTTTTGTGTTTCCATACAAATTGTGAAATTTTTTGTTCTAGTTCTGTGAAAAATGCCAGTGGTAGTTTGGTAGGGATTGCATTGAATCTGTAGAGTGCTTTGGGTTAGTAGAGTCTTTTTCACACCGTTGATTCTTCCAATCCAAGAACGTGGTATATCTCTCCGTCTATTTGTATCATCTTTAATTTCTTTCATCAGCGTCTTATAATTTTCTGCATACAGGTCTTTTGTCTCCCTAGGTAGGTTTATTCCTAGATATTTTATTCTTTTTGTTGCAGAGGTAAATGGGAGTGTTTTCTTAATTTCACTTTCAGATTTTTCGTCATTAGTGTATAGGTATGCAAGAGATTTCTGTGCGTTAATTTTGTATCCTGCTACTTTACCAAATCATTGATTAGCTCTAGTAGTTTTCTGGTAGCATCTTTAGGATTCTCTATGTATAGTATCATGTCATCTGCAAACAGTGACAGCTTTACTTCTTCTTTTCCAATTTGGATTCCTTTTACTTCTTTTTCTTCTCTGATTGCTGTGCCTAAAACTTCCAACACTATGTTGAATAATAGTGGTGAGAGTGGGCAACCTTGTTTTGTTCCTGATCTTAGTGGAAATGGTTTCAGTTTTTCACCATTGAGGACGATGTTGGCTGTGGGTTTGTCATATATGGCCTTTATTATGTTGAGGAAAGTTCCCTCTCTGCCTACTTTCTGGAGGGTTTTTATCATAAATGGGTGTTGAATTTTGTCGAAAGCTTTCCCTGCATCTATTGAGATGATCATCTCCTTTTTCTCCTTCAATTTGGTAATATAGTGTATCACGTTGATTGATCTGCGTATATTGAAGAATCCTTGCATTCCTGGGATAAACCCCACTTGATCATGGTGTATGATCCTTTTAATGTGCTGTTGGATTCTGTTTGCTAGTATTTTGTTGAGGACTTTTGCATCTATGTTCATCAGTGATATTGGCCTGTAGTTTTCTTTCTTTGTGACATCTTTGTCTGGTTTTGGTGTTAGGGTGATGGTGGCCTCGTAGAATGAGTTGGGGAGTGTTCCTCCCTCTGCTATATTTTGGAAGAGTTTGAGAAGGATGGGTGTTAGCTCTTCTCTAAATGTTTGATAGAATTCGCCTGTGAAGCCCTCTGGTCCTGGGCTTTTGTTTGTTGGAAGATTTTTAATCACAGTTTCAATTTCAGTGCTTGTGATTGGTCTGTTCATATTTTCTATTCTTCCTGGTTCAGTCTCGGCAGGTTGTGCATTTCTAAGAATTTGTCCATTTCTTCCAGGTTGTCCATTATATTGGCATATAGTTGCTTGTAGTAATCTCTCATGATCGTTTGTATTTCTGCAGTGTCAGTTGTTACTTCTCCTTTTTCATTTCTAATTCTATTGATTTGAGTCTTCTCCCTTTTTTTCTTGATGAGTCTGGCTACTGGTTTATCAATTTTGTTTATCTTCTCAAAGAACCAGCTTTTAGTTTTATTGATCTTTGCTATAGTTTCCTTCATTTCTTTTTTATTTATTTCTGATCTGATCTTTATGATTTTTTTCCTTCTGCTAACTTTGGGGTTTTTTTGTTCTTCTTTAATTGCTTTAGGTGCAAGGGTAGGTTGTTTATTTGATATGTTTCCTGTTTCTTAAGGTAGGATTGTATTGCTATAAACTTCCCTCTTAGAACTGCTTTTGCTGCATCCCATAGGTTTTGGGTTGTCATGTCTCCATTGTCATTTGTGTCTAGGTATTTTTTGATTTCCCCTTTGATTTCTTCAGTGATCACTTTGTTATTAAATAGTGTATTGTTTAGCCTCCATGTGTTTGTATTTTTTACAGATCTTTTCCTGTAATTGATATCTAGTCTCATAGTGTTGTGGTCGCAGAAGATACTTGATACGATTTCAATTTTCTTTAATTTACCAAGGCTTGGCTTGTGACCCAAGATATGATCTATCCTGGAGAATGTTCCATGAGCACTTGAGAAAAATGTGTATTCTGTTGTTTTTGGATGGAATGTCCTATAAATATCAGTTAAGTCCGTCTTGTTTACTGTATCATTTAAAGCTTGTGTTTCCTTATTTATTTTCATTTTTGGATGATCTGTCCATTGGTGAAAGTGGGGTGTTGAAGTCCCCTACTATGATTGTGTTACTGTCGCTTTCCTCTTTTATGGCTGTTAGTATTTGCCTTATGTATTCTGGTGCTCCTATGTTGGGTGCAGAAATATTTACAATTGTTATATCTTCTTCTTGGATCGATCCCTTGATCATTATGTAGTGTCCTTCTTTGTCTCTTGTAATAGTCTTTATTTTAAAGTCTATTTTGTCTGATATGAGAATTGCTACTCCAGCTTTCTTTTGATTTCCATTTGCATGCAATATCTTTTTCCATCCCCTCACTTTCAGTCTGTATGTGTCCCTAGGTCTGAAGTGGGTCTCTTGTAGACAGCATATATACGGGTCTTTCTTTTGTATCCGTTCAGCCAGTCTCTGCCTTTTGGTTGGAGTATTTAATCCTTTTACATTTAAGGTAGTTATCAATATGTATGTTCCTAGTGCCATTTTCCTAATTGTTTTGGGTTTGTTATTGTAGGTGTTTTCCTTCTCTTGTGTTTCCTGCCTAGAGAAGTTCCTTTAGCATTTGTTGTAAAGCTGGTTTGGTGGTGCTGAATTCTCTTAGGTTTTGCTTGTCTGTAAAGGTTTTAATTTCTCCATCAAATCTGAATGAGATCCTTGCTGGGTAGAGTAATCTTGGTTGTAGGTTTTTCTCCTTCATCACTTTAATATGTCCTGCCACTCCCTTGTGGCTTGCAGAGTTTCTGCGGAAAGATCAGCTGTTAACCTTATGGGGATTCCCTTATGTGTTATTTGTTGTTTTCCCCTTGCTGCTTTTAATATGTTTTCTTTATATTTAATTTTTGATAGTTTGATTAATATGTGTCTCGGCGTGTTTCTCCTTGGATTTATCCTGTATGGGACTCTCTGTGCTTCCAGGACTTGATTAACTATTTCCTTTCCCATATTAGGGAAGTTTTCAACTATAATCTCTTCAAATATTTTCTCAGTCCCTTTCTTTTTCTCTTCTTCTTCTGGGGCCCCTATAATTCAAATGTTGGTGTGTTTAATGTTGTCCCAGTGGTCTCTGAGACTGTCCTCAATTCTTTCCATTCTTTTTTCTTTTTTCTGCTCTGCTGTAGTTATTTCCACTATTTTATCTTCCAGTTTACTTATCCGTTCTTCTGCCTCAGTTATTCTGCTATTGATCCCTTCTAGAGTATTTTTAATTTCATTTATTGTGTTGTTCATTGTTGCTTGGTTTCTCTTTAGTTCTTCTAGGTCCTTGTTAAATGTTTCTTGCATTTTGTCTATTCTGTTTCCAAGATTTTGGATCATATTTACTATCATTATTCTGTATTCTTTTTCAGGTAGACTGCCTATTTCCTCTTCATTTGTTTGGTCTGGTGGGTTTTTACCTTGCTCCTTCATCTGCTGTGTGTTTTTCTGTCTTCTCATTTTGCTTATCTTACTGTGTTTGGGGTCTCCTTTTCGCAGGCTGCAGGTTCGTAGTTCCTGTTGTTTTTTGTGTCTGTCCCCAGTGGCTAATGTTTGTTCAGTGGGTTGTGTAGGCTTCCTGGTGGAGGGGACTAGTGCCTGTGTTCTGGTGGATGAGTCTGAACATTGTCTTTCTGGTGGGCAGGTCCTCGTCTGCTGGTGTGTTTTGGGGTGTCTGTGGCCTTATTATGATTTTAGGCAGCCTCTCTGGTAATGCGTGGGGTTGTGTTCCTGTCTTGCTAGGTGTTTGGCATAGGGTGTCCAGCACTGGAGCTTGCTGGCTGTTGAGTGGAGCTGGGTCTTAGCGTTGAGATGGAGATCTCTGGGAGAGCTGTTGCTGATTGATGTACCATGGGGCTGGGAGGTCTCTGGTGGTCCGATGTCCTGAACTCAATTCTCCCATCTCAGAGGCTCAGGCTTGACACCTGGCCAGAGCACCAAGTCCCTGTCTGCTACACATCCAGGTATGTGGGGAGTTTCTTGCCTTTTGGGAAGTCTGAGGTCTTCTGCCATCATTCAGTAGGTGTTTTGTGTGAGTTGTTCCACATGTAGTTGTATTTTTGATATATTTGTGTGGAGGAAGCTGATCTCCACGTCTTACTCCTCCGCCGTCTTGAAGGTCCTCTATAATGTTCAAGGTATATAAAGCAGAGTTGTGTTCTTCCATATGGTAGCTATTAGCAACATATGGCTTATGTAACATCACTTAAAAATTCACTTCCTCAGTCATACTAGCCATATTTCAAGTGCTCGGTAGCCACATGTGACCAATGGCTACTGGGTTTAATAGTGCATAATCAAAACATTTCTGCCATCACAGAAAGTTCTGTTGGATAGTGCTTGTATAGAGAGAGATGCGAATATTTTTCTCCATTAAGCAGGATGTGAGTTAGCCTAGGAAAAATGTCAAGAGCCTTTAGAATTTTATGTCCTTAGAGAGGAATATAAAATATTCCATTTACTTGCTTCAAAATTAAGAATATGAGTCATAAAATTTTATTGAATAGCTACATCAAATAGTAAAATCTGAAACTCATTTCCTATTATAATAGTGTGCAGAGGGAGAGAAATCAGGGAGAGTAACAGAGGGACAGAAGCAAACTCAGTCATTTAGATACCCATACACATGCGCACCCTGGGACCGATGGGGGAGGAGAAGGAGCCATAAAGGTGCAGGCCCTGATATAGAAATGGGGAAAGAAAGGTGGAGGACAGGGAGAGGGGAAAGAGAGGAATCAGAGGCAAAGACACAGATTTCACCTTTAACTAAGGGGTGTGTTGCCAGGAGGTCACACATCAGAGCCCAGTGTTGCTGAGAGTTTGCATCTTATATCTTCCGCCCTGTGACTTACTTTTTGATGGGTCCCTGCTCTCAGCATTTGGAATGCTCTCAAGAAGGCTCCTTGGAGTAGCTCTTTGCAACCTGGACTGCAGAGTCTTAGAGCGATGGTTCCCAGGGCCATGGCGGCAGCAGCAGCAACACTGAGAACTTGTTAGAGATGCAAATTATCAGGCCCCACCCAGCCACTCAGTGAATCGTGAGCTCTGGGTGTGGCTCCCAGCCCTCTCTTGTAAGAAGCCCTCCAGAGATTTTCATTCACATTCATGCTTAAGCATGAGAACCTCTTTTGCCAGTTACAGTTGAGAATGGGAGGGTCTGTAAACTCCTTGACTTTTTTTTCTGGAGAGATTCCTCACTTTCATCAAGTGCTCAAAAAATCTGATCCTGCTACCCCCTAGAAGCTAAAAACATTCCCTTCTGTTCTACACTATGAGGATCGGAACTCTGTGCCCAAGTAAAATTATAATGGGCCGTGAACAGCCCATTGCCTGAGAAGTCAGATGAAATCAAGCTGAGAACCACCTCAAGTTGGGGTCTGACTTATTTCCCTCCTCTTTTAGGAATTTAACCTGATTTCCATTCTCTAAAAACTGATTTTAGAGCCTGGTGATAAAGAAGTTTGAGTCAAGGCGTGCAGGTGCCTGATGTAGGGATTAGATTAGGGCAACCTTCAAAGAAGGAAAGCTCTTCCTTTGCCTCCATTCCCTACCTCAGGGACACACAGAGGCATTCAAAGGATCCAAATGAGAAATCCAGCCTTCCCCACCTGACATATTGTATTACTTGCCTTGGGTGGATGGGGATTTTCTAGGTGTAATTAGTTAACATCTATTAAGCAAGGCCATTTATTAAGTACTGCACCCTGTGGAACCTTAATACACTGTAATTGATGACAGCAGAGGCAGCATCTTTCTAGTTGGTGCTGTCTCAGGGTAGCCTGGTATTCTGTTGACTCCATGGTGGCCTGAAGCTTATGGGAGCTTTTGTGCTTGAAGATATAATGCCTAATAGTGACCTCTCAGAGTTTTCAATTTGGAGAGTGACTGCGTGCACTCTGGTGGTTCACGCAGCTGTTGTAATGGTGACTTATCCAGTTCAAATTAATCCCAGCCCTGTGGGACTCCAGATCTTCAAAGGAGTACTTAATCAGCATGTATGTGTGTGTGTGTGTGTGTGTGTGTGTGTGTGTATGTATATGGTATATTAGAACTGGCTACATGTAAGGACTGGATTCTGTATGTGACCAAGTATAGAGGGAGATTACCAAGCAGAAGAAATGATGTCATTTTTTTTTTTTTGCAATTCGTGTAACTTTGTAATAGCTAACACCTATCTAGAACCATTCTAGTAGGTAGTATTTATTGGCTATTCAGTGTGCCAAGCATTATGCTCAGTATTAGACAATTTCTTAGTAAATCCTCCTCCACCCCCCAAATTAGATACATTGTTGTTCTCAGTTTATTGATGATGATACTTGGCTTAGAGAAGTTCAGTAACTCTACTACTATCACACAGTGTATTTGTCAGTATAGGCCAAAAGCTGTAACAAACAACCCCAGTATGTCTGTGGCCTTAAGGTTTATTTCTTGCTCATATCCAGTCCCATGCAGGCTAGTAGGGATGGAAGGACTGAGGGAAATGGAGTTATGTTCCATGCAGCTATTCAAGCTTCTTTCCCTCTTGTCTCCACCCTCCTCTGGGTCTTGGAAGGTTTTGATGGGCCAGACCTGGAAAGGGACACATCACTTCTATTCCAGAACTCGGTCACAGCGCCACAATAGACTATGATGGAGGCTGAGGAATGCAGTCTAGATGTGGGACTTGGGAAGGAGAGGAGAGCAAGGATATTTTTGAGTACTAGCAGCTTGTAAGCAGCAGAGTTGGGACCCAGACTCGCAGTTATCTAATTCAAAAGCCCTCTTCGTTGTGAAGTCAAAACTGACATTTTGCCCTGACTCCCTTATAAATAAGCATGTGCAACATGCTTTGCAGTTATGGGGAAAAACCACTTTGTTCCCTGCAATAAGCCAAAAATAAGATTACCTGTCTAGTTCTGATCCCCCAATGAATGACATCTTGCACGTTACCTGTAAGACTGGACTCATCTGGCTAGAACTTTAGCCTTGACTTCAGTAACACTGATGTCTGAAGAAATGGTACAACCTTTGTGGATATGATAATCACATGAGAAAGTTGCTATTTTTCTACCATGAACAGACTAATGGCAATCTTTTTGTTCTCTTTAACACACACACACACACACACACACACACACACACACACACACACACAACACATACACACCCCTTCAAACCATTCCTTCTGAAGTCTGACTTGTATTTTATTGCAAGTAAAATTTGATTTTCTAAATGCTTTTGTCTTTCAGTCTTTTTTTTGATAACACATCAGTTCTGACTTTCAAATTTATTTTTTCTCTTGATTAAATTTCCCAAGTATTTCACTTCATGCAGTAGTTGTGTTTCTAAAAAGTTCCGTGTGAAACAAATCATTTTCAAGTTGAACCAGTTTGTAAATCAGTGGAGGAGCTTGCTGTTTAAAGAAAAGCTCTTCATATTTTCCTTGGCTGAGTGAATGGCATCAGCACTTTAATCAAGTGAATAGTTCCTACATAATTTGCACATTGTTATGAATAGCAGGATTTCAAATTCAAATGCTTTCATGGGTCATACATTTAACAAGTATGTAAACTGGCTACATTTAAGGCAATAGGGAGTGGTAAGGACTAGGGGTAAGTGGAAAATAGATGCCCCACCTAAAGGTGCACAAAGTCAAAATTATTAAAATTGCCGTTCCAGTGAGGAGAAAATGTGTATATGGGCTGAACTGAGCTAATACACTTAGACGTAATGTAGCATAATTTTCATCCATTTTGTTAGGCCAAAATATGTATTTGATAAGATGTAATAACCTCAACTGTCAATAGAGTAACCAAAGACCAAATTACTGTTGAAGAATGCACTGCAGGTAACTCAAATTTTTCACTGCTCTGTGTATGCACGTCTCTGCAAATAACCGTGGATACCACAAGTATTGATTTTAGGGTTACAGATACATTGTAGCAAGTAGGCAAATGCGTAAATATGGAATCCATGAATAATAAGGATTGAGCATATTTCCAAAATAAAACACTAATAATGATAATAGTTACCACTTATTGAGGGCTTACATTGTACCAAGCACATTCATTAAATCACTTAATTCTTTTTTTTTTTTTTGGCCACACCACATGGCATGTGGGATTTTAGTTCCTCCACCAGGGATCGAACCTGTGCCCCCTGCAGTGGAAGCATGGAGCCCTAACCACTGTACTGTCAGGGAAGTCCCCCCAAATATGTATTTGGTAAGATGTAATAACCTCAACTATCAATAGAATAACCAAAGACCAAATTACTGTTGAAGAAAAACTTCTAGTTAGCGATTTTCTACCCTTTTATAATCAATATCTAGTTTATGGTGACTATCCGTACTTCCTTCTTCAAAAAGTATCCCCTTTTCCCAACACTTATTTGAAAACAAAACAAAACAGGTAACGTATTTAGAACATGGGGCCTGGAACAGGACCCATCATCTTAATCGTTACTTTCTCTCAGGAACAAATCCATTCTTGTAATATTGATACTTCCATGCATGTTGGGTGAAGTAGCCAGTCTCCTGTGATGAGAACATAGTTGAGCTACATGTAATTGCCAATATTCAAACACTTTTCTTTAACTTGGAAAACCGGCGATTTCATGTGGTTTATGTAAAGAAGATTCCAGTATTCACAGAAAACTTTGAAAATAAACATTCTTCTCTCTGCCCAGGAGTTACTGGCTTATATTTCATTAGCGTAAATTTAAGAAAGAGAAACTGGCTGTTGAGCAAACAGATGGACAAGTTGGAAAGGATGTATTGCTGTTCTCATCTTCTACTCTTGAATGTTGTTAATTGCAGGAACAACATGATCATGGTTGAGAACCAGGTCACCCAGGCCTGGGTACACAGCCTGAAGTAATTGCCTTGGCAAATGTTTACTCTGTCTCAATGATAGATGTCAGACAGCCTCACTTTGCCTTTAAATGGGAAAGTATACAATATTCCTTTTATCATTATGCCACAGGGTTATGAAAACATTCTTTGAGACTTAGAGGACACAAGCTACTCTCCATTAGATAAGTCCATCACCACACCAGTGAACTTCTAATCAATGGAGATGTGGAGATAACGGTGTCACACAGCCTAGCATAGTGGTGGACCATATACAGTGCAGAGAATGGAAAATTAAATAAATTCAAGCTTTGTTACATTCTTTGAAATTCAGTGGATAGGAAAAGCAAACTATTACCAATTGGAATAAATTAAGAGCTTTAATAGTACCCACCTTAAAACATGTGTGATTGTGAGTTCTGGAGAACACATAACCCCATTTGGGGAACTCCTGGCCACCATCACTGACCTCTTTTGAAAAGACATGACTCTGAGTGGGTAGTGGAACAGGTCACTGCTCTAGAAAAAAAAATTAAAGCAGAGTGTACATACATGTACACCGTGACTTCACAGGTCTAAGTGGATATCAATCAGGCCTACTTGACTTTTTGGCAAATCCAGTAAGGAGAGCTAAACCAGTGACCCCTAGAGTGCTGAATCTGATGCATCGTGGAAGCTCAGATTTTGAGAGAGCTGTTGAGTATGTTGTTGGTTATGGGGCTCTATGGGAAGGAATACTAATGGTATTCCATAACCTTTCAGTTGGATATTTCCATCCTGGGTTAGGCAATGCAGGAGCCTTCTCACTCAAGGCTGACCAGACCTAAACGCCTTCCATGACCAAGAAGAAGTGGTATACCCAGGAACTGGCTAAGTCTGTCCCCACAGAGGTTTGTGCCTTCCAGAAAAGTGCCAGATAATATGTCAATGGAAGAGCACTGGAGCCTTCCATGTCTCCTCCTCCTTAAGCCCCTCCCCCCAAATGACATTGGCTATGGAACAGCAAGAGCTAGCGTGGTTTACTGATGAGGCAACAAGGCATCTTCAGAGTGCATGTTATTGGAAGGCTGTAGCTGCTCAATAATTTGATGCCCCAGGACAGATAGGAGGACAAGGAAACCAGTTTAGTGGACAGAGGTAATTGTTACAATCCTGTGAAGAAGCCAGTTAAGAGGAAATCATAACACCATGATATCCAGGTATCTTGGCTGTTAAAATGGGTTTGATAGAATGACTGGAAAATGGAAAACCCAGGGAGGAATGATTAGGAGAAACTTTATTGGGGCAAGGGCTGTGTCAAAACCATGAAGAGCTAGCTGACATGCTGAACTTACAGTACAGCAAGTTACTGCACTCCAAACTAAGGCCATGACTTTGGCTCACAGGAATGTTCATGTGTTCTTCCTTACCTGATGGATCATGGATAATCAGGATAGAGAGAGTGTGTCGTGATGTGGCTCTGGGTATTAGGATGGTTGTAATACTGAAAACTGAATAGGTACATGACCGGAATCTGTTCTGCATGACAATAGTCATGACCCGATGTAAAGCATCAGTATGACCATATACTGACCTGAGAGGGACAGGATTGGCACGTAAGACACACAGGTCCTATGTTAACCATATTACAGTAGAGTCTAACCACAGTAGATGTCCAGATGAGAAGCTCCAGCTCATATGCAACTGTGGAAGCCATGAATCCCTCTATCAACTATGCTCTTAATCTCTTTGCATTCCCTCTGTCCAAAAATAACCTCTATACTTCTATCTGCCCTGCTGTGTGCCCCATGGAGGCGGACCTCTTTGAACTGTACCACCCAGGCTCCCTCGCTGGCTGGCTTCTGCCAAAGAGAGGCCCCCATAGGAGATTGGAAGGTGGGAGAAGAAAGTGGTCTTGCCTAGCTTGCTTGCTGATTTGGAATCTGTGAAGAGTGCACTTGTACATCTAGGCCTTATGCTTGGGGAAATAGTTCATTTAAAACAGGTACAAGCAGTATTGCTCTGAATGCTTTTTTCCTAATGGCATCCATGGCATACTGTGATATTACCACAGGAACCCTCTTAAGTGAAATGCATTTGGAAACCCTGTGGCTTTTCATATCTACAGTGGCACACAGATACTATCCCTCAGGGTTTTAATATTTGCCTGGGTATAGCTAACAAGTATCAAGGCTGGCAATGCCTGCTTACAGCTGAGCCAATTTTAACATTGATTCATTAATTCAGCAAGGATTTATGGAGGTGCTTTTATGGGCAGGACACTGCACTAAAGCACTGTGAGGGGAAAAGAGGAGGTGGATAATACAAGTCCTGCCCTCGCAGAAATGCAATCAATTAAGATACAGATGGGAGACTGGGCATGGGAAGAGGATACAGTCCACAGACACTGTAATATGTACAGCAATCTTGTGTGTCCTGTGATTGGAATAGAATTATAAAAACCAGAAAGTTTAAAAGATGGTGGGAATTAAAAGGAGAGAGAAATAACCAAAGAGGAGGGAGCTGGAAGAAACGTTAATTAGGAAGTTATAGTTTATCCGGGTCTTGAAAGGGAGGTAGGAGTCTAAAAAGTTGTAGATTTCCTGTGGAGGAAGGAACGGTCAACACATTCGGAGATGTGGGAGGGGGCAGTTAGGAAGTGCCGAGGGAAATGATGTGTCTGCCAAGACCCAAAGTTAAAAACTTTAATTATGTTTTAAAATGGAAATCAACAACAAGAATGTACACAAACACACAATTATCTCAAACATGTAAACATATCTGGGCAAAGACTGGAAGGCCTAAGTTAAAGGCCAAATGTTAACAGTAGTTATTTTTATGTGCAAGGATTTTGAGTGCGTATTTTATGTTCTTTTGACTTTCTGATCTGATTTGGACTGCAGCTTGATATGACTGTTAAGTGGCATAATGACAATAGACAGGGGCATTTAGGGAAGAGTTTAAATTCAACTTGGATAAACTGTGTCTGACGTTTACATTTTTTCATGTTAAAATTGGAGGTGTATCGTTGTTGACATTGTTTTCTTCAGAGAAAGAGGATTTATTTAAGATGCATTGTACTAAGCCTATACTGAGTCCTGTATCACAGTACTCATAAGTTTCTAAAACATTGGCTTCTGATGACTTTTGAGTGGTATTTTGTACTCCTCTCGTGAACCTCCCTTATCCTCTTAGCCCATCTTCTCTCCAGCCATTGCTTTCGGCACATGTAACCCTACAGCAAGTGGCTTTGGCTGCCTAGAGGTTGCTGCTTGGCACTTGGCTGCATTGCGCTCCAATCTGTACAACTAGGAAGTACAAAGGAGTTAATTCCTGGCGCAGCCCTTGATAAGTAGGGGATGGGAGTCAGTGGGTAACTGCTCCTCTCTTCCCTTTCCCGGACAGAAAGTTCTGAAATGTGTTTTACACAGCTTCTCCGTGGATCTCAGTGGGATCAAGATCAGTTGCCCACTGCAGTGAACAGCTGGATAACTCGTCCTTGTTTTGGCTCTTTTTCCTTCCCTATTTTACTCTTCTCAGTCCGCCTTCCTTAATGCCTGGAGTCATGCCGCCAAATGAACTACCTTGTCTCAGATTCTGCTTTCCGAGGGGCACTGCAGAGGGACAGCTAGGCTAAGACAGACAATGTGCCAACCTCCCCACCTACCATACCTCAGCTTGACTGAATTTACTTTGTAAGTATGATATTTTGATTGTGTAACCTACCCTTCCACTAACACAGGGTCTTTTTTTTTTTCTTTTAACACTTTTATTGGAGTATAATTGCTTTACAATTGTGTGTTAGTTTCTGCTTTATAACGAAGTGAATCAGTTATACATATACATATATCACCATATCTCTTCCCTCTTGTGTCTCCCTCCCTCCCACCCTCCCTATCCCACCCCTCTAGGTGGTCACAAAGCACCGAGCTGATCTCCCTGTGCTATGCGGCTGCTTCCCACTAGCTATCTGTTTTACATTTGGTAGTGTATGTATGTCCATATATACACTACCACTCTCTCACTTTGTCCCAGCTTACGCTTCCCCCTCCCCGTGTCCTCAAGTCCATTTTCTAGTAGGTCTGTGTCTTTATTCCCGTCTTGCCTCTAGGTTCTTCATGACCATCTTTTTTTTTCTTTAATTTTTACTTTTTAGATTCCATATATATGTGTTAGCATACGGTATTTGTTTTTCTCTTTCTGACTTACTTCACTCTGTATGACAGACTCTAGGTCCATCCACCTCACTACAAATAACTCAGTTTTGTTCCTTTTTATGGCTGAGTAATATTCCATTGTATATATGTGCCACATCTTCTTTATCCATTCGTCTGTTGATGGACACTTAGGTTGCTTCCATGTCCTGGCTATTGTAAATAGAGCTGCAATGAACATTGTGGTACATGACTCTTTTTGAATTATGGTTTTCTCAGGGTATATGCCCAGTAGTGGGATTGCTGGGTCGTATGGTAGTTCTATTTTTAGTTTTTTAAGGAACCTCCATACTGTTCTCCATAGTGACTGTATCAATTTACATTCCCACCAACAGTGCAAGAGGGTTCCCTTTTCTCCACACCCTCTCCAGCATTTATTGTTTGTAGATTTTTTGATGATGGCCATTCTGACCGGTGTGAGATATCGCATTGTAGTTTTGATTTGCATTTCTCTAATGATTAATGATGTTGAGCGTCCTTTCATGTGTTTGTTGGCAAACTGTATATCTTATTTGGAGAAAAGTCTTTTTAGGTCTTCTGCCCATTTTTGCACTGGGTTGTTTGTTTTTCTGATATTGGGCTGCATGAGTTGCTTGTAAATTTTGGAGATTAATCCTTTGTCAGTTGCTTCATTTGTAAATATTTTCTCCCATTCTGAGGGTTGCCTTTTAGTCTTGTTTATGGTTTCCTTTGCTGTGCAAAAGCTTTTAAGTTTCATTAGGTCCCATTTGTTTATTTTTGTTTTTATTTCCATTTCTCTAGGAGGTGAGTCAAAAAGGATCTTGCTGTGATTTATGTCATAGAGTGTTCTTCCTATGTTTTCCTCTAAGAGTTTTATAGTGTGCAGTCTTACATTTAGGTCTTTAACCCATTTTGAGGTTTTTTTTGTGTATGGTGTTAGGGAGTGTTCTAATTTTATTCTTTTACATGTAGCTGTCCATTTTTCCCAGAAACACTTATTGAGGAGGCTGTCTTTTCTCCATTGTATATTCTTGCCTCCTTTATCAAAAATAAGGTGACCATATGTGCGTGGGTTTATCTCTGGGCTTTCTATCCTGTTCCATTGATCTGTATTTCTGTTTTTGTGCCAGTACCATACTGTCTTGATTACTGTAGCTTCGTAGTGTAGTCCGAAGTCAGGGAGCCTGATTCCTCCAGCTCCGTTTTTCTTTCTCAAGATTGCTTTGGCTCTTTGGGGTCTTTTGTGTTTCCATGCGAATTGTGAAATTTTTTGTTCTAGTTCTGTGAAAAATGCCATTGGTAATTTGATAGGGATTGCATTGAATCTGCAGATTGCTTTGGGTAGTATAGTCATTTTCACAATGTTGATTCTTCCAATCCAAGAACATGGTATATCTCTCCATCTATTTGTATCATCTTTAATTTCTTTCATCAGTGTCTTATAGTTTTCTGCATACAGGTCTTTTTTCTCCCTAGGTCGGTTTATTCCTAGGTATTTTATTCTTTTTGTTGCAATGGTAAATGGGAGTGTTTCTTTAATTTCTCTTTCAGATTTTTCATCATTAGTGTATAGGAATGCAAGAGATTTCTGTGCATTAATTTTGTATCCTGCAACTTTACCAAATTCATTGATTAGCTCTAGTAGTTTTCTGGTAGCATCTTTAGGATTCTCTATGTATAGTGTCATGTCACCTCCTAACAGTGACAGCTTTACTTCTTCTTTTCTGATTTGGATTTCTTTTATTTCTTTTTCTTCTCTGATTGCTGTGGCTAAAACTTTCAAAACTATGTTGAATAATAGTGGTGAGAGTGGGCAACCTTGTCTTGTTCCTGATCTTGGTGGAAATGGTTTCAGTTTTTCACCATCGAGAACAATGTTGGCTGTGGGTTTGTCATATATGGCCTTCTTTATGTTGAGGTAAGTTCCCTCTATGCCTACTTTCTGGAGGGTTTTTATCATAAATGGGTGTTGAATTTTGTCGAAAGCTTTCTCTGCATATATTGAGATGATCTTATGGTTTTTCTCCTTCAATTTGTTAATATGGTGTATCACGTTGATTGATTTGCATATATTGAAGAATCCTTGCATTCCTGGAATAAACCCCACTTGATCATGGTGTATGATCCTTTTAATGTACTGTTGGATTCTGTTTGCTAGTATTTTGTTGAGGATATTTTTGCATCTATGTTTATCAGTGATATTGGTCTGTAGTTTTCTTTTTTTGTTACATCTTTGTCTGGTTTTGGTATCAGGGTGATGGTGGCCTCATAGAATGAGTTTGGGAGTGTTCCTCCCTCTGCTATATTTTGGAAGAGTTTGAGAAGGATAGGTGTTAGCTCTTCTCTAAATGTTTGATAGAATTCGCCTGTGAAGCCATCTGGTCCTGGGCTTTTGTTTGTTGGAAGGTTTTAAATCACAGTTTCAATTTCAGTGCTTGTGATTGGTCTGTTCATATTTTCTATTTCTTCCTGGTTCAGTCTCACAAGGTTGTGCATTTCTAAGAATTTGTCCATTTCTTCCAGGTTGTCCATTTTATTGGCATAGAGTTGCTTGTAGTAATCTCTCATGATCGTTTGTATTTCTGCAGTGTCACTTGTTACTTCCCCTTTTTCATTTCTAATTCTACTGATTTGAGTCTTCTCCCTTTTTTTCTTGATGAGTCTGGCTACTGGTTTATCAATTTAGTTTATCTTCTCAAAGAACCAGCTTTTAGTTTTATTGATCTTTGCTATGGTTTCCTTCATTTCTTTTTCATTTATTTCTGATCTGATCTTTATAATTTCTTTCCTTCTGGTAACTTTGGGGTTTTTTTTGTTCTTCTATCTCTAATTGCTTTAGGTGTAAAGTTAGGTTGTCTATTTGAGATGTTTCTTGTTTCTTAAGGTAGGATTGTATTGCTATAAACTTCCCTCTTAGAACTGCTTTTGCTGCATCCCATAGGTTTTGGGTCGTTGTGTTTTCATTGTCATTTCTAGTTATTTTTTGATTTCCTCTTTGATTTCCTCAGTGATCTCTTGGTTATTAAGTAGTGTATTGTTTAGCCTCCATGTGCTTGTATTTTTTACAGATTTTTTCCTGTAATTGATATCTAGTCCCATAGTGTTGTGGTCAGAAAAGATACTTGATATGATTTCAATTTTCTTTAATTTACCAAGGCTTGGCTTGTGACCCAAGATATGATCTATCCTGGAGAATGTTCCATGAGCACTTGAGAAAAATGTGTATTCTGTTGTTTTTGGATGGAATGTCCTATAAATATCAATTAAATCCATCTTGTTTAATGTATCATTTAAAGCATGTGTTTCCTTATTTGTTTTCATTTTGGATGATCTGTCCATTGGTGAAAGTGGGGTAACACAGGGTCTTTTGTTTGAGATATTAGGAATGATGAAGGAAGCCAAAGCAAACAGTCTACATGGTTAGCACCTGAAGGGATCATCTAGCGATCAGTGCATCCCAAATTGTTTGCACCCCGGCATCACCTGAGGAGCTTTCAGAATTACCGATGCTTGCTTGTATCCCCCAGAGATTGTGATTTACAGTAAGTCCTCTACATACGAACGAGTTCCATTCAGAGAGCGCAGTTCTGAAGTCCAGTGTGTTCGTAGTACAACAAAGTTAGCCTAGGTACCCAACTAACACAATCGGCTATACAGTACTGTACTGTGATAGGTTTATAATACTTTTCACACAAATGATACATAAAAAACCCAACAAACACAAAAAATAAAGAAAACATTTTTAATCTTACAATACAGTACCTTAAAGTACAGTAGTACAGTACAACAGCTGGCGTTTCTTAGCAGTACCAGCTACATACATCACTGCTGCTTTTTGACTTGAAGTTTTGTATGTAGGGGACTTAATGTAATTGGTTTGGTGTGTGACCTGAGTATTAATTTTAAAACGTTCCCTGGGTGATTCTGTGGGGAAACAACTTGGGGAATCAGTGGTTTAGATCAGGGATTGGCAAATTATGGCTCATGGGCCAAATCTGGCCCATTGCCCGCCTGTTTTTGGATAGCCTACAAACTAAGAATGGTTTTTACATTTCTAAATGGATGAAAAAATATCCAAAGAAGAATACTACTTGATGACAGCTCTCTATAATCAGTGATCTTACAAGACTGTAGCTCCTGGGGAAAGGGACAGTGTGGTAACCGGATTTTATGGTCACTATATTTGATTGTGTATGAGCATGTCAGGTCAGACACTTAACGTTGAAAAGATTGGTAAGAACAACCCACCCACATCCTTGCTTTCTCTTAGCAAAAACAAAAACATAATTGAGTATGATAGGAACAATAGCTTTTACAAAGCTTTTGCAAAGCTAAAGGAGAGGAAGGAATTTTCCAGTGTGTTTCTTCTTAGATAGTCTTGTGTGTACATGTGCAGTTTAGCTTCAGCAGAGCTGGAAAGCATAGTTCTCTTTGACAAAAGCTTTACCGTGGATTTGTCGAGCTTCTCCCAGTGGTGGTGGTGGAGGTGGGAGGGGGAGTAGATAGGTCATCTTGAGAAAGTGAAATTTATGGTGGCTTATTTGTTTCCTCTCATTTGTATGAATGAATTACAGGAACAGGCATGCAATGTATTTGGCTTTGAATTGTGTAGGTAATTAAGTCACCCAAGCTGGATGACAGGCTAACGATCATGTTATCAGTAATGAAATACTAAACTGAAGTCTATTCAATCAGTAGTGTGGACTGAGTGGATTGTATAATTAGTTAAAAGCCCCTGGAAACATTGCACACTAGTCGACTGGTTCAGAACCTCCTCTTTATTCCATGGCCTTTCTCTCAGATGTTTCGTTATTTTAATTCCAAAGTTCTCAGAGGGCTTACAAATAAATAAAACACACTGAATCCAAATGGAGTCATCAATTTATGTGCAATCAAATGAGCACATGACATTGGTCTAAAATAAGTGACAGGCATTAGTTACAATAAAACTGGTAGGTTCAAATATGGTGTTTAAAAACCGAATTAAATGCGATTTCTGAATTTCATGTACAAATTATTTCCTTGGAAGCCATGCTATCTTTGATTCCACAGTCTGCTTGAGAAAGCAGCCCTGACTTTCGAGAAGAGTTTTTGGCTAAATATAGTCTAGCGTTAAATTTTAAATATCTTTTTCTTTTCTGAAAAGGATGAATGTTTCAAAGTGGTTTAAAAAAATGAAAAATACTCCATTCCTCCTGAAATGTGAAATGGTTGCCCCAGTTTACTGATAAAATTCTCAATGACGATGGAGTACTATAAATAGAGCCCCGTCTTTGTTAAATACAGAAGGCAGGACTCCAAGGCTTAGCTCTGGAAAGTGTCCCTCCCCAGATGGGTGTGGTGGGAGGAGGAGGGATGGCTAACTCAGTGGCCTGCTTTGGTCTCCCGAATTTCACCTTTCTCTTGGGTTCTTTGCTTTGGCTTCTGGTTGAAACTGTTACACTGACACAAGGTGTGTCTGGTGCTTCTCTCTTCAACTCTGTGGCCAGAGGAACAATTGGCTGGAATTTGCACATAAGTTTTATAGTAGAGAACAGCAGGGAGATACCAGAGATACAAGGAATGTGAAGAGTGTGACTTACACAAGACTGTGATCCTGTCATAGCCAACCTTCTCTCGCAGGCTTTCAGATGCCGTCCCGTGCCACCTAGGGCCCAGGGACCTAACTGCCTGCCCCTTTAATCCCTTGGCTCTTTGTTCTTCCACTTCTGCACCACGTTCCCTCCATTACTGAGGATGAGTCCCAGCCCCTGACTGTAGTGGATGTTGTGGTGCTTAACCGAGATCCTGCCTTCAGGGTTGAGGCCCTCGTTCCCCAGCTGGTGGTTGCTGATGGTTGCTGATGGTTGTCATCTTACTTCCTCTCTAGACGTTGTACTTGGTTGACGGGCTCTGCCTCACCCAAGGTTATGTCCTTTCCCTACCGGTAGCCTTCATCCAATGATTGGGAGGTTGACATAGAGGTACAAAGGTATGGCCCCCTTACCTTGATTCTAGCTAATGCTGAAGGGCCATTTCAGCTCCATTGTCACCCCATGGGATCGGCTGAGGCCTCTGTTGCAGGAGCATCGCAGCTCAACTTGTCCCTCTTCCTCTGGTGTCCTTGACACTCCCACTGGTGGTGTTTCTGAGAGCACTGCCCAGTGAAAGTCCCACACAAATCTGTCTGAAAGTCTCTTTTAAGGGGAACCTAACCTAAGACATATACACACGTCTTTTCTACAAATAATACATAGTACTCACCCTTCAGATGGGAACCAGTTCATATTTTCCTTGTTTTATAGATTTGGAAACTGAAACTTAGAGAGATTGCCAAGGTCGTGGAACTAGTAAACAGCAGAACCAGATAACTGAAACCAAATCCCATGGTCTTATTTACCATGATATATTGTTTGCATGCTTTTATCAAAAGCTTGTTATTCTCAAACATATAGAAAAAAATAAAATAGACACACACATACCCACCAGCCAGATTTGATGGATGTTATTTTGCAATTCTTGTTTCAAATCTCTTTTTTAAAGAAATAAAACATGATAGATACAGCTAAATCCCTCTCCCCCAGCCATTTCCCTCCCATCTTTTCCTGTTTTTTTTTTTTTTTGAGAAAAGGAATCCATGAGTCAAATAACAAATGTATATGTATAAATGATATTCTTACTGATGAAGACTTTGTTGCCGAGTTGGCCCACTGGCTAGAATGTTTTGCATAGGCAACTGACTTGTGAAAAAGTTTTTCCAGCTTTTATCCTTAGTTTGAAGAGGCAGAATTTGTCAGCAAGAAATAAGATTGAGCACTAAATACTTTATTTGAATCATGAACTTAAATATTACAGAGTTTCAACTCATTCTCAACTTGGGAAAATATGTTCCTTTATTCCTTGCTCATTCATGTCTTCCTTTTGCCTTTTTCCTCATTTTTTCCTTCACCATTATATTATTAAGAATTTCATTGTTGGGTACAGCTCAGTGCTGTTAGTGGCCTGATGTTGCCTTTGACTACAATACTGTAATCACCAGAGACATCAAGAATTTAAGGATGAAAGCTCATTTATCCTAAGAAAGGCAGATGGGGTTTGATGGTATCAAGCACAAAATGAATTAGTATCTGTGTTTTATGTCCCACCTGAGCAAGTCAAGAACTGACAGAGGGTCAGGGGTTTGTACTAACTAGACTGTGCGCTGGGAAAGCTTCGGCAGGAATGATGTCCTGGAATAATAAGTACAAGTACCGAGGCTGTCCATCTTACCCAGGGCTGGGACAATTGAGCCAAAGATAGCAATAAGACATTGGTCATGGAGAGTCTTACAGAAGGGACTTACACAAATTGGGGAGTGGAAGAAATGCTTTAGTGATATGTAGAAGTATAGTTTCAAGTCATTGCTTGCTGACACATCCCCAGCAAGAACCATACTACCTAGACGAGTAATTAAGGGTTTGAATGTTATAACGTGTGATTTAACAGTAGCCAGGACATGTGACTCAAGGGACACTATTTGATTGAGATGTTGGTGAGGTTGGGGTTTGGTGGTAGTGGTGCTGGAGATGAATAGCCCTTGATTCAGTTATTTATTTAACAAACATGACACCTACTGTGGGCCAAGCCCCCGAAGCCCTGATCACATGGAGCTTAAAGGTGATAAAGCAATTATAAAACAGTGAGGTGAGTGCAGGGTGCCATGGGAACCCATGAGAGGGGCACTTAATCTAACATTCAGTTTTGGGGAAAGTTTTCCCTTGGGGGTACGTTGTAGGCAGAGTCTTGAAGGATGAGCAGGAGTGGTCTAGGAGAAGGAGATAGTGAAGCAAGGGAAAGGCCTGGAAGTGAGAGAGAATATGGCCCATTCGTAAGATTTCAAGTATAATAGTTTACTATTGCACTCAGATAAAACTTATTTTAAAAAGGAGACTATAAATAAAATAGAGAAGAGATAAGCCAAACACGAGGAGTTTGGAGCAAAAAAAAAAAAAAAAGATTTACCAGTAATTTATAATAACCACAATCAAAATCCCTTGCTACAGTTTACACACACACAATTAAAGCCTCCATAGAACAATTACAGACATACCCCACAGAAGGCGTCCTGGTTACTATTTTCATGGTAGAACACTTCCTGCTTTTTATTACAGCATTTCACAGAATGCATGGATCTCTCAACCCAATATTTTGCTAGCAGTGATCCCTATGGCAAAATTTACATCTTGTCCTCCAAACCCAATATGGCATTGTTAACAAAAGATGTGCAGGATTTGAGTTGCATTCCAAATTCATCCGGCATGGTGGTGCTTGACCTTGGCTGCACGTTGGAATCATTTAATATGGACGCCTGGGACCCCACCTAGAGATGCTGAGTCAGTTGTTCTGGGGTATGTCCTGGGCATTGGGATTTTTAAGAGGTCCCCAGGTTATCCTAATAGGTAGCCAAAGTTGGGTGCCAAAAATATGGTAGCATGTCAGAATCACATGTAAAAATTTGAAAACATGCACCAAAATGTCAAGAAAGAGATGTGCTGGCTTTGTGTTGCCTCTGCTGAGAGAGATCAGTGTTACTGCAAAGAAGCTATGTGCTAACAACTCTATGAATTGGTGATCATAAAGCAAGGGTGTGAGCATTGTACATCCTATCGTTTGTGTGTATGCATTTTACTGTGTTTCATGTATGCTATAAGAAATTGGTTGGGCTTTTAGGTTGAAATGTAACACGTGACTTATTTTCTCATTTAAAATAATGAGCAAGTCTTAGAACAGATAATGGGAAACTGAGGAATTTATTGCTGATGTTGAGGTAGATGTCTGTATTCCTTTAAGGTCATAAATGTTTCATTTGATTGCTTGGCCTGTTCTAGCCTGTCAGTGGAGGTAGCTGAGGGATGTAGGGCACTCGTTAACTCCAGAGAAGTGATGGGACTTGAGGAGGGTGTACCTGCCAACAGACAGCAAGGTTGCATACTAGTTGGGCCTGTGCTGTGAACATGGCAAGTGCTGGGGGTAGCAGGCCTGATTCCACTTGTAAGATGAAGAACGTGACCTAGAGCAGCTCTGATTTTCAAAGTGCGGAGGACTCCTAGGGGCCATCTGGGGTGTGGTAGTAGGATGGGTATGGCTCTGTCTGCTTCCCCGTTGGCTTGTAAAGTGATCCTGTGAGAGGTGAGATGCAGCAGAGAGGAAGCCAATAAAAGGTGCATTAATGAGCAAGATGCTGCTATGGAAAACTTGGGCTCAATTCCTCTGGGCGGTCTCTGAGAAACTCTAGGGAGCACACCTCAGAATTGTCCTACTGAGGAGTGAGGAAGATGGGGTATTTGCCCACCACCCCCCATACCTCACTGGTGGAGGGGGCTCCTGGGGTATTAGTCACTCAGCATCTCCAGGCTGCCCCATGCATGGACCAAACATGTTGCTGAGGGTGGAATATTCTGACCAGTGGAGAGATGCAGGAAGCCACTGAGTCATATGGGAACCTTCTGAGGGACCTGCAGGGAGGCTGAGCAGATAGGGTTGGGCGCTACTAGCATCTGCTCTGCTCTGCCCCGCTTCCCCATCTCAGTCACAGGGGCCTGCTTTACTTATTTTATGCTTTGGCCTCCTGTGTACATTTTTTTAAAGCAAGTGTTCCAGGGCTTTAAAAAATTTTGAAAGACCACTCTTCCCCCAGGAATTTGGAATTTGGCAAACTGTTGGAGGAAGTTGGCAAACTATTAGAGGCTAACTTTATTTTCTCAGGCTACCATTAGCTGGAAATGTAGTTATTATTGAAAGAAACAAATCAGCTTGATTTTAGTTGTTTTGAAGATAGTAACAATAATCTTGACTAATTACCAAGTGATACATGTTTAGTATAAGGCCCAGACTTTTTTCTAGAATAGATTTCAAGTCAATAACTATAATTACAGAGACTAATAGTTCAGGTTTTGATTCCTTTATTATACTAAGTTATCATGACACGACTGATTATGGTAAAATTGTCAAATCAATGAATTATAAAGCTGTACATGGAAATGATTAACTGAGATGCCCTTCTAGCTTTTGTTAGATCATCATGAAGCATGAGGATCAACAGTTAGAAATCTGGTTCAGAAAGTTTGCAGAGGATTTCTGCTTAGAGATAAAATTGGAAAGATTTATGGTATGTAAATTGTCCAGGTGTTTTTCTAATTCCTTCCATCTTCCCCCTATCTTTTTTCCTTACCTAATTGATAATTTTAACAAAAGTTTTGTGATTGACAGTAAATAATGGACTTTAGTCAGATCCCACCATGGCTGAGAGAGAAGAAAGGCTAAGAAAAAAAAACCGTGGTGAACTCTTAACAGCTGAGTTTCTCAGCTTTTCCTTCTGTTGCCTTCTAATTTATTTTCCAACGGGTTTTTTTTTTCCAACGTTTTATTTGAAGTTGCCATTTGGAATCTAGAACAGAATAGCAAGGATGGATAATGCCTGAAATGACGAGCCCTGGTAAGAAAACCCGCACAAGTGTTCTATCACTCTTACGTGAATGGTCATCACCACCTGATTCAAAACCAGAGCACACACGTTAAAGGGGCCTATAAATGCACAATATATTCATCACATGCTCAAGTTGCCAAATTGCCTCCTCTTATCTGCCATTGTTCTCCAACTGAAAAGGCCAAAAATGATAAGATAAAAGAGACAAAATAGAAGATGGATGATTTTTTCTGTTACAAGGGAAAGATTTCATTACTATTGGCCGTTTTTTTCCCAAAAATGTTTAAAGAATCTGATTAAGAAAGAGATTGAATCAAGTACTTAGAGACAGATTCCCTGAATACAATAAATTATGTTTGTTGGGATAATTTTTTTTTTTAAAAGAGGGAGTATTTTAAATATATTTATTTATTTATTTAGTTTTAGCTGTGTTGGGTCTTCGTTTCTGTGCGAGGGCTTTCTCTAGTTGAGGCGAGCAGGGGCCACTCTTCATCGCGGTGCGCGGGCCTCTCACTATCGCGGCCTCTCTTGCTGCAGAGCACAAGCTCCAGACGTGCAGGCTCAGTAGTTGTGGCTCACGGGCCCAGTTGCTCCACGGCATGTGGGACCTTCCCAGACCAGGGCTCGAACCCGTGTCCCCTGCATTGGCAGGCAGTTTCTCAACCACTGCGCCACCAGGGAAGCCCCCGGGATAATTTTTTAAAAAATAGTTTATATGAACAGTTGACCAGATGATTGCAAAGTCTTCCACTTTGGTTAAGCAAATTGCCATCACTAGATCAACAGTCATTACACTATGATCTAGGTTGTCTTTAAGGAGAGACTGGCTACAATATTTGTCCTGTAGCTAGAGCTATGTGGTCCGTATATTTATTAGTATTTAAGAAATCAGCCAAATTTTATTTAAAGCATTGTTATCATGATTTAGTTTGAAGTCTAGGGCTTCCCTTTATAGATTAGTAAGTGGAGGTGATTCTTATGATGATCCTTTTGGCCTTTCCTTGTCGGTTAGTCTTAGTGTCCATGTATTTATCTAGGGATGGAATTGTCATGGTCCTGGAGCAGCACCCAAGGGCAATGTGAGGGAAAGTATTTCTCTAGCGTCCCTTGATTAGGATCCCTCTTATGCATCCTTTATATAAATACTTTCTCTTGGGCCAATTTAAATGTGAAAGGCAAAATCTTTTTAAAGGAATGCTAAAAGAACACAGACAGGGATAAAAGAGTAACATGACGGAAACCAAATACTAAAAACTTCCACACATCTACTACTCGTGCAGTAGGAAAAATGTTTTGTTTTGAGTTGCTATTGCTTTAAATGGCCAGCTGGGGTCTTCAGCAAGTGCATTTGCAGGGCTGAGCTTCCAGGTGAGCTCTCAGGGTGGGGGATGGAGGCGACACGCAGAAGGTTCCGAGTCTGAGAGCCGCCAGCAGAGAGTCCTTAGGGGATCAGACCTGAATCTGGTTCAGGCAGGTTTGCTTGAATTCTCTGCCATGTGGCCTCTGCAAGTTCACAGAGTTAACCCCTTGACACCAGGCTTCAACAGAGGGATTTTCCTTCCATTGCTACTTTGTTTTTTCGGCACCTAGCTGGCTAGTCAGTATTGATCAGGCCTTTGATCTCCTCATGGCTGTGCTAGTGGGGGACAGAGCACTGGATACAGCCCGGGTGTTTTCCGAATCACATGGCCCCTCCTGCATCTGTCCCTCGATGCTAAATGGCTGAGAGATGAATGAGGAAGAGGCTGGAAACTAAGCGCTCTGGCCTTGGTGGCTGCTGACAGGGTTGTTCCATAAAATCCAAGTTGCCCAGTTATATTTCAGATAAACAAGGAATCGTTCCAAATATTGCATGGGACATACCTATGCTAAAAAGTATTTATCTGAAATTCAGATTTAACCAGGCATCCTGTATTTTCCTTTGGTTAACCTGCCAACCCTATGCTGAGAAGATCTCTGTAGGAGCCTGTGGTCAACAAAGCGATCTCTGCAGTAGCCAGCAGCTGGCAGAGCCCTACTGAAGCAGAAGAAGCAGTGACAATCATAGATACCACCACAGTGAATGAAGTTTCTGGGACTTCCTTTTCTTTCCTGGCTCCACTTTAAGCCTCAGTGGACCCACAAATTGACCATACAGATGGACATTCAGAACCAGACTTAATTTGATTTAGAAAAATAAAGGAATGTGGCATTCTTGCACATATGTCATGCAACAAAATCTTACTGACTCAATTTCTTACTAGATAAAATAGGAACAATAAACATTGCCGACTTCATAGTTTGTCTCAAGAGCTAAATGAAATAATGTAGTTGACACCATTAGCACAATGTCTGTCCCTCAGTATAATACTTAAGGTCTCAAATATGTCTACCCTCATCAGGGCGAGGGAGAACTAAATAGAAATTTCAGAATATCCTTAGAGCTATCCTTAGAACAGCTACTTTAAAATAAAATTGTTGTATCCAGCACTTTCCTTCCATAGCTTAGATCTTTTCTGAATCTTAATTCTTGGCCCTTCAGTCTTTGCCCTGTGCCTTGATAGATTAGTAATGTGCATACTTTGCTCCAGTGTTAAATGAATGTAAGCCCCTCCAGTATTGCCTTTCAAAATATGGTGGTATCTGCCAAGAGTCCAAAAGGAAAAAAGTTTCTGTGTAAGGCTTTTCGAAATATTACAGTTGACTCTTGAACAACGTGGGGATTAGAGGCGTCGACGCTCCATATAATCGAAAATTGTCATATAACTTACAATTGGCCCCCCTGCACCCACAGTTCCCCTCCCCCAGTTGAGGGTTAATTTACTGTTAAACTCATCAACCACAGGGAGTTTGCTTTATGATGGTGTCTCAAAGATTGATTTGTAGTATAATTTAAAATATAATATTGAGAGTGATAATAGCAGATACATTTTTGTTGTTAGACAATGAAAATACATCATTTAAATACTGATGGGAAAAAATTTCTAACCAACTTCTTTAGTCTCTCCATTGCTGTAAATCTTATCCTTGCCAACATAAACAGGAAGTAACTGAAGTTTTAAAAAACTTTATTTTGAAATAGTTTTAGATTTACAGAAGAGTGGTAAACTTAAAGCAGATAGTACAGTGAGTTCCTCTATACCATTCACCCACCTTGTGAAGTAGTTTTTACCCTTTAGTTATTCCTATTCCTAGAATTTCCGTAGATGCTGGTCACAATGAATTAGGCAGACTTGGGTCAAAAAGACTTGTTTAGAAGGAAACTCTCAAGAATTCCACCAAGAATATTTCCTACGAAGCAATGGGACTCAAACCTTTTCCTCTTTTCTTTCCAACAAGCTAAGGAAAGAACTGGAAGAAAAGGCAACAGTGTTTACTCTTGAACTTGACCAAAATCCAAGTGGAGCCCTTTGCCAGTACAGAACAAGGGAAAACCTTCAGTGTATTGACGATCTAGGATGGACCATTAGGCATTGAAAGTCAGAATTTTTCTGATTAATACTTAAGTCACTCCTCATTAAACACGCTTAAAAACAAAGGAGATTGGTAATTATCAACTGACAAGTTAGCAAAGCAACTGATAAAATTTGCTGAACTGCATCTTAATTTTGTACCCTATCCTGTGGATGAGCCTAGAGCCTGGATCATAATCACTGAGCAGCATTTCTCTAGCTCCAGTCCCCTCCCCAGTCAAATGGCATCTAGCTCTCAGATTCAGCCCAAATAATTCTGAAAGGGTTCAGGATGTCGACTGTGTGCACCAAATACAAACCCATTGACTTCTCTGTCCCATCTGCCATTTTCTTCTTCCTCTCTCGTTTATGGTGATTGCTGAAAATGTCAAAAGCTATTGCTGACAGGGCTCACTGAAGGCTCTGTAGCTTCTAGTGCCCACAAAGAGGTCACACTCTTCTGCTTCTGCCAGGTGTCTACCTCAAGGGTGGCCATGATAGCTGTTGAGGTGCTGTCATCTGTACTAAGGGCATTAGCCCCTGTTGCTACTGAGATTAATGGCATCAAAACAGCTGACAGCCTGCTCTGCAGCTCTTTTACTATTTCCCTCTTTTTATAAACCATCTTCACTCTAATGTGGGATGTGAGTATAAGGATGGAGAGCCAGGGAAGATCATTTGAATTGATAGACAATATACTCGAGTCTCTCTTCCTATTGTTGTGGAACTCCTTAGCTTCTCTTAAAACTCACTCCTCCAAAATTCCCCCGTGTTTCCAAACTCAACTTAAAACTGGGCCATATCAGAGAAGCACTTTTGTTGTCAAATTGTCTTATAGGCTCTTTGAATATTTATTTTTTTCTCTCTAGACTAAGGGTCTCAAACTCAAATGACTGTTATAGGGGCCACTTACCTAACTTGAATAAAATGAATCGTGGAGACAGGGGCAAGTTGGAGAAACCGTGTCCTATCTCAAGGGGTCAGTAGTTGTTTTTCAGCTGCAACTGATGGCAGCCAAACATGATTGCTAGAGAAATGTTGCCCGATTTTCTGATTTTTCAAAAGAAGCTAGAAATCTAGACGTTTATAATAAATCTTCTGATTTTTGAATGCCATCAACTGACTTAACATTTGTAATGAGCACCGTGCAAATCAAACAAAGCTTAATTACTGCACTGGGCCCACAAGCCTCCTGTTTGCCTGCTTCGGTGCCTAAATGTTTCATGTCAGTGAGAGTGGAGAGACAATAGGAGGATATCATATTTAGACAAATGCTTGGGTCATCAACATCGTTAATTCCTTACGTTCACCTGATGCGAAGGGCATTACAATGACAAAACAAACAAGCTTATGATCTTTATTAGAAAATAGTAATAACAATTTTAAAGAACTTTAAGTGTCAGACACTCTAAATGTAGAGTTGTTAGTTCTTACAACAATCCAGCCATGTTTACCCCCAGTTTATGGAGAGGGAAATTGAAGCGCAGGGGGTTAATTTAACTCATTGGCCCAAGTGCAAACCACACATATCTAGGAAGACACAGAGCTGGAATTAGAACCAGAGATCACTCATTTTCTACCACGTCATACTGCCCATGACACTAGAACTCAATCCAGTGAATACTAAGTACAAGTCAGGAAGAAATCTCTTTTCATTAATGACAAGTTACAAGAATTTAATATTAACTTGCAAATCTGTGTGCCAAAAGAGAACTCTGCAACCACAAACAGCACGAGAATCTTTTTCCTATAGAGGTCTTCATCTTCTTGGGCTCCTCCTCTTCCCCCTCCTCCTTTTCCTCGTCCATCTGGCTTTCAGTTTTTGACGCTAAGGATCCAGTTCTATCAATCACTTAATTACTTTGCCTGAAGAATCAATATAAAAAGGTGAATCTTTATTAAGAATTCTCACTCTAATTGAAATGTTAGAGTTTGAACTCTTGAAAAATTTGCATCGCTTTAAAGTTACTGCAAAAACCTAGCTGTTGGGGATTTTGAAGGCACATTTCTAAGTGTCGCCTTCAGGTGCAAATGACCTTGCATTTCCTTTAGACAAAGGGGAAAGGATGAGTTATGGACTCACCAACAGGACAAGGAAATGGGCAGGCTGACTTTCCAGCTACCCTCCAGCTCTGTGTTTCTCCGCCACACACTTCCTCTTTCCAAATCTTGCCTGCCTGCCTTTCCCTTTTGAATTTCACACATGTTGGCTTTGGCAAATCTTAACTTCTTACACTGTTTCCTAAAATATTCCTTGTGGAAATGTATGTGGACTTATTGTTGAGCCACTCATAAAATCCTTACAGCCTTCTCTGAAGGTGACCAGGGATAGTATACAAATGAATTTAAAAGAAGATTTGAAAACTCTGTAAGGTAAAGATGATAACCGCAGGAGACTAGCAATTCACGGAATTGTAGATTTTGTGCATTCTTAGGCATGCCAGAGCACCCTGTGCTTTTGATAGTATTCATTGCTTCACCTTGCAGTTCTCCGTGTTACTCCAAGTGCAGTCCATGAACCGGCAGCACTGCCATGTCACCTGGGAGCGTGTTAGAAATAAAGTCTCAGGCTCCACCCTAGACCTACTGAATCAGAACCTACATTTTAACAAGTTCCCCAAGTTCATGTACACATTAAAATTTGAGAAGCTCTGTTCTTTCTATCTCACCCAAGATGTCTTTTCCTTCTTGCGTTTCTCGCACTGAACACAGAGCCTCGAGGATAGTTGGAACTTTATGAATATTTACTGAGTGATGAATTGGTTCTCAGTGCTTGGAGATCTAGTCAAAAGGCCTCGTTTAGAAATGTTAGGAAGCCCAGGAGTTACAGCCAACTAAATATAGAACTTCACCTACTCAAGGCGTCCTCAGCCTTTGCTGTACATTGGAAACATTTGGGAGGATTTAAAAAAAAAATACTGATACCTGGCTACTACCCACCCATAGAAATTTTTGCTTAATTAGAATAAGGTGTGACCTGGGCAGTAGCGACTTAAATTTTCTCTAGGTGATTCTAATGTACAGTCAAGGTTGAGAACTGTTGCCCTAGAAATAATCTTCCAAAAAGCTTTTTGAATAATTGAATTACTAGGTTCCAGGATAAGCAAAATATTGAAACCACTCAGGAGTATAAGCTTGAGTCTCTGTCATTAGTACCTAGTGAGCCGTGATATAGTGGCACTGGGGCTAGGTTTGTGTGTCCATACAGTGTTGGAATATTTGGTGTTTGTAGTAAGCAAGTATGTTCTGTTTTTTTGTAACTTAATCGTATAGAGTAATTGTAGAAAGGCGTAGGTTTGGTCAAGAGAGTAAAGCGTGACACTAAATCTTGGGAGGAACTGTAACAAACAAATTTCTTAGTTGAATATCATTAAGTATTTATGCTTCATCAAACTGGTTTGGTTATTTTCTTCTGTTGGAAGAGAGATCAGTACACAATTTATCAATTTTAAAGCTATTACTCATAAATTGTACAGTTTTGAACTGTATCCTTACTTTACAGAAGAGTACTGTACCTGCTCGGCATATTTCATGTATCCTTCCTTATTGCCTTTTGGAACTCTCCTCTTTTGGGCAACCAAAAGTCCTCTGGTCTAGTTTAGAAAACAGTTTTGTTGATGAATTTCTCTTCTCTCCTCCTTAGCCATCTATCTTGATGAGTATAGCCTTTCACTCAGATGCAGGCTTTTAGTGGGGAGAATGACATCATTTCAGATGATGTCAGTGTTAGCACGTGGCTAATTCAGTTGAACTGACATTATGAACACATTAGAGAAATGTTTAACAAGTTGAAGTACATTTCCATATTGTCCTCTTACTTGTGCTTAGCTCCTTGGGGGATCTGGGGGATTGTAAGCAAGCCTGAAGTCTGTACTGAGTGGCTAAAGTACCTGCAAAGGGCCTCATGCTTCCCTCAGCATGTCAAAGCTCCTGAGAGCTGGAGATGACGCTTAGGAGACTATTGAAGAGTCAAGATGTGATGACAGTGAGAAATGAGGGTCGCAGAGCTGATGGCCTCATTGTGTAGATGTGGCGTTTGCTTAGAGGTTCACCCTATAGTGATGTCATATCCTGACATGCTATCTTGTGGATGAAGATTTCTTCTGTTCTTGGAATACTGTATCAGGGTAAAAGAAAAGTGACTCTAACAAAGAGAACAAAAGACAGTTGCAAGACATTTTTGTTCTATGTCATCATTCAGGGACCTTTGATGTCATTCCTCTTCCGTCAACTAAAACATGGTCCTCATCTGCATGGTTGAAGCTGGGTTCTGGAACATCCATGTTACTGTTGGCAGGGAGGAAGAGAGACGGCTTGTGAAAACAGCTGCACTTATCCACAAGGGAGACTGGGAAATGTGGACTCTATTGTGGCAAGTCATGTTTGCGTATGTGTGTAACTAGCAGTATAGAACATGCCTCCAACATAACAACATCCAAGAGACAAGAGAGCAGGGGTGTTTACACACCGACTCCTGACAGTCATTATTTGAGGGCTGTTCCTGGTGAAGTGCTAATTCCTTGACACTTCTGACTTGTTTTCTGCACGCGGAAAGTGTGAGCTTTGGAGGCCAGAAAAAGCCTTCAGGCAAAGAAATGTAGATGTTGGCAGTCGGAACTGATAGGGGTGGCCGATATGGGTGGGACACTGACAACATCTGGTACAGCATTTTACTTCCCAAGTTGTTGGCATACCATTGATCTTACAGCTTTCCTCTATCAACTACCAGCCATTCATGCACCAAACCTTAAATATTAAACGGTGAAGAAACAAATATATATTCTGCCCGTAAACAACCTAGAGCCATAAAAACTCTTGGTTTTAAAATGAAAGTGACCAATTATATAACAAAAATTAAACTTAAAAATTTGAATCTGGGTTCACATGCTTTACTTAAATGAGGATGGGTGCAAAATAATTGGGGGTGAGTGGTTGAATGCTGACAGATTTAATTCTGAGTTACTTAAAAGGAATTTTCAAAAGATTGGGTGGTAAAAACTATCTCAGATTTAGTTTCAATGCTGGTTGGTTCTTCATTTTTTTAAACTTCATTAAAGTAACTAATTGCTGACTCATTTATCTCCAGCTCATAATGTAGTTTGGTAAAGTTAAAACTGTTTTGAGGTTAGAAATACATGTATGTATACAGTGTTTGGTATGACCAAATAATACTTAAATTCTTTCCAAGAATCATAGGTAATAGCAATACTTGCTCAATTGTAATTCATGTGGGCTAGTTTGAAAACTAGAATTTGCCTTTATATATTCATATGAGCATTGCTCTTTTTATTTTTTTCATTATTTCTGATTTTATTAGTCAATGTAGGCTAATAATGCTAAGAAATTTCTAGATCTAAGTGGCACAATACAAGTTAATTTCTAAGATCACATTACAGTTCACGTGGGTTAAGAAAGGCATGCTTCTCTCCTCCACACAGTCATTCAGGGACCCAGACTCCTACCATCTTCCCCTCTGCTCTTTTTTTTTTTTCATTGCTCTTTTTAATTGTTCCTGTGTGAATGTAGCCACAACCAGTCACTGGATGGAGGCAGAAAAAAAATCAAAATGCAAGGTGTTCCTGTTTGAACTCACATTCTGAAAGAAGAGAAACATAAATCAGTTATTAAATCCTGAGGTCAACATGGGGGTATTTTTTCTTCTGCAGAATTGGAGGAAATGAACATTCTTCCCATGATTCCTTATCCATAAATAACTAAAAGAAGTTAGAAGGTTTACACATTTTCCCACTTCAGTTCAAATTAAGAGTTACGCCAACAACCTAGTTGGAAAAAAGCTCTTTGAAAAGTGAATTTAATTCTAGTTTCAAATAGATTGACATGCAAACCTAGCTTATTCATAGATTTCTGAAATGTGCTCAACAGAACCTTTAAATAGAGCTCTTATAACGTGAAGGAATTTTACCAGAATGATAAAAAGCATAATTTAGACTGAGATGACCTTAATATCACCAAGTTACAGTGTGATTCTACTGGAATTTGGAAGACCCTTGTAGAAGGAGGTGCTTGGGACCCTCACCCAGTCTCCCAGCAAAGATTCTGCTGCTAATATGTTTCAGGTTCAAAATTTCCACTCCACCATTTTCTGCCCGTCAGCCCTTCAGTGAAGAAGCAGTTATTGTGATAAGGTTTGGGAATTAGAGATGACCAATTCCCAAACTTTACAAATTACTGATATTATAGACCTTTTAATTTTTTCAAATTGAAATGCTATTACTCTGAATTTTCCCTCAGTCAGTCTAATTTCTAGGCAAAGACTCTGGTCCCTTAGGAAATTTGGTGGGTCCCGAATAACTATTTCTGAGAACCAGAGACAACCAGTATTAGCCTATTGCTTTCTAAAAACTGTGGTAAAATACATGTAACATAAATGTGAGCATCTTAACTGTTTTTTTAAAAATTTTATTGAAGTAGTATAGTTTTACAGTGTTGTGTTAATTTCTGCTGTACAGTAAAGTGATTTAGTTATACCTATATATACATTCTTTTTTAATGTTCTTTTCCATTATGGTTTAATCACAGGATATTGAATGTAGTTCCCTGTGCTATACAGTAGGATCTTGTTTTAACGACTTTAAAGTATACAATTCAGTGGCCTTTAGTACACTCCAGTGTTGTACAACCGTCACCTCTATCTAGTACCAGTGCCTTTTCATCACCCCAAAAGGTGACCCCGTACCTAATACTCAGTCACTCCCTATTCCCCTTCCCTCTAGCCTTTAGCAAACACTGATCTGCTTTCTGTCTCTATGGATTTAGCTATTTTGGACATTTCATACAAGTGGAAGGGTGCAATATGTGACCGACTCTGTCGCTTAGCATAATGTCTTTGAGATTCATCCATGTTGTAGCATGGGTCAATTCTTCATCCCTTTTCATGGCTGAATAATATCCCACTCTATGTATATATTAAATGTCCATTGATGGACATTTGGGTTGTTTCTACCTTTTAGCTATTGCGGATAGTGCTGCTGTGAACATTCGTGTACAAGTATTTGTCTGAGTACCTGTTTTTAATTCTTTGGGATGTAAACCTAGGAGTGGAATTGCTGGGTTGTATGGTAATTCTATGTTTAACTTTTTGAGGCACCAAGCCTATTGCTTTTAACTCAGAGAGCAGTGTTACAATAACTTTATTAATGATGCCTTACCTGGCAGCACTTTAAAGTGTTCATAATTATTGTTCTCGCCTGGCAGTAGAAATACTAAATTTAAATGAAGGAAGCCTGAGTCACACAATGCAAACATTTTGTTTAACATTTATTCTAGTTCTTATGTACATGACAGCATAACAGCAAGAAAGATAACACAACCTCAATTTTGAGAATTGCTCCAGTGCGTACCAGGAGTTACATTTGACTGCTAACAACATAGGCTTGACATAACAGAGGTTTTTAATCTTTAAATGCAAGCCTTCTCAACCTCAGAATTATTGACAATTTGGGCTGGATGATTCTTTGCCGTGGGGGCTATCCTGTATACTATAGAATGTTTAGCTTCATCCTTGACCTCTACCTACTAGATGCCAATCACACCCACCCCTCCCCCCAGTTGTGGCAATTAAAACATTGTTAAATGTTAACAGACATTGCTAAATGTGCCCTGGGGGACAATGTAAATGAAGTCCAGGGCTCCTTTTGGTGGCTCCACAATGTCACTGATAATCAGTTTCTTTTTATTTATTTATTTATTTTTACTGTGCCATCCTTAATGTGGTATTCTCATCCTCAAGGTTACCTCATAGTGGGAAGATGGCTGCTGCAGCTCCAGCCATATGTTCCAGGAGAGAAAAAGGAGGAGCTGAGTCAGGCCCCTGTAAAGACATTTCCCAACAGCCCTGCTGAAAGACTTGTGTCTACCTCTCATTGTCCACTTTTATCTGCAGTGGAAGCTTGGATACATATTTTATTGCTGGGCCTCTGTCCACACCCAACAAAATAATTGTTCTGTTACCAGGCAAAGGGGAAGAATGTATATTGCATAGCCAACTCGCTGTCTAAATCACAAAATAGCAGACTCATTTCTGATTGAGACCATGGGCGTAGATCACATCCTGATGGGGAGTGGTGGCTTCTTCCAAGGGCATCTGATGTTCACAGTGTCTGTGCCCCTGAAAAACTGTTTATCCTAGGACAAGAAATGAGGTGGGTTATTGTTCTGGTATACAAGGAGCCTTAACTTGGCACAGACTCTAAGGTGTAAAGGGGGCAGGTGTGATTTCAGTGCTGTAAGTCAAGTTACCTTGAACATAAGGACATAGACCCAGGCTGGTCAACCTTCCGCCTCTATTTGTCACTGCAGGCAAAGGTAGCAGTAGCAGCAATATGCCCAAAAGGATTTGGCAAGGCAGAAAATTTGGAGCCTCTAGCCTCAAGCAGGTGCATCTGAGCTCCAGTCCTATCAACAATATGCCCAAACCTGAGGTAGAATGAGACTTGGTAGCAATCACCAGCATATGGAGCTGTGTGGGGCAGAATGGTGTTATCACAAAGACCATCAGAACCCTGGGTAGCCAAATGGCAACAGGATGGGAAGGCGAGAGCAGAAGTAAAGCAAGGGCTCTTGATAGAGTATTCTGTGTTCCAGAATACAAAGATGGCAGGGACTCGGGGCAAAGTCACAATAAGTAGGTCTGTGGCAAGAAGGGATTATAACACTTGGAGTATAACAAGAGAGAACTTTGTTGTCACTGGTAAGGCTGGGGTTGTGGGTTGAATTGTGTCCCCTCAAAAGACACTTTGAAGTCCCAAACTTTGTTTCTGTGAATGTGACCTTATTAAGAAAGAGGGTCTTTGCAGATTGAATCAAGTTAAGATGAGTCGGTTCTCCATTAGAGTGGGCCCTAGTCCAATAGGACTTGCATCCTTTATAAGAAGAACAGACAGACACGGGGAGAAGGCCATGTGAGGACAATGCCAGAGATGAGAATGGTTAATCTGTAAGCCAAGGAGTGCTGAGGATTGCTGGCAGCCGCCAGAAGCTAAGAGAAGGCATGGGCTAGACTGTCCTTCAGAGCCTCCAGAAGGAACCCACATTGCCAAGGCCTTGTTTTCAGACTTCTGGAATCCAGAACTGTGAGAGAACACATTTCTGTTGTTTTAAGCCATCTAGTTTGTGGTATTTTGTTACGGCAGCTCTAGGAAACTAATATAGCTGGGACATATGGCTGACACACATAAAATAAACACTTGCATTGACTCAGAATCTGTCTAGGCACATCAGCCTTTTATATGTTGTTTAATGTGAACTATTGTGATGAGTCGTACAGATTTCATCTCATTAGCTTGTCCTTAAAATACCCTCAACTATTTCTGTTGTGGGGTCTTCTAACAAATGCTTTTCTGATGATAACATTGATCGAATAAGCTCCGACCTCTGGGATTTTGCATGAGATGATGTACATGAAAGAACTTTATCAGTGATAAAATTCCATGCAACTGTTAGTTATGATTGTGTTGTTAGTATAGTTTTATAATTGGGTACCTGAAAACTGAGTGGTCAGAGGACTGTCAACAACTGCAATTAGATTTTTACCCTGGGTGATTCCAGGGGCAAAGCAAATATAACGGTGAGACGTGAACATCTAAGCAAGTCCCCTCAAGAAAGTCAGCCCTTACAATTGCATCTTGTTATGAAATTCATCCATAAAATAAAACGGTAAGAAAAGCATTTGGAACAAGAAAGTGCCAAACAGAGCACACTGGAGCTTCGCTTTTCTGTGATGTTAAAACAAAGCCTGGCATTCTGCGTGCTTGACAGATGATTTCAGAGCCACCTTAGGCTACCAGCAGTACATGAGCTGCCCTTTTCTTTAATGGAGAAGCACCAAGAATATGCTGCTTCTGCCTTTCCTAGAAATAGTCTGGTTATGCAAAAACATGTTAAGACAAAAGACTCATAATCTCAAGCCTTGAGAGAATATCCTCCTCCTGTGTTGTAAAATAAAATAAACTTGAAGAAAACAAAAGATAAGCTCTAAGTTCCAAAACTTAGGCTCAGATATTTATGCCCTGAGCTATGAAAGCCATCGTGGCAAAGGCTCTAAAATATGGTCTAATGAGTTGGAAAAATGATGGCATGGTGGTTGTGTTGCTGAACTCTATGGCAGACAGCCCAGGCAGAGCTCCAGCCAGTGGAGTTTTCCAGAAAGATCTAAAAAACGGGCAGAACAAAATCACGGAAGAGCCTCTTGAAAGGCAAAACAAAATTGAGTGTTTTATTTTCCATGGTTTGTTTACTTCCTAGGGGCTGCCTAAAGCCAATCTTAATCTTTCTGGAGTCCCTTTTAAAAATCAAAAGAGCCTCTGCAAGTTAATTAGCAAATTCCTTAAGAGGTACACGATATATGTTGTGCCTGTTTTTCAATCTTAGTGATATTAACATTTATTGTGCACCTATTACCTCTCACCATTCTGACCCACTCACCTCTGAATGAGCTCTAACAAATCAGATTCCCCCCCTTAAAATGTACTTCCTATAATACTGTGTAAATCTCCACATTGGGATGATTCTCTCTTTTGTCCTGGATGCTAGATATTTGTCAGTGTAGGCAAATTTTGAATGTGATCTGTTTTGGAAATTAGGTCACTCTTTTGAGTAATATGGAGCTTAAATTCCAGTCATCTGAGACCTTCATGTATTTTGTATAGGGGTTTCTATGTTAAGTCTACTGAAATTGAGTGATTTAATTTTTTATTTTAAGTTTTATTCTACTATGTTAGTTTCTACCCTAGTATTCTGCTTAATTGACTTCTTTATATTTCTATTGTCAAAAAAAGTTCTTCTCAGCTGTATGTCATCTTAAGCATTTTCTTTACCTTTATGATAGGTACTGATGAGAATTAAACAGAATTGGACTAAGAGTGATGTGGTCCAGATCTAGGAACCTCCCTGTAGGGTGACGACAACTCATTAATCTAGAATCTTATTATAAAACAGAGTTTAGTTTCATCTAATATAGTAAATAGTTTTCCATTTTACTCAAAGAAATTTAATTCCAGTCCAGAAAATATTTATTGACGAGAAAAGGGGTTGGCAAACTACTGACAATTCGAGCTGGCTTTCTGTTTTTGAAAATAAAGTGGGATTGGAACACAGCCATGCTGATTTGTTTACATATTGTCTGTGGCTGCTTTTGTGGGTTGCAGTGACAGAGTTAAGTAGTATGGCCCATAAAGCCTAAAATATTTACTATTTGACCCTTAACAGAAAACAGTTGGACCTTAGGAATAGAAGGACTTCACTCCTGTAATTATTTTTCTTTCCGCATAATCAATTTTCCCATCATTGCCAATAGCAGGCTGTAGTTTCTTCTGTCTTAAAACATAAAACAAAAATACCTATCTTGATTCTTCTCCTTCTATTTTTCTGTTCCCCTTTACCAAAACCAAAAACTTGTTTTCTCTACTTTCTATCCTTCCTTTCTGTCTTCATTCTCACTTGAACACATTGCAGTGTGGTGTTCATTCCTAATCACTTCTCTGAAATGACTTTGTTCAAGTTGCCTGAGTGACTTTCACAGTGCCAGCCCGAGAATTAAACATTCTCAGTTCTCATCTTACTTGACCTATCATCTCTGTTCAGATGTAGTGGAGTTTCTCTTTCTTAAATCACTTTTTCCCCTTGGCCTTCAGGACATGGCTCTCTCTCACTTGCTTTTGTGTTCTTTTCATCTTCCTACTTCTCAGCATTGGTGTGCCCTAGGGCTCCATCGTTAGATCTCTTCTTTTCTCTATCTTCTCTCACTCCCTAGGTGCTCTTCATACATTTCACAGTTTTAAAGACTGTTCCTATATGTGATGACTCCCAAATTATATCTTTAGCCTGCATCTCTAGACTGAACTCCAATGCCAACCAGACATCCCCACTTGGATGACTAATAAGCATCTCAGACTTAGCAGGTTATAAAATAAAGTCTTGATTTCCCTTATGCAAACCAGCTCCTATTATAGTCATCCTTATTTTAGTAAATGTCAGTCCCATGTGGTGTTCATTGTTCATATCAAGCATATAGGATTGATTTCTCTTGTCTCTCATACTCCATATCAGTCCATCAGCAAGTCCAGCCACTTCTAACTTTCAAAATATACCCCCAAATTAGACTATTTTTCTTCTTCTTTGCTGCTACTGCACTGATCTAAACTATCATTATCTCACATTTGAATTATTTCAAAAGTCTTCCAACTAGTTAATCCGATGCTACTCTTGACCCATGCCCTACCCCAGCCCCATAATCTTTTCTAAACATGACAGTCACATTGATAATATTAAAATGTAAGTCAGGTCATGTCCGTTCTTTGCTCAGAACACTCTGACAGCTTTGCCTCTTAGAACAAATTCTCAAATCCTCCCGTTGCCTGCAAGTCCCTACCTGATCGAGCCCACTTTCCTTTCTGATGTCACCTTTACCTTGTTTCTTCCTCTGCATCCACACTACCCTCCTTGCTGGCTTGCACACACACCAAGCATGTTCTAGCAGTTGCCGGTGCTGTTCTCTCTTTGCCTGTGCTGTTCTCTCTGCCTGAAACCCTTTATTCCCAAATATTCACATGGCTTTTATCCTCACCTCTTTCAGATTTTTTGCTCAAAACTCACCTTAGCAGGGAGGCTTCCCAGAGCATACCTCCATAACTCTCTATCCTCTTACTCTGTTTTATTTCCAGAGCATGTATTACTACCTGACATAAGACAAATATAAACTAAAATAACTGGACAGGACATATATTAACATCTGACAGTTTGAAACAAAAAGCCTTACGTGAAGAAGATCATTACATAAGCATAAATGTTCGGTTCATCTGGAATATATAAGCCTCAATATATGCAGTTAACGACATGACCTCAGTATAGCAAAAGTGGGTAGAAATGCAATGAAAATTCCACAAATTGACAAATACAACTCCCTCAGTAATTGATAGATCAAACAAATTGTTAACAGTAGAGAATTTTTAACATCATAGCGAACAGTCTTGATCTAATAGACATATTTAAAATCCTGCACTCAACAATTGCAGAACATAGTCCTGCAGAATACAATTTAAACAAAATGACTATCTACTAATTCATAAAACAAGCCTGATCACAATGCCATTAAGTTAAGGATAAATAAAAAGATAATTTAAAAAACCTTTTTATATTTCAAAAATTTAAATATCCTTCTGAATGATTAATGGGTTAAGAAAGAATTATGAATCAAACTTATCAATACTTAGAAATAAAATGTAATAAAAATTGAATACATCAAAAATGTGAGGTGCAGCTGAATAGATACTGAAAAGGAAATGTTCAGCCTTACATGCTTACATTAGAAAAAGAGGCTGAGAATCGATGAATTAAGCATCTAAAGACAACATAAGATTTTTTAAAAAGAGAATAATCTTATAGGAAGTAGAATGAAGGAAATAATATATGGATAATTGTATAATTTAATGAAAGAGAAAACAGCAATTCATTAGGGATCAACAAAAATCCGAAGTTAGTTCCTTTAAAAGATTAATAGATATATAAACTTCAACCAAGATTGACAAAAATAATGAACAAGAGAAAAACCTAAATCCATTATATTAGGAAAGAAAAAGAAGACATAATTACTAATAATATTGAGATAAAGTATACTTGAATAATTTCATCAGTAAATTTGAATATTAGACAAAATGAACAACTTAAGGTTTCCCAAACTGAGGAAGAAATAGAAAAAAATAGACTTGTCAATATTAAAGAAATGTAAACAGTAGAGAGAAATAGACATGCTTAGGCTGGTTTTGCAAATGCAGCTGCTTTCTTAAAAAGAAGTTCTGATGGCTCTATTTTGAATTCCATATGCACAGAGGTTATAAAAGACTGAAAGTAGCATCTCTTGGGATGTAGAAAATGTCCAATTTTGAACTGAACATGAAGTGGGAATCTAGGCTACTTTTCTCCCGATATTGGTGTCAACTCTTCCACACTGTCAACTATTTCCTTACATCATATCCTTAAACTTTTTGGAAGGTGAAACAAAAATACATAAAGGTTTATTTTTGTATTGTTCATTAGTATACTTTCCAAAAGAACGCTGTGTGTGTGTGTGTGTGCACGCGCGCGCGTGTGTGTGTGTGCACGCGCGCGTGTGTGTGTGCGTGTGCGTGTGTGTGTGCGTGCTTCTGTGTGAAACAAACATTTTTAACATGCTAAATTGAGTTGCTATCCATTATCTAATTTTATATGCTATTCTCTTTCTGGGAAAAAAAAAAATCCCGTTACACTACCAAGTGCTGAGTTTTTAAAATAGAGCAGAAATCTGACAATTGGAAAGGAAGAGCTGCTTTTGTTTGATCGAAGTAACTTTTCATCTCTACGTATAAAAGGGCCAAATAGAGTGGAAATTTGTGTGGTTCTTATCTAGACATTTTATAGGAAAATTGAATATAAAAGAATTAAGGTTATATTCTAATAATAATACTCCTATAAAACCTAAAATGAAAAATAGTGGAATTGTAACCTAGAAAATCCAAGAAATAATTCCATTTCATTATACATTTAAAATTTTTGGGTTGATATTCATAGCTATTGGATGTTGAAGAGGAAGTGCTAAGTCCAGTCCCTTCTCCTCTTGGGGTTTTGTTGGTCAGAATGGACATAATGGCATCCAGCTGCTGATGTGTGTTAGCAAATGTAGTTTGAACCTGAAGTTTATTGGTCACTCCTGCTTCCACCCTGAATCTGGACTTGCCTGTGAAGAGACCTGGATTTGTAGGGCAGTTTCAGAGGCCACTGGGAAGGACCACAGGCCTGCTCCACACACCATAACCAGCAGGACAGTGAGTGACAATGGTGGACCCCTGCCCTTACCCACAAACACAGAAGGATCTGTCATAAAGCATTAGGGAGCAGAAGAGGAGGAGGGCTTGTTCCACTTGAGAGGAAGTTGGTGAAAGCAGTAGCACAGACCAGCCGTCGTCTTTAACTTTCTTATTCCTGTTGCCAGAAAATGTAGCCCAATGTCAAGCTTTTCACCATTCAGGCTAGCTGTGCCTGTTGGGAAAGAATGAATAAAGGATAGAGAGAAAGGTGGTGGTTTCCTCCCTAAGGCCTTTGCGAAAGTGTGAAATCCTTGGCAGAAGCTCTTTTCTGAACAGGAATATTGGGTTCTTCTTATGCCAGTCTTTCTCCTATGCGTTAATTAGCTTTTGCAGTGTAACAAACCACCTCCAAACTTAGGAGCTTAAAACAAAAACCATGATTTGGGGGTCGGCAGTTTGGGCTGGTCTCAGCTGAGTTTTCTCATGTGTCTGTGTTTAGCTGTTGGGTCAACTGGGTGATTGCTGCCTGGTCTGGGAGGACATCAGCTGGGATAGCTCGTCTCTGCTCCATGAGGTCTCTCAGCCCCCAGGCTTGCTCAGATGGTAACTACTTCCAAGAGAGCAAGGCCCAGGCTCAGAACTGGCACAGTGTCACTTCTGCCACATTCTGTTTGCCAAATCCAGTCACAGGGGCAACTCAGACTCAAAGGATAGGGAAATAGACACCACCTCTGGATTGGAGGAGCTTCCAAACCACGTTGCAAAGGGTGGGAATAGAGTAAAAGACAGAGATTTGGGACTGTTTCTACAATCGATCTACCACTCCTGAACAGCTCCACCCATACCCAGTAGAGTATGCTACTACCCTGAACCTACTTATATATTATTTTTATCGAAATCAATTAAATAAGCATTTATTGAGTGGTCACTATATATTTAGGACTGTATTAGAAACTAAAAATAATCCTCAAAGGCACATGTGTAATGGTCTTTGCCCTTGTAGATGATATTTTTAACCCCAGAGTAAAATGGAAGCATTTTATTTCTCAGAGTCAACTGTAAACAAATCTGAAAATAGGTGTCAGTCTTCTGGAGGTCTCAGAGGTATATAATTTCAATCAGCTTTTCTATCCTTCACCCTGGGTCACATCCTGTCAGGTAAAGTACGAGAGATTCTAAATAAACCTTATGATATGAGGAAAACAAACCACTTAAAAACCTGTACAAAAACAGCCTTGGAGATTCCTAACTGTACCATTTAGCCATAGAGCAATGGTGTAACGGCAAAAAGAAAAAAAACACGCTTTGGTAGTGAATTACTATTTTTCCAGTATATGCAGTATTTGTTGACTATAAACAGTAGAAGAAACAAAAAAATCATTCATTCTCATTGTGTTAGATATTTTGGAACAGAAGAGAAAACAGTAACTTGATTGTTTCAAGCAGTTTGAATTCAGTCTGCCTTTGAAATAGGGCAACCCTTTCATTGTGTAATTGAAACCGCTTTACCTCACCACTTGTTTTTAATGATAGCAGTTAAATATTGTGTGAGATCATAAATCTTTCTTGAGAGCATTATAGACTATGCCTCAAGCTTTCATAAAGGGCATAACTTTGTTCTTACGGGGGGAAGTAAACACAATTTAATAGAAAAATTAGAAGAGGAACCCACTATCAGACTATTTATGAAAAATAAGAATATATAACATTTTAAAAGGCCAATATGAAACTAAATATTTCAATATGGAAGGAAGTCTGTGTTCTATAAACAACACTGGATTTGGAGTTAGGAGACCTCAATTCTTACCCTGATTCCATCACTAACTTATTTTGTAGACTTTAGGTAAACAATATCCCCTTTCGAGGTGCCACTTGAATCCATCTGTATAGTGGAGGTTATAACTCCAGGCTTATTCCCTCATGGAGAGTTGTGAAGGTCACACAAGCAATTGTGGAAGGACTTTGAATTGTACCATGCACCATGCACATATATGGCCTAATTACAGGTGGATTTTTCTTCCAAATGTAAACTGAAAATGGAGATAAAGCTTCAATTTGATTAAAAGGAAGCCAAGCTAAACTTAAGTAATATGAACTTGGGAAATTATAAAAATAGCTTATTTGCAATTTTTGTAGTAAAGTTTAAAAAGAACTATCATTGCATTGCGAAACTGTGATCCTTTAAAAAATTTTTTTGAGAGGGAAAAATACAGTCTTTTATTGTATTCTACCCAGTGGATCGCTAAACCATCCCCTCCTTGGAACTCGAAATTGGGATGATTCGTTAAGTAGGTTGTGAATTTTTTTCTCTTCCAACAATCTACCTTCCTGAAGAGGAAAGGAAAAAAAAAAAAGAGTTTCTCTTTTTCTTTATTCTGCATTTTCAATATCCTGCACCAAACTTCTTGCAAGGCATTTTCACATGGCCACCAGCTCAAAAAACATGAATTCATTTACCTTCTCCCTGAAAATGAACTCTTTTCTAAATTATCTGTTTTTTAAAATGCTGCTAACATTCTAAGGACTCAGAGCTCAAAACCTTAGGCTCACCTTTGATTCCTCAAGCCTCGTCAAGTCCTATTATACCACCTCTCTTGTCTCATCAGCGTTAAGTCCTGTTTATTTTATTTTTCAAGAAAACTGTCACATCCATTTCTCCACATCTCAGAAACCTCCTTGCCTCTAGCGGAGTTAGCAAATATGCAGCGCCTCTCTCACTAGCCCATATCAGACCTTGCTAATTGATCAGGAAGATATTTCCTACTGAGTTATAACTTGAGAATCTTTCTCAACCTAGTTGAAAGGTAGACCCCACCCCCCACCCCCAACACGCAGCAATTTGCATTTACATAGGAAATAATACCTATTTGTCATACTGGTTCTGCATGACAAAGTTCAACACCCTTGGGCTGACATTGGGGGTTCTCTGTAATTAAGTTCTAACCTACATTTTCAGAATTAACTCCACTGCTTCTTAATAAAAATACTCCAATGAGACTTGTCCGTTTTGTTTTTTTTTTCTGATTAAGAAATTTGGATTTTTTTTGAAATATATAAAGAGGGCATGGAGTTTTGTTTTTTGGTTTTTTTTGTTTTACCATTTTAAAATTTTTATTTAATTTTTATTTTATATTGGACTATAGTTGATTTAGAATGTTGTTAGTTTCAGATGTACAGCAAGGTGATTCAGTTATACAGATACATATCTAATATGTTTACTTTCCTGATTCTGAACTTTTCTCACACGCTTTCTCCACAGTTCTTTTTCATGTCACCAGAACTTGACCAGCTCTATCCCATCCTTTCTGTGAAACTCTTCTGGGGATTTCTTCCTAATCTCATTCCTACAGTCCTTACTATCGGGAGTGTTATATACATATACTGCTTTGATCTCTTAACTTTTCATATGCATATCTTATTTTCCTACGTAGTATTTAAGTAGTCACCATAGGCTAACTGAAGTAACAACTCCAAAACCTCTGAGGCTAAACTCAATAAAGGTGAATTTCTCGTTCAAGTCACAGTCCAGCAGAGGAAGAAAGAGATTGGAGGTTCTTATCAAATTTTCTATGCATTTAGTGATGTGGAGGGTATACATTTTTGACTATACTATTGGTTAACTTTAACGAATTGTTCTGGTTTGCAAAATTTGCATTAAAATGCAAAAGATGTATATGCTTCTATAAATGCATTTTTTAAATTATGTAAGTTTAAATAGTTGGAAAAGACTCTCCTCCATCCCCAATCCTGATCCTCAGATAAAACTATTAACAGTTTATATGCCTTTAGAATTTTTAAAAACATTTATACAATTGTATATATAGTTATTTATCTGGAGAGATGATTCTTTTTTTGGGGGGTGGTGCATTGGATCTTGGTTGCTACGCAGGCTTTGGGCTTTCTGTAGTTGCGGTGAGCAGGGGCTACTCTTCGTTGCGGTGCACGGGCTTCTCATCGTGGTGGCTTCTCTTGTTGTGGAGTGCGGGCTCTAGGTGCGCGGGCTTCAGTAGTTGCGGCGCACGGGCTTAGCTCCTCCGTGGCATGTGGGATCTTCCCAGACCAGGGCTCAAACCCGTGTCCCCTGCATTGGCAGGCGGATTCTTAACCACTGCGCCACCAGAGAAGTCCTGATTTACTCTTAATAGGATTATATCATACATGCTTTTCTTCAGCCCGGTACCAAATTAGTCCCTTTCAGGCATTTAGTTGTATATATGATAAAGAATATTTTCAATGTTTGTTCCAGGGATTTATCCCAAGCATGATTAATGTCTTGGAATTATCTGTAACTAATTATGCTACTTAGCAGTTTGAATGTCCCATTGGTGTGAAATCATTGGAACTGTAATAGCATGGCACATATCAGAATGCTCTGATTTATTATCTGTCACTGATAAGTTTAGAGTCACACCATCTGGGATGATTAGCAATTATTTACTGTCCCAGGAGGAAGCTGGTGAGAGTGTCCTTTGTGTGGAAATAGATTGCGCTGGAGATTCACAGGGCTGCCTCCCTGGCTACCCCTGTGGATATGAGTATATTTTCCTCGCAGCTTGACAGAACTTTATTTATAAAGGTGTAAGCAAACATTCTTCTTCTGCCTTAGGGAGGAATCGTTTTTAGCCTCAGAGTGATTTACACGCTTGCCTTTCAATTTGGACTTGACAGGGCAGTGATTTATAAGTCCTCCCTTGTTTCTTTCGCCATGGTCTAATTTCAGGTAAGACTTGAGGCAGGTGGAAAGAACTTCCACTTTACAGTATTAGGAGAATGGGCATATGGTATGGAATCCAATGTTTTGACAGGTTTTGGTACCACTGGATTACTTTAAAACACCTGGACTGTTAGGTATTTGGGAATTCATCTGTATTGCAAACGTGGCAGATTTCCAGCATTTGTCTTTAAAAATGTTTTTTATTGGTTGTATTTTACATGAAAATAAGGTTTCTTTTCACAATTCCTGGCATTTTTCACAAGACTCTTTCTCCTAAACCTTATTTGTCCAAAGAACATAATTTGATTTGACGCATGACTCTGAAAATATTTTCTTTTTGGTTTCTGCATTAATGCTAATGGATTATGTCATGATAGAGATTTTAATAGAAGGGCAAATGTTATGTGTTCAGCAAATTATTTAGATCTTTTTGACACCCCGCCCCCCACTTCTTAAAGGGTAGGTACCTTTTTTTTTTTTTTTGCAAATTCCACTAATCCTATTTTACAGTGATTATAATGTTCCATTGGATACCAAGTAACATCCCCTAGAGGTTTCATAGAAATATAAAAAGTTGTTTCCCTTTTGTTTGTTGGTTTTCATAAGCAGTGTCTCAGTATCCTTCTTGAATCCTATTTCATTTATTATTTCTTAGATTAGTAGTAGACCCAACTCTTAGAGGATAGGTAATTTTATATCTTTATCCTTAAAGCTCTTCCTCTGAAATATCTTGAGTGTTTAAAGTCATAAGTCAGCAGATCATCTTTTATACCCAACTCACAATCCCTCTGATTTTAGATTAATTAGATTCCCTTACTGCAGTATTTTTGTCAAAGTCATTTTGATGGTGGTAGTTAGAGAACAGAGAAACCACCTGCACTGTAGCAATTAATGTTTTATATCTCTGGAGGATAAACCTTTATATGTTTAAAAGATAAGTTTTAAATAACTGAGGTTTTCTTCCATCATTGTTTTGCTTAACCTCCAGAATAATGTGGAGTGAAGCCCTTGCCTGTGGACACTTACTTACTTAGGACTTTTAGATGTGGAAAGCAAATACATTAAATCCCAAGTTTTCTCTTGCAACTTTATCAGTCATCCTCATTCACTAACTCACTCCTGTGGTTGAGTCAGTGTGTCTATCTGAGCATGTCTAGAAAATAATGTAAACAGGGAATGAAAACTGCAAGCAAATGTGAGAAATTTACCTGAAGGGTTACTGCTTCTCTCTTCCTTTTACTGTTAAACACTGCTTAAGACCAATATGGCCTTGTTCTTGGCCTAAGGATGACATTGATACCTGGCCAGATGAATTATCTTATTTGTTGTTGAGTCTCTGCATTTGAAAGATATAGAGGACCTATTTGGGTGGTGTCCTTATGAGTTTACACTTCTCTGTTGACCTTTGGGAGCACCAGCATCTGTCTGTTAACCTGATGGACAATAATGTCCTTACCTGAAACAGGCAACCAGACAAATACAACCTGCAGCAACAGACTGAGAGAGATCCTTATTAGACCAGGTAGCACATTGGGTCACCAGGACCTTAACATAAACTCACATGAGCAATGTTAGTCGAAGAGTTTACTCTATAAGCGTGGAAACTATATTATCAGATGGAATTGCCTCCAGAAGGCTCTTAAGGTAGAGGCTCCAAATGTAGGCTCCTGCGTAGAGGTGTTGGGAATGAAGTGTAATATTTTAATAGCAGCATTTATACAAAGTTAAAAAAACTTTAAAAATTTATGAATTATAGACACATATTGAAATATTGCTTGTCTTTTCCCAAATAGTTAACACTGACGAGAGAGTATCAGCTACTCAGAAATCCTGTCTTATAATCAATTTCAGTAGCTTAATAAATAAAGTCCACTGGATGTGGACCAAGATAGAATTTTATATACTTATTATACTATTAGTAATTTATTATACTATATATTTTGCCTGCAAAATGTTAATTGATACAACCATTATAAATGTTCTTTTACTATAAAAATAAAGCCATATGTACATAATAGAATAAAAAAATAGAGATTGCAAAATACAATTGTGTTAAGGTTACCCCCATTCAGGATCTAACTGTTCCTTTAGTAAGGGATTAATGTATAGCTCTGTAGGCAAAAACAACTTAAAATAATTCTAGTTTTTCTTCTTATGACATTAGCAATATCACATAAATTAAAATATTAGGTATCAAGTAAGAATGCTGTATTTAATTTTACATTCCTATTTGGAACAACTTTCAAGTTCATTTCTGTTCTATTAAGATCTTGAAGGCATAAGAGCCAAGTTGGGCAAGTAGGCTGTTAGGTCTGATTGGAGAGACACCTTTATAAGAATAATGCTAGAAAGCATTAATTATGATCCAGCCAATTCACATTATGGATTCTAAGAATGAAAGCACTTTATACACTCAATAATTAATTTTCTAAAATGGATTGTTTTTCTTAGATGGATGAATAATTATATATTCAAATTATTGCAAAATGAAGGTGACATTTTTGTAGAACATTTTCCCAATTTATAGATGATATTAATGGTGAAAAAAATGCAATCCAGGGGACTGAAAGTGTCAGTATAGGAGAGAGAGGAATATTTCAAACTAGATTTTGTCAGTTGCACAGCAATGCTTTGGACAGTCACATGACTTTGTCTAGCTTTTACTTTTAACAAGTGCAAATGGTATAGATGCCTGTGAATTTTAAAAAACCTACCTGCTCAGAGCATGGTAGTTGTGGGACCCACACAACACAACATTTTGTCTTTGGCTCCATATCATTTGGGCCGCACGGGCAGCAAGTCACAGAAAATCCAACTCCACCAGGTATGTACAGTGAAGAAATAGACTAGCTCACGCATAGAGAAATGCAAAGGTGAGACAGGCTTCAGGGACGCTTCATCCAGTGTCTTTGGTGCCATTTCCCCGTGATTCTCTTCACTCTGCTTCCTTCTAAGTGTGGGCTTCTTCCTGGATTTGACATATTTGTGCATGACAGCTTGCAAAAGGAAAATAAGGAAGAGTTCCTATGAAAGCTGTCCCAGAAAAATGAAGAATAATTGTCTTGAGAACCACCCCCCCACCAACCAAAGGCCCATCATTGGAAATCTCACTGGCCTTCAAGGAGTCATGTGCCCATTTCTGAACCAGTCACTTGCAAGGAGGAAGACTAGATTACCTTTAGTCCAGTTAGGCCTATTTCCAGACCTGGGAGGGGGTGGAGCTGGCTCCCCTTGAGGCACACTGGACTATGTAAGGAGAAGGGACCAAATTGGGGTGCTGTTTGGAGGGTGGAACAGGTACTAGATGCTGAGTAGTTAGGCAACACTGTATATTACAACCTTTAATGTTAACCTCTCTTTCGCTGCCCTCTTACTAAAACACCCATATGTACCCACTCTTGTAAGTGTCCTACATTCTAGACCTCACTCACTAATCTCCCAAATTTCAAAGGTACCTCTCTGTGTCCCATCTTCACAGGACCTCTCTTTTAGTTAAGAGCTGAAAAAACTATGTGAGTTAAGGATAAGATATGATAAAAAATGATAATACCTTCAAGGAATATTTGTATTTTTATGTAGATGGTAGTTAGACATTTAATGTATGTTTGACCCAAGGTACAAGACTTATGCTGGCCAGGAGACAGAAGAAATTATATGATAGGACATACCTCCTGGGGATCCTCAAATCTACACCACACAGGCAGATGAATACATACCATCAGAGTTGGAGAACATTAATATTGTAAGACAGATTGCCAGATGTGTGCTCTAAGGATTGTTGGAACATGATAATCACTGGGGGGCGGGGAATGGGATGGAGTTAATAAATTTGATGGGTTTATACTTTAGAAGTTGAATATGTGTATGATACATATACATAATAATGTCTACATGTATCTATTTAAATCAATAGCACCATAAATTATTCTAAATAAATTAGGTGCCTTCTTTGTGATAAGGAAATACTGCAAAAGAAAAAAAACCCACATGTTTTGAATACTTTGAAGTCATGCAAATTCCCAAGCTTCCTAGATAATTCTCCAAGTTATAAAAATGGATTTTATAACACATTCATTATATGAGTTGCTTTTTCTTTGTAATGCTAACAGTAAATTGTAGAATTTATGAGGCTGCTTCTAGAATAACAACATTGGTAGAGGAAGTAACTTGATTTTAGAGGATAAAAGCCTCTAAAAACAACTGGCTGAAAATATTAAGAATAATGATCACTCCTGTCCTGAGATGAAGTTTTATCTCATTTTATCTTCACTCCAACACTGTAAATAAAAACTTCCATTTTTCAGATGAGTAAATGGAGGCTTGCGGTCTTTTGATTTTGTTTATTCTTGGTCACACTGCTTGTATGTGGTAGGGCTAAACTTTATTTTCTTCTTGGTACTTTATCACAGCTGGCGTCCCAAACTGATGACAGTGCTCTACAGAATCAGCTTCATAAGTGGAACAAATGATTGTGCGGTTGTATGATTTGAAGACCCCCAAAGTGTTTTTCCTCTGTCTTCTTCCTCTTTCTAGTTCTAGAAATTCCACCGTTAGTTCATTTCGTTCTGTTAAAGAATGCTCTCTCCTAGCATCCCCAGTATAAAGGCAAACTTGGGGACATAGTATCTTCCTAACATATTTGCATGAATGAGTTTTCTTCCCTCACAGAGGGAGGAGCCTCACTGACCGTATAGGAATTCTGAGTAGGAAGAGAGCTGAGAGGAGCGTCAAAGCTGTGGCTTAAATATGAATTTTGCTGGAAATTAGCTTTCTTCTCTAATTTGCTTTAATGTTATTTGTGGCAGGCAGGTGCCTTGGATTTAACTTTGCACTCTGCCATTCCAGCTGAGTGGCAGCCGGTCAGTTAAATTCTTTTTCTCTTCTGTGTAAAATGTGAATAACAGTGCTTGCCCTGTGTCCTCAAAGGGTTCATGAAATGATCATGTGGGATAAAATAAGTGGATATATTTAAACACTCTAAAGTGTTCTACAAAATGTAGTTATCAGTACCATTATAAATTTACCATTATAAATGGTAAAAAATGTAAGTTTTGTGGGCACTAATCTAGGATTTTAAATGCTTTTCAAGAAAAAAATAAGTGCGGAGAGTGATACAATTATTTCTGTTGACTTACCACAACTATAGATGTGTGCATTCTATTAAGTGTATGTAGACTATAAAAACTGTAATTCTATGCTCATTTTTCCATTGTTGTCTTTCCATAAAAACCTCGAATCCTCATTTTTAGTGCTGTCAGTCCTGCATCCATCAATTTAAAGTATTTCCTACTCGTGAGCTTTAATTATTCCTTAGATGCTTGTGATAGCTAAAGCTAATAAAATCTGGATCTCTGATTATAAACCGTCACCAACACCTCAACCATTTGGTAATGGAGGTAGAAATCCTCCACTACATCCATCCACATTTGCTGCTCTGAGACATATTACATGTAAGCACCAAGATGACAGTTCACTCTATAATGTTATTAGTCTCTGAATTAGGCTAATTCATTGTTGTCCTCTAGTCTTAGCATTTTCCACAAATGCTGAGCTGACATTTATTTGGTCTTGGACTGTTGCAGGATCATCCTCCCGTTTTAATTAAAATAAAGTTTAGAAGGAAATAGAATGGCAGCACTGCTTCCCTTGGCAATAATAAAGTACTGTCTATGGTATATACAGATATTATCCCTTAAGCCCTGTCAGTTTGGCAGGCCTTTACTAATTTCTGTATAGACAAATAGCATTATAAACATTTTGGAAAATAGAGGATATTTTGCCATAATTTTGCCCTCCTTAATACTGTAACTTACATTTTCATATTTATATATGCCCTTTCAGTATTTATCTGAATATATACTTTAAAAATAATTGTAATCATAGTATATGTTCAATTTTTGTTGTTGCTGTTACTTTGCATGATATAATAAGCATTTTATGTGTTGGGTATATACTTATTTTTATTGCTTATATAAAATGACCACCTAATCTGTAGATAGACGAGTTTTTAATGTGTTTTTCTCTTGTATTAAAAAACACCGCATTGAGAAGTGGGTACTTTTGACTGGTTTCCCAGCTCAGCCAGAGTGATTTGGATTTAGATCATTCAAACAGTCCTGTCCAGTTTTGTATGATCAAAGATATGTAATTTCAAGATGGCTGACTCAGTGCAGGGTACAGTTTTGAAACAGAATGAAATTTATCCTCATTTCAGGGGCTTAATTACATGACATTAGCCACAATAGCATCTGTTCTAACTAATGAATCAGCATTAGATTTTTGAAATAAAGGATGACTTATGGAAATCAACTTTTGAGTTTCATGAAGAGACTTGGTGTTGGCTTTAAACAAACCCCTTATCTAAAAACGTCCTTTCCTCTTTTCTCTACATCTCACTTATTTAGGAAGGGCCACATTTTGACCTTCAGGATTGTCATTCTCTCCTCCTACAAATTACCTATGTTTACAGTTTTCCTGTCACTGCCATTTCTTAAGTTGCTCACATAACTAGGCTGGGAGGAAGAGCTGTAATCTATAAGCAAAGTCTGTAAGTTCAGCTCTGTAGTAGTTTTATTTCCAAGCACCTTCAAAGAGACGTAATGTCAAGATCATTGAAATACAAATGTTATTAAAATTCCCAGAGGCCCATGTGATGACATGCAGACTTTGGCTCCTTAATGTGCGTGAATAACATGGTCTTTGTTACATTTCAGATAGCTCATTTATTTGATGATTCAGGGCTTCTCAGGCAACCAAGAGACAAATAATCTTTCTTAATATGTGACAATAATTTTAAAAACAGAATGAAGTCAGTTTTTCACTTTACATTTGGCTTTTTTCCATGGTTGGTATGCTGAAGTAGGATTCTCTACAGTGTGGTACAGAGTCCAACTGTTGATGCCAGGAAGCAGAGCACATAGTATGTCTGTGGCCAATATAGGGAGTTGAGAGGTGGGGGGCTGGGGGGGCCAAGGTGTGTTGAATTGGTCAACACTGATAAGGCTGGTGTTACTAGGAGGTAAAGAAAGTAGTGGTCTATATGAGGACATAGTTGACAGGACATTGAACGGTTACACTGGAAATCCTGGGCTATTGATGCTATATGAAAATGTATATAGTCCATGTGTCTGTCCAATGAGGAAATAATTCAGAATACTTACTTAGAAGAGAGAGACAGATGCACACATACACAGGGAAAGAGATTGAGAGAGACTTATTGGTCAGTGCAGTCTTGCAAACAGAGGGGGGAAAAAAAGGCCAGCCCTAGGTAAGTAGTGGCAGGCATTTTATTTGTTAAGTTGGAATCAGTAAACGTTCATAGAAGTCAGAGTGGACTTTGAGCAATTAAAAAAGCAAATAGTAAGATTAAATGACCCGGTAAAACAAAATGTTAAAGCTGGGCAGACCAGCATGAGTCAAAAACTTATGGAAAAAGATCACCAGAATTTGGACAAGGCAAGGAGAAGACAGATCCAAAACATATAAGCAAACAATGCGATAAAGTAAGTTTCTGAATATATCATATAAGGATTTTTACCATCTCCCAATGGGGAAAAACTGAAGTATATAGCACATCCCTTTTGTGCGTCCTTTTCTGGTAAGCTGCGTACAACATAGGATGGGTGGATAATATCTTTTTTGTGTATGGCTCTATATACCAGAGATCTAACAGAGTGTATGACATACCGGAAGGGCTAAAAATATTCTTTGAAAGAGTAAATAAATGAAACAGGAACTTGAGTGAAGACTGGGAGTTTTCTAGGCAGAACAAGGGGGCAAAAGATACTTGAGAAGTACCAACATGAACAAGGTAAAAAGGCCTGAGGCAGCGTGGAGTGTTAAATGGACTGCACGGAGGTTGATGCGGTTGTAGAAGAAAAGTGTGTGACGTGAAATGGGTCCTGGAGATTAGGGGGGAACATGGAAGGAAACAAGCCAGGTGAGAAAGGATCCTGAACCGAGCATTTAGGAACTTCATTTTTATCTTGGGGATCAGAGGGAAGGTAACATCATAAACTTATGTTCTAGAAAGATTACCATGGTGCGGCGTGGAGGATGTATAGGAGATACCTGTTGCCTCTGTCCTAATTTTCCTTAAGACCAGCTTTGATTATTCAACTGGACTGTTATGTGGGAAAAGGAATTCTGAAAGAGGCTCTCTTCCTTCTTTGCCCACACTGCCCTCATTCATCATTTGGACATTGACGGCAGCGGTAGTTAGATCTGTGGCTCCTTTGAGCAAAGTGGCAATGAGGAGAGAATCTATCTTTCCAGCCCAGATCATTGTGCTGAGCTCTAGATCCTTTTTATCTAACTATTTAGTATATATCTTCCCTCGGTTGTTTAACAAGCATCTCAAATGTAACATGTTCAAAACTGAATTCAGCACTTTCCTTTCCCTAAGTGGCTCTTCTTTTAGATTCGTTATGTTAGTAAATGCCACCCACACCACCAAGTTGCCTGATCCCCAAATCCAGGCATCCTTGTTGAATTCTTTCTATTACCTCCTCCACTTACTCCAGGACTAATAAATCCCCAGTATTCCTAAATATCGGTTGAATGTACATCTTCTTTCATTGTAGCCCTTTGGACAGCTTAATTATTTACTTTAATATTCGCAATTATTTAATATTTGTCTTCCTATGTATTTGTTAGGCTCCATGAACAAAATAACCATTTCTGTCTTGTCAACTGTAGTATTGCTAGCACCTAGTATTAAGACTGGAATATAGAAGATTTTATGAAAATATTTATCAACTAATATTGACCTGCCTTTCTCAAGGTTCACTTATATTTCTTACGTCTAACTATTCAGAAAAAATAGCTCCAAAGCTCCAAAGCTATCCTGGATCTTACAGGCTCCCGTTAGGGAGGCCCCGAGTTATTTTTTAGTGGTAGTGGGCCTTGGGGTGCCTTCTGATCTCTAGGTTCCTGGGCAGTCCTGAAACTGTGTCCCTTTCAGGGTGGGATGTTGTGTACCTAGCTTGTACGGTAGAGCATCACACATATTTAGTGGCTGACTGATAAGCAATTTGGCTGCTTACAGCAACACAGTACTCTATTTCTATACTACACTTGGTTTAATTTGGAATTGTCCACTTAAAATTATAGGACTGTAGTTTTCTTTCTTCCTTCCTTCCTTTACTTTTCTTGATCGAAGGATTTAAAGCTCCACTAGTTTTGGATGAAAGGTAGTGAAGACTCTTTGCCCATTCCTTCCTCACACTGTCGTAGTCAGAACGAAACAGGAAAGCTCTTCCGTTGATTAAATATTAGTGTTTTCAATGAAATACCACTGAGGTTTATAATTAAAAAGTTACCCAAAACAACCATATGGACCCTTGTCTATTCTTAGACCCTATCAGGGCTTCTATTTTTGTCCCCAATCCATCACTTGTCTTTTTTCTTTCTCTCCTCATCCAACTTAGTTTCCACTGTATGCCGTTTTCATAACTCTGTTCCATTACCATATGGAACTCCCTTGTCCCCCATTCTTTTTTGTTGCTCCTATCTAGAAAAAAATCCATCTCTGGATGAACTTGGTTCTCTTGTATTTGCTTCTCTATAAATTAATGATAACTTTTCTTAAAAGGGTCTTCCACACTGCTTGGCACTTCCACTCCATTTGTCTGAGCAGCTCAGTTCCTCACTCTCCATAAAAACCCTTCGAATAGTTTGCTGCTCTCCACAAACTTTTGCCCACCACATTGTCCCTCCCACCCTATTCTTAACCCATACTTGGCTTTCTACTCTAGAGAAAAAGTATGTTATCACATGGGAACTTTATCTTTCCACTGCAAAATACATTCACTGGTATTTGCTCTTACACACTTCTCTTCCCTCCTGGATGCATGGAGAAGATGTTCTCCTTATTTAAGGTTAAGCCCTCCACTTGTTCTTGGGATCCCATATTTTCACGATCTTTATGCTCTCTTGTATTTATCCCTTTCTTGCATATTTTATTTTCTGTCAGTTGAATACATTCCATTGACTTTTAAACTAATTCAGGTCCATCATATGTAACAAGCAAAACACCTTACTTGACTACTCAGCTACCTCCAGCTCTCTCTCCAAGTAAGAGTTGGCCCTACCCTCCTTCCCCATTTTTCACCACCAACTACTCCCAGTCCACTTCAATCTGGCTTTCAGTGTTATCAGTGAACTAAAATTTTTGTCCATAAGGGCAACAATATCACTATTTATGATGGACATTTCTTAGTTATCATCTGAGCTTACGCCTCAGCAGTCATTTGGCAAAATTGACCATTTTCTCCCTGCTTAAATAGCCATGATTTGCTTTTCGGGGTTTCAGTTTGACACCTCTTGTTCATTTGTTTTTTCCCCTATCTTTCTGGCTGCTTCCTTTCTGTCTCGCTTGCCAGCTTGTCTTAACTGGCCAGTAAATGTTGAGGTTTTTCAAGATTCAGTCTTAGCCCTTTTCTCATTCTATATGCTTACTATATAGTAGTTCTCAACCCTGGATGATTATTAAAATCATGTAGAGATTTTTTCCAGTTTTATTGAGAAGTGACATATAATCTTGTATAAATTTAAGGTGCACAATGTGATTATTTGATATATATGTGTATTGTGAAATGATTACCACGATGAGTTTAGTTAACACCCACCACCTCATGTACTTAGAAAATATTTTTTAATATAAAAAGTATTGTTCGCTATAGTCATCATGTTGTACATTACATCCCCAGAACTTACTTATCTTAAAACTGGAAGTTTGTATCTTTTGACCACCTTCACCCAATCCCCCATCCCCCACCCCACACCTGCCACCTCTGGCAACCACAAATATGACCTCTGTTTCTATGAATTTGGTTTCTCTAGATTCCACATATAAGTGAGATCATAAAGTATTTGTCTTTGTCTTTGACTTATTTCACTTAGTGTAATGCCCTCAAGTTCCATCCACGTTGGCACAATTGGCAGGATTTCCTTCTTTAAGGCTGAACTGTATATATGTACCTCTGTGTGTATGTATGTGTGTGTGTGTGTGTGTAACCACATTTTCTTTATCCATTCATCTGTCAATGAACACTTCTGTCTTGGATATTGTAAATAATACTGCAGTGAACGTGGGAGTGAAGATGACTCTCTGAGATAGTGTTTTTGTTTCCTTTGTATATATACCCTGAAGTTGAACTCGTGGATCATATGGTACTTCTGTTTTTAATTTTTTGAGAAACTTATGTGCTATTTTCCATACTGGCTCTACCAGTTTGCATTCCCACCAACAGTGCACAAGGGTTTGCTTTTCTCCACAGCCTTGCCAGCATTTGTTATCTCTTGTCTTTTTGGTGAAAGCCATTGTAACAGGTGTGAGGTGATAGCTCACTGTGGTTTGGGTTTGCCTTTCCCTAATAATTAGTGATGTTGAGCACCATTTCATGTACCTGTTGGCCATTTAATTATTTTCTTTGGAAAAATGTCTATTCAGGTCCTTTGCTCATTTTTAATTTGGATTATTTGTTTGTTTTGCTATTGAGTCGTATGAGTGCCTTTATATAATTTGGAATTAACCCTAATCAGATGTGTGGTTTGCAAGTATTTCCTTCTATTCCATTTGTCATCTTTTCATTTTGTTGATTGTTTCTTTCATTGTGCAGAGGCTTTTTAGTTTGATGTAGTCCCACTGTTTTTTATTAATATCAGATATGTGTCATTTTTTAAAAATTTATTGAATTTATTTTTTGCTGCATTGGGTCTTCATTGCTGTGTGCGGGCTTTCTCTAGTTGCGGCGAGCAGGGGCTACTCTTTGTGGTGGTGCATGGGTTTTTCATTGGCAGTGGCTTCTCTTTTGTGGAGCATGGGCTTTAGGAGCACGGGCTTCAGTAGTTGCGGCACATGGGCTCGGTAGTTGCGGTGCACGGGCTTAGTTGCTCTGCAGCATGTGGGATCTTCCTGGACCAGGGCTCGAACCCATTTCCCCTGCATTGGCAGGCGGATTCTTAATCACTGTGCCACCAGGGAAGCCCCCATTTGTTTGTTTTTGATTTTATTTGTGCTTTAGGTGTCACATCCAAAAAATCATTGCCAAGACCCATGTCAAGAAACTTTTCCCCTATGTTTTCTTTTAGTTATATGGTTTCAGGCCTTATATTTAAGTCTTTAATCTATTTCCAGTTAATTTTTGTGAGTGTGTAAGTTAGGGGTCTAGTTTCATTCTTTTGCATGTGAATATCCAATTTTCCCAGTATTATTTATTGAAGAGACTGTCTTTTCTCCATTGAGTGTTCTTGGCTCCCTTGTCAAATATTATTTGACTGTATATGAATGCATTTATTTCTGGGCCCTTGATTCTATTCGATTGGTCTATGTGTCTGTTTTTATGCCAATACCATATTCTTTTGATTACTAAAGCTTTGTAATATAGTTTGAAATCAGAAAGTGTGATGCCTCCAGCTTTGTTCTTTCTTAAGATTGCTTAGGCTCTTTGGAGTCTTTTGAGGTTCCATACAAATTTTAGGATTGTGTTTCCTATTTCTGTAAAAAAAAGAAAAAATGCCATTGGACCTCTTGATACGGATTGCATTAAATCTGTAGATGGCTTTGGGTAGTATGGGCATTTTAACAGTATTAATTCTAATCCATGAACATGGGCTATCTTTCCATTAATTTCTGTCTTCTTCAGTTCCTTTCATCAATATTTTATAGTTTTCAGTGTACAGATATTTTACCTCTTTGGTTAAATATATTCTTAAGCATTGTTTTTGATGCTGTGGTAAATGGGATTCTTTTCTTTATTTCTGTTTCAGTTAATTCATTGTTAATGTATAGAAATTATATTGATTTTTGCATGTTGATTTTGTATCCTGCAATTTTACTGTTGATTGCATCTAACAATTTTTGAGTGGAGTCTTTAGGATTGTCTACATATAAAATCATGTTCTCTGGAGACAGAAATAATTTTATACCTTCCTTTCCAATTCTGATGCCTTTTATTTCTTTTTCTTGCCTGATGGCTCTTGCTAGGACTTTTCTACTACTATGTTATAGTAGTGGTGAGTGTGGGCACCCTTTCTTGTCCCTGAAGTTAGAGGAAATGCTTTCAACCTTTGACCATTGAGTATGATGTTAACTGTGGGCTTATTATATATGGCCTTTATTATGTTAAGGTACATTCTTTATATACCTAATTTGTTGAGAGTTTTTATTGTGAATGAATGTTGAATTTTTTCAAATGCTTTTTCTGTATCTAATGAGATGATCTTGTGGTTTTTATCTTTCGTTCTATTGATGTGATATATCACACTGATTTATGTATGTTGAACCATCCTGTTTATTCATCCATGGATAAATCCCACTTGAAAATAGTATATGATCCTTCTGATGTGCTGCTGAATTTGGTTTGCTAGTATTTTGTTGAGAATTTTTGCATCTATATTCATCAGGGATATTGGCCTGTAATTTTCTTTTCTTAATGGTGTCATTATCTGACTTTGGTACCAGGGAAATGCAGGCCTCCTAAAATGAGATTGAGAGTGTGTTCCCTCCTCTTTGGTTTTTTGGAATAGTTTGCTAAAGATTGGTATTAATACTTCTTTAAATGTTTGGTAAAATTTTACCAGAGAAGAATTCTGATCTTGGTCTTTTCTTTCTTGGGAGCGTCTGGATTACTGATTCAATCTCCTTAATCATTACTGGTGTGTTCAGATTTTCTATTTCTTCATGATCCAGTCTTGGTAGGTTGTATGTTACTAGGAGTTTATACATTTCTTCTAGGTTCAGTTTGTTGACATGTGCAGTTGACCCTTGAAAAAAATGGAGGTTAGGGGCACTGACCCCCTCACAAAGTAAAAAAAAAAAAAATCCACATAGAAATTTTGACTCATGCCAACCTGAACTACTAATAGCTTACTATTGACTGAAAGCCTTACTGATACCATACACAGTTCATTGACATGTATTTTGTATGTCATATGTATTATACACTGTATTCTTACAATAAAGTAAGCTAGAGAAAAGAAAATGTTAAGAAAGTCATGGGGAAGAGAAGATACGTTTATAGTACTGTCTTGTATTTACTGATACTGTAAGTTTATGTTGTCTGTTTACAAGATGAACTATCTATCAATAACGACATCGATATTGTCTTATACAAAACACTGTAGATGTTATATGTGTCACTACACTCAAAATGGAAAGATAATGTGAAAAAGAAATTCATGTTTATTTACATGTCTAATGATTCATGCATTGACAACAAAGAAGCAGCAATATGATTGCTTTATGGCACCCTAGTGTAATCAATACTATTGCTTCATGGTAGCCTAGCCTATTTACTAGTGAATGAATCATTATAAAATGTTTATGATACATAGTATTACAGTTATATTCATAATACAGTATTGGAAACATTGTTACATTAAAAATAAACTTACCTGTGACGATAGGCTAATACACAGTTTTTCCAATTATGAGAGACATGATCTATGAGGTAATGTAATTCTTTGAAAGCAAAGTTATAAAACAGTAAGAAAACTAACACATTATTAGTTCTTTTTTTAAATAGAGGATATCATGGCCAGCTGATTCTTTTTATTTATTTATTTATTTATTTATTTATTTATTTATTTATTTATGGCTGTGTTGGATCTTCGTTTCTGTGTGAGGGCTTTTCTCTAGTTGTGGCAAGTGGGGGCCCCTCTTCATTGCGGTGCACGGGCCTCTCATTATCGTGGCCTCTCTTGTTGCAGAGCACAGGCTCCAGACGCGCAGGCTCAGTAGTTGTGGCTCACGGGCCTAGTTGCTCCGTGGCATGTGGGATCTTCCCAGATGAGGGCTCGAACCCGTGTCCCCTGCATTGGCAGACAGAATCTCAACCACTGCGCCACCAGGGAAGCCCCATTATTAGTTTTATATTAAATTACTCATCTTATGCCTATGTAAGGATAGATTAGTGTCTACATACATTTTATACATTCATGACATACCTAAGTTCTCTTAATTTTTTTGATATTTCTAGGCTGTGTGGTTCATCTGCAAGTTTTTTCAAGTTGTCACAAATCTCCAAAAATTTTTCTAATATATTTATTGAAAATACATGTATAAGTGGACCTATGCAGTTCAAAGCCGTATTGTTTAAGAGTCAACTGTTGTTGTTCATAATAGTGTCTTATGATCCTTTGTATTTCCGTGATATCAGTTGTAATGTCTCCTCTTTCATTTATAATTTTGACTTGAGTCCTTTCTCTTTTTTTCCTGGATTGTGTAGCTAAAGGTTTGTCAGTTTTGTTTATCTTTTCAAAGAACCCACCTCTTGGTTTTTTTTCAATCTTTTCTATTGTTTTCCTGTTCTCTATTTCATTTATCTCTACTCTAATCTTTATTTATGTGGAGGTGTTTAAATGTAGTAGTCCTACCACAACCAATTAAATCAGAATCTCTGAGCCCAGGCATGAGCTTAAGAAAACAAAGCAAAACAACAACAAAAAACTCCTCAGGTGATTCTAATGTTCAGCCAGGGTTAAGCACTGATCTAGGTGATCTCACCCTATTCATGGCTTTTTTTTTTTTTTTTTTTTTTTTTTTTTACTATCTGTAGGAAGATGACATGCAAATATTTCTCTAGCCCAGACCACTCCTCAGTGCTTACCCTTATGTGTGTTCAACTGCCTGCTCAATTTCCCTTCTAGAATATCTCAGAGGAACCTCAAACTCACATATCTGTTTCTCTTCCTGTGTCTTCTGATACATTTAATAGACTCATCACACATCCCCTAGACAGGCCAAATACATAGGAATCATTCCTGGTATCTATGCGTCCTTTTCTTTCTGTATTGATTCCACCATTAAGTCCTGTCACTTTCACCGCTTAAATCTCTTAAAGCCATTACATCTCCCTGTCTTCATAACCCATATCCTAGTCTACAACATCATCTGGTATCAAGCAGATTACTGCAATAGCTCCTAACTAGCTTTCCCATTTCTGATCTCGTCCTTCTAATTCTTCTCAGCACTATAGCAAATAAGCAACTGTTTAAAAATGTACATATAATTCTTCCCATCACCTCAATAGATTTAAAACCTTTTCATAAATATACATTGCTATTAGCATAAAACAGAATAACCACAACATGGTCATATCAGTTTAGGATTCTTTAGCTGCAAGCAACAGAACTTGACTTAGGTTAATTTAAACAAATGGAAATTTATTAAATGGATTTTGGGTGCTCTCAGAATTAATGGAAGGGTGAGATGAAATCAGAAAGGAAGGAAAGCTACTTTGTATGTGTTTTGGGTGCAGAGGGGGTGAAAGGATAAGACATTGAAAGAGCAGACATTTTTTCATGTTAGGAATAGTCCGCTCTGGATATAGCTTCTTAATTAGTTCAGTGATTAATGTATTTTACAATCTAGGACACTTTTGAAAATGAAATGGAATGCTAATTATAATTATGCCAGAAAAAGGGGCATAACCAGGATTGACTCAGGTAAATTGGAATCTCCAGTCAACCTGACAAATGACTACAGCCCTGGATGACAGCTTGACCTCAACCTCATGAGAGGCTCTGAGCGAAAACCATCTAGCTAAGCCATTCCTGAATTCCTTACCTATAGAAATTGTGAGATAATAAATGTTTACTTTTACGTCAGTGGGTTTTAAAGTAATTTGTAATACAGCAATAAATGCCTAATAAAATATTTTATTTATGTGACGGATAAAAGAATTTTTCCCCACTAGGGTGCTGCTTCCCCAAGGGCATTATTTGTGTTCCTTTTTTGTGAACAAATCAGTGAATCACTGAATCACTGTCATTTGATTGTATCTTGAGAGCCGTTATTCTGGAATCACTAATGGGTTCGCTTAGACTTAATTACACAGAGTCTTTGGGAAAGTCATGAGCCTATGGGTGTTTGGAAAATAAAATTTGGTAATTGTAAGAAGAAAAGCCAAGATTTTCACCTGCTTAACTATCAAGTTAGATCCAGACTTTATTTTACTGAGGGGTATTATATTTTCAATGACTGAATAAATGAATCAATCATACAGAAACTGTTATTTTTTAAACCATAACAGTTTTAGAAAGGCAAACACTGTCACAAGCAGGAGGTACACTGTGAATAATGCTGTTTGAAATAGTATCGGGCAAAGAGCCTGGCCCAGTTTAACTTGACAGTAACCTGTCACTTGCAGAGTTGTTTTCTGTGAATGACTTCTGCAGCTTTGGCTCCGTGATCTTCATGCAAAATTAACTTAACCATCATCAAAGTTTTATGGTCTATAAACTAAGCCACTTCAGCTTTGCGTCACCCATATGACACATTGAAGTGTGACCAGAGAAGAGAGAATAAGCCATGGCAGAAATGAGAAAATAGTGGTGGGAGAACTACGACATAAATGAAAATGTGCATAAAGATATAAACAAGGCATTTGCAAATTGACATTCTGTTGCAAAGACTTTATTCCCCACTGAGGGAAAAATGAGTAGAAGCAAGGAGAAAAGAGACCAAAAGTTTACTTATTCAAGACAGGTAAGCCCATTATTAATGAGTAGAACCACCGTATTGGTTAGATACTGGCTACCTTACTTAGGAAAATGTAGCATGAAAGTAATTTTATCATAACAAAGGAGGGAAAGCTCTCAGTTAGACAAGACCACTGAATTCATTAAGGAGATTTGTCTGGTTTATTTCCATTTGTTTGTCATAGCTGAGCAAACCAAATTTCAAACTGCAATCAACCCTTGAATGGCATGTTGTAATTAATGAAACAGTATTAAAAGGAATTGACTTCATATACCACCATATCTTATGGATTTGTCATCTCATATGATGCTAACTTTGAACAACTGTTCCCTAAGATAAACCTAATTACCTGAGTCATTTTGTACCTTGCAGAAAAATTCAGCATTCAACCCCTCAAAAGCCTTTTTCAAACTTTACAGCTTATGCTATTAGTGTTACATGTGATTTGTTCATGAACAGGCATCACTTATGAGCCAACGTTGTACTTTAAAAAAAAGCAACCAGCTTGTCTCTCTATTTCAAAATTAGAAAATAAAAATAGAGGCATTGAGAACTACAGTGAAGTCACAATTTCAAAACCTGATAGTTTATTCTCTTTGTGCTGATCATGCTGAGGGCTGCAAACTAAAACTACCATGTATTAAATGACAAAACCTACAGGTTGTAAAACAAACTGCCATTTTAAAATCATTGCACGTCAAGAACAAAAAATTTTAATATCATATAGTCCACAGATGAAACTGTAACAGCCTGTGATATTTTTGTACTTTCTTTTAATCATGTCAGTTATGAGTAATTTATTTTTTCTAGGAAAAAATGAAAACAATATTTCTCAATAAAATGGTTGCCACCTACCTGACTTACTTGAATATTCAATATGGAATTCTTCTTCTGTAATAATTTCTGACTATTATAGTCATTCTTTTTCCATCAGTGCCCAACAATCTGGTATAAGTTGTAGAAATGTGCCTGCATGAGTTTTGTGCCCTGGCTTCTTACCATATTAAACATTGAAACTAATTACTGCTAGTTTCAGAGACAGAAGCGATGTTTTCCCTACTTGCCCTTGCATCCAGGGATACTTTATTAGGGTTCTCTAAGACCACATTTTGTCTTACTTATACTCTAACAATTTTTGTACTTTAGATAACTTAAACTCTGAATTTGAATATCGTTTATCTCTGAGGAGAGCATTGTGGATGATTTCTAACTAAAAGGATGAGGAAAGGAGGAGAGTAGGTAGGTGTAGAAGACTGTTGACTAAAACACACTCCCACCTAGTCAAAATCTAATCTGAAATGCTATTGGAGCCCAGGGGAGGACCACTTGGCTCAACGTGGAAAGAGCAGGAGGCTCCAGAGAAAGCTTCCTAAAGTAAAATTAGACAGGAGGACGAGGGAGGAAAGGTGAGGGGACTGTCAAATGAGTTCAGGTCAGATGAATTAGCCGAATGAGAAAATTCTTTTGGTTTCTAGAGCATTTTGGATTTTGGAATTGTGGATTGTGGATCTGCGATATCTTTATTTTATAGATAAGAAAACTAAAGCCTGGGACTTTTAAGTAACTTACTGGATACATGATTCAGGCAGTGGTTATAGAAGACAAGGAAAAATTAAGAATGTTATTGCCTAGAGTTGCATCCCTGTTCTACCACTTACTAACTCTGCGACCTAGAGCAAGTTACTTCATCTTTCAGTTCCTAAGCTTCTGTAAAATGGGGATAACATTGGTTGTTGTAGGGGTTAAATGAGTTAATACATTACAGTACTTAAAAGAGTGTCTAGCACATAGTTAAGTACTTACCAAAGTTAATACATGTTTATTTGTTCATATTATCATCATTGGAATTCCCCCTCTAATTGCAACTACCAACCAGGAGAAAAGTGCATGTTGCTGAATTTCCCTTTGCCTACCTCTCGATGCATCTTTTCTTGAGGAGACCCTAATATATACATTATATTTTTAATTCAAGTAAAGGCTAAAGAATGAAGGTAGGGTTATTCATAATGGAAAAAGAGATTTGTGGAAAATGTCTTTTTTATTTGGGGAGATTTTTAAAAATGTATTTCTCCTTCATACATTATATCAACTCAAATTATTTTGCTATGTTGAAGAAATTGTTAAATATTAATATCTCTTAAGGAGGCAACTCAAAGTGTGAGGTCACTTTAAAAAAAAGTTAAGTTTTAATTGGAAATAGAAGTTGGATCTCCTGGATTGCTGTCTGCTTGTGTTGAATTGAGGCCATCACAAATGTTCAAATAAGAGCACTTAGAAGCACTGGGCTGCAATGGAAGTTTTAAAAGAATTTCATAAGTATGGCTAATTCAGATCTATGATTTTTTTTTCCTCCTCTCCCTCCCCTTCAAAATCCTAGAAAATAAAAACCAGTAAACAAATGTTGTTGTCAGTGACCTTGAGAAAGAGGTTAAATGCAAATTGCTCAATTTTTCTCAGGTTTCAAATGGGAGAGAATGAGGGTTGCAGGGCAGTTTTTCTTTTCCAGTCTCATTAAGGGTGTCTTCTGGGGGTTGCAAATTAAAGTAGCCTTTTGTTAAATCTGTAAAGGATTCTGGTGTGGAAACCTAGGGCCATGGTTGACTTTTTAATATTTCTTTCACGCAAAAGGGCAAATATTCTCATAGCTTTTTAGTTCAGCTTCAGCTCTGTCTGTCTCTTGTGACAGTATCTCAAGTTTTACAGCTGTAACTACATTATTAAATGAGAATGCCAAGCAAAAAGAGGCATACGCCAGTCAAACTGACACTGAACTCAGATGTCAAGGTTATATCAAGGAAATGAAATAAGGTCTTTGACTATTTCCCAGCTTTCTGCCCTTGGGCCTGTGGTTGTTTCCTAACTGTGTTAAATCAGATTCAATCCCTGAGACATCATAGAACTTAAAATATTTTAATAATAGGAATAATGGAATGTTTAAAATATTTTTTTCTCTTAGAATTGTAATTATTTTGGTAAAATATTTATTTGCCTCATCTAAAATCCAAATGTAGGTATGACAACTTACTAGTTAATGAACTATTTTTCCCCCATACTCCTTTCTCATTACCCCATAGACGGCCATTTTAATGTGTTTTTATTGCAAAGTATGTATTGCTGTTTTACATATGTCAATTTAATTTACTTTAAAGATTATTTTAAAATCTAATTCATTTCTTTTTTCCTTAGCACCATATATTTAGAAACCTTCTTGTTGTTAAAATATTTTTTTTTCGAATACTCAAATTCTAGCCCTAATTAAAGTGACATCTATGTGATCTGTTAGTTGAAGATTTCTGAAAAACCTTTTCTGCCTGAAAATACACCTTTTATTGATCCCCAATCATTGACTTCATTTCAAATCATATTTTGAAAGATGAATAAACTGAGTAACAGAAACATCTGTAACTTGGTCTGTGTGTCACTCTAAGTTTTTAGAAGGTTATTGACTAAAGTCCTACCTAGTACAACCCTTTTCACTTTGCCCTTGGAGATTGTTATTAAATCAAATGTATAGAGTAGAGTTAGGGACTTCCCTGGTGGTGCAGTGGTTAAGACTCCACACTCCCAATGCAGGGGGCCCGGGTTTGATCCCTGGTCGGGGAACTAGATCCCACATGCATGCTGCAACTAAGAAGCCCACATGCCACAACTAAAGATCCCACATGCCACAACAAAGACCTGGGGCAGCCTAAATAAATAAAACACGTATTAAAAAAAGAGTAGAGTTATTTATACTCCTCAGTTCAAGGCACACAATTGGCCAATGTAATGTCCCTCTCTTGTTTTCTTTGTCTCTTCATTTTCCTTTTTTCTCCCCAGTTTCTACTCCCAGTCTCCTCCCCTGGACACAGGCAAACATTTAATTGGTAAGGTCTATCCTTCATTTCTCTGTGCTCTAGAAAACTTATATTGTTTTAAGTGCATGAATTTTTAATAAACAAAAATGTTAGTAACATTGTGCTATGCATCTCATTCTGTTTCTTATTTTTCAGCACCATAATTTTTAATATTCTATTCATGTTACTGTGTGTACATCTACTCTGTTGCTTCAAACTGCTGCATAATCCATTGTAAGCATTGATCATATTTTACTTACTCAGTCCCCTGGTGATGAAACGTAGATTATCTCCAACTCCTTGCTACCCCAAACAATGCTGTGATAAACATCCTTATACATGTCTTCTTAGAGACTGTAAGAGAATTTCTCAGGGATATATAGCCAGGAGTGAGGATTCTGAGTCAAATGGTATAGATACACTTAATCTGTCTCAGCACTGCCAGATTGCTTTCTAGAATATTCATGCTTGTCTATATTCTATATTACCCTATGTCCCTTAACACTTGGAACTATCCAGCTGTGGCGTATTGCATTTTCCAAAGATGTCTGCAACAATGTCTCCCATCCCACATTCTTCTCTAGAAAACTCGCCACTTACTGTCAGGAAGTCAAGTCCAGTTCTTCTCCCCTTGAACGTAGGGAGGCTTCTGTGAGTGTTTTGGCCAAAAATAATATGGCAAAAGTAATACTGTGTGACTTTTGAGGTCACATTATGAAAGGTGGTTCAGCTTCTCTCTTGCTTGGTAGAAGACTTGCCATGAATCCTTGAGCTTACCATGTACAAAATCTGACTTCCCTGAGGCCATGCTCTGAGGAATCCCAAAGTAGCCTATGTTATAGACCACGAGGAGAAGGCCATACGAGGAGAGAGAGATGTCTCTCATCTCCTGGTTTCTCCAGCTCCAAACACCTTTGACCCTGGGCCAGAACCTCTCAGCCAAATTGTTCCTGAATCCCTGTCCCACAAAGACCATGAAAAATAATAAAATGGTGGTGGTTGTTTTGAGCAACTAAGTTTTGTGCTAATTTGTTATACAGTGATAGTAACAGGAATGCCAGTTTTCTAATTTTTGCTAACCTGATATAAATGTAAAGTGATAAATTTCTCTAATTACTAGCGAGCTTGAGCATCTCATATTATGCTTGAGTTAATTGCTTTCTTGAATTAATTGCCTGTTCATTTTATTTGCCCATTTTCTTTTGGGTCCTTGTTTAGAAGGTGTTCCTTTTATGTTCTAGATGTTAGTCCCTGTCAATTTTAGGTACTATATATTATTTCTCCTCTTCTGTCATCTATCTGCTGACTCTATCATTGAACAGAATCCTTCATTTTGTTGTTGGTATTGAAGTGTAGTTGATTTACAATATTAGTTTCAGGTATACAACATAGTGATTTAATATTTTTATAGATTATACTCCATTTAAAGTTATTATAAAATGTTGGCTATATTCCCTGTGCTGTACAGTACATCTTTGTTGCTTATTTATTTTATACATAGTAGTTTGTACTTCCTAACCCTCTACCCCTGTCTTGCCTCGCCCTGCTTCCCTCTAGCCACTGGTAACCACTAGTTTGTTCTCTATATGTATCTGTGAGTCCGTTTCTGTTTTGTTCTATTTTTTAGATTCCGCATATAAGTGATAACATACAGTATTTGTCTTTTTCTGTCTGACTTATTTCACTAAGCATAATACCCTCTAATTACAGCCTTGTTGTTGCAAATGGCAGAATTTCATTCTTTTTTATGGCTGAGTAATATTCCATGGTATATATGTACCACTTCTTCTTTTTCCATTCATCTGTCGATGGGCATTTAGGTTGCTTCGGTATCTTGGCTGTTGTAAAAAGTGCTGCTATGAACATTGGGGTGCATGTATCTTTTTGAATTCATGTTTGTTTTATTTCTGTTAGACACATACTCAGAAGTGGAATTGCTGGATCATGTGGTAGTTCTATTTTCAGTTTTTTGAGGAAACTCCATACAATTTTTCATTGTGGCTGCACCAATTTACATTCCCACCAAAAGAGAACCAGGTTTCCCCTTTTTTCCTCATTCTCTCTAACATTTGTTGTTTGTGGTCTTTTTGATGATAGCCACTCTGCACTCTGACAGATGTGAGGTGATATCTCACTGTGATTTTGATTTACATTCCTCTGATTTAGCAACGTTGAATATCTTTTCATGTGCCTCTTGGACCATTTGTATGTCTTCTTTGGAAAAATGTCTATTCCATTCTTCTGTCCATTTTTAGTCAGGTTTTTTTTTTTTGTTTTGTTTTTTTTGCTCTTGAGTTGTATGATCTGTTTTTATATTTTGGATATTAACACCTTATCAGTCATACCATTTGCAAATATTTTCTCCCATTCAGTAGATTGATTTTTCATTATTTTTTTTCTGCTGTGCAAAAGCTTTTTAAAATATTATTTTTTAATTTTTCCTTTTTATTTTTAAAAAAATTTTATTGGAGTATAGTTGATTTACAATGTTGTGTTAGTTTCAGGTGTGTGCAAAATCTTTTAAGTTTAATTAGGTCCCATTTGTTTATTTTTGCTTTTGTTTCCTTTGTCTTAGGAGACAGATCCAAAAAAATACTGCAACTATTAATGTCAGAGTGTTTGCCTGTGTTTTTTTTAAACACTTTAAAAAATATATATATTTATTTATTTATTTTGCCTGCGCCGGGCCTTAGTTGTGCTATGCGGACTCTTAGTTGTAGCATGCATGCGGGATCTAGTTCCCCAACCAGGGATTGAACCCCGGCCCCCAGCACTGGGAGTACCGAGTCTTACCCACTGGACCACCAAGGAAGCACCTTGCCTGTGTTTTCTTCTAAGAGTTTTATGGTTTCCAGTCTTACATTTAGGTCTTTAGTCAATTTTGAGTTCATTTTTGTATATGGTGTGAGCAAATGTTCTGATTTAATTCTTTTACATGTAGCTGTCTAGTTTTCTGGCACTACTTATTGAAGAGGCTGTCTTTTCCCCATTGTATGTTCTGAACTCCTTTGTTGTAGATTAATTGACCCATAAGTGCATGGCTTTACTTCTGGGCTCTCTATTCTGTTCCATTGATCTTTGTGTCTGTTTTTGTGCCAGTACCATATTGGGTTTTTTGGGGGGTTTTTTTGTTTTCTTTCTTTCTTTCTTTTTAACATCTTTATTGGAGTATAATTGCTTTATAATGGTGTGTTAGTTTCTGCTTTATAACAAAGTGAATCAGTTATACATATACATACATCCCATTATCTCTTCCCTCTTGCATCTCCCTCCCTCCCTCCCCCCCATCCCACCCCTCTAGGTGGTCACAAAGCACCAAGCTGATCTCCCTGTGCTATGTCGCTGCTTCCCACTAGCTATCTATTTTACGTTTGGTAGTGTATCTATGTTCATGCCACTCTCTCACTTTGTCCCAGCTTACCCTTCCCCCTCCCGGTGTCCTCAAGTCCATTCTCTACGTCTGCGTCTTTATTCCCGTCCTGCCCCTAGGTTCTTCAGAACCATTTTTTTTAGATTCCATATATATGTGTTAGCATACGATATTTGTTTTTCTCTTTCTGACTTACTTCACTCTGTATGACAGACTCTAGGTCCATCCACCTCACTACAAATAACTCAATTTCATTCCTTTTTATGGCTGAGTAATATTCCATTGTATATATGTGCCACATCTTCTTTATCCATTCATCTGTTGATGGGCATTTAGGTTGCTTCCATGTCCTGGCTATTGTAAATAGAGCTGCAATGAACATTGTGGTACATGACTCTTTTTGAATTATGGTTTTCTCAGGGTATATGCCCAGTAGTGGGATTGCTGTGTCATATGGTAGTTCTATTTTTAGTTTTTTTTAATTTTTTATTTATTTTTATTTTTTTATTTTTTATTTTTTATTTTTAGTTTTTTAAGGAACGTCCATACTGTTCTCCATAGTGGCTGTATCAATTTACGTTCCCACCAACAGTGCAAGAGGGTTCCCTTTTCTCCACACCCTCTCCAGCATTTATTGTTTGTAGATTTTTTGATGATGGCCATTCTGACCGGTGTGAGATGATATCTCATTGTAGTTTTGATTCGCATTTCTCTAATGATTAATGATGTTGAGCATTCTTTCATGTGTTTGTTGGCAATCTGTATATCTTCTTTGGAGAAATGTCTGTTTAGGTCTTCTGCCCATTTTTGGATTGGGTTGTTTGATTGATTTGTGTATATTGAAGAATCCTTGCATTCCTGGGATAAACCCCACTTGATCATGGTGTATGATCCTTTTAATGTGCTGTTGGATTCTGTTTGCTAGTATTTTGTTGAGGATTTTTGCATCTATGTTCATCAGTGATATTGGCCTGTAGTTTTCTTTCTTTGTGACATCTTTGTCTGGTTTTGGCATCAGAGTGATGGTGGCCTCGTAGAATGAGTTTGGGAGTGTTCCTCCCTCTGCTATATTTTGGAAGAGTTTGAGAAGGATAGGTGTTAGCTCTTCTGCAAATGTTTGATAGAATTCGCCTGTGAAGCCATCTGGTCCTGGGCTTTTGTTTGTTGGAAGACTTTTAATCACAGTTTCAATTTCAGTGCTTATGATTGGTCTGTTCATATTTTCTATTTCTTCCAGGTTCAGTCTCGCAAGGTTGTGCATTTCTAAGAATTTGTCCATTTCTTCCAGGTTGTCCATTTTATTGGCATATAGTTGTGTGTAGTAATCTCTCATGATCATTTGTATTTCTGCAGTGTCACTTGTTACCTCTCCTTTTTCATTTCTAATTCTGTTGATTTGAGTCTTCTCCCTTTTTTTCTTGATGAGTCTGGCTAATGGTTTATCAATTTTGTTTATCTTCTCAAAGAACCAGCTTTTAGTTTTATTGATCTTTGCTATGGTTTCCTTCATTTCTTTTTCATTTATTTCTGATCTGATCTTTATGATTTCTTTCCTTCTGCTAACTTTGGGGTTTTATTGTTCTTCTTTCTCTAATTGCTTTAGGTGTAAGGTTAGGTTGTTTGAGATGTTTCTTGTTTCTTAAGATAGGGTTGTATTGTTATAAACTTCCCGCTTAGAGGTGCTTTTGCTGCATCCCATAGGTTTTGGGTCACTGTGTTTTCAGTGTCATTTGTTTCTAGGTATTTTTTGATTTCCCCTTTGATTTCTTCAGTGATCTCTTGGTTATTAAGTACTGTATTGTTTAGCCTCCATGTGCTTGTATTTTTTTACAGATTTTTTTCCTGTGATTGATATCTAGTCTCATAGCGTTGTGGTCGGAAAAGATACTTGATACGATTTCAATTTTCTTAAATTTACCAAGGGTTGATTTGTGACCCAAGATATGATCTATCCTGGAAAATGTTCCATGAGCACGTGAGAAGAATGTGTATTCTGTTGTTTTTGGATGGAATGTCCTATAAATATCAATTAAGTCCATCTTGTTTAATGTATCATTTAAAGTTTGTGTTTCCTTATTTTTTTCATTTTGGATGATCTGTCCATTGGTGAAAGTGGGGTGTTAAAGTCCCCTACTATGATTGTGTTACTGTCGCTTTCCCCTTTTATGGCTGTTAGTATTTGCCTTATGTATTGAGGTGCTCCTGTGTTGGGTGCATAAAGATTTACAATTGTTATGTCTTCTTCTTGGATTGATCCCTTGGTCATTATGTAGTGTCCTTCTTTGTCTATTGTAATAGTCTTTGTTTTAAAGTCTATTTTGTCTGATATGAGAATTGCTACTCCAGCTTTCTTTTGATTTCCATTTGCATGAAATATCTTTTTCCATCCCTGCACTTTCAGTCTGTATGTGTCCCTAGGTCTGAAGTGGGTCTGTTGTAGACAGCATATATACGGGTCTTCTTTTTGTATCCATTCAGCCAGTCTCTGTCTTTTGGTGGGAGCATTTAATCCATTTACATTTAAGGTAATTATCGATATGTATGTTCCTAGTACCATTTTCTCAATTGTTTTGGGTTTATTATTGTAGGTCTTTTCCTTCTCTTGTGTTTCCTGCCTAGAGAAGTTCCTTTAGCATTTGTTGTAAAGCTGGTTTGGTGGTGATGAATTCTCTTAGGTTTTGCTTGTCTGTAAAGCTTTTTAATTTCTCCGTCAAATCTGAATGAGTTCCTTGCTGGGTAGAGTAATATTGGTTGTAGGTTTTTCTCCTTCATCACTTTAAATATGTCCTGCCACTCCATTGTGGCTTGCAGAGTTTCTGCTGAAAGATCAGCTGTTAACCTTATGGGGATTCCCTTGTATGTTATTTGTTGTTTTTCCCTTGCTGCTTTTAATATTTGTTCTTTGTATTTAATTTTTGATAGTTTGATTAATATGTGTCTTGGCATGTTTTTCCTTGGATTTATCCTGTATGGGGCTCTCTGTGCTTCCTGGACTTGATTAACTATTTGCTTTCCCATATTAGGGAAGTTTTCAACTATAATGTCTTCAAATATTTACTCAGTCCCTTTCTTTTTCTCTTCTTCTTCTGGGACACCTATAATTCGAATGTTGGTGTGTTTAATGTTGTCCCAGAGATCTGTGAGACTGTCCTCAATTCTTCTCATTCTTTTTTCTTTATTCTGCTCTGCAGTAGTTATTTCCACTTTTTTATCTTCCAGGTCACTTATCTGTTGTTCTGCCTCAGTTATTCTGCTATTGATCCCTTCTAGAGAATTTTAAATTTCATTTTTTGTGTTGTTCATCAGTGTTTGTTTGCTCTTTAGTTCTGCTAGGTCCTTGTTAAACATTTCTTGTATTTTCTCCATTCTGTTTCCAAGATTTTGGATCATATTTACTATCATTATTCTGAATTCTTTTTCAGGTAGACTGCCTGTTTCCTCTTCATCTGTTAGGTCTGGTGGGTTTTTGCCTTGCTCCTTCATCTGCTGTGTGTTTCTCTGTCTTCTCATTTTGCTTAATTTACTGTGTTTGGGGTCTCCTTTTCGCAGGCTGCAGGTTCGTAGTTTCCGTTGTTTTTGGTGTCTGTCCCCAGTGGCTAAGGTTGGTTCAGTGGGTTGTGTAGGCTTCCTGGTGGAGGGGACTAGTGCCTGTGTTCTGGTGGATGAGGCTGGATCTTGTCTTTCTGGTGGGCAGGTCCACGTCTGCTGGTGTGTTTTGGGGTGTCTGTGGCCTTATTTTGATTTTAGGCAGCCTCTGTGCTAATGGGTGGGGTTGTGTTCCTGTCTTGCTAGTTGTTTGGCATAGGGTGTCAAGCACTGTAGCTTGCTGATCATTGAGTGGAGCTGGGTCTTGGCGTTGAGATGGAGATTTCTGGGAGATTTTCACTGTTTGATATTACGTGGAGCTGGGAGGTCTCTTGTGGACCAGTGTCCTAAACTTGGCTCTCCCTCCTCAGAGGCACAGCCCCGACACCTGGCTGGAGCACCAAGAGCCTGTCCTCCACACGACTCAGAATAAAAGGGAGAAAAGAAAGAAAGAAAGAAAGAAGAAAATAAAATAAAATAAAGTAATATAAAATAAAGTTATTAAAATAAAAAATAATTATTAAGAAAAAAAATATTTTTTAAGTAAAAAAAAAAAAAAACAACGGACAGATAGAACCCTACAACTAATGGTAAAAGCAGTGCTATACAGACAGAATCACACACAGCAGCATACACATACACACTCACAAAAAGAGAAAAAGGGGAAAAAATATATATATCGTTGCTCCCAAAATCCACCTCCTCAATTTGGGGTGATTTCTTGTCTATTCAGGTATTCCAGATATGCAGGGTACATCAAGTTGATTGTGGAGATTTAATCCTCTGCTCCTGAGGCTGCTGGGAGAAATTTCCCTTTTTCTTCTTTGTTTGCACAGCTCCCGGGGTTCAGCTTTGGATTTGGCCCCACCTCTGCGTGTAGGTTGCCTGAGGGCGTCTGTTTTTCGCTCAGACAGGACGGGGTTAAAGGAGCAGCTGATTCGGGGGCTCTGGCTCACTCACGCCGGGGGGAGGGAGGGGAACGGAGTGCGGGGCGAGCTTGGGGCGGCAGAGGCCAGCGTGACGTTGCAGCAGCCTGAGGGTCGCCGTGTGTTCTCCCAGGGAAGTTGTCCCTGGATCACGGGACCCTGGCAGTGGCGGGCTGCACAGGCTCCCGGGAGGGGAGGTGTGGAGAGTGACCTATGCTCGCACACAGGCTTCTTGGTGGCTGCAGCAGCGGCCTTAGCATCTCATGCCCGTCTCTGGTGTCCGCGCTGATAGCCGCGGCTCGCGCCAGTCTCTGGAGCTCGTTTAAGCGGCGCTCTTGATCCCCTCTCCTGGCGCACCAGGAAACAAAGAGGGAAGAAAAAGTCTCTTGCCTCTTCGGCAGCTCCAGACTTTTTTCCGGACTCTGTCCCGGCTAGCTGTGGCACACTAGCCCCCTTTGGGCCGTGTTCACACAGCCAACCCCAGTCCTCTCCCTGGGATCCGACCTCCGAAGCCCGAGCCTCAGCTCCCAGCCCCTGCCCGCCCCGGCGGGTGAGCAGACAAGCCTCTCGGGCTGGTGAGTGCTGGTCGGCGCCGGTCCTCCGTGCGGGAATCTCTCCGCTGTGCCCTCCGCACCCCTGTGGCTGCGCTCTCCTCCGTGGCTCTGAAGCTTACCCCCTCCGCCACCCGCAGTCTCCGCCCGCGAAGGGGCTTCCTAGTGTGTGGAAACCTTTCCTCTTTCACAGCTCCCTCCCACTGGTGCAGGTCCCATCCCTATTCTTTTGTCTCTGTTTTTTCTTTTTTCTTTTGCCCTACTCAGGTACGTGGGGGAGTTTCTCACCTTTTGGGAGGTCTGAGGTCTTCTAACAGCATTCAGTAGGTGTTCTGTAGGAGTTGTTCCACATGTAGACGTATTTCTGATGTATTTGTGGGAAGGAAGGTGGTCTCCATGTCTTACTCTTCCACCGTCTTGAAGCTCCTCCCTACCATATTGTTTTGATTGCTATAGCTTTGTATAGTCTGAAGTCAGAAAGCATGATACCTCCAGCTTTGTTCTTTTTTTCTAAAGATTGCTTTGGCTATTTGGAATCTTTTGTGGTTCCATATTAATTATTAGGGTAATTTGTTCTAGTTCTGTGAAAAATGTTATGGGTATTTTGATAGGGATTGCATTAAATCTGTAGATTGCCTTGGGTAGTATGGACATTTAAAAAATATTAGTTCTTCCAATCTGTGAACATGGGACGTCTTTCCATTTCTTTGTATCTTTTTCAGTTTCTTTCATCAGTGTTTTATAGTTTTCAGAGGATAGGTCTTTAACCCCTTTGGTTAAGTTTATTCCTAGGTATTTTAATTCTTTTTGATGTGATTTTGAACGGGATTGTTTTCGTGCTTTCTCTTTCTGGTAGTTCCTTATTAGTGTGTAGAAAAGAAACAGATTTCTGTATATTAATCTTGTATCCTGCAACTTTACTGAATTTATTTATTATAATAGTTTTTTGGTGGAAACTTTAGGGTTTTTTATATATAGTATTATGTCGTCTGCAAATAGTGACAGTTTTACTTCTTCCCTTTCAATTTGGATGCCTTTTATTTCTATTTCTTGTCTGATTGCTGTGGCTAGGACTTCCAAATACTATGTTAAATAGAAGTGGTGAGAGTGGGCATAAGTATGCCCAGTATGTCTTACACCAGATTTTAGAGAAAAAGCTTTCAGGTTTTCACCATTGAGTATGATTTTAGCTGTGAGTTTATCATATATGCCCTTTATTATGTTGAGATATGTTCCCTCTGTACCAACTTTGATGAGAGTTTTTTTCATGAATGGATGTGAATTTTGTCCAGTGCTTTTCCTTCATCTATTGTGATAATCATTTGATTTTTATTCTTCATTTTGTAAATGTGGGATACCACATAGATTGATTTGCAGATATTGAAGCATCCTTGCATCCCTGAAATAAACCCCACTTGGTCATGGTGTACCTTTTTATATATTGTTGAATTCAGTTTGCTAATATTCTGTTGCAGATTTTTGCATCTATAATCATCAAAGATATTGGACTGTAACTTTCTTTTTTTTGTAGTGTCTTTGTCTGGTTTTGGCATCAGGGTAATGGTGGCCTCAGAGAGTGAATTTGTCAGCTCTCCTCTTCAATTTTTGGGAATGGTTTGAGAAGGATAGGTATTAGCTCTTCTTTATATGTTTGGTAGAATTCCCTTGTTAAGCCATCCTGTCCTGAGCTTTGTTGCTGGGAATTTTTTGATGACTAATTCATTTTCACTACTATTGATGAGTCTGTTCAGGTTGTCTATCTCTTCCTGATTCAGTCTTGGAAAATTGTATGTTTCTAGAAATTTAGCCATTTCTTCTTTCTTTATGTTGTTCGATTTGTTGGCATATTACTGTTGGTTTGCAGTATTCTCTTTTGAATTTTTGTATCTCTGTGATATTGGTTGTAATTTCTCCTTTTTCATTTCTTATTTTGTTTATTTGGGTCCTCTCTTCTTCTTGGTGAGCCTGGCTAATGACTTATCAAATTTTTTATCGTTTCAGAGAACCAGCTCTTGGTTTCATTGATCTTTTCTAATATTTTTTATCCCTATTTTATTTATTTCTTCTCTGATATTTATTATTTCCTTCCTTCTGCTGACTTTGGGCTTTTTTCTTCTTTTTCTAATTCTTTTAGCTTGTAGGTTATGTTGTTTATTTGAGATTTTTCTTGTTAAGGTATGCTTCTATTGCTATAAACTTTTCTTTTAGAACTGCTTTTGCTGCATGTCATAGATTCTGGAAAGCTGTGTTTCCATTTTCGTTTGTCTCAAGGTATTTTCTGATTTCCTCTTTGACCCATTGGTGTTTTAGTAGCATGTTGTTTGGTCTCCATGTGTTTGTGTTTTTTTTTTTTCATTTTTCTCACTGTAATTGATTCCTAGTTTCATATCCTTGTGTTGGGAAAAAATGCTTGGTATAATCTCTATCCTCTTAAATTTGTTAAGATTTGTATTGTGGAGTAGCATTTGATCTATCCTAGAGAATGTTCCATGTGCACTTGAAAAGAATGTATATTCTGCTGTTTTTGGATGTAATGTCCTTTTGATATCTAAGTCCCACTGGTCTAATGAGTTATTTAAGGTTACTGTTTCCTTAATGATTTTCTGTCTGGATGATGTGTCTATTGATGTAAGTGGGGTGTTATAGTCCCCTACTATTATTGTATTGTTGTCAATTTCTCCCTTTATGTCTCAATATTTGCTTTATATATTTAGGTGCTCCTATATTAGGTACATGTGTGTTAACAAATGTTATATCCTCTTCTTGTATTGATCCCTTTATCATTATATAATACCCTTCTTTGTCTTATGTTATAGACTTTAAAGCAAAGTCTATTTTGTCTGATACGAGTATTGCTACCCCAGCATTCTTGTTTCCATTTGCATGAAATATCGTTTTGCATCTCCTTACTTTTTTTCTTTATATATTTATTTATTTTATTTTATTTTTGGCTACATTGGGTCTTCGTTGCTGCATGCGGGCTTTCTCTAGTCACAGCGAGTGGGGGCTCCTCTTCGTTGTGGTGCACGGGCCTCTCATTGCAGTGGCTTCTCTTTGTTGTGGAGCACGGGCTCTAGGCGCATGGGCTTCAGTAGTTGTGGCATGCAGGCTTCAGTAGTTGTGGCTTGTGGGCTCTAGAGTGCAGGCTCAGTAGTTGTGGTGCACGGGCTTAATTGCTTCGAGGCATGTGGGATCTTCCTGGACCAGGGCTTAACCTGTGTCTCCTGCATTGGCAGGCAGATTCTTAATCACTGCACCACCAGGGAAGCCCTCTGCTTACTTTCAGTCTGTGTGTGTCTTTAGCTCTGAAGTGAATCTCTTGTAAGTAACATATAGATGGGTCTTGTTTTATTATCCAGTCAGCTACCCTATGTCTTTTAATTGGAGCATTTACTCTACTGTCATTTAATGTGATTGTTGATAGGTATGTACTTATTGCAGTTTCGTTACTTGTTTTCTGGTTGTTTTTGTAGTTATTCTCTGTTCTTTTAGTTTCTCCCCTTGTGGTTTGTTGATTCTCTTTAGTGGTATGTTTGTGTTCCTTTTTCTCTAGTTTTCATGTATCGGTTGTTGGTTTTTGATTTGTGGTTACCATGGGTTTATATATGTTGACCTATCTAGTTGTTTTAAGCTGGTAGTTACTTAAGTTCAAACACATTCTAAAAGGTCTACATTTTTACCCCTCTCCTAGCTTTTTGTGTTTTTGATACCATATTTTACATCTTCGTGTTTATCCCTTAACTGTTTGTTGTAGTTATAGTTCATTTTACATTTTTTTGTCTTTTAATCTTCGTGCTAGCTTATTTATGTGGTTGATCCACAGCCTTTACTATATATTTGCCTTTACTAGGGGGAGTTTTCCTTTCATATAGATTCTGACATCTCATTGTAGCTTTTTCTTTTCCACTTAGCGAAGACCCTTTAACATTTCTTTTAGGGTTGGTTTAGTATTGAGGAACTCTTTTAGTTTTGCTTGTCTGTGAAGTTGTTTATCTCTCCTTCAATTCTAAATGATAACCTTGCTGGGTAGAATATTCCTAGGTTGCAGGCTTTTCCCCTCAAGCACTTTAAATATATCACACCACTCCCTTCTGGACTGCAAAGTTTCTGCAGAAAAATCAGCTGATAGCCTTATGGGGGTTCCATTGTATGTGACTTTTTGTTTTTCTTTTGCTGCCTTTAAAAATCTGTGTTTAACATTTTGCATTTTAATTATGATATGTCTTGGTGTGGGTTTCTTTGGGTTCATCTTGCTTGGAACTCTCTGTGTGTCCTGTACCTGGGTATCTCTTTTCTTCTTCAGGCTTAGGAAGTTTTCAGCCATAATTTCGTCAAATATATTTTCGACCCTTTTCTCTTTTTTCTTTCTTGGACTACTGCAATGCAAATGTTGCTATGCTTGATGATGTCCCAGAGGTCCCTTAAACTGGTCTCATGTTTAAAAATTTGTTTCTGATTATGTGATGGTGTGATTTTCATTATTCTATCTTCAGATCACGTAACGCATTCTTCCATATCACCTAGTCTGCTATTAATTCCTTCTAGTGTGTTCTTCACTTCAGTTATTGTGTTTTTCTGCTCTAGACTGGTTCTTTTTTATATTTTCTAGTTACTTGTTAAAATTCTCATTGTGTTCATCTATTCTTTTCCCTAGTTCTGTTAGCATTCTTATTACTAATGCTTTGACCTCTCTGTATGGTAAATTACTTATCTCTGTTTCATTAGTTATTTTTTCAGGTTTTTTTTTCTTATTCTTTGGTCTGAAACAATTTCCTCTGTCTTCTCATTTTGCTTAACTTTATCTCTTTATGAAATTAGGTGAAACAGTTACCTATCCTGGTCTTAAAAGGGTGTCCTTTTGTAGGTGCATCCTTATACAGTCTGCGTGTGCCCAGTGGCTTTGGTGGGAGAGCTGGATCTGACGTGAACATGAGTCTCATCTTCCCTCAGGGTGTACTGGCAGCTATCATCTTGGTGAGAGGTGGGGCTGGAGGTGGAGGAGCTAAAGCCAGAGCCAAGTGTGAGCCTGGGCTTCTCCTCTGCTTAGTGACCAACAGTGCCCTGCTGGGGGCTAGGTTGGGTCCCAAGTTGCTGGAGAAGCCCTGAGGGTTAGGTCCAAGCTGGTTCCATTCCACGTGTGTGTTCTGCCCTCTCCCAGCATCGGCATATTTGCCCTGGAGGGGAGCAGCATGGGAGCAAGTGAGGCTTGGAGCAGGCACCCAGTGTGGACTGGGGCACATGCTGTATTGGTCCCAGCAGCAGTCAGAGCTCTAAACAGCTCCCATTCCTCCGTCTCTGGTACCAACAGCAATGGCTTCCCTCTCTCCATTCAGGTGCTGTGCTGGATCAAAGCTGGCTCCATCCTGCACAACTGCAGACTCTCCTCAGCAATGTCAGACTTCGTCCTAGTAGAAAGTTTCACCAGAGCAAGAGGGGTTGGAGTGGGTGTTCAGCGTGGCCAGGGGTGAGTGCTGTGCCAGCTGGGGGAAATCGGCCAGAGTCCCAGGCAGTTTCAATCTGCTTCCTCTGCCTTGTTTTGAGACCAAGCAAGCATGTGCTTGCTCTTTGTGAGTGGAGTCTAGGTTTCTCACAGCCCCACTGCTAGCCCCACTGGTCTTCAAATCAGCCAAGGGGACTCCTCTTCCCAGTGTCAGGCCTCAGAGCTGGCATGCCCAGTATGTGGTTCAACTGCTCACTCCCCAGGGAGGATCTCCAAGCCATGATTTCTCCCTCCTCTTCTGCATCCTCTCTCAAGGGCGCAGGTCCCAACTTGATCGCTTCTTCTCCCTTCCTACCTGGCTCCGTGTGGATCTTACTTTACAGCCTTGGTTGTGTAAGAGTCTTTTGCCAGTTTCCAGTTTGTTTTCAGTGAGAATTCTTCCACATGTAGATGTATTATTGATGTGTTTGTGGGGGGAGGTGAGCTTAGCAATCTCCTACTCCATTTTGAGCTCCTCTCAGAATCCTTAGTTTTGATATAATATTTACAAGTATTTTACGTTATAGAGTATGCTTTTGGGGTTTTGTTTAAATTCTTGCCCCTGCCAGGTTATCAGGCTATTTTTCTACATTATCTTTTATTACTTTATAGCTTACTTTTCAAATTTAGGTCTTTAATCCTCTTAGAGTCCAACTTTTATAAGATATTATATAGGAATTCAATTTAATTTTTTTCAAAAATATTTTTCCAATGCTGTATACTAACTGGTTCATCCTTTGTTCTTTGATTTGTGTATGGTGCCATCTTTATTGTATATTAGGGACTTGGGTCTCTTATGACTCTCATTTGTTCCACTGCTCCATTTGTACATTCTTGCACCAAGACCATTTTGTGATTTTTATCCTGACTTTTAGTTTGTCTTAATACCTGGTAAAGCAATTCCTTAGTCTTCGGTCATCTTTTTCAAAGGTGACTTAGCTGCTTATAGACCTTTAGACTTCTTTGCACATTTTAGAAGAGGTTTATCAAGTTCATCAAAATTAATCCAGCTGGAATTTTGATTACAGTTGATTTCAATATAGATCAATTTGGGGAAAATAGACATATTTATAATATTAAATCATCCCTTCAGGAGCATGGAATGTTTTTCATTTACTCAGATTTTCTTTTATATTCTTTCATTGAATTAAAAAATTTTCTGTAGCAGTCCTTTGTATTTTTGTGACGTTAATTCTTAGAAATTTTATAGAATTTGGTGATCTTGTTAATAACATTTTGTTTTCTAGTTCATTGTTGTTGACATAGAAAAACTCTATTGATATATTCATTCACCTTGCTGAACTCTCTTATTAGCTCTGAGTTTGTCAGTGATTTTGTTAAATTTTTAATGAGGTTGATCATATCAACAGCAAATGATGTCAGTTTCAACTATTCCCTTTATGAGAAGATGGGCCAAATTAATTTGACATTTTAAAACTCCATGTATTTGAAATACATTTCAAGAAGAGTGTTCAGTGCTACAGAGCTTAATGGTACTCAGACAAGTTTTTCTGAACCGAAACTATGACATGAAGAAGGAAATATTTCCTGTCTAATTTTCAGGAACACCAAATAAAGTTCACAATTCTGAGGTTTTCTTCAATTATGGACCATGGAAATTTAAAATATACTTTGGGACTTCCATGACATTTTATTTGATTTCAGTAGATGCTAATTGAACACTACTATGCATTAGAGGGCACAGAAAAAGAAAAAAAAGACATAATTCCCTGCTCTAAAACTATTTCTGCAGCAGAGGGAAGAGTTGGAGAAACAATTAAACACCTAACACCGTGAAAACCCCTATAGGGTGTTACCTGAGCAGGGAAGAGTGCCAAACTTCCTGGCTATTTGAGGAGGGTTTTGCGGGAATATTTATAAAATGTTCAGGTTTTAGTAATCCTCATTTTTAATCACATTTTCCTTTGGTTTGACCATGAAGGTGATAGGGAATCAGGTAATAAATCTTCTTAATTACTTTTTTGTTAATTTTCTAGATGACATTTATTAAAATTCTAAACAGCCCTTTCATGACTACAAACATACTATTGATTAATAACATCTCATTAGAGATGGAGTAAACTTGGCTAGAGTTCATCTGAAGTTTTGAAGATTCTGCCAAACAGTTCAGATAGTTTGCTGATACTTAACTTCCAGACTGGAGCAGATATACAAGTTAGAAACCAAAAATAGCCAACCAAATCATTGTGATTGAGTTAGGTGTGAGTGAAAGATTTACTTAATTTGTGTTTTCTCTGCATTATTATACCGAGTGTGCTGTGTTGGTAAGATGTTACTCTCAAGAATATGCAGACAGAGAAAGTGAACTAGATTGGTGGAATCTATCAGTTACATCTAACAATATAGGTTCCAAGTTGAAATCCTTTACAAATAGACAATAGTGTTGGAAAGGGCACTCTCCAAATGCAAACTATGGAAAAAATAAAAAACTCTGAAGAATAGTTATCTCCAACGTGCATACGAAAGGGTGCAGTGGACGATTCATTGAGTCTAGTCAACCTTGTAAATTTTTTTTTAATTAAAAAAAATTTTTTTTTTGTTTTTGTTTTTTTTTTTTTTTTTTAAGACTATTTTTCGAGGGGATGATTTTTTTTTTTTAATAGCTACTTTATTATTTATTTATTTATTTTTGTTTGTGTTTGGGTCTTCGGTTCGTGCGAGGGCTTTCTCTAGTTGCGGCAAGCGGGGGCCACTCTTCATCGCGGTGCGGGGACCGCTCTTCATTGCGGTGCGCGGGCCTTTTCACTATCGCGGCCCCTCCCGTTGCGGGGCACAGGCTCCAGACGCGCAGGCTCAGTAGTTGTGGCTCACGGGTCCAGCTGCTCCGTGGCATGTGGGATCTTCCCAGACCAGGGCTCGAACCCGTGTCCCCTGCATTAGCAGGCAGATTCTCAACCACTGCGCCACCAGGGAAGCCCTTGTTTTTGTTTTTGACTGCACTCTGCGGTTTGCAGGATCTTAGTTACCCGACCAGGGATCGAACTCATGCCCCCTGCAGTGGAAGCGTGGAGTCCTAAGCAGTGGACCACCAGGGAAATCCCCCCTGTAAATTTTTAAAATGAAAAAAGAAAGAAAACTTTACTCGTATTAAACCTAAGGATTGACTTTGAAGCCCTCACCTGTTCTGATTACTAGGTGGCATTCCACCACCTAGAGAGCTTGCCAGTGACCTCCTTATGCCTTCCTTCCCCCAATGTACTGTTAGGTATTACGTTTATGTGCCTTAAATTTTAGTAATGATTAAGGTATTGCTTAAAACCCTGTATGTCACATATCAAAAACTCTCATCAACAAACTTCATATCAACTTGGAAACATCTTTACAAATCTTTCAAATGCCTTCAGTGAATTTTTTGCATTTATTCAGTTGGTCAACAGATGTTTACTTACCTTCCAATTAGTTGGCAGTAACAACTCATTTACACTGAGTAAGATGTAAATATATAAGCCAAAAATTTAATGAAATTCTTTGCATAATTGAAGGATGAGATTTAAAAATAATGATCATGGTTTAATAAGCACAGCCCATAATGCAGTGCTTCCTTTTGGAGCTATAGATCTTTTTGAGAGGAATTTTCCACTATGACAGCCTTTAAAACCAAATATCTAAAACAACTGGCTTAAAATTCGATCACAGAATGTTAAACCAAGATTTTAAAAGATATTGCTCTCACTGAAGTATATTGGTAGTGATAATTTTAGTGAAAAAGTAAAAAAACAATAAAAGTATCAAAAATTAAAATATACAATTTATCTTAAAATATTTATCACATTCATTATAATTTATAATATTGCCTAAATTTTATAATGTACAAAATGTGTTTATATGCTATTATACACATACAATTTACAAATAAATACATGTATATGTATTTGGAGTGCATGCTAATTTTTTACTGATCTTATAAGACTGCAAGCTCCAAGAAGAAAGGGATTTTTTTCTGTTTTGTTCATTGATATATCTCAAAAGTCGAGACCGAGGTTTGGCAGATTACCGCCCACTGGCCAAATCCAGCCTGCCTACTGTTTTTATTTATTTTATAAATAATATTTTATTGGAACACAGCCACACTTACTCATTCGTGTATTGTCTGTGGCTGCAAAAGGGGGAGTTGAGTAGGTGTGAAAGGGACTGATGAACTGAAAACCTGGCCATTTACCATGTGGCCCATTATAGAAGAAGTTTGCTGACCCCTAGTCTAGAAACGCATTGTAGGTGATCAGTAAACATCTGTCCAATGAATAAATAAATTTTATGCCTGGTCACAAAAGGTTGGAGAGTATAGTTTAAGAGCTTAGATCCGGTGGCTTCTATAATTTAGGACCAGCTTCTGAGATTTTTATGCCTATTGGTTGTGTTTGAATTTGGTATAAATGTGAAGAGGCAGGGCCTAAATCTAATGCTTCTGCCCTTTTGCTGGTTACCTTATAGAAGAATAGTTCTGAATTTCCTGTATTTCTTAGGAGATAACAAAGACCTTGTGTTCTGCTTCCCTGAAGTATAGCTTTTCCTTGAAGAAGTCGGGAATGGTGGGAAAGTGACTTACTCAAGCTTCTCTAGAGGAAAATGGTGATGGTCAAACTACTTAAAAATTGTGAAGTTAGGGCACCGACCAATTTAAATAGAAGTCTGTAGTAAATGACCCTGTATCCTTACCACCCATACTACTTTATACTATGACTTTGACCACTCTGTAGAAGTATTGTGTGGCATGTTGGAGGAGCCAGTGTTGGGGAGCTTCAATAAGCATTGTAGATCCTTGGATTTGAGAGAACAAGAGCTTTCATTCAGTCCTGTCTTTCACTCAGTGGAAACATCCAGATCACATCTATAGAAAATGGCTCTTCAGGGCTGATGTGAATTTCTCTCATGGTGGAGAACTCATTAATTCACAAGAAAACCCATTCTGTCATTGGCAGCTCTGGTTGTTAGGATTTTTCTCCCTCGGATTGAGCCAAAATTGTAATTATAATATAACTTTATTTTCATTATTTAAAATTCCAAGCTAGTGGCATATGATAGATATTATTTTTCTTTTTTTTCCCCTTGAGATAGTTGTAGCTATTTCTGTTCTGATTATTTTTTTAGAGAGAGAGACTTTTAAAAAGAAATAGCATTGTTACTATCATTATATTCCAAATTGTAGGATAAAATACCAATTTGAATATACCAAATTGTAGATGTTCAAGTCAATAGTCAGAAATTGGAGCTATTGTGATAAAAGCAAAATATGTAATCCCTCCCCTTCCATCTTTCAAAAGAATGAAAGTTTTCTTATGTGCTTTAGGTATCTGATCTTGATATTTTGCAGAATGTTTGATATTATAGCTGCAAGATTGGGTTATACAACATGAGTGGAATTTAGATTTGAAGACTTAGATTATTACTGCATTTAAAAAAAAATAAATTATTTATTTATTTATTTATTTTGGGCTGCATTGGGTCTTCATTGCTGCACGTGGGCTTTCTCTAGTTGCGGCAAGCGGGAGTTCCTCTTCATTGAGGTGCACAGGCTTCTCGTGGTGGCTTCTCTTGTTTGTGGCAGAGCACGGGCTCTAGGCACACGACCTTCAGTAGTTGTGGCTCGCGGGCTCTAGAGCGCAGGCTCAGTAGTTGTGGCGCACAGGCTTAGTTGCTCTGTGACGTGTGGGGTCTTCCTGGACCAGGGATCAAAACCATGTCCCCTGCATTGGCAGGCAGATTCTTAACCACTGCACCACCAGGGAAGTCCCACTTACCCCACTTTTTAATGTCCTGGAAAGGAAGGTGAAAATCATTAACATACTTAACCTCTGCTGAACTTGAACAGAGAGAAGCCCAGTGATTGGACAGTGTGTATTAGGATACCTTAACCACAAACCTACTGGCCAAAGCGCAAAGGGACTTGAGACCTACCCCCAGGGGGACAGTTGAATCAATTATTCCCTTTGTAAGTTAGCTTTGGAAAACACCAAGTGGGGGCTATTTTTATTTTATCACATATATTACCTGTATTTTTGACTTACTTTTTAACTGTTATTTTCTGAACGTTGTTCAACAGGCAAAGTATTTAGACAATCAGAAAAAATGGTATTTTCATTTAAGATAACAAGGACTTAGTGAACCTCCACAACCTTACCAACTCTGAAACAAAATGGACAAAATACCTAAAGACATACAGATATAAAAGGATGCATCAATGTTACAAAATAAAAACAACCCTTTCTATTACCCAGCTCTTATTTATAAGAACATAGCAATGAGTAAACAGATGGGAAAATATTGAGTTGTTGTTTCAAAGCTACTTGTTAGGATGAAGAAGGTTTGTGGTTGAGGTGAGGATGGAGGGAATCTATTTAAACTAGAAACATGTTTTTTTCATTAAAAGTGTAGAGAAAACATGTTTTCATACACTTGGAAGACTATCAGCTATAACCAGTACCTTTGAGTTTTGCATGTTTGATTTTGGCACGCTCATGTTTCCCATTTTTGAATACTAAATCAGATTTACTTAGATACAGAAATGACCAATGAACCTCTGAAGGTGTCAAACCCTCCTTGCCTCTAGGTGTACTAAGCTTAAACCTAACCAGACAGATGTGGCAATCCTATTTAAAGATTTTTCAGGGAATTCTGGCTACTATTTTATTTTCTCTAATAGCTCTCCACATCATTGGAAGTGCTTATTCAATTAGGCTTTTCTTGGGGAAAAGCCAAGAGGGCATTCTTCAAGAGGGCAGAGGAGTAAGACGTGGAGAGCACCTTCCTCCCCACAAATACATCAGAAATACATCTACATGTGGAACAACTCCTACAGAACACCTACTGAATGCTGGCAGAAGACCTCAGACTTCCCAGGAGGCAAGAAACTCCCCACGTACCTGGCTATGTGGCTGACAGGGTCTTCATGCTCCGGCCGAGTGTCAGGCCTGTGCCTCTCAGGTGGGAGAGCCAAGTGCAGGACATTGGTCCACCAGAGACCTCCTGGCTCCTCGTAATATCAAATGGCGACAGCTCTTGCAGAGATCTCCATCTCAACGCTAAGACCCAGCTCCACTCACCGAACAGCAAGCTACAGTGCTAGACACCCTATGCCAAACAACTAGCAAAACAGGAATACAGCCCCATCCATTAGCACAGAGGCTCCCGAAAATCATAATAAGGCCACAGACACCCCAAAACACACCACCAGACGTGGACCTGCCCACCAGAAAGACAAGATCCAGCCTCATCCACCAGAACACAGGCACTAGTCCCCTCCAACAGGAAGCCTACACAACCCACTGAACCAACCTTAGCCACTGGGGACAGATACCAAAAACAACGGGAACTACGAACCTGCAGCCTGTGAAAAGGAGACCCCGAACACAGTAAGTTAAGCAAAATGAGAAGACAGAAAAACACACAGCAGATGAAGGAGCAAGGCAAAAACCCACCAGACCTAACAAATGAAGAGGGAATAGGCAGTCTACCTGAAAAAGAATTCAGAGTAATGATAGTAAATATGATCCAAAATCTTGGAAATAGAATGGAGAAAATAGAAGAAACGTTTAACAAGGACCTAGAAGAACTAATGAGCAAACAAACAGTGATGAACAACACAATAAATGAAATTAAAAATTCTCTAGAAGGGATCAATAGCAGAATAACTGAGGCAGGAGAACAGATAAGTGAGCTGGAAGATAAAGTAGTGGAAATAACTACTGCAGAGCAGAATAAAGAATGAAAAGAATTGAGGACAGTCTAGAGGCCTCTGGGACAACGTTAAACGCACCAATATTTGAATTATAGGTGTCCCAGAAGAAGAAGAGAAAAAGAAAGGGACTGAGAAAATATTTCAAGAGATTATAGTTGAAAACTTCCCTAATATGGGAAAGGGAAATAGTCAATGAAGTCCACGAACTGCAGAGAGTCCCATAAGGATAAATCAAGGAGAAACACACCAAGACACGTATTAATCAAACTAACAAAAATTAAATACAAAGAAAAAATATTAAAAGCAGCAAGGAAAAAACAACAAATAACATACAAGGGAATCCCCATAAGGTTAACAGCTGATCTTTCAGCCAGAACTCTGCAAGCCAGAAGGGAGTAGCAGGACATATTTGAAGTGATGAAAGGGAAAAGCCTACAACCAAGATTACTTTACCAGCAAGGATCTCATTCAGATTTGATGGAGAAATTAAAACCTTTACAGACAATTAAAAGATAAGAGAATTCAGCACCATCAAACCAGTTTTACAACAACTGCTAAAGGAACTTCTCTAGGCAGGAAACACAAGAGAAGGAAAAGACCTACAATAACAAACCCAAAACAGTTAAGAAAATGGTAATAGGAACATACATATCGGTAATTACCTTAAATGTAAATGGATTAAATGCTCCAATCAAAAGACATAGACTGGCTGAATGGATACGAAAACAAGACCCATATATATGCTGTCTACAAGAGAGGTACTTCAGACCTAGGGACACATACAGACTGAAAGTGAGGGGATGGAAAAAGATATTCCATGCAAATGGAAATCAAAAGAAAGCTGGAGTAGCAATTCTCATATCAGACAAAATAGACTTTGAAATAAAGACTATTATAAGAGACAAGGAAGGACATTACATAATGATCAAGGGATCAATCCGAGAAGAAGATATAACAATTGTAAATATTTCTGCACCCAACATAGGAGCACCTCAATACACAAGGCAAATGCTAACAGCCGTAAAAGGGGAAATCGACAGTAACACAATAATAGTAGGGGACTTTAACACCAGACTTTCACCAACAGACAGATCATCCAAAGTGAAAATAAATAAGGAAACACAAGCTTTAAATGATCCATTAAACAAGATGGACTTAATTCATATTTATAGGACATTCCATCCAAAAACAACAGAATACACTTTCTTCTCAAGTGTTCATGGAACATTCTCCAGGATAGATCATATCTTGGGTCACAAATCAAGCCTTTGTAAATTTAAGAAAATTGAAATCATATCAGGTATCTCTTCCAACCACAGTGCTATGAGACTAGATATCAATTACAGAAAAAAAACTGTAAAAAATAGAAATACATGGAGACTAAACAATATGCTACTAAATAACCAAGAGATCACTGAAGAAATCAAAGAGGAAATCAGAAAATACCTAGAAACAAATGACATTGAAAACAGGGTGGCCCAAAACCTATGGGATGCAGCAAAAGCAGTTCTAACAGGGAAGTTTATAGCAATACAATCCTACCTCAAGAAAAAAGAAATCTCAAATAAACAACCTAACCTTACACCTAAAACAGTTAGAGAAAGGAGAACAAAAAACCCTCAAAGTTAGCAGAAGGAAAGAAATCATAAAGATGAGATCAGAAATAAATGAAAAAGAAATGAAGGAAACAATAGCAAAGATGAATGAAACTAAAATCTGGTTCTTTGAGAAGATAAACAAAACTGATAAACCATTAGCCAGACTCATCAAGAAAAAAAGGGAGAAGACTCAAATCAATAGAATTATAAATGAAAAAGGAGAAGTAACAACTGACACTGCAGAAATACAAATGATCATGAGAGATTACTGCAAGCAAGTATATGCCAATAAATGGACAGCCTGGAAGAAATGGACAAATGCTCAGAAAAGCACAACCTTCCGAGACTGAACCAGGAAGAAATAGAAAATGTAAACAGACCAATCACAAGTGCTGAAATTGAGACTGTGATTAAAAATCTTCCAACAAAAGCCCAGGACTAGGTGGCTTCACAGGCAAATTCTATCAGACATTTAGAGAAGAGCTAACACCCATCCTTCTCAAACTCTTCCAAAATGTAGCAGAGGGAGGAACACTCCCAAACTCATTCTACGAGGCTACCATCACCGTGATACCAAAACGAGACAAAGATGTCACAAAGAAAACTACAGGCCAATATCACTGATGAACATAGATGCAAAAATCCTCAACAAAATACTAGCAAACAGAATCCAACAGCACATTAAAAGGATCATACACCATGATCAAGTGGGGTTTATCCCAGGAATGCAAGGATTCTTCAGTATACGCAAATCAATCAATGTGACATACCGTGTTAACATATTGAAGGAGAAAAACCATATGATCATCTCTATAGATGCAAAGAAGGCTTCTGACAGAATTCAACACCCATTTATGATAAAAACCCTCCAGAAAGTAGGCACAGAGGGAGCTTTCCTCAACATAATAAAGGCCATATATGACAAACCCACAGCCAACATCGTCCTCAATGGTGAAAAACTGAAACCATTTCCACTAAGATCAGGAAGAAGACAAGGTTGCCCACTCTGACCACTATTATTCAACATAGTGTTGGAAGTTTTAGGCACAGCAAGCAGAGAAGAAAAAGAAATAAAAGGAATCCAAATCGGAAAAGAAGAAGTAAAGCTGTCACCGCAGATGACATGATACTCTACATAGAGAATCCTAAAGATGCTACCAGAAAACTCCTAGAGCTAATCAATGAATTTGGTAAAGTAGCAGGATACAAAATTAATGCATGGAAATCTCTTGCATTCCTATACACTAATGATAAAAAATCTGAAAGAGAAATTAAGAAAACACTCCCATTTACCATTGCAACAAAAAGAATAAAATACCTAGGAATAAACCTATGTAAGCGGACAAAAGACCTGTATGCAGAAAACTGTAAGACACTGATGAAAGAAATTAAAGATGACACCAACAGATGGAGAGATATACCATGTTCTTGGATTGGAAGAATCAACATTACGAAAATGACTCTACTACCCAAAGCAATCTACAGATTCAATGCAATCCCTATCAAACTACCAATGGCATTTTTCACAGAACTAGAACAAAAAATTTCACAATTTGTATGGAAACACAAAAGACCCCGAATAGCCAAAGCAATCTTGAGAATGAAAAATGGAGCTGGAGGAATCAGGCTCCCTGACTTCAGACTATACTACAAAGCTACAGTAATCAAGACAGTTTGGTACTGGCACAAACACAGAAATATAGATCAATGGAACAGTATAGACAGCCCAGAGATACACCCATGCATATATGGTCACCTTATTTTTGATAAAGGAGGCAAGAATATACAATGGAGAAAAGACAGCCTCTTCAGTAAGTGGTGCTGGTAAAACTGGACAGCTACATGTAAAGGAATGAAATTAGAACACTCCCTAACACCATACACAAAAATAAACTCAAAATGGATTAAAGACCTAAATGTAAGGCCAGACACTATTAAACTCTTAGAGGAAAACATAGGCGGAACACGCTATAACATAAATCACAGCAAGCTCCTTTTTGACCCAGCTCCTAGAGAAATGGAAGTAAAAACAAAAATAAACAAATGGGACCTAATGAACCTTACAAGCTTTTGCACAGCCAAGGAAACCCTAAACAAGATTAAAAGGCAACCCTCAGAATGGGAGAAAATATTTGCAAATGAAGCAGCTGACAAAGGATTAATTTCCAAAATTTACAAGCAGCTCATGCAGCTCAATATCAGAAAAACAAACAACCCAGTGCAAAAATGGGCAGAAGACCTAAAAAGACTTTTCTCCAAATAAGATATACAGTTTGCCAACAAATACATGAAAGGATGCTCAACATCACTAATCATTAGAGAAATGCAAATCAAAACTACAATGAGGTATCACCTCACACCAGTCAGAATGGCCATCATCAAAAAATCTATAAACAGTAAATGCTGGAGAGGGTGTGGAGAAAAGGGGACCATCCTACACTGTTGGTGGGAATGTAAAGTGGTACAACCACTTTGGAGAACAGTATGGATGTTCCTTAAAAAGTAAAAACAGAACTACCATATGACCCAGCAATCCCACTACTGGGCATATGCCCTGAGAAAACCATAATTCAAAAAGAGTCATATACCACAATGTTCATTGCAGCTCTATTTACAATAGCCAGGACGTGGACACCACCTAAGTGTCCATTGACAGATGAATGGATAAAGAAGATGTGGCACATATATACAGTGGAGTATTACTCAGCCATAAAGGGAAATGAAATTGAGTTATTTGTAGTGAGGTGGATGGACCTAGAGTCTGTCATACAGAGTGAAGTAAGTCAGAAGGAGGAAAACAAATGCTGTATGCTAACGCATATATATGGAATCTGAAAAAAAAATGGTTCTGAAGAACCTAGGGGCAGGATAGGAATAAAGATGCAGACGTAGAGAATGGACTTGAGGACATGTGGAGGGGGAAACATAAGTTGGGACGAAGGGAGAGAGTGGCATGTTCATATATACACTACCAAATGTAAAATAGATAGCTAGTGGGAAGCAGCTGCATAGCACAGGGAGATCAGCTCGGTGCTTTGTATCCACCTAGAGGGGTGGGATAGGGAGTGTGGGAGGGAGATGCAAGAGGGAGGAGATATGGGGATATCTGTATATGTATAGCTAATTCACTTTGTTATACAGCAGAAAGTAACACACCATTGTAAAACAATTATACTCCAATAAAGATGTTAAAAAAATTAAAAAAACATACTTTGGTGTAATTTACACCACCCACACAGTTTTCCTTGGAAAACACAAACACCGGACCTTCTCAAAATTCTCACCACGTTCATTGCTTGTTCTTCCGACTCTTGGAAACTCATTTTGCAACCTATGAAGTAATCTTGCTGAACTCTTGGACCTTTCAATGCCCTTGACTTTTATGACAAGAATGTACTATTTTTTAAATACAACGTCTCACTTTTACTTCTGTTACTTAAAAAAAAAAGAAACCCATATTTTCACAAGGTGTTTCTAAAAAGTCAGCCTCTCTGTTTTGTTTATTTTCTCATTTTTCCTTGGAGCATATCATCTTCTACTATTGTAGTGATTCCCTTTCCATGACCCAGATACATTGTGGGGAATCAGAGGCAGTGTCTCTTTTTTGCATGATTTTGTGGGTCAGGAATTCAGGCAGGGCTCAGCTGGAGTATTCTTCTGCTTACATGTTGATTGAGGTCACTCAGTGGTATTTAGCTGGTAACTAGTTTGGTCTGGAGGGTTCAAGACAACTTCACTCATGCCTGGCAACTTGGTAGGGATGTTTGGAAACCTGGGCTCAGCTGGGTCACTCTCCATTTCCATTCTTGGTGCATCTCCACATGGTCTCTCCATGACAGTAGTCAGATTTCTTCCATGGTGGCTCAGGGTACCAAAAGGCAGAGGTGGAAACTCCCAGGCCTCTTAACAGCAGGGCCAAGAACTGGCACTGTGTTGCTTCCTCCATTTCTGTTATATGTTAAAACAGGCAGAGGCTTGCCTAGCTTCAAGGGTGGTGGAAATAGATCCCATCTCTCAGTGGGATAAATATAAAACAGTTTTCATCCATCTTTAATCCACCATAGTTGAAGATATAAAAACTCACTGTTAGAATCTTTGTTCTTGGGACTTCCCTGGTGGCACAGTGGTTAAGAATCCGCCTGCCAATGCAGGGGACACAGGTTTGAGCCCTCGTCCGGGAAGATCCCACATGCTGTGAAACAGCTAAGCCCGTGTGCCACAACTACTGAGCCTGTGCTCTAGAGTCCGCGAGTCACAACTGCTGAGCCCGCGTGCCGCAACTACTGAGCACATGCTCTGCAACAAAAGAAGCCACCACAGTGAGAAGTCTGCACACTGCAACAAGGAGTAGGCCCTGCTCGCTGCAACTAGAGAAAGCCCGCGCGCAGCAACGAAGACCCAACACAGCCCAAAATAAATAAATAAATTTATTTAAAAAAATACATTGTGGATACTCTGATAAAAATTTAAAAGAAAAAGGAATCTTTGTTCTTAAGCCTAAGTCTGTAGTGTAAGTCTCGAAAGATCACAGAAAGATTTCTATTACAGGAGTGAACCATATCTTGCCTTAGAAAACAGAAGTTGAAGCCAATCTATTAGGTCTTAAATCCTGGTTCTGTTAACATTCTAGCTGTGGGACTTTCAGCAAGTTGCATAATCTTCTTATGTCTGAATTTCTTCATTTTGGAGAATGGAATGATAGTACTTACCTCATACAGTTGAGAGGATTACATGAAGTAACACACATGAAGAATTTAGGAATCAAACCTGGAACACGATGAATGTTTTGGGAAGGAAGGGGTTCAGCAACTAGTCTGCAATTCATTGGTCTCTCTTTACTGGGGGAACATTCATGGGAAAGCAAGAAGGCAAATGACCCAGCCGCATCTCCCTATGAGCATGCTAATAGGGACTTCCCTGGCCGTCCAGTGGTTAGGACTCTGCGCTTTCACTGCCTGGGTTCTATCCCTGGTCGGGGAACTAAGATCCCACAAGCCATGTGGCACGGAAACAAAAATGCTAATAAATGATCTGGTGAATAGACTAATGACGTTTGTGAGGAAGAGAAGTCAAGTCTGCGGACTGCTTTTGGCAGGGTGTCTCTGGTTTAGGATTGCTTATGGTAAACACGTCTAGGGTCTGTGGATTTATGGGGCATGGCACTCTGGAAAATGTCACGTAAGCTATGTAACCGTCTGGCTGTAAATGGAGATGTTTTATAACTAAAATACTCCCTGCTGTATGAGGTGACTGCACACCCAACTTGGAGAACTCATCTTTGAAGACAGGTTAGAGAGTGCATCTCTCATGTGGGAAGGAAAGGGTAGGGAACTCTGTACTGGGTGTCCCTGCTTCACCTCTGCCTCCAAGTGCTTGTATCCTTGGAATGATTAGTAAAGTGTGTTACTAGATAATATCTCTGATTCATATTTGGTCTGATTTGGTAATCCCATTCTTTGTATTAACTCATGCTCAATAAATGTTAAGTAAAACAATTATTAAGATGAAATACAGTTTTAATTTTTGTTTTCTTCCCCATGGATAAATGAGGGAGGAAGAACAGTCTTAAATATTTTCCCACCTTTTCTAATTTTATTTTAATTACGTTACTGGAGGTCCATAGGACTATATTTGAGGGCAGAGAGTATGTTATTCTTTTGTGAGTATCCATAGTGTCATGGAATGTATATTTGTTGTATTATGGCTGTGCTCTAGTTTGATCTTGAGCTGCTTAGCATATTTCAAAGGATTCAGAAAGACCAGTTGTGATATTAAGGGATTCATTTCTATGATTTTCTCAATCATGTTATGGTCTATTAGTTTAGCAAAAATTCCAAAGTAAGGCCTTTAATTTAGAATACGTGTAAGTACAGTTCCTATGTTTTCTATGTTATTGATAATTCCAAATGGTTTCTAATCCAAATGCATTGTTCCTTTTGGTTTTGGAAGTTGTACTCACATTTGGATATGGATATGCCAAAATTCAAAACCCTCCACTTCTCAGACATACTGATTAAATGCAGCCCAGGAAAAAAATCTCCAGCTACTTTAGATAATGCAGTTTACAGAGTGCTTTTACATTCATTTATGAAACAATCATATGTGGGAGTCAGGAAACCCACCTAGGTTCCCTGTCCCATTTCTCCCCCTTCTTGCTGATGATCTTGAATTACTGATGCTAAAGTCCTCTGCAGAAAAATGTATGGAATGTCTCTACTTTGTCTTTGAGCTAACTTTATATCTGAAAGAAGTGGTAGTTATGTAAGGAGGAAGCCTAAATTCCTTTCTTCTGCTAGAAGGGCATCACTGGACAAGTAATGACAACTTAGCATGGGTGGAATTGACACAGCGACAATGCTACAGGGTAGCACTTTGTTGGAGGGTATGATGTCACAAACAAAGCAAAGAGTCACTAGGGATAAATAAAGGGAAAAACTAATACTATCACAAAGAACTTCAAAACAAAAAGTATCTTGGATATATTGCACTGCAGAGACACAATAACAAAGAATAATAACTTAAAAAGTATTTTAGAGATTTACCTCTTTTGACCCACCCAATGACACCAAGAGATGGTCTGGACAAAGAGTGTTGTTGAGTTTTTATTAATGAGAAACCAAAGCTGAGAGAGAGTGATACACCCCAGCTCACGTGGTAGTGAGTGGCAGAACTGAGATTCTCAAATAAAAGTCACCACATAAATATGCTGAACAATTGAGTGAACCAACTTTTACTGAATGTATCTACAAGGCAGCGTTCTAGATGGTTTGGGGGATAAAAAAAGGTGATTCAGATGCTCTTTCTGTCTTTAATGATCTTGTAAGTTTGAAGAGAAAAAAGTCACATTCAAGTAACCTCCATCAAAGGCAGAATGGTGAGGTATTTTGCAAGTGGCTTGATTTATTCAATTTTTAAATGATATAATTTAGAAACCCTAGGTATGTAATGATATCCCTTTGGATCGAGAAAAAAATGGAATAATTTATACTCTATTCGCACAGATGCCAGCTCATCACAGTAGGAATGATTCTCTTCTGTCTGAAAATGAGTGGGACTCTGGCTTAGTTTGCTGGTGCCTTTAAATTCTAGTCCAGGATAATGAGTAGCTTCGCACTGAAATATGGCATAAATATTTAGAGAAGAAATTGGACTAGCTGTTACTAGATATGGTTATCACTGTGTGAAGACTGGGTGCTTGAACTAAGTGTGGCTTTGAAATGCAAGTTTGTCCTTATTGTGTGAATCAGGACTCAGAGTTCTCAGCTGTTTTCCCTAAGTACACACAAAGCTTGACTGCAAGGTCCAACAGGCTTTCATAGTCTCATCCAGCTGTCTTGGCAACATTAATTCCTGTAGAAGCCAATAGAATGTGTTCTGGCTTTGCCTGGAATATTTAAAAAAATAGAAAAAGCTACACTTATGGATGTTAATTAAGATAATGGGACAGGGAGTTTGATGTGAAATAGCCTTGGAAGTAATGATGTGATATCTTATTTAACCCAAGTTTTGTTTTATAAAATAGGACCCGATTAAAGAATTTTAAACCTTTATTATATAATAAAGTCTGGTAGTATATTATCACTATAATAATAGTGAAAATAGGAGCTTGGGGGTTGCATTCCAGGGCAGGTGTGCTGGTTTCTCCTTGCCACCTTAGTTCTTTGCTTCCATCTGCAAAAGACGGCTGTCTCAATTTCAGTCTTTACAACCATGTTCCAGACGGAGGCAGCAGGAAAGATATGTGCCACCACTTCAATCAGGCCCCTTTAAAGGGTTCCTAGAAGCTCCGCCTACAGACTTCTGCTTCCATCTCATTGGCTATCACTATTTATAGTAGGTTGAAGATTGTAGCAATATAGGAAGGGAGAAAGAGAGGGAGGTATGGAGAGATGGAGGGAAGGGAAAAGGAGGGAGTGAGGAAGACTACAATCTATAATACAAGATTTGTTTTGAGGGAGGAGGAGAATGAATGGGCAGTCTCCTCTACAGATAGACTTTTTTTTTTTTAATTGGGGTATAGTTGTTTCACAATGTTATGTTAGTTTCTACTGTACAGCGAAGTGGAGTTCCCTGTGCTATACAGCAGGTTCTTATTAGTTATCTGTTTTATACATATTAGTGTATACATGTCAATCCCAGTCTCCCAATTCATCCCACCACCACCCCCCGCCCCCCCGCTTTCCTCGCTTGGTGTCCATACGTTTGTTCTCTACATCTGTGTCTCTATTTCTGCCTTGCAAATGGGTTCACCTGTACCATTTAATACATGATAGCTTCTTTTAAACATTAGTGAGTAAAAACCTTACACATGATAAGAGGAAATGATTTCTATAAAGTTTTTGTATTAACTCCATTGCGACTGAAGATATGTAGGTACTCACCATACATCTTGGGCTGGGAATGCTTAGTAACATTGATTTTTCTTTAAAATTTTTTTCTTTTTTTATTATCTCTTTTTATTATTATTGCACTTCAGGGGTTTTTTTCTTGTCCTGTGACCAATGTCTCTCAGAAAAATGAATGCCTTAGTTTTGTATAGTTCTTGGTTGTTCACAAAATACATTCACATTTATTGTCTAATTTTCCTCTCAGTAACCCTGCTATCCTGGAGCTAGCAGGACAAAAATTATCATCCCAATTTTACAGCTGAGGAAACTGAGTCTCAGAGTTTTAGTGGTCGCTCAAGGGCATCCAGGTAATAAGTAGCAGACCTGGTATTTGTAACAAATTACTCCGTCGTTAAGACAACCCCTCTTTCCAAGACACCAAGTCATTTCATTTTGACAGGGTTTCCATGTGGCTTGTCCCAATTGCTTTCTTTGAGCCTCCTTAGTGGTAACTATTCATTGCTGAGCTTCCTTTACTTCCCAACAGTCCACATTGTTGTCTCTTAGACCATTTCATTTTTGTGATGTAACTGAAGACTGTGGTCAGCTAACCCTGATCATGAATTTTTGAGGTAGACTTGGAGAGTTGATATTCCCTTAAGAACTTTGATTCCTCCAGCTATTTATGTATTTTGAGAGTTCATAGGGATAGGGCCAAAGAAAGACAGGGCAGGGCTAAAAATTATACTTGTGCAAAATGCCCCAATTTAGGCTTGGCCAGGGCAATTGCTGGATGGACTTATGACCTGTGTCATTTCCCCTTGGCATGTTCCATGGAGATGACCATGTTTCAAAGGCTTTCACTGGGTTATCAGATTATGTTTCTTGGTGAGAAGAACAGAAAACTATTGGGTTGCTATCTTACCAAAGGGTAGAAATAAAATCAATCTTCTCAAGCCTACTTGGAACCATCTTCCAGCTCTCTGACTCTTGCTTGTGATTAGAATACTGGCTTTAAATGCCACTTCAGAAATCAGGGGAAAACACATGGATTGAACAAACAGCGTTTTGCATCTGTGCTAATGCTCCTCTCATTGTCAATCAGAAGTTGACTGTCGAAAGAGGACAGGGACTGAGAGATTATAAAACAGTACTACTAGTCATGGGAAACAAATTTAAAAGATCATCTTCGCCAAGCTCACCTTCAGTATGTGTATGACATACTTTGCATCCATTTCCTGGAAATTTCTGGAGTATACTTTTGTTTTCCTGGAATATGAGATGGTGTTTATGAAGGGCATCTTCCTCTTCATCATACTGCAAATTGTGTTATCTTCCTTCCAGGCATGAAGTAGAATATGGCTATAAATATGGTTGTCTGTTTTAATGAAATAGTAATAGATCCATTGTCTCTAATTGTGCTAGAGTTAAGCCTAGCATACCATTTGAGTCACATGGCTCTTTTCAACCTGTCTTCCATGATAAGGTAGCTGGAGGATGGGAGACTGAAGTATTGAGTGTTTCTAACAGGGAATTGCCATTTGAACAGCAGCAAGTTATGATGGTATTTGATGGAATGAAAATAATGCTATTTGATGATGCCTTTTCAGGCATGTGGATGCAAATAATGTAGTGGTCAGGCATTCTGTTAAGATCACATACTCACATTTGAGTCCAAATTACCTTTATGAAGTTAAGCAACTTTCAGGAGTGCAGAAATGCATGATTCCAAAGGCTTCCCATTCACATCCTAGACTATGTAAGTGCTGTACCCTGGATTTGCATAGTGCACAACTTATACAACAGTATGTAGTGACCTTGTATACTTATGTTATACAAGTCCTGTGAAATGCTCAATAACTTTGGGGATTGAAGATCAGTATGTTGCTGTAATTCCAATGATTAGCTATGCTTTCTCATAAGAAATGTTGCAACAAAAATTAGTGTCCAGGGACTTCCCTGGAAGTCCAGTGGTTAAGACTCCATGCTTCCAATGCAGGGGCTGCGGGTTTGATCCCTGGTCGGGGAACTAAGATCCCACATGTCGCGCAGCCAAAAAAAAATTAGTGTCCAGAGTTATGATGATTTTATTTCTTATTTTCCTTCAATTTCTATACACAAAATACTAAGAATAGAAAAAAAAAAACAAGAAAGAGATCTATACTAGTTTGCAATCTTCTAAGTTTTTCTAATGTTATTGCAGACAAGAATTAAAAATGCAAACCATTTAAGTATTAGTTGGATGGTCAGGTGAGGTGCACTGAAAAGTATTACTTAACACCACTTTCACCACATTCACATGACTCTCTTTGAATGAATGAGTATTGAGGAAGTTATGCATGGGGGCAAAGGGAATTGTGTAAAACACAGCCAGCAACCAAATGCTTTATGGATTCTCTTCCATGTGTTCATATATATTTTTCTTCAGAAATAGTTCAGTGATCTCATTCAAGATAAAAATATATTCACTTTTATAGCTCCCCAGTACCTAGCACAATGCCTTCTAAGAATAAACCACTCAATAAATTTTTGTTTTAATTTTTATTTAAGTATTGCCACTTATCAGATTTATTCCACATACCAGATTTCTCTAGGCCATTGTCACATTGCCAAAAATTCATCAAACTGAATGGTATATTATCCCTCTCTCTCATATTATTTTTTTCTGGCACCTTAATATGTTACTGATATTAATTGACTGTTTTAGCAAAAAATTTGGAAATTTTATTTGCAAAAACATTATTTCAGTTGTCCATCTATCACTTCAGTGAATAAATTATACAAAATCTGAATCAAGGATTTTTATCCATAATGTTCATTATACTATGGATTTAGAAATGAGGACTCCATCGAATTATTTTTCTTAAGGCACAAAAGACCCTTTTTTTGTTTAGATCGCATGCCCTGGAATTAGGAATTCATTTTATTTTTGTTTGTTTGTTCCATAAGTACAACCAGGAACAGAATGTGAATTGAACAAGAAGACACCTCTGCAGGTTTGGGATCCAAGGTGGGAGGGGCAGGTCGAGTGGAAAAGTGCATTTGCTAGGTGACCTGCTGGTCATGGTTTTGGTAGGTTTCAAGAAGCCTGCAAGTTATCCCATAGGTTTCCTTTCCTCTTCTCCCAAGCTCTTTCCCATTGTTTTGCTGGAGTGAGATGATTGCTCATTGCTGTTTGCTTTACACTGTATGGATCCCTGCTGAGGTCACTATAGATGGAGAAGGGTGACCTCCATCGAAGCAAATCAGAGAAACTCCCATGAAGGAAGCCAAGGTGTCATTTCCTGGGACCAAATGGTCAATACTCTCTTTATTTAGTCTTCCCCAGCAGGCTGTTCTGCAGGTCACCTAGCACATGCACTTTTCCTCTTTAGATCCAGTCTAAATGTACTCACAACTGACACTCTGAAAATGGCATGCCACACATAATTGCCTGTGTCAGTTGCCAATCGATTTTGTGAGTGACCAGTCAGCTTCTTTGATTAGGGTGCAGAGTAAATGCGACCAAGGTTACTGGGTTACTGGTTGACTTCTCCTTTGTGGTTACATATTGGATCACCATCAGGCCTGAGTTGTCAGACCCAAGGACAAGTGCCAATAGAAGATACCCTACGGTATTGCCGGAAAACACAGTATCTAAGGTGTCTGAAAAGCGGGCAGAACATTGTAATAGATAATCCAGAAAGAGAGAGAAAGTCAAGCAGGGTACAGGTTTCCAGCCAATTTGCTGAATTTTATGCCAGGAGTAGCCAAAGTCAGTGGGGTGGGAGTTAGGAGGGGACAGCCTCTTGGATATTAGAATGATCATCAAAACAGGGATGAAGGAAGATGTCCATATAATGGATATGAGATATTAATATGGGAACTGAGACAAGGTGAATCAAAGAGCTCTAGACTTGATTCCAGTATCACAGCTGAACCTGTCTGCTGTAATACTTTTTGCACCTAAGTCTTGGGGAACATCTTAGCCCTCATATGAGAATCAATGGCCCTTAGCTGAAAATGGAAAAGGGATTTTTTTTTAATGAATCTTTTTTTTTTTTAATAATTTTGGGGTGGCATTTTCACCAAGTTTCTTTCTTTCTTTCTTTCTTTCTTTTTGCTGTGTTGGGTCTTCGTTTCTGTGCGAGGGCTTTCTCTAGTTGTGGCAAGCGGGGGCCACTCTTCATCGCGGTGCACGGAACTCTCAGTATTGCGGCCTCTCTTGTTGCAGAGCGCAGGCTCCAGACGTGCAGGCTCAGTAGTTGTGGCTCACGGGCCCAGTTGCTCCGCGGCATGTGGGATCTTCCCAGACCAGGGCTCGAACCCTTGTCCCCTGCATTGGCAGGCAGATTCTCAACCACTGCGCCACCAGGGAAGCCCCTGGAAAAGAGATTTAACTGTTGATAATCATGCTGGATCTGAGAGCCCCTGGCCATTGGAACTGCAAATCGGTGTCCTTAGCCATAGGGAAACACATGAGCATGTGTGTTGTTCAGAGATTCACAAATGTGATCATGCAGTAAATCATCTGGAGGTCTTGTTAAAACACAGAATGCTGGGCCCCACCCCAGAGTTTCTGATTCAGTAGGGCTAGTGCCAGAGAATTTGCATTTCTAACATGTTTCCAGGTGATGCTGATGTCCACGTTCTAGAGACCGTGCTTTGACAATCGCTGGTATAGATTAATGCTATTTTATCATTGAAAGAACAACAGAGTAAGTTTTTCTGGCTTCCAGTTCATGAAGGCAAACGAGGCCCTTGTGGTTTTCTTTCCTCCATCCTGAGAAGGCAATAAAAAGATGGTTTAAAAAAAAAAACCCAGATATAGAAGAGAATCTCAAATTTCCAGAAGAAAGAAACGTATGCCACCCAAGAAAGAGGATTTATGGCTGTTGATGGATGAAACAAAATGGGAAACAGCAGGCTAGGAAATGTGGGAGAGATCTGCATCATTTTCTCAAATGATCCTAGGACAGCTCCAGGCTCAAAGTTAGCAGCAACAATGGACAGTGGAAGTTGGAAGGGTAATTTAAAAAGGGGGAAGAGCATGCAGGAGGTGATTACATGAAACATTAATTGGCTCCCCATAATCCAATACGCCCCCTTCAGAATGCTCAATAGGCAGAGAGTAGGTCACCCAGCATTTCACCCTCAGAAAAAAATGAAAACACACCAAACAAAAACATATGAACAAACCACAAAGACTTAAAAGGCTTTTATTTAAGGAAAATGAATAAATTGCCTGGGAAGAAGTTGGACTACTGTGGTAGGTGCTGATATCCTCGTTCTTGAATTCGTGAGCCTTCTAAAATGAAGACTACCAGTTAATAAGCCCCAACTATGTACAAAGAGTTTTTTATCCAAGGAGAAGTTTAGCAAGATAAGATCTACATGTAGACCAGGACTTGATTTTAATTATGAAAGTATAACCAAAGACCACCAGGCACGTAACAAAAACAGCAACAGATATGAGATAAAAAGACCAATTTGACCCTAGAAGAAAGTGATAGTTTTGGAAACAGAATAACACAACAAAAAGTTGGTATCTTCAGAGTGATGAGAAGATACTGACTATAACACAAGAGCAGAAAAATAGGGAAAAGAAAGTTAAAGAGTGAGCTCTTGGGAATTAAGCATATGATTGCTAAAATGTAATTTTAAATAGAAGTTTTAGAACATGAAGTCAAGGAGAACTCTGAGAATAGACAGAAAATTTGTAGAAAAGAAGAGAGAAAAAATAACACAAAGGATCCATCTGGGAGGGCTAACATTTGGCTAATAGGAGTTCTAGAAAGATAATGGAAAACAAAAGGGAAGAAGTCATTGAAGACATATTAGAAGTACACTTTCTAAAGATGAAAAAAGAAATGTTATTCATACTGAAGGAATCCAATGAATTATGGAGTAAAGGAAGAGAAAAAGACAAAGATAGACACCTTATAAAATGTTAGGATAAAAGATCATAAAAGCTCTGAGGGCAGGGGCGGGAGTTTACCTGCCAAACTTTGTAGAATCAGACTTGCGTCAGATTTCTCTTTAGCAATTTAGAAGATAAGAGACAATGGAGAGAGGAATCAAGGAGAAAACCATTTTAAACTTAGAATGGTATACCCTACCAAGATGACTAAAACTAATACTACCCAAAATGGGAAGGAAGGTAGAGTGAAATAAATTTTATATAGATTTGGGAAGATAATTACCAGGAAAAGTAAAAATTAAATCTATTACAAATAGTTTGCTTCTGGAGAGTTGGACTAATGTATGTGTGTGGCAGAGGGTAGGAGGGATTGTTGTTTTTCATAATAAATCCTTCAGATTAGTTTTTACCAAGTACACATACTATTTTTCCAAAATCAAAAAGGAATAAACAAAATCCAAAATTCCTTTGCCACTGAAAAGGGACTGCAGCTTTAAGATAACATGCATGGTGAACACACAATTTTTGTTATGAATTCTTCCATTAAGGAAACATTGGCTGAGATAGCTGCCTGTTCTAGAAAAATATCTTAAGAATTACAGTACAGAACCAGCTGTTTATATCAGCAACAACAGCCCTTTCCCCAGTTCTCTTAAGCTCATCTGCTTAGCAATATAGGAAACCCAGAATCAGATTAAAGTGAGGTACTTTCTTTTCTTCCTAAAATAAGTGGGCTCAAGGCTTAGATTAATTTTGAGAACTCACAAAGTATACAAATACAGATGAAAAATACTCTAATAGTACCAGTACTTGAAAGGAAACCAGAAATCAATAAATTAGCTTTTTTATATGCCAAAATAAGGGAATGCTTCACCATAGGATCATATTGTATGCACCCTGAAATATGGAGTATATTGATCAGTAACTAGCGTGACTTCAGGACAAGTAAGCAGTCACAAACCTAATTTCTTTCTGTGACAGAGAGATGGCTTGGTAAATTAGAGAGAGGCAAAAAGAGTAATTTCAGTTGACTGAAGGAAAGCTCATAGAAATGGAGGTGACATTGTGTATGCTAGATGACTATGAACTGGTACCCATTTTCCTGAAGAATGTACTTCAGATAGGGACTTATTAATGCACTACTATTCCCTAGAAGGATTGTTAAGTGATATCCTTTAATTGTAGGTTTGGGGATATAAGTTGTTTGATATCCTCATCTGTGACTTCTGATGGAGTAGATGATGTTTCTTAAAAGGGCAATGGAAAATAAGCTGGATGGGAAGCTGAGAGTGAGCAGAAACCTCCGACAAAGTCAGTAGGTAACTCTATACATTGGCCAGTTGTGTCCCAACTACTTCTGATCAGTTTGACTCCATTGGATTTTTTACGTATTAAATGGTTGACTGTAATAATGGGTGAGTTGGTGCATATAGACACAAATATCAGAATTTAAAGTGAAGCTGGTATGATGGAGAAGAAGTTGGAGGAAAGGATGACCAGGGAAGGAATAAAATAGGCCCAGAGAGAGAGAGAGAGAGAGAGAGCAGGGAACTTCCCTCTAGATGTAAGGAAATCCAGAAATAATATCTGGGCCGTAACAGGTAACAAACTGACCACAATATTGGGAGATCCTTCGATTAAAGTGTGCTTAGTTGAGTGCTATGCAATTCATTACTTACACAGCATACAGGAGAGGGAGAGCATTGAGAGGGTTCATGTTAAGACTAATAAAGTTAAAACCTATGAGGAGAGGATGAAGAAAGTGAAATTTTTCAGAATAAAGGAGACAACACTTGGGGAGGATTTATTAACGGTCATTAGGAATATAAAAGAATCTCCCATGGAACAGAGGCCTTCTTTTCTACTGAGGGAAAAACAGCAGGAAATACTCAGTTAAGATCTAGGAAGAAGCTTTGTTATTATTGCTAACAGAATGGACAGCAGTTGAGCTTCTTCTGATGTTTAAACAATATGGCAGATATCATTCTCAACAATAACCCAATTAACTCAGGATTGTCTGAGAAAAAGTAATTTTCACTTTGTGATTGTTGTATTCATCAGAGAATGAAAAAATATAGACAGATTGATTATAAGGAAGGAATTGGATCACACGATTATGGAAGCTGACAAATCCCAAGATGTGCAGTTGGCAAGAGTTGATGTTGTTCAGTCCAAATGCTGGCAGACTTGAGATCTGGGAAGAGATGTTTCAGTTTAAGTCCAAAGGCAGGAGAGAATCGGTGTTCTGGCTCTGAGCAGTCAGGCAGGAGGAGTTTCCTCTTAGCTTTTTGTTCTACTCAGATCTTCAATTGATTGGATGAGACCTACCCCCAATTAGTGATATTTCTTGGTTACTCAGATACAAAATTAAGACAGGGCAAGTGTTGGGAATGGCAATTGGTATTTCTATTGGGGAATATTGGAAATAATTGAATTAACATGCATACAATAATGCTTCATAAAATATTTCATGAAATGTAAAGCTTCAGACAAATGTTAGTGGATATAATGATGTTAGAAAACTAGATCAAATTATCTTCTGACTCAGTCTAAGGATTTTGAAGTCATCTACAGAAACAGATTAATTCAAAGAGCAAGTCAATAAAAACATAAAAAATGCTAGAGAATAATAAAAATCAATCATAACATTAAATGTGATCAAGAAAGGTCAACAGCTATATTAAGATATTGAATCAAAACAAGGCATACAAAACTAATATGCATTTACGGACAAATAATTGGATCATCTGAGGTCTATTCTATTAATGCAGAATATGAGGCTAGGAGTTGTTAGTTTGGTATTAGAGAAGGTAAATTTTACAAGCAAATTGATTACCACAATAAAAGATAAATTAAGCAATCCAAACCTAAATATTCAATTCATGTATAACAGTTATCGTACAAACATCTAAAAACAAAAAACAAAAAACTTGGCTTCTATATGGAGGGAATTCTGATTGTCATCCGAGTTCCATCCTGCTCACATTTCACTTTCCTCTTTGACTTCTATATTTTTTAGCCACTGTACTGTCACTTGACACTATACCCACAGATTCACCTCAGTGTGGTATTACTCCTTCTGTCTAACCCTGGACCTCAGGAACCCTCACCCACAATTGGTTTCTATGTTTACATCAGAATAGAACAAACTTAGAAAATAAAGACTCAAGCTAGAAATTACGTTATTCAACAATGCAAAAAAAGAAAAAGAAAAATTTGTTACTGAATATAAAATGTATTTTTTAAAGTCTACATAACTTTTCTTATGGAAAAAAATTACATGTGTGGACACAAAGATGCTGAGATAATCTACCACATTTTAAGGTGATAAGTAAAAAATTTTTTAAGTTGTAAAATAGGGCACCCACATAGAAATAGAATATTCTATAAATAATTCCTTGAGCAGGAAGGAAGTCTAGTATAGTACTAGCAATAAAAAATGAAAATATAACATCAAAATTAATGTGTTTCAGCCAAAACATTAAGTAGAGTTATTCCTTTCTCTTTGAATATGCATATTAATTTTTTAAAACCCCCAAATTTAGGCTATAACACATAAAAATAAAAATGAATAAAAAAATAAAAGGTTAAATTTACACTGAAATAAATAAAAGAAAAAACTATGAAAGGATTGATAACCAGTAGATACTTTATGAACAAAATTAGCAAAATATATATACATCGTTGGCTCAATTAATTAAAAACATAACTTAATAAAATCACAAATAAAAACAAAAATAGTGTAATACTAGTATAATGCCATAGAAAATAATTGAAGAATTTGTCAAAGATCTACCCCTAAAACAGCCACCAGATCCATATAGTTTGCATACAAGTTCTACCAAATCTTTAAGGAATAATTTCCATATTATAGACACTGTTTCAACATACATCAATAAGATAAAAACAATGATAATACCTGAGGTATGAAGTAAAACAAAGAGCAGAAAGTTGGGGGGTGGTGAGAGATGATGAATTAATTTTTGTTGTTGTTGTTTTTGTTTTCTACTTTTATTAAAATTGAGATAATCAAAGATTAAGGTTTTATTAGACTTAATATCTTTATTTTATTTTATTAACATCTTTATTGGATAATTGCTTTACAATGTTGTGTTAGTTTCTGCTGTATAACAAAGTGAATCAGCTATATGTATACATATATCCCCATATCCCCTCCCTCTTGCATCTCCCTCCCACCCTCCCTATCCCACCCCTCTAGGTGGTCACAAAGCACCGAGCTGATCTCCCTGTGCTATGCAGCTGCTTCCCACTAGCTATCTATTTTACATTTGGTAGTGTATATATGTCAGTGCTACTCTCACTTCGTCCCAGCTTAACCCTTCCCCCTCCCCGTGTCCTCAAGTCCATTCTCTACATCTGCGTCTTTATTCCTGTCCTGCCCCTAGGTTCTTCAGAACCATTTTTTTTTAAGATTTCATATATATATGTCAGCATACAGTATTTGTTTTTCTCTTTCTGAGTTACTTCACTCTGTATGACAGACTCTAACTCCATCCATCTCACTACAAATAACTCAATTTCGTTCCTTTTTAAGGCTGAGTAATATTCCATCATATATATGTGCCACATCTTCTTTATCCATTCATCCGATGATGGACACTTAGGTTGCTTCCATGTCCTGGCTATTGTAAATAGAGCTGCAATGAACATTGTGGTACTTGACTCCTTTTGAATTATGGTTTTCTCAGGGTATATGCCCAGTAGTGGGATTGCTGGGTCGTATGGTAGTTCTATTTTTAGTTTTTTAAGGAACCTCCATACTGTTCTCCATAGTGTCTGTATCAATTTACATTCCCACCAACAGTGTAAGAGGGTTCCCTTTTCTCCACACCCTCTCCAGCATTTATTGTTTGTAGATTTTTTGATGGCCATTCTGACCGGTGTGAGGTGATAGCTCATTGTAGTTTTGATTTGCATTTCTCTAATGATTAGTGATGTTGAGCATCCTTTTGTTTGTTGGCCATCTGTATATCTTCTTTGGAGAAATGTCTATTTAGGTCTTCTGCCCATTTTTGGATTGGGTTGTTTCTTTAATATGGAGCTGAATGAGCTGTTTATATATTTTGGAGATTAATCCTTTGTCAGTTGCTTCGTTTGCAAATATTTATGAATTCAGTTTTTAATATGCTGAGCTTGAAAAGCCAAATGGACCGTCTGTTTGGCCATGTCTAGTGAGATATTGGCTATTTATACATAAACTTTTTTTGAATGCCACTTTGTGTCAGGCACTAAATACAAAATGGTCTGCACCCTCAAAATTATTATGTAAATAAAGGAGACAAAGAATCGACAGGTATAAATAATGTACTGCTAAAAATGCTAAAAATACAGGTCTGCTGCTTGTTGAAGTGAACTGTGGAGGAACCTTGCAGAGGGGTACTGGGCCTAATGCATCTGGCTTTAGAAATGGTCTTGACATCTGTTGATCATTAGTCTAATGTACATTACCTAAAGAAGCTGTGGTATAAGAGTCTGATCTAAATGCCCAAATTCACTAATCTGTTGAGGAGAACAGGGCACATTATAGCTGGTCTGTTTGTCCTGATTAGCAGATGTTTGGCTGTTGGCTAAGGGGCCTGGGATGGGGTCTAACCCTGGAGAGAGATGGTTATCACAGCTAAGAAAATTGCAAAAAATTCCTATTACTTTAGTTTGGATTCTTACAAAACAGACCCTGAGATGAGACTACATGTACACATAGTTTATTTGGGAGTTGATCCCAAGAAGTATGGTGAGGTGAGAGACTGAGGAAATGAGGGGAAGGAAGAAATTCAATAAAATGGAAAGCCAGTGGTCAATTGGACTCAGACTGTGGTGGGATGGGGTGCTCTGAGAGAACAGGGGGAACGTGCTTCAGAATTGATGGCCCTGCCAAGCGATGAGGAAGCTGGGGTATTTATCCAGCTAGTCTCATCCCTCATTGGTTGAGGTATATCTTGTAATGATACACTTCTGGGCTGCCCCAGGGGCAGGTGCAACAGACCCCTATAGCCAGAGGATGCCTGCAGGCAGAGACACAGGAAGCAGTTTGTATAGGAACTCATGGTAGGAGATCCCCAAGATAGGCTCTGGGGCTACTGACAGCTTCTGCAAGGCCTGTAGAAGATATCCAGTCCTGGATAATACTCCTGTTTCATTAAGGAAGAGAGTCCAGAGACATAAATCATGCCAGGATCTCTGTTACACGAATGGTGGAGACGGTGGTGGTGGTAGGAATGAGTTTCAAAGAAAGCTGCAGTTTACTGAGTGGCTGGACCACGAGCATACGTCTTAGGCACACCTCATACCGGACTCATGTCAGCAAGAAGATTTCACTCTCCAGCTTTCAAGGGCCTGAGTCTCCTGACTCAATGGACTATAACTGAATAAAGGCCAGAAATAGAATTGATTTGCCTTTGTGTTTTCAGTGCCAAGTCAGCGCCTGTCACATGCCCAGACGCTTGATATGTCTGTTGAACTGCGTTGGTTACTGTCGTCTTGGTTAGGAACCAGATGGGGCTATATCTGCAGAAAGGGGATGGGAAGAACCCAGAATGACACATTTTACTTCGTACCACATTCAGGGCTAAATTGTTAGTCAGATTCATGCGAGACAGAAATCTTACCCAGAAGTATGATTTGCCAACGATTAGCAAAGGATATGTGAAAAGAGCCTCGGCAAATACCACATTGATATCTAGGATGCCCAAATCCATGAGCTGCGGCTTCCTAATCCCTTTTCCATGTCAGAATGCTTGTGGTGGGGATAATGAGGAATAACTGTGAGTAGTAAAAGTTAGTCCAGGAAATCCACTGAGATTGGGGGTCTCTCATTTTTAGGCCTTGCTACCCATGTAGCCAAAGTGCCTAGGTAACTGATTTCCATTCTCCAATCAGCTTATTTATCCATAAACTGCAGAGTTGTTTACAATACAGAATCCACACCCTGGGAAAAGGACTCCTTAGATAAACTAAACTCTTCCAGTACTTATCTTCTAGATAGTAAATTGCATTTGTATATTTATAAAGAAGTTTGGTTGAGATCAAAATGGATTTAGGTGTCCCCTAAGGAGGAAGGAATCAAGTTATGGACCTGTTGTTAATTCTTCTCTTCCCTACCATGGATCCAGAATTCTTCAGTACAGTTTTAGCATACAGAATATGTTATAGAATCATTTTAGAATTAGAATTATTTTCCATTTGAACTTAGTAGTTACCATCCTAGTGAAAATTAAGCTTAATGAGAGCAAGGACTTCATCTGCTTTGCTCACCGGTGTATCTCTACAGTGCCAACGACAGATCTCAACAAAAGTTTGTTGAATGAATACATGAATGAACCCAGGCATGCTTTATGGTTTATCTTTATAGTTTATGATGCATTAAAAGGTAAAAAAATCCCATTATTTCAGTAGATGCCAAGAAGTAATATGAGAAAATATTATTAAACTAAAAATCAAATATCAACAGATTTTATTTAAAACTAAAGAACATAGAAAACAATGGAGAAAAAAAGAGAAAAGAAGGGAATATAGGGAATAGGGAATTCCCTGGTGGCCTGGTGGTTAGGATTCCGGGCTTTCACGTTGTGGCCTGGGTTCAATCCCTGGTCAGGGAACTGAGATCCCGCAAGCCATGCAGTGCAGCTAAAAAAAAAAAACACCCCCAAAACAAAAAAACCCCATAAAGTTACATCTATAAAAGGGTAACAAATTTATTCTATTTTTTAAAAGGAACCAATTATCTGCTAAGACTGTCTTAGGGTATTAACCAAAGAAATTATGAGGGAGTAAGCTGGTGTAGGAAAGTTGCAGGCTATAAAATGAATTCACAAATATTCATTTCACACTGATACATTAATGAAAGACAGCCTGAAGATGCAGTGAATACAGAATCTAGTCACAATAACTTTAAAATAATTTTGTATTAATATAATTCAGGGCACATGGAATTTATTACAGAATATAATAAAAATTACGGGAGAATGAAGAAAGATGTACAGATAAGATGATATATCTTAACTAGAATGGAGATAGCAGTTTTTCTAAGCTATTTTATAGATTTAATATAATCTAATACCTTTGTAGGATAATTAATACATTTTGAAAGAAATAGTAGTGATTTTCATCTGGAAGGCTATATCGCTAATAATACTAATAAATATTTTTAAAAACGTAATGATGGTGGGTGGTCCCCATCAGATTTAACAAATTTGTTCAAACCTCAAAATGTATTCTAAATAGACAGATATGAGAACTGACTGGTACCGAGTTAGCTATAGAACCATTGAATGACAGAGTGGTATAGAGCTTCCTGAAAAATACTCAAATCACTATATTTATCAGGGTGGGGTAATGGAAAGATTCTGAATCAGGACAAGAACCATGGTTCTTGTCATGGCTCTAAGGTGCACTGATGGTGTAACTTTGGGCATTTTATTTAGTATTTCTGAATTATTTAAGTTTTTTCATTTGCAAAATGGGGGATTTCTGCCTTATCACAAAGAGCTATTGATATAGTATGAGATTATGATATGCATAGTAAACCACATAATTTCTATACCTCTATAACTTATAAGAAATATATATGTGATAGTGCCATTTCCAGAGACATGGATGGACCTAGAGACTGTCATACAGAGTGAAGTAAGTCAGAAAGGGAAAAACAAATATCATATGATATTGCTTATACGTGGAATCTAGAAAAATGGTACAGATGAACTTGTTTGCAAAGCAGAAATAGAGTCACAGATGTAGAGAACAAACTTATGGATACCAAGGGGGAAAGGGGGGGTGGGATGAATTGGGAGATTGGGACTGACATACATACACTACTATATATAAAATAGATAACTAATGAGAACCTACTGTATAGCACAGGGAACTCTACTCAGTGCTCTGTGGTGACCTAAATAGGCAGGAAATCCAAAAAGGAAGGGATATATGTATACATATAGCTGATTCACTTTGCTGTACAGAAGAAACTAACACAACATTGTGGAGCAACTATACTCCAATAAAAATTAATAAGAAAAGAAATATATATGTGAAAAGCTAGAAGCAACTGAGTTATGGGGAAAGGAACACAAATTTAACATATCTAGTTGGGAAAACTGGAAGGCAATATGGAGACTCATTAATGAAAACACAAGCCAAATCTCAAACTATACACTACAATATTTTTGATTTGGAATGAAGGGTTAATATAAAATAACATATATAAAGGTAGAAAATGCCACATATTTTTATGCTATTCAGAGATGAGATGCATTTCTTATTATTGACAAAATGGATATTTTGGTTACAGAACAACTTAAATGTATAAAATTAAATAGCTTTCACTCTTGAAAATGTAATACAGCAAGCACAAAAGGGAAAGAAGCAGAACAGGGTGGGAGAAGCTCAATATGTGTCCAGCATATCTGCTAAATGCTCTCAGTACTCTAATGTATATACAAACATTCATAAAATTCTCCCCCTGCTAATAAATGGGTATGAAAACCCAATATGCATATATGGAAATTGTCCCATGAAAAAAAATGCTCAGCTTTAGTAGTAGTTAGAATGCAAATTTAAACATTTCAGGAGCATCATATATGCATTAAATTTAAACTATCAAAAGAGAAATGTTGATATAACCAGTATTAGTGGAGCATTGAAAAAATTCTGCATTTAAATGATGGTTAGATGCACATTTCTTAACACTTTAATTTCTTGGGATCAGGATACCTCTTATGAAAAATGGCATTGTAACACTAGTCAACATTGAATTGGCAGCTTTTTTTTTTTTTTTTACTTTCTAAGTGGTATAGAAAACAATTGTGTGCCTTACAACTGATGGTATCTTAGATTTGATTAAATACAGTGGGCATTGCCACCTGCGCTTTACACTGATTTTTACCTTATGGGGAACAGTCTGGCAATCTGTTTCAAGAGTCATGACACTTTGACTTGGTATATATACTTTGGGGAACATACACAGATGAAATACCTCAAGTTAAGAAAGAATTAAATTATGTACTAGTTGGATAAAAACACCGACTAGTTTGGGAATGACAAAATCTGTGGTCCATTAATACAGAGAATGATGCACAAACATTAAAATGACAAACATATAGATAATGTTGATCCACAGAAATGTGTTTACTAATCATTCAAACTAAAAAAAAATCAAAAATTATATAAACATCTGTTAAACCTAGTAAAAGTAATTTATATGTATAACATGAGAAGTAACTGAAATTGTAGAAATGAAATACAATGTTCATAAGACTTTTCTTCTAAGTCAATTGAGTTCATAAAAATGCATTTTTACCATATAGCTCTAGGGAAGCAAGGCTTTTTCTTTTAATATATCCATGAAGCTATTTAAATTTTTTTCTTAATCTGGAAAAAGACCATACTTAAATTTTTCTGTATTTCTCTGGAGGCCAGCTATTCAATTTAGAAACTCTAATATAGAAACAAATCTCAAAACTTTAAACATGTTGCAAAATGCTATGTTCCAATGATAAAACTTAAGTCTATATTTTCCTTTGCTTCAGATTTGGAAGAAATCTGAAAATCACTTTGATTAAATCGTTAAAGTTGGGCATTTTTTTCTTCCCAAGGTAGCTAGGGCTAAAAATCCTGTTTAAAGTGTCTCCAAACTGTGTTTTTGGATATGAGGCAAATGGCAGAATTTACCATTTTTTGATAGTTTTGGTACCATGATAACTACTTTAAAGCCCTAATGGATTCTCTAGAATTGTTCCTGGAGATCATTTCCATGTCTGAAATACCATGTGTCAAAGATAATTTGGCTGGGGCAACTCTGACAAATTCTCATAACAAACGCACTGATTAATAAAATAGTATAATTTTTAAAAGAAGCCTATTTATTGAACTGGGCCTATTATCTGCAGATAATTTATAATAAGATGAATTATTTACCCACATTGGGTACATAGTTCTCAGAAGCAAGAATGCTGATTTGCTTCTAAGGCATATATATATATAGACATCTCACAGAAAGAACCTGGGAATTCTTAGTACAGGTTAAAAGACACGTATGTTTGGCTAGATAATGGAGTAGGTCCTTTTCGAATTTAAGAATGTGCTAAAAGTGTAGCCATTTTAGTGCCAGGGCTGGACCATGCTGAAGGGTATTTTTGGGTTTACTTGGTGCCTTGTACTGCTCTGATTGGGGTGGGGGGCAGGGAATGCCTATGGCTGGCTGCAAATATTTGTCATCCATCCATCTGTCTGTCCCTTCCAATAGCATTTACTGGGCCTATGCTCTTTCTAGCTAAATGCTGGGGATGAACAGAAATATGAACAAGAGCAAATATGGATTGTCTCTAACAGGATCCCCTTGTACAAACCAAGAACAACCCAATTTTCTATAGAGATCTACTCTCCTGATTCTTCCACCAATTTGGTGTCATGGAATTTCATTGTCATCTTGAAATATTGTCCTCAATTTGCTCTGCCTATGTAGACCCATAATTCAAAGTCCATTTGGATTCTGTCTTTTCTTAAAGCTTCCTGGATGCCTGAAGCTCATGCTAAGTGGTATTTTGTTGCTCCGGTGAGATACGGTGGGAACTTTCCTAGATTTGTGTTGGTGTTTCCTACACTGAATACTTACCTGACAAATACGAATATTTATTGATTACTCAAGTCATGTTGGGACCTGATATCCATTTCTACCAGAAATGAAGAACTCTCTTTCCATATTGTATGTATGGGTTGTGAATGTAGTCAGTATATTTTCTCATTCAAAAACATGGAAATATTATTTGACATAGTCTGTCATTTAGTCAGAATATCAAAATTTCGGTCTGCTTTATAAAATTTAGTTTTTGCCTAGGGTTCACTCCCAAGAATTTTGTAGCTCTCATCTTTTCTCAGTAAATTGATTCAACAGCTGGAGGCAGTGGTTTGCATGTCACTTCTGATGAAATGTTTTCGATTTCCTAATTACTTAATGAATATTTTGTAGAGTGAGTGAATGAAAGTTTGATACCATGTGAAAGGAAGTAATGAAAAGATTGGAAAGACAGTGTGTGTGTGTGTGTGTGTGTGTGTGTGTCTGTGTGTGTGTGTGTGTGTGTGTTTGTATTCCAGTAAATCTGTTATCTTAGTTGTACACATTCAGTACAGGAAGGTAGTACAGCATTTATGCTCTCCTGGGAGCATAGACCTGCTGGTGTGTCTGATGTGGAAAAGGACAGATGACCTATACTAAATCTCCTTCCTTGGTGCAGAATTCCATTTACTCCTTGGATGCCAGCACAAGAAAAGCTTTCTCTTGCTCTGGCATTGCCTAACGATGCGAGTCTCTGGCAGTTTCAATCTTGGGAAGGTTGTGACTCTGACAACCCTGTAGTGAGAGATGCCTCTGCCTTTGATCCCCTGCAAATAATGATGACGACTGTAGTGTATTAGTTAAGGTAATGCCAGCTGCTGGAAAAGAAACCTCCAACTCTCAGCCCCTTAACACCAAAAAAGTGTATTTCTCATTCAGAGCGCTGCTCATTAGCAGGCAGTTTAACTCTTTGTGATGATTTGGATACCTGGACTCCTTCCATCTTGTGGTTCCATCGTTTTCTGTTCTTAGTTTCCAAGGCCACACAGGAAAGGGGACAGGACATGAAGGATTATGTGTAGGATGGCTTTTATGGGCCAAGCTTGGAAATGGCATATGTCTCTTTTGCTCACACGTTATTAGAGAAAAATTAATCAAAGGCTGCACCCACCTATAAGGACAACTAGGAAAGATAGTCTAGGTGGATATCCAGGAAGAGGAAATGGATGGTCAACTAGCAGTTTCTTTTAGACATAGGGGCACATTTTTCCAACTCAAGCCCAGGGTAAATCATAAGCACTTCAGCCTTTGCAAAGAGAACCTGAATTTAGATCTGGAATTCTGGCTCAACTAGATCACTCCCTCATACTCAAAAACTGTGTGATTGCATGGCAAGGGTTAAAGGTTGTCACTTGCTGGTAAGTAGCATGAGAGGCAATCAGAACTATTTTGAAAATCAGGCTTTCAGGAACTACAGATCGGTTGAAAGCTCTGATAGCACTTCCCTATCTCATAACAGAGTGCCTGAGAGGCAGTTCTCCCCAGCTTGCATCAAAAGGGTAGTCCTCTGTTAGTTAATATTCAGTCAGTGCCTCTTTTATACAGTGGTTGCTTTTAGCTTATTGCCTCACTATCTTTGGATTATCTCATTGCCCTCTGAGACCCTTTTAAACTTTAACATATTGTGGTTAAGTTTTTTTTTTAAAGTTGACTATTATTAATTTGTTCCTCTTTACTGTCTTGTAAACGTGGTTGCTTAGTTCTGTGCATTATATATATGAAAAAAATATCAACACAGCATACCTTAGGGAAAAAAGAAACCACCAGTAGGTTTGTTTTTTTTTAAGGCCCTAAAGTAAATACAAATGCATTTTAAAGTTGGACGATGTTAAATGTGGGGGAAATTGCTTTACAGGCCATTGGCCTGGGCTTTCCAATTTGATTAATACCTCACATTATTATTGTGGAAAAGTCATTACATATAGACCTGGTATAATGGAATTTCACTTTCTAGAATAACGACCATGTAATTCCTGTGCTCAACAGAAAGTTTTATGAAACCTGGATCTTTGTATAATGCTTGATGTCAGAGCCTTTTTGTGCAATTTTGCTTTCAGTGTTTGGAACTTATTTGCCTTCTCAGTACACACATCAAAATGATTCTTCTATGACATAAAGTAAAGCCAAAGTAGAAGCTACATGGAGTTGCAGTATTTTTTTCTTCACAAAACACAGCAGAAAATAAATTCTTAGATTAACTGATTACAGGGTCTCCACTTAGGTTCCTGAATTATCAGGAAAATATAAATAACGAGAAATGGTATACATAGAGAAAAATATATATATATAGAGAGAGAGAGAGAGCGGGAGGCAGAGAACACCGAAGACTAGTCATGGCTTCATTTCTTCTTCCTAAGGTATGAAAAGAAGTAGCTGTTTCTTCAGAAACTGGAGCCAAGAAAGAATAGGACACACTGTGACACTAACCATTTTCCATCCTGAGAATAATTACTCAGAGTGAGCAAGAAGTGTCAGAAAATCTCTTGCTCAAAACTATCCCAAGTCCTTTGATTGGAAGATCATGGACGCTTAAGCAGGCTAGTCCATCACACCTTCTTCGCGACTCAAGTAAACCTCTGAATTTTGACTTCCTTAATCATGTGATCTGTAGGAATTTTGATGATACATTGACTAGGTTCTTGTAAATTAAGAAGGCACATGTGTATATGGAAAGCCCCAGTCAGGAGGGAGGAAAACAGTGAAGAGTGAGGATAAAAGGAGAAATAAAAAGCATAGAATATCCAAAAACATTTTCCTACGTCTCCTGATAATTTCCTTTCCCAGTACCGAGGGAAGACATAGGGGAGCTGCCATGCTGGACTTTTGTTTAACTAGTAGTCAAGAGATAGTTGTTGATATGTAGGGAATGGGGCATTTGAGGCCACAAGATTGAACATGGGATCTGAAAATGCAACAGCATGGTTAGACAAGGAAAGATGATTTCCAAAAAGCAAGGAAATAACATATAACTTGAAAGGGGAATATGGATCAAAGCCATTGGGAAACTCTTAAAAATGAATTTCCAATTTGATGATTATGTTTCCTTTAGGGAAGAAAAGGGTGAAGGGATATTTTAAGAAGCTAATGCGGATACCCTCAAATTTTGTCTGAGTACACGTTAAAAGCTTGTGTTCATCAGTACATTTTTTTAAATCATAAAACAGTCTCAAACTTTCACAAAGTTTGCAAGTTCAGTACAAAGAACACTTTAATATGTATTTCGTAAAGAAATACATATTAAACCTTCTTCTACATATCTACTATACAGCCATCAAAATGATGATATTAACACTGACACATTACTACCATCTAATGCTCAGACCCCATTCAAGTTTCACCAATTGTCCCAATATTTTTATAGCAAAAAGATCCAGTCCAGAATCATGCAGTGCATTTAATTGTCATGTGTTCTTCTTTAGACGGATGAGCTCAGATTTAAAAAGATATTTTCTAAAAGGTAAAAGAAAGGATAAATGACCAAGGACAAGTTTATGAGTGATATAATCCCAAAGGGATAGAGTCAGTGAAGATTAAACCCAGAAATACAAGTACCAAAATGATTTTTTAAAAGACTTTATTTTTTAGAGCAGTTTTAAGTTTACAAAAAATTGAGAGTAAGGAATAGAGACTTCCAATATACCCTCTGTCCCCACATATGCACATATTCTACTGTTATCAACTCGCCACTCACCAGAATGATACCTTTTTTTTCTTTTTCTAACCAAGGATGAACCTACATTGACACATCATAATCACCCTGAGTCCATAGTTTACCTAACAGTTCACTCTTGGTGGTGTACCTTCAATGGGTTTGGACAAATGTATAATGACATGTATCCATCATTTTAATATCACAGAGAGTATTTTCACTGCCCTGAAAACCTTCTGTGTTTTGCCTATTCATCTCTTCCCACCACCCCTGGGAACCGTTGATCTTTTTTATAGTCTTCACAGTTTTGCCTTTTTTAGAATGTCATATAGTTAGAATCATACAGCATATAGCCTTCTCATATTGGCTCCTTTAACTTAGTAATATGCATTTAAGTTTCCTCCATGTGTTTTCATTATTTGATAGCTCATTTCTTTTTAGCGCTGAATAATATTCCATTGTCTGGATGTACCACAGTTTGTTTATCTGTTCATCTACTGAAAGACATCTTGGTTGCTTCCAAGTTTGTCAGTTATGAATAAAGCTGCAGTAAACACCTGGGTGCAGGTTTTTGTGTGGACATTAAGTTTTCAACTCTTTTGGGTAAATACCAAAGAGCATTATTGCTGGATTATATGTTAAGAGTATGTTTAGTTTTGTAAGAACTGTCTTCCACAGTGGCTGTATTATTTTGCATTTCCACCAACAATATATGAGAGCTCCTATTGCTCCACATCCTCGTCAGCATTTGGTGTTGTCAGTGTTCCAGATTTTGGCCACTTTAATAGGTGTGCAGTGGTATCTTGGTGTTGTTTTAATTTGCTTTCCCTGATGACATATGATGTGGAGCATCTTTTCATATGTTTACTTTCCACCTGTATATCTTCTTTGGTGAGATGTCTGTTATGGTCTTTGGTCCATTTTTTGATCGGGTTGCTTTCTTAGTGCTGAGTTGTAAGAGTTCTTTCTATATTTTCTGTAACAGTTCTTCATCAGCTATGTCTTTTGCAAATACTTTCTCCCAGTCTGTGGCTTGTCATCTTCTTTCAACATCATGTTTCACAGAGCAGAAGTTTTTAATTTTAATGAAGTCCATGCTTATCAAGTACTTCTTTCATAGTTTGTGCCTTTGGTGTTGTATCTAAAATGTCATACCAGTACCCAATGTCATCTAGGTTTCCTTCTGTGTTACTTTCTAGAAGTTTTATAGCTTTGCATTTTACGTTTAGTTCTCTGATCCATTTTGAGTTAATTTTTGCGAAGGGTGTAAGGTCTGTGGTCTAGATCTTTTTTTTTTTTGCACGTGGATATTCAGTTTTTCCAGCACCACTTATTGAAGAGACTATCTTTGCTCCTTTGTATTGCCTCTGCTCCTATGTCAAAGATCAGTTGACTATATTTATGTGGGTCTATTTCCAGGCTCTCTGTATTCTGTTCCATTGATTTATTTGTTTACAAAATGTGTTTAGTTATCTTCTGTGCAACATGAACAAAGAAGGACTTCAGAAAGGTGATATAATGATAACCTGTGATGTGGAGAAAAGAGAGTTCCATACCATTGTGAGTTGGAAAGGGTAACAAAAGCTCCATTTAGGGCAAACTGAAGTCTCAGATATAAGAGAAGATAGTTGCAGAGTATTTCTTGATTTCAAATGAATTCCACTTTGTCCAGATGAATTACCTCTGAGAAACAGTCATAATCTGCATATACATGTATATCATCACTGTTGATTTTGAAGAATTATGGAAAACAGCAGAAAAGCCAAATGAAAACCTTAATTCTTAAATCAACGTCTGCCTGGAGGAAGTTTCTAGTGGAATGCTTCACGGCTCTGTCCACAGTACTGAACTGTTCAACATGCTTGTTAAGTGTTTGTTGGAGAATTACTTATTAAATTATTGTTGATCCTGGGATAAAAGATATACTACCTGACAAAATGAAGACATAAAACTATTTTGACGAGATGAAATGATGGGTCAAAATTAACAAGATAAAATATGAGATATAATCAACTGATTTTTTTTACAAATGTGCAAAGGTTGCAGACAAGTGTTGAAAGCTAGAATGAACTATGTGGTAATGGATTAGATTTGGAGACATCTGTATGAACTCACATTTAGCTTAATATAGATATAGATCGATGCTTTTGAAATATCTATAGATATATGTACATACACAGGTTACTATATACACATAATATTTCCTTTTTATGTTAGCTGAGTGAGCCTAGAAGCTATAACACCCTGCTGGAAATGAACAAATCCAGTGCCAAGTTCTTGGCTTCAAGTTATCATTTTCCAATAAAAGGAGCCATGGCTCCTTGAAGAAGTGGTTGATGTTAGGACTGGGCAGGGAATATTCAAGGTGAGCCTGGAGTATCTTATAGTGTCAGGCACTAGAGTAGTACCTTTAAGTAAGGCACTACTAAAAAACAAACAAACAAACAAAAACAACCAAAAAGCAAACAAATGAAAGCAACAACAACAGGGGTATGGCAAACTGACACAGGGGCCAATTTTTAGAGCTCATAGTGACCAAAGCTGAAACAATGTGAGCAACAAAATAAATAACAATATTGGATTAGAATCCAAGTATAAAATAACTATCCATGAGTCCAAACTGATATAAATAAATGATTGAATGAATAAATAAATGAAGGGGAAGAGACAAATATCTTGTGCAGAAGAATTCCAAATTTTTACTTAGATACTCCCCTGTCAAGGAGGTCGAGTTGAAATCTCCACCCCTTAAGTGTGGGTTGCTCATTGTGACTTCCTTCCAAAGAGGACTGTGTGGGGAGTGGGGAAAAGAGTAACTTTACGGTGGAGAAGCCTGACTAACACTACCTCAGCCAGGTAATCAAGGTTCACATCACCAGTGAGAAGTCATATTGAAAATATGTATTCTTGATATGCTAGGTTGAGGATAGCACTTTACCTATGTAGTCTTCTCCCAAAAACCCATTACTCAAGTTGAATCATGAGTAAGACATCAGATTCCCAATTGAGGGAATCCTACAAAAGACCTGAATAGTACTCCTCAAAGCTATCAAAATGATCAAAAATTGGAAAATTCTGAGAAACTGTCACGGTCTAGAGGACCCTAAGGAGCTGTGACGGCTAAATGTGACTAAATGTATTATGGTCTCCTGGATGGGATCCTGGAACAGATAAAAAGGACATTAGGGGAAAAGTAAAGAAATTTGAATACTGTATAGACCCAAATTAATGTTCATGTATCAATATCTTTCATTTGTTGTGACAAAAGTACCATACCTAGTGTAAGATGTTAATAGGGGAAACTGGGTCTGGGGTATATGGGATCTCTCTGTACTATCTTTGCAACTTTAAAAGCACTCTAAAATTAAAAAATCTAATAGAGATTAATACAAAACCTAGGTACTTGGGTTAACACTCTAATCCTAATGCTCATCCTTTCTCACTGGTCTGTTATGGAAGACTTCTTTTCAGTCGTTCTGTTCCCACTCTTGTCTCCTCGCCATAGAGGAGCCAGAGAAATTTTTTTTTTCTGAAATGTAAATCATATCACATCATTCTGCCCCACAACCCTACAGTGTCTTTCCATAATACCTGGGATAAAATCCAAATTCTTTACCCTGGTATATAAAACCCTATAAATCTGGTCACTCATTTCCTACCACTCATCTCCTACCATCCTTCCCCTTATTCTCTCTTTACTGGCCACAGTGGCCTCTTGTTTCTCAAATATTCAATTGTTTGACATAATATATGTAATACTTCTGCCTAGGAAGCTGTCTCTCAGATCTTTGCATGGCTTCTCACTTTATATATGTCAGATGTTTGTTCAAATATCATCTCCTAAAAGAGGTCTTCCGTGACACCTCAATTTATTTTGGCCTCTTTCTCATCCCTTTTTAGCTCTTTACCCTGCTTCATTTTTTAAATAGTACTTATTATGGATCATTATAATTATATCAAACTTTGAAAAAAATGCACGTTCATAACAGCAAGTCTTTGGTTTGTCTTACTCATTCTATACCCTCATTGTGTACAACAGTCTGGACAGTAAGTTAGTGAAGGAATAGAGGAAAATCTGGCTGTTTTAATTAAGTGCAAGTTCTATGTGAGCGAAAAGTGGGGTTATCAGACATGCTAACACATACTTAGATTCCATTAATAGAAACACATTCCCTTAAATAAAGGAAAAAAAGAATAGACTGATTTGGCCATTGTCTTATCGACCTGTTTCTGGAGCTATTTGTTTAATCCTGACTATTGCATTTTTAGATGTTCATGTACAAACTGAATTTGTCCAAATGAGTGCAATCAATTATAATGTGTTTAGAAACCATCAATTGAAGAGTAAGAGAATTGGGCATGATTGTCCTGAAGACCTGGGGAGATCTTGATAGGTGCCTTTAAATATTTTACTCATTTAAATTCCCCAATAACTTTGATAGCCTATTATGTGCCAGGTACTGTGCTCAGTCCTGGAAATGAAAAGAGTAAAGACATGAATGAGGAAAAGATTGCTTTTTCCTCCTACGTGTGTTACTGGCTTCAACTTGTAGATGTTTTAGTTGTGAAGATTTTGATTTAACGTAAGGAAACAAAATTTTAATAATAAACACACTGTTAATAGAATATTTAAAAGCTGATATTAGGTTCCCTGACACACTAGAAATGCTTAATCAGGACGGCCTGGTAATCTTAGAAGAAAAATTCTTCGTTAGGAAAAATAAAAACTGAACCAGTTGCCTCTATATTTCTAAGTCTAAAATTCTGTGATTCTAGGGGATTGTAGGTTTCGTGTGGATGATAACATAAGCTGTTAAGTAGAACAATCCTAAGATCCTACTTAGAAAATGCCATATTTTCCTACTGCTGGGAGTAGAATGCTTAACCAATATTTTCTCTTGTGTAGCATTCTGACAGCCTTAGGTGCCTGCAGTATTTCAGCAGAGAAGAGATTAGATTAACTATTGTTAAAATTCTTTACAAGGAAGTGGAGGAGGTCTAAGACTTGATTTACAATCTGGTCTCCTCGGCATAAAAAAAATGAAAGAGAAAAAAAAGAAAGGCCCTGAAAATACTCTCTTCATGCTCCAATTAGAGCCACGATCCCTCTTCAAATGGGAAAGATAACTGGAAAAGATAATGACTACTAGACTCCTGAAAAAGTGTCCAATCCCTTCAACCTCCATTCTTCCACAAGATGCCCCTTGGTATAGTAGAAAATACTAAACATTTACAGAGTTATTTTCAAAAGAATGTTTGGGTGGTGGTGGACAGAAGTAGGACATATGTCTGAAAACCTCCATGGTTGGATAAATTTAAGAGTGGAAAGGGTGTGTTTGGAGCTCTTTCCCTTTATATTGATCATGATCTCAGCTGGAAACAGGTGACTTGCCCCAAGGAGTAACCAAACAGGTTTTGTGTATGTTTTTTTTAAAAAAGGAAGTGACTATTTACCGAGGGGTAGGTAGGGTTAAAGGAAAGAACATGGGATGGTCAAGTACTCGGTGTTAGTAACAGCAAGAAACCATTGCCACCCCTAGGCCTGAAGGAGAAAGGGAAGGAAGTTGTTACTAGAACCCAGTGAGAACTGGGACTATGCCTATGGGCCTGCTTGACAGGGTCTGTGGTCATAGGTACATGAATTTGGCCACTACTGAACTGCATCGAGAGGAAGCAGGGGAATTAACACTCCAAACTGTCTCATCTGTTCTCTGATCTCCTGCTGTTGCTTCCCACTGGCCAAAGTTACCTGGGAGCCAGAGGGCAAGGAGGCCTGGTTGATAATCCATAAAGGTCAGCATCCTGGGAGACAGAGTACTGTGAAGAAGAAGAGAGAATGAATTTAGTGGGGCAAATGGAAAAGAATCAGCACTCTGATGATCTCCCTGAAAATGACCTTCATGGAATCCAACAGTAAATCACAGCACTTTTGTAGGCAAGTTGAGGTTCTACTCATCATATTGTGTTGCCATCTTCTGGAGTGCTATTCTTATTTTCACGAATACAGTTGTCTCACGAGTTCTAGGTCCTTGTTTCAGCCTGGGAGAACAGGAAAGAGAAACCAAGGCACATCGTTTTGTATTTTAATGGAATTATCAGGATGTTGTACACGTCATTCCTGTTCATAGTCTATTGCCATGAAAGCATTCACATTCATTTATTTAACACATATTTATTGAATGCCTATTGCATGCCAGGCACTCTAGGCACTTGAGATATCACAGAGCAAAACAGAGATCCCTGTCTTTGTGTAGTTTGCCTTCTAGTAGGGGAGACAGACAATAAGTAATAATAAATTAGTAAATTATAGACTATATAAGGAGGTGATAAGTGCTACAGAAAGAATTAAAATCAGAACAGGGTAAGGAGTAGTGGGAATGTTGGTGGAGAAGAAGGGTTACAATTTCAAATAAGGTAATTAGGCCTTTCTCTTACAGAGGTAGGAAGGGCCCAAATCAAATAGGGTTTTGTAGGGTACTGCAAGCGTTTTCTCTCTTAGTCTAAGTGAAAATGGGAAGTCATTGCAAGTTTTGAGCAGGAGAGTGAATGATCTGACATATTTTAAAAAGATTTTGTTGGGTGCTCTATTGAGAATAGACTATAGGGGACAAGGGTAGAAGCAGAGAGTCCTGTTACAAGACCGATGCAGTAATCCAGGTGAGAGATGATGGTGCCTAGAACCATACCTCTTTGGGCTTTATGCCCCTTTTCAAAACTCTACAATGGCTTCCCATTCACTTAGAGTAAAAGGCAAGGTATGGCAAATATGTGGGTATAGAACAATATGGTATAAAACCATAATACTAATGTCTAATTTATGGGGTTAAAATCCAAGTAGAATGATAACATTGGAAAATATTAGCAAAATTTTGGAGGAGTGTGGTTAGAGTCGAGGGGGGTTTTAGAATCTTTGCATCATCCAAGAGAAGGAAGGATATTGTAGAAATCATTTCACAGTGTATATGTATATCAAATCATCACATTGTAAACCTTAAATATGTCCAATGTTTGTCAAATTATACCTCAGTAAAACTGGAAAAAATTTTTAAAGGAGATTGATTAAACTTTGGAAGATTTAGTATGTTTGCTATTTTATCTAGAATGACCACTAAATCATTAGACAGAAATTCTGTTTTTCCAAAAAGTAAAAGAAAAAAATTAACGAAAAAAAGCACCAAAATCAATTTTTAAGAAAAAAGGGCAAGGGGGTGGGGAGGAATTAGAAAAGCAGGAAAAATAGTAAGGACAATATAAAATAGTGAAGTCCAAATGTGCCTATATACATGTATCACACTTTGTGTAAATAGACTGATCTTTTAATCTTTTCAGTTAAAAGAGTAAGATTGAATTTTAAAAAATCATTCAGGTAAGTTATGTTATGAGAATCATATCTAACTCAAAAAAGTATAGAATCTTGAAAGTAAATGGGTAGAAAAACATATACCATGCAAATACCAACCACAGGAAAACTGATACAGCTCTCTGAATATTGGCCAAAATAGATTTTAAGGTAAAAAGTGTTACTAAATATGAATAAATCACTACATATTAATAGAAGGGTGAGCTCAGAAAGAAAATATAGCTTATTTTTACTTGTATGCTGCTAAGAGCATAGCTTCAAATATTGATATATAAAGCACTATGTCAACAAATAACATTCTTTTAATAGTTTATCAATTAAGCAAAAAAATAAATTATACTCCAAACTGAAGAATGTATATTGCTTTCTTAGAAAATATATGAGAATTGGTCTCATATTAGACTATTAAAAATGTATCACCAAATACTAATGAGTTGATATCTCATAGACCACATTGTCCTATCACAGTGCAATTAAGTTGCAAAACAACTATATTTTTACATTTAACAACACCTTTAAATTGCTTGTGCATCAAAGAAGAAATCATAATAGATATAAAATAAAACCAAATCATAATGCTATATATCAAAACTTGTGTCATGCAGCTAAAGTAGTAGAGAGACATTTATAACCTTAAATATGTATAGTAAATGAGAAAAAGTGAAATGATTTAGCTTCTAACTTAAGATGTTAGTAAAAGAACAGACTAAGCTCAGATGATGCAGGAAGAAAATAAATACAAAAAGCAGAATTAAATAGGAAAAAAAAATAGTAGCCAAAAGCCATATATTGTGTTTTTGAAAAGAATAACAAAATTTACAAACCTCTGGCAAGACTGATGAAGAAAGAGAGGATACAAATAAGCAATAAATTGGAGACTACAAATAACTACAAATGCCAGGAAGTTTGAAAATTTATGTGAAATGGACAAACTGCTAGAAAAATATTACCAAAACTGAGTCAGAAGCACATCAATGGTCCTATATCCATTCAAAAAAGGTGAATCATTAAATGCAAAAACTCTTACTGCAAACACAAGGCCCAGATGATCTACCAAACACTGCAGGAACTGATAAATCTAATCTTGCACAAATTCCCCCCAAAGTTTTCAACTCATTTTATGCGGCAGGTGTAACCTGGCTAGCCGTACTAAATAAGGACCGTATAAGAGAGGAAAATTACAGGGCAGCCTCACTCATGAATACGGATGTGAGAACTGTGAACAAGTTACTAGCAAAGAAACTAACAATGCACAATATTCATAATATGTCTTGACTAAGTTGGGTTATTTTAGGAATGCAAGGTTGTTTCAACATTGGAAACATCTAATAATGTAATTCACCACATTAGCACATAAAAGATGAAAAAACAATCATCTCAGTAGATGCAGAAAATAGATTTAATAAAATTCAACAATTCCTGATAAGAAAAAAAAACTCTTAGCAAAATAGATATCAAAGGGAATTTCCAAAAAAAAAAAAAGGGAATTTCCTAGCCCAATAAAGGGTAGTACAAAATAGCAAGGGCTTGCTTAGTCACGATGTGTTGTCCAGACAAGACTGTCCATTCTCATTCAGCAGTGTAATGGCGGTCCTAGGCCATCTATTCGAGACAGCTGAGGCAAAAGAAGATATAAAGATTGTACAGTAAGTCCCCTATGTACGAACCTTCAAATTGCGAACTTTCAAAGATGAGACTGTGCGTTCGCATGTCCAATCATGTAAGTTAGTTCACGTATCTGGCATACGTTGTCACATGCGTCCATCCTCTACAAGTGGTTGTGCTTTTGTGTATTTTACTGTGCAGCACTGTGTAGAGTACAGTAGCACAGTGTATTTCAAGCCCAGGATGTCTGGAAGCAAGCGTAGGACCAGTGGTATACAGCCGATTGTGTTAGTTGGGTACCTAGGCTAACTTTGTTGGACTTAAGAACAAATTGGATTTAACGAACGTGCTCTCAGAACGGAACTCGTTCGTATGTAGGGACTTACTGTAATTGAAAAAGCACAATTACCATTCTCATTTGATGTGATTTTCTATCTAGAAAGAACATAAAAGAACCTACAGAAACGCTTTTGGAATAAACAAGGATATTTAGCAGGGTGACAACTGCATTTAAATACACTGAGACAAACAGAAAATAAAATAATATGAAATAACAGCAAGTTTCAAGTTTTCAAACTTAGTGAAGGAGCACAGGTTCCCTCCCCCAAACTCAGACCTATACAAACCACAGAAAAGGAAGCAAGCATGGGTTAGAGTGACTAACATAAAGTCTGTGGGCAATTCCTGGGGAGTCTGAAGGCTGTTGGTTGGGTGGTGGTAGGCTGGAACCTGGGCCAGCAGATGCAGTGATGGACTGATACTTGCAGGGGACAGCTTTTGGGTTCACTTCTTGCCTCTCCCACATTGCCTGGAGAGGACTATTGCTTGTTCCACCTCCGCTGAGACAAAAATCAGCAGTGATCGGTCAGGTGTGGCCTTTGTATGGAAGTATTATGGCAGCACCATAGCACTGCTGGAGGATGAGGAACAGATGAAAATTACTGCAGTTCTCTCAGGATCTCTTGGGGGGAGCTCCACTGCTCCCCTGCCAACGCATAGGACTACAACACTGCTTCTTCAAAGTGTTTAGAGGAGAATCCTTGAGCCTAGTGGAGAGGCAGCAATGGTGGTAGGCAGAGGAAGGGTGGGTGGATGGCAGTGAATTAACTTGCTTCTCCTTTGGAATCTTTCCTTGTGGAATTACTATTGGATACATGTTGGACTTTTTATTTATTTATTTTTAAAATTTTTGGCCGCGTTGGGTCTTCATTGCTGCGCACGGGCTTTCTCTAGCTGCAGTGAGTGGGGGCTACTCTTCTTGTGGTGCACGGGCTTCTCATTGCGGTGGCTTCTCTTGTTGTGGAGCACGGGCTCTAGGCGCGCGGGCTTCAGTAGTTGTGTCTTGTGGGTTCTAGAGCGCAGGCTCAGTAGTTGTGGCGCACAGGCTTAGTTGCTCCGTGGCATGTGGGATCTTCCTGGACCAGGGATCGAACCCGTGTCCCCTGCATTGGCAGGTGGATTCTTACCCACTGCGCCACCTGGGAAGTCCTGGACCTTTTAATTATACACTCTGAATCTTTTCACCTCTAATATTGTCTATTTCTTTATATCTCTCTATATTATATACACATATATATAAATATCTCTATATGTAAATATATCTCTCTATATATTGCTTTGTGTCTTATTTTTCTATTTTCTCTCTTTATCATTTTTTTAAAAATGCTGCTTACCCCTTTTTTGATTAATTTCAATAACTATTTTTGTATTTCTGAAAGTTCTAATTAGTTCATTTTTGAATGCATTTTTGTCATAATATTTATTTCTTATGGCTTTTAAAAATTTTGTGAATTCATTATTTTAAATATATGTACTTTAAAATTTCTTTCTGATTGCTAGTCTGTTATCTCAGGTTACTGGATTTTAATTTTTCTGCTGTGTTACTGCTAATTCTCACTGATGGTGACTGTTTCCAATTGTGTTTTGTAACTTAGGATTGTACACTAATATTTAGTGGGACTTTGTCTTCTTTCCACCCCCCGACCCCCAGTGAGAATCCTGTGATGCCTGGGTAGTGGAAGCATTCCTCCAAAGTAGTTTTGCCTTTGCTTTTGCCAGGAGTCCTGGGATATCATCATCCTAGGACCAATATTTATTGTTAATTTCCCAGTTTGAGGGTTTCTAGCCTGTGCAGGTTGTGAAAATTTGAACTTAAACCTTCATGAGATGCAGAACTCAGGCCGAGGGGGCTTCCTCTTTAAACTTCTTTGCTGGTGGGCAAACTTTTTCTTGTAGATCCCTACACTGAAGGCGTAGTTCCTCCCAGTTCCTGAATTTCTATGAGTCTCAGTGCCATCTTGCTCTTCATAGAAGCTAGGGTCTTACCTCCTTTTCCTACATGGGCATTAAAATCCAATCTCCTTTATTACTGGAGCTAACAATCACCACTCTTTCCATTTGCTTCCATTTTAAATACACAGTAAATATTTTTCAGGTGACGAGTGAATTATGGTTGGTACAGGGCAGCATAGAAGGCAAAGGAAGACATTTTGGGGAAAAATATATCTCTTGGGTCTCTCAACCATATGTTAAATGTTAGTTTCTCACTCGTTAAATGTAGAATTATCTCTGAAGTACATTTTTCTTTTCTGGAAAGGGGGTGTCTTGGGACAGTATCTTTAATTGTATATCCAGAGTTTGAGTACCACACAGATATGCTAAATATAATACTCGCTATGATCATAGTTCACTAAGCAGGAAAATGGTTTATTTTCTTGATAAATTCAGATATTCTAAAGCTCTTGTCTAAGAGGTAAAATTGTTTGATGAGAAAATTACATAGTTGAATTATTCGAAGGTAATTCAAATGCAATTAAAAAAAAAGAATTGTGTGTGTGACTGTGTGTATCTAGGTAACGCAGCCCACCTTTGACATACTACTCTGTATAAATATCTTAGGATTTTGAACGCCCAACTGATACAAAAAAAAATACAGTTATTAAATTTCAATAATAGAGACAAAACTTTTGTTTGGGGTCTTTTTATTTTCAGATATAATCTGCACATCTAATAGTACTACTGCTACTAAAAACTCACACCCTATAGCATTTTATTCTTATTAAAGATTTCATTTATGTTATTTTAAATGGTATTTTCTCTAGTCCAACATTATATATTTTAGAACTAAATTATCTCTACTACATTTTAATGGTCAAAATGTGGGACTACGTTCCATCTAAGCAGCTCTTTTCTTTCCAGTTATATTTTTTAACATTTATCTTTTGTGAGTCTATGTGTTTATATTATTATTTATGTTTATAAATACGATTTTAAGTCACCTAAAGCTAGAACATTGTGCATTAAACATCATATTGCAGTTATCTCAAGTTTAGGACATGCAGGAAAAAAAAGTTCATATCCAATTAAAATGACATTTATTTGTAAAGTTTATGTACTTTATTAAATCATTTTTTTAATTTTAAAATTTGACTTTATTATAAGTAACCCTGAGATAAAACACACAGGCATATAACAGTCTTCATTATTTATAAGGTATTTATGTGTCTAGGAAAGCAACCATGCTAAAATAATGCACTTTGAACCTGTGGTGAATCCTAGATTAAATGATGCCTGGATTGCTGCCAGTTTACAGATTTTATCAAATTTATATCCTCCTTTCTATGTATCTCTCAGATGAGTATGTATTAGATCAGTAAGCAGGCTTTGTATGGCTACAGTTTTGATTCTGAATAATGTCAAAAAGCTGTCCTAAATTGGTTGGGATTAACTAAACAATGCTGTAGTAAGAATATTACAATGTGACGAACATGGACATAGATACCTGTGTTTCATTAATGTGTATGGAATTGACAAGGTTCTAGAAACCAGAAAGAATATGTAAAACAGCCTCTGTTTTGTGTGTGTGTGTTGAGGGGGAGGAGGCGGAGAGCATCCTCATTGGCTGGGAATCACTTATTTAGTGGGTCAGTGGTATGATGACTTTAAGATTGTGTGTTGGCAACGTCTGAATCAGAATGGCTTATTGATGTAATTATTTTAGGGCTTGCTATTTATTCATGGGCTTTGCTTATAGATCTCTGAGATAAGTGAGATGAAATCTCTAAATTATACCATTGGTCCTAATGGCAACTATTTACTTTGATCCTAAATGGAAAAGAATTCTGGGGGGAGTAGTTTCACTGAGAAATTTTAGTAAATCAGCATAGACTTTCAGCTTTCCAGATTAGGCCAACACATTTTATTCTACATTAAAAAAATCATAAAAAATGATTGCCTTCATAATAGCTAGCGTCTGCTCCTCTGTGAACCAAGGATTTTCTGTTGGGTGCTAGGTTGGTTGGTTGTTGGATAATAGCAATGTGTGTATTTCCTACTCTTTCCTTATCGTGAATGTAAAAGCAAGCACAAGCGAGCAATCACTCTCACGGTGTGCTTATTTATGCCCTACTAAAGAACAATTACAAACCAAGAACTAGCAACCAATTAGCAATTCTGTATTAGGACCCTGGGTCCATTTCTTCTTTTACTAAATCAACCCTTTGATGCCCAGGAGTAAAGAATAATGCTTTTCAAGTATTTAAGTCTTGCATTTCAGGGAAGGGATCCAGAATTATTTAGCTTTTGCAAGCACTGATGCCTTATAAACAGGATTTAATTCGCCCAATTTAGGTCATTGACCTATGACAGTTTGAAAGCTTCATACATGCCTGTATTTGTAAGTTTTATAGACTGTCTCTCATCTCATAGTATCTGTCATCTGTCAAAGCAAATTTGAAACTCTTAAGAATTAACTAGACAAATTAGAAAATAAATGAAGAAAAAAATTTCTTAAATTTAGGTAATTGTAAAGAATAAAAACTAGAGGTCACTGTGATTCTTGTTTGCAATAGGCTGCCTTTAGAATAATATAGTTTTTGTAAAATTTCATACAAAGTAGACTTTTCCCTCATTAAAATACACTTTAAAAGAGAATTCAAACAAATTTGGTATATTTTTAAAAAATCTACATGCTAGCTTATTTTCTTTTAAAGCTTCAAACCTTTTAACTTAGAAAACATTCTGCTTAAAGGAAATTTTGTCTTTGCTATAGCTGTTTCAGAACAGTTTCATGAAGGTAGGAAACGTAAATTTGAGCTGCAGTAAACGTAGGGCATTTAGCAGGCAATTGGCTTTTCAACCTTAACCATACCAGTCTCTTCCATACATGGCATTATGTTTTATTAACATAATTCAAATAAGGATGTTCTGGGTTATCATTTACACGGATTAAATTTCCCATCTAATGTACATGTAACTAAATGCACATTTACCTACATAATAGCTATTGGTCACAGTTTTTATGGTGGTCTTTCAGCCGGACAGTAGGGCTGCAGCTCTTTATGTGTATGTGCTGAAGAATACACATATACACGCTAATTCACAGATCGCTGGGCTGGTGTCAAGACCCCCCCTCACTCAGCAGTGTGAGGCTCCTCAGGCCAGCTCTCAGGAAGCTCTGCTGATTGGTTGACGTTATCCCAGAAACCTGCAGCAGTCAGCTGCTTCAGATTCCAAGGAGTTGATAGTTTTACTTTTAGAGGGGAAAGCGTTTTAACTGGAAAATTTGCAATCAAAACTGTTCATCACATTGAGCAAAAACAGTATTTTAAGAGTGCGCGTAGTCATTCAAATTGAGGACTACATCCTGTAACCTTTTTCAACTGGACTAAATTAAATATGTAATATCCCCAGGAGCAGTTTTTGAGAACAGCGCTCGGCCTTACCTTGACTACTGAATCATTAAAACACACGTGGAAACATTCCATGTTATTTTGATCTGACCCTTTGGCAGTAAATGGCCACCTCCTTGCAACTTATATTGGAAGACTTTTTCTCAAAAATAATTTACTCCCACCTGGTCTGCCTTTAGGCATTTTCCCGTGTGTTCAAAAACGTTGATGTGTCTCTGGATTTATATAAGATCCATATATTCTTCTTTTGAGTCTGCTGCTTCTAATTTCTTAATCTTTTATCTGGGTAATATCTAAGTGCTAGTGACTTGAAAACTCTAGTTCTATGGATTTAAAGAGGAGAGTATAGGCTGTTTGCCCTTTAATTAGTGAACTTTTAAATATCTCTTCTTTGTCTGTTTCTTAAATGAGCAGAGAATAAAAATGGCACAGTTTTCATTAGTCCCGACTTAAAGGAAAATTAATTGCTGGTATTCTTTTCTTTCTAAAAATCTTCCTTACTGCGTAGAGATCAGTATAAAATTCTATATTAATAAATAAGTATTTCTAAACATATACTCCTCAAAATGAATGACGTATTCATGTAAAAACTAGACTTTAGATCAGTGTAATGCTGCAAATGTAGTACATCTGGATTTCAGTAGAGTCTTTGATAAAGTCATAAAATGATGGCCATTTTATTTAGATGGTGCAATAGGGCCTGTCACCAAAGATAGCGAAATGTATTGGACCTCTTGAAGTCATTGAACAATCTCCTATTCCCTGTCGAGGTTATGAAGCTGAATCCAACCTCTATACCCCAACACCAAATTAAATCTCGGAGACAGAGTTTTGGATGAAGTAGAAAAGAATAGCTTTATTGCTTTGCCAGGCAAAGGGGGCCTACAGCCAGCTAATGCCCTCAGAACTGTGTGTCCCGACCTGGAGGGGGTAGTGAGAAGTATTATAGTAATGGTTCAAAGAGGGTGTGATCAGCTCATGGACATTCTTCTGATTGGCTGGTGGGGAGGTAAGTGGGAGGCAGCATTATCAACCTTCTGGTTCCAACCAGTCTGGGTTCTGTGTGCTCCTGGGCAGCTAAGCTGTTAACTTCTCCCACCTGGTGGCGGATTCAGTATCTGCAAAACAGCTCAAAGATATTGTTATGTGTATCCCTTGAGGGGGAACCAGGACCCTGCCCCAAGGCTGCACTATTGTTTCCTTTGACTGTTCTCCCTTGTCTCCACGTCCCCTCCCTTCCCTAATTAGCAACTGTTTGAACCTGCCCTTTGGAACTCAGAGAAGGTCATGGACGCCGAATGAAGCCTATTGGCTGTAATCAAGAAATGGGGGACACAGAAAAGGCTTTTGTGCCCAAGAGCCCCACAGGGTCCTGCTCGGTATCAGTTATTGAGAGTTTGAGCCTCTAGAAGTCTCTTGTCTCCTCCGCCAACTCCTCCTCGTTCTTCTTTTTGCTAGTCTTATTGTCCTAAGTTATGACAGACAGAAAATCAAAAGGAGAATTACAAATAAAAATAAAAAGGAATGTTACTGAACTTTTGGATGGCTCAGGAGAAGATATGAAGACTGAAGCACAGAGAGGAAAAAGATGAAATATGAAGATGAAAATGTAAGAGGCATGTTAGGACAGTGTGAAAACTTCTAGTATAGATATAATTGGAGTCTAAAAAGGTATTTTGTATATACAGTAAATATAATTTTAAATTATACAATTAAAATTTATTATTTTGATATGCCATTTATATTTACATTTTTTAATATTTTAAAATTTAATTTGGTGGAAGAAGTGAGAAGACGGATTGTCTTTTTTAAAAATATCATTAGTTGGGGGAACCTTCAAGATGGTGGAAGAGTAAGACATGGGGATCACCTTCCTCCCCACAAATACATCAAAAATACATCTACACGTGGAACAACTACAGAACACCTACTGAACGCTGGCAGAAGACCTCAGACTTCACAAAAGTCAAGAAAATCCCCACATGCCTGGTTAGGGCAAAAGAAAAAAGAAAACACAGAGACAAAAGAATAGGGACAGGACCTGCACCAGTGGGGGGGAACTGTGAAGGAGGAAAGGTTTCCACACACTAGGAAGCCCCTTCGCGGGCGGAGACTGTGGGTGGTGGAGAGGGGAAGCTTTGGAGACACGGAGAAGAGCGCAGCAACAGGGGTGCGGAGGGGAAAGCGGAGAGATTCCCGCACAGAGGATCGGTGCCGACCAGCACTCACCAGCCTGAGAGGCTTCTCTGCTCACCCACCGGGGCAGGTGGAGGCTGGGAACTGAGGTTTGGGCTTCAGAGGTCAGATCCCAGGGAGAGGACTGGGGTTGGCTGCGTGAACATAGCCTGAAGGGGGCTAGTGTGCCACAGCTAGCTGGGAGGGAGTCCAGGAAAAAGTCTGGACCTGCCTAAGAGGCAAGAGACCATTGTTTCGGGGTGCGTGAGGACAGGGGATTCCTTCCCTGTCTGCCCACAGAAGGCAGAGCACCGCCTAAATGAGCTCCAGAGACGGGCACGAGCTGCAGCTATCAGCTTGGATCCCAGAGACAGGTGTGAAATGCTAATGCTGCTGCGGCAGCCACCAAGAAGCCTGTGTGCAAGCACAGGTCACTATCCACACCACCACCCCCCACCCCGGGAACCTGTGCAGCAAGCCACTGTCAGGGCCCCGTGATCCAGGGAGAAGTTCCCCGGGAGAACACGTGGTATGCATCAGGCAGTAGCAACGTCTCGCCGGCCTCTGCCGCCACAGGCTCGCCCCACATTCCAATTATAACTACGGTACCCCCTACCTCCCCCCAGCCTGAATGAGCAAGAGCCCCCTAATCAGATGCGGCTTTAACCCCATCCTGTCTGGGTGGGAAGAGATGCCTGAGAGTGATGTACATGCAGAGGTGGGGCCAAAACCAAAGCTGAGCCCCGGGAGCTGTGCGAACAAAGAAGAGAAAGGGAAATCTCTCCCAGCAGCCTCAGGAACAGCGGATTAAATCCCCACAGTGAACTTGATGTAGCCTGCATCTGTGGAATACCTGAGTAGACAACGAATCATCCCAAAATCGAGGAGGTGGACTTTCGGAGCAACTGTAGACTTGGGGTTTGCTGTCTGCGACTGATTTGTTTTTGATTTTTATGTTTATCGTAGTATAGTTTTTAGCGTTTGTTATCATTGGTGGATTTGTTTATTGGTTTGGTTGCTCTCTTTTTTTCCTTATTATTATTTTCTATTATTTTTTTATTTTTATATTTTTCTTTCTTTTTTTCTCCCTTTTCTTCGGAGCCGTGTGGCTGACAGGGTCTTGGTGCTCCGGCCTGGTGTCAGGCCTGAGCCTCTGAGGTGGGAGGGGTGAGCTCAGGAAATTGGACCACCAGAGACCTCCCAGCCCCACGTAGTATCAGTCAATGAGAGCACTCCCAGAGATCTGCGTCTCAATGCTAAGACCGAGCACCACCCAACGGCCAGCAGACTCCAGTGCTGGATGCCCCATGCCAAACAACATAACCCCACCCATTAGCAGAGAGGCTGCCTAAAATCATGCTGAGTTCACAGACATCTCAAAACACACCACCAGTTGCGGCCCTGCCCACCAGAAAGACAAGGTCCAGGCCCACCCACCAGAACACAGGCACCAGTCCCCTCCACCAGGAAGCCTACACAACCCACTGAGCCAACCTCACCCACTGGAGGCACACACCAAAAACAATGGGAACTACGAATCTGCAGCCTGCGAAAAGGAGACCCCAAACACAGTAAGTTAAGCAAAATGAGAAGACAGAGAAACACACAGCAGATGAAGGAGCAAGGCAAAAACCCACCAGACCAAACAAATGAAGAGGAAATAGGCAGTCTACCTGAAAAAGAATTCAGAGTAATGATAGTAGAGATGATCCAAAATCTTGGAAATAGAATGGAGAAAATACAAGAAACGTTTAACAAGGACCTAGAAGAACTAAAGAGCAAACAAACAATGATGAACAACACAATAAATGAAATTAAAAATTCTCTAGAAGGGATCAATAGCAAAATAACTGAGGCAGAAGAACGGATAAGTGACCTGGAAGATAAAGTAGTGGAAATAACTACTGCAGAGCAGAATAAAGAAGAAAGAATGAAAAGACTTCAGGACAGTCTCAGAGACCTCTGGGACAACATTAAATGCACCAACATTCGAATTATGGGGGTCCCAGAAGAAGAAGAGAAAAAGAAAGGGTCTGAGAAAATACTTGAAGAGATTATAGTTGAAAACTTCCCTAATATGGGAAAGGAAATAATCAAGTCCAGGAAGCTCAGAGAGTCCCATACAGGATAAATCCAAGGAGAAACACGCCAAGACACATATTAATCGAACTATCAAAAATTAAATACAAAGAAAAAATATTAAAAGCAGTGAGGGAAAAGCAACAAATAACATACAAGGGAATCCCCATAAGGTTAACAGCTGATCTTTCAGCAGAAACTCTGCAAGCCAGAAGGGAGTGGCAGGACATATTTAAAGTGATGAAAGGGAAAATCCTACAACCAAGATTACTCTACCCAGCAAGGATCTCATTCAGATTCGATGGAGAAATTAAAACCTTTACAGATAAGCAAAAGGTAAGAGAATTCAACACCACCAAGCCAGCATTACAACAAATGGTAAAGGAACTTCTCTAGGCAGGAAACACAAGAGAAGGAAAAGACCTACAATAACAAACTCAAAACAGTTAAAAAAATGGTAATAGGAACATACATATCGATAACTACCTTAAATGTAAATGGATTAAATGCCCCAACCAAAAGACAGACTGGCTGAATGGATACAAAAACAAGACCTGTATATATGCTGTCTACAGGAAACCCACTTCAGACCTAGGGACATACAGACTGGAAGTGAGGGGCTGGAAAAAGATATTTCATGCAAATGGAAATCAAAAGAAAGCTGGAGTAGCAATTCACATATCAGACAAAACAGACTTTAAAATAAAGACTATTAAAAGAGACAAAGAAGGACACTACATAATGATCAAGGGATCAAGAAGAAGATATAACAGTTGTAAATATTTATGCAGCAACATAGGAACACCTCAATACATAAGGAAAATGCTAACAGCCATAAAAGGGGAAATCGACAGTAACACAATCATAGTAGGGGACTTTAACACCCCACTTTCACCAACGGACAGATCATCCAAAATGGAAATAAATAAGGAAACACAAGCTTTAAATGATACATTAAACAAGATGGACTTAATTGATATTTATAGGACGTTCCATCCAAAAACAACAGAATACACTTTCTTCTCAAGTGCTCATGGAACATTCTCCAGGATAGATCATATCTTGGGTCACAAATAAAGCCTTTTTAAATTTAAGAAAATTGAAATCATATCAGGTATCTCTTCCAACCACAATGCTATGAGACTAGATATCAATTACAGGAAAAAAACTGTAAAAAATACAAACACATGGAGGCTAAACAATAAGCTACTAAATAACCAAGAGATCACTGAAGAAATCAAAGAGGAAATCAAAATATACCTAGAAACAAATGCCAGTGAAAGCAGGACGGCCCAAAACCTGTGGGATGCAGCAAAAGCAGTTCTAAGAGGGAAGTTTATAGCAATATAATCCTACCTCAGGAAACAAGAAACATCTCAAATAGACAATCTAACCTTACACCTAAAGGAACTAGAGAAAGAAGAACAAACAAAACCCCAAAGCTAGCAGAAGTTAGCAGATTCCATATAAATGGAATCTATAAATAAATGGTTCTGATGTACCTAGGGGCAGGACAGGAATAAAGACACAGACATAGTCAGTGGACTTGAGGACAAGGGGATGGGGAAGGGTAGGCTGAGGCGAAGTTAGAGAGTAGCATTGACATATATACACTACCAAATGTAAAATAGATAGCTAATGGGAAGCAGCCCCATCGCACAGGGAGATCAGCTCAGTGCTGTGTGACCACTTGGAGGGTGAGAGGGTGATGCAAGAGGGAGGGGATATGGGGATATATGTATACATATAGCTGATTCACTTTGTTATACAGCAGAAACTAACACAATATTGTAAAGCAGTTGTACTCCAATAAAGATGTTAAAAAACATATCATTAGTTTTCCTAACATCATTTATTATTTAATTCATTATTCCCTCGAGATATTAAAATGCCCCCTTTAACACATATAAAATATTATATATTTTGGTGTTTCTGAGCTTCCTATTCTGTTCCCTTGATCCATGAGTATAATCCAGCAATGGCTGGATTTTTAACGTATGTCATTTTATGTTACAGTAATTGATAGGATGAAGTCCGTCTTATCCTTCCCTCTCAAGAGATCCTTGACTTTTTTTTTTAAGAGATCCCTGACTTTTAGTGTACATTTATCCTTTGAACTGGTCCTTAAAATCATTTAGTCAATATAAAGACATTCTTCTGGTATTTTTAGTATAATTACATTAAACTTACAGCTTCATTTGGGGAAGATTATAGTTTTGAAACTATGAATATTCCTATAGAGGATCATGGTATAACTTTCTATTTATTCAATGTTCATCTGTACTCCTGCATAAAGTAATGTATTTCCTCTCATATACATTTTACATGTCTTTGTTAAGTCGTTTCCTAAGTATTGTATATATTTCATTGCTAGGTAGAATTTAATGTTATATTAACTGTATTTTCTAACTGGTTATTTCTAGTATATATGAGAGATTTTTAAAAATAACTTGTTAACTTGCCACCCTATTGAATCTCTTAATAGTTTTTTTTTTAATAGATCTTTATTGGAGTATGATTGCTTCACAATACCGTGTTAGTTTCTGTTGAACAACAAAGTGAATCAGCCATATGCATACACATGTCCCCATATACCCCCCCTCTTGAGCCTCCCTCCCATCCTCCCTATCCCACCCCTCTAGGTCATCACAAAGCACCGAGTCGATCTCCCTGTGCTATGCTGGGGCTTCCCACCAGCCAACTATTTTACATTCGGTAGTGTATATATGTCGATGCTACTCTCACTTCGCCCCAGCTTCGCCCTCCCACCCCATGTCCTCAAGTCCATTTTCTATGTCTACCTCTTTTTTTTTTTAATTTTAATTCTTTTCTTTTTCTTTTTCTTTCTGTATTTATGGCTGTGTTGGGTCTTAGTTTCTGTGCGAGGGCTTTCTCCAGTTGTGGCAAGCGGGGGCCACTCTTCATCGTGGTGCACGGGCCTCTCACTATCGCGACCTCTCTTGCTGCGGAGCACAGACTCCAGATGCGCAGGCTCAGTAATTGTGGCTCACGGGCCCAGCTGCTCCGCAGCATGTGGGATCTTCCCAGACCAGGGCTCGAACCCGTGTCCCCTGCATTGGCAGGCAGATTCTCAACCACTGCGCCACCAGGGAAGCCCTATGTCTATCTCTTTATTCCTGCCCTGCAACTAGGTTCATCAGTACCATTTTTTTTTTAAGATTTCAAATGTATGCATTAATGTGTGGTATTTGTTTTTCTCTCTCTGCTTACTTAACTCTGTATGACAGACTCTAGGTTCATCCACCTCACTCCAAATAACTCAATTTCATTTCTTTTTATGGCTGAGGAATATGCCATTGTATATATGTGCCACATCTTCTTTATCCATTCATCTCTCGATGGACATTTAGGTTGGTTCCATGTCCTGACTATTGTAAATAGTGCTACAGTGAACATTGTGGTACATGTCTCTTTTTGAATTATGGTGTTCTCAGGGTATATGCCCAGTAGTGGGATTGCTGGGTTATATGGTAGTTCTATTTTTAGTTTTTTAAGGAACCTCCATACTGTTCTCCATAGTGACTGTATCAACTTACATTCCCACCAATAGTGCAGGAGGGTTCCCTTTTCACCACACTCTTTCCAGCATTTATTGTTTGTAGATTTTTAGATGATGGCCATTCTGACTGGTGTGAGGTGATACCTCATTGTTGTTTTGATTTGCATTTCTCTAATAATTAGTGATGTTGAGCATCTTTTCATGTGCCTCTTGGCTATGTGTAAGTCTTCCTTGGTGAAATGTCTATTTAGGTCTTCTGCCCATTTTTTAACTGGATTTTTTGTTTTTTTGATATTGAGCTCCATGAGCTGCTTGTGTGTTTTGGAGGTTAATCCTTTGTCTGTTGTTTAATTTGCAAATATTTTCTCCCATTCCTAGGGTTGTCTTTTTGTCTTGTTTATGGTTTCCTTTGCTGTGAAAAGCTTTTAAGTTTCATTAGGTCCCATTTGTTTATTTTTGTTTTTATTTCCGTTACTCTAGGAGGTGGGTCAAAAAAGACCTTGCTGTGGTTTATGTCAAAGAGTGTTTTTCCTAGGTTTTCCTCTAAGAGTTTTATATTATCTGGTCTTACATTTAAGTCTTTAATCCATTTTGAGTTTATTTTTGTGTATGGTGTTAGGGAGTGTTCTAATTTCATTCTTTTACATATAGCTGTCCAGTTTCCCAGAACCACTTATTGAAGAGGTGTCTTTTCTCCATTGTATGTTCTTGCCTCCTTTGTCGTAAATTAGGTGCCCCTATGTGTGTGGGTTTATCTCTGGGTATTCTGTGTTGTACCATTGAGCTATATTTCTGTTTTTGTGCCAGTACCATACTGTCTTGATTTCTGTAGCTTTGTGGTATAGTTTGAAGTCAAGGAGCCTGATTCCTCCAACTCCGTTTTTCTTTTTCAAGATTGCTTTGGCTATTCTTGCTCTTTTGTGTTTCCATACGAATTGTAAAATTTTTTGTTCTAGTCTGTGATGAATGCCATTGGTAGTTTGATAGGGATTGCATTGAATCTGTAGATTCCCTTGGGTAGTGTAGTCATTTTCACAATATTGATTCTTCCAATCCAAGTACATGTTATATTTCTCCGTCTGTTTATGTCATCTTTGATTTCTTTCATCACTGTTTTATAGTTTTCTGAGTACAAGTCTTTCACCTCTTTAGGCCGGTTTATTCCTAGTATTTTATTCTTTTTGTCGCAATGGTAAATGAGAATGTGTCCTTAATTTCTCTTTCTGATTTTTCGTTGTTGGTGTATAGGAGTGCCAGAGATTTCTGTGCATTAATTCTGTATCCTGAAACTTTACCAAATTCCTTGATTAGTTCTAGTAGTTTTCTGGTGGCATCTGTATGATTTTCTATGTATAATATCATGTCATCGGCAAACAGTGACAGTTTTGCTTCTTCTTTTCCAATTTGTATTCCTTTTATTTCTTTTTCTTCTCTGATTGCTGTGGGTAGGACTTCCAAAACTATGTTCAATAAGAGTGGCAAGAGTGGACATCCTTATCTTGTTCTTGATCTTAGTGGAAATGCTTTCAGTTTTTCACCACTGAGTATGATGCTTGCTTGGGTTTTTCATATATGGCCTTTATTATATTGAAGTTGGTTCCCTGTATGCCCATTTTCTGGAGAGTTTTTATCATAAATGGGTGTTGAATTTTGTCAAAAGCTTTTTCTGCATCTACTGAGATGATCATATAGTTTTTATTCCTTAATTTGTTGATGTGGTGTATCACATTGATTGATTTGCATATATTGAAGAATCCTTGCATCTCTGGGGTAAATCCCACGTGATCATGGTGTATGATCCTTTTAATGTGCTGTTGGATTCTATTTGGTAGTATTTTGTTGAGGATTTTTGCATCTATATTCATCAGTGATATTGGCCTGTAGTTTTCTTTTTTTCGATATCTTTTTCTGGTTTTGGTATCAGGGTGATGGTGGCTTCATAGAATAAATTCGGGTGTGTTTCTCACTCTGCAATTTTTTGGAAGAGTTTGAGAAGGATTGGTGTTAGCTCTTCTCTAAATATTTGATAGAATTCACCTGTCAAGCCATCTGGTCCTGGACTTCTGTTTGTTGGAAGATTTTAAATTATGGTTTCAATTTCATTGCTTGTGATAGGCCTGTTTATTTTTTCTAATTCTTCCTGGTTCAGTCTTGGAAAGTTGTCCCTTTCCAAGAATTTGTCCATTTCTTCGTGGTTGTCCATTTTATTGGCATATAGTAGTTTTAGTAGTCTCTTATAATCCTTTGTATTTCTGCAGTGACGTTGTGATTTCTCCTTTTTCATGTCTAATTTTATTGATTTGCATCCTCTCCCTTTTTTTCTTGATGAGTCTGGCTAAGGGTTTATCAATTTTGTTTATCTTCTCAAAGAACCAGCTTTTAGTTTTATTGATCTTTGCTATTGTTTTCTTCATTTCTATTTCATTTATTTCTGCCCTGATCTTTATGAGTTCTTTCCTTTACTGATTTTGGGTTCTCTTTGTTCTTCTTTCTCTAGTTGTTTTAAGTGTAGGGTTAGATTGTTTATTTGAGATGTTTCTTGTTTCTTGAGTTGAGATTGTATTGCTATAAACTTCCCTCTTAGAACTGCTTTTGCTGCATTCCATAGGTTTTGGGTCATCATATTTTCATTGTCATTTGTTTCTATGTATTTTTTAATTTCTTCTTTGATTTCTTCTGTGATCTCTTGGTTATTTAGTGGCGCACTGTTTAGCCTCCATATATTTGTGGTTTTTACAGTTTTTTTCCTGTAATTGTTTTCTAATCTCAAAGCATTGTGGTCAGAAAAGATGCTTGATACAATTTCAATTATCTTAAATTTTCCAAGGCTTGATTTGTTACCCAAGATGTGACCTATCCTGGAGAATGTTCCATGTGCACTTGAGAAGAAAAAGTATTCTGCCCCTTTTGGGTGGAATGTTCTATAAATATCCATTAGATCTACCTGGTCTGTTGTGTCATTTAAAGCTTGTGTTTCCTTATTTATTTTCTGTTTGGATGCTCTGTCCATTGGTGTAAGTGGGGTGTTAAAGTCCCCTACTATTATTGTGTTACTGTTGATTTCTCCTTTCGTGGTTGTTTGCATTTGCCTTATGTATTGAGGTGCTCCTATTTTGGGTGCATAAACATTTATAATTGTTATATCTTCTTGGATTGATCCCTTGATCATTATGTAGTGTCCCTCCTCATCTCTTGTAACATTCTTTATTTTAAAGTCTATTTTATCTGATATGAGTATTGCTACTCCAGCTTTCTTTTGATTTCCATTTGCATGGAATATCTTTTTCCATCCCCTCACTTTCAGTGTATGTGTCCCTATTTCTGAAGTGGGTCTCTTGTAGACAGCATATATATGGTTCTTGTTTTTCTGTCCTTTCAGCCAGTCTGTGTCTTTTGGTTGGAGCTTTTAATCCATTTACATTTAAGATAATTATCGATATGTATGTTCCTATTACCATTTTCTTAATTGTTTTGGGTTTGTTTTTGTGGGGCTTTTTCTTATGTTTCCCGCTTACAGAAGTTCCTTTGGCATTTGTTGTAAAGCTGGTTTGGTGGTGTTGAATTCTCTTAGCTTTTCCTTGTCTGAAAAGCTTTTGACTTCTCCATCGAATTTGAATGAGACCCTTGCTGGCTAGAGTAATCTTGGTTGCAGGTTTTTCTCTTTCAGCACTTTAAGCATTTCCTTCCACTCCCTTCAGGCTTGCAGAGTTCCTGCTGAAAAATCAGCTGATAACCTTATCGGATTCCTTTGTATGTTATTTTTCTGTTTTTCCCTTGCTGCTTTTAATATCTTTTCTTTGTATTTAATTTTTGTTAGTTTGATTAATATGTGTCTTGGTGTGTTTTTCCTAGGGTTTATCCTGTATGGGACACTCTGTGCTTTCTGGACTTGGGTGACTCTTTCCTTTCCCATGTTAGGGAAGTTTTCAACTATAATCTCTTCAAGTATTTTCTCAGACCCTTTCTTTTTCTCTTCTTCTTCTGGGACCCCTATAATTTGAATGTTGGTCTGTTTAGTGTTGTCCCAGAGGTCTCTGAGATTGTCTTCAATTCTTTTCATTCTTTTTTCTTTATTCTGCTCCTCAGTAGTTATTTCCACATTTTTGTCTTTCAGCTCACTCATTCGTTCTTCTGCCTCAGTTATTCTGTTATTGCTTCCTTCTAGTGTATTTTTCATTTCAGTTATTGTGTTGCTCATCTCTGTTTGTTTGTTCTTTAGTTCTTGTAGATCTTTGTTAAACATTTCTTGTATTTTTTCAATCCATGCCTCCATTCTATTTCCGAGATTGTGGATCATCTTTACTATCAGTACTGTTAATTCTTTTTCAGGTAGATTGCTTATTTCCTCTTCATTTATTTGGTCTTGTAGGTTTTTCCCTTGCTCCTTCATCTGTGACATATTTTTTTGCTGTCTCATTTTTTTTTTTAATGAGTGGGATTGTGTTTCTGTCTTATTGGTTGTTTGGCCTGAGGCTTCCAACACTGGGGTTTGTAGGCTGTTGGGTAGAGCTGGGTCTTGGTGCTGAGATGAGGAACTCCGTGAGACCTCACTCCAACGAATATCCCCTGGGGTCTGAGGTTCTCTGTTAGTCCTGTGGTTCGTACTTGGAGCTCCCACTGCAGGAGCTTTGGCCTGACCCTGGGCTCATGAGCCAAGATCACGCAAGCTGCCTGGGGTGGCAAAAAAAAAGCACAAACAAATTAAAAAATAAAATTAGACTAGGAAACTAACAGATATGTTAGGAAGAATATAAAAATAAAAATATAGATGAATCAACAGCTGGAAGGTACATCAGTACCACAGTAGTAAAAAAGAGGAGAAGGGAAAAGAAAAAAAAAAGGGGGGGGATGGCTTTGGCTGTGGAGGGTGGGGCTAAGCAAGGGTGAGGTTTGGGTGGTGGGTGGGGCCAATGCTCAGGACCCATAGGGCTGGAAAAGGCCCCGCAGGCTGTGGGAGGGTGGGGCTTGGGCTCAAGGAACAGAAGGGTCCCAGGTGTGCCCCCACCCCTGGTCTCAGAGTGCAGGGGACCTCACCTGGGAGCCCAGCAGGCTTCCTGAGCTCATGTGGGTGGGGCAATCGCCCTTCTGCTTCTCTCCTGCTCCTCACAGATGGCTCCTCCTGCCTGCCTCTCCTGATCTCCCCGGCCTTCCTCCTATGCCCCCAGGACCCACGTAGCCTGGATGGGGCTTTGGTTGTGGGGGGTGGGTAGTGGCCTGGGAGCTAAGCAGTTTCCCCAGCCCAGGTGGGCCAGGCGATCACCCTCTGCTCCTCTCCTGCTCTTCCCTAGGAGTCCCTCCCGCCAGCCTCTCCTGATCTACCCGACCTCAGGGGCACTGATCCTATCTGGCCTCCACTTCTCCTCTCCGCTCAGTCCCCCTACATCCTACTGGTTCACTTTGGGGTTCCTCCCGTCTTCTGGGCCTCAGAGTCCCCCACCAGCAGCCGGCAGCCACCCTAGTTGTGGAGAGATGCTAACTCCGCATCTTCCCACACCACCATCTTGACTCCACCTCTCTTAATAGTTTTAATTGTTTTCAGATGACTTTCTTGGAATGTCTAGTAAGATAATCATGTTATTTGCAACTAATTACTGGTTTGTCTCTGCAGTATTTAAATCTATTGGTGCTTTTACTTATATGGCATTTTTCTAGAAGTTCTGAGACAATATTGAATAAAAATGATAATTTGCAGCCCTGTATTGATAAATTCTCTCACTCACCTATTCAAAAGATTCATTAAGTGCCTACTATATTCTAGTCTATAAGGTTAATGCAATTCCAATAAAAATTCCAACAATATTTTTCATATTGACCAAATGACTTTAAAGGTCATATCAAAGAATAAATGCACAAGGCCATGAGGGAACTTGACTGATTAAAACACAAAATCTTTGCATTCATGCATTCATTACCTCAGAAGGAACTTACATTCTAGCAGAGGGAGGCAGCCAACAAATAAGTAAACAGTAAATACAAATTTACATATTAATGTTAACATTATGAAGAAAATATAATTGAGTAATGCAGTAGGGAGAGACTGTGGGCTGGGGGGTGCCGTTTTATAATTGGAAAAATCTTTTCAGAGGAGGTAACATTTGAGATGAAATTTGTAAGAGGAAAAGGCAATCATATGAAGATCTGGTGGAAGAGTGTTGCTGGAATGAGAGCAGTAAGTACAGGGACTCTGAGATAGAACAAGCATGTCATGTTGAATGGACAAGAAGGTTCGTGTGGCTGGATGTGGTTGGATGGTGTGAAAAAGGTGGACTTTGGGTTCAAAGAGGTAGAGTACAGGTGCTGAATGCCCTTTTAACTACAAAGGGAAGCCACTGGAGAATTTTAAGCAAGGGAAGGAAACAAACTGAGCTTTAAGACTACTCTGGCTGCTGAGTGGATAGACAGTAGAGGATCTAGAGTGGAAACAGGGAGACTGATTTGAAGTTTTTGTAATTTTCCAGGTGTGAGAAGGGTTGGTTGGTGGCTCGTAGCAGGTTATAAGCAATGCTAATATGAAAGATGGTAAGACTCAGCAAACATTTTGGTATTAATGCCAATGAAATGTGCTGATAGTTGGCTAGTTACAATTAATAGGTGGCAAGTTAGGGTGCAGAGACGGCAGGTGCATAGATCTGTGGCCTAAGTAACTGGTGGTACAGTGGCACCACTTACTGAGAAGGGGGAAGCTTGAGGAGGAGTGGATATTAAGGGCAAAGGCCAATAGTTCTGTTCTAGATGTGTTAAATAGCAAAACGAGAAGGTTGAATCATCATGAGAAGGTTATGAATCATCATACTGAAGATCTTTAAAGCCACGGAGCTGTGTGACATCACCCAGGGAGTGTATATAAAGAGCATGAAGAAGTGTCCAAGGGACACATTTAGAATTGGGAAGGTAAGGAGGAGCTAGTGAGACAGAAGAAAAACTAAGAGTATCAGGCCCTGTGCTAGGCACTAGGGATACAGTGGCAGGCAAAACCCAATATGGCCCTACCTCATAGTGCTTATTGTCTAGTCTAGTCTATTTTGTTTCTAATGATGATGGTAGTACCTCTCGTATTTTACCATTAAACGTAATGCTGTAGGCAGCTGTTGGTTTTGATAGATATATACTTTAATGTTAAGCAAGTACCCTCCAATTTCTAATAGATAAGGAGATTTTATTGTTTTAAAATCATGAATGCTTGTTGAATTTTATCAGATGCCCTGTCAACTTCTGTCAGGCTGATCATATATTAATAGACATCAAAAAGTTAAGCCAATTTGCATTTCTAAAGTAAACCAATTTGGATCATGGCGAATTACTTTAAAATCTTCTGATGGGTTGACTCTGCTGTTAGTTTATTTTAGGTTTTTGCTTCAATGCTTGTATGTGTTGTGGCCTCAGTTTAGGCTACCATGCTTTTTAAGGTTCCGTATTATGGTTCTGCTAACTTCCTGAAATAAATGGGACGACTCTTATTATGTTTAGAGTAGTTTAAATTACACAGAAATTATTTTTTCCTTTAATATTAGATAGATAATCCTCCCGTTCTCTCATAGGACCCCTGGATCCCAAACTGTTTCTTGCATGAGTATTGTTTTATTTAAAATTTTTATCTTTCCTTGGTCAGTTTTGCCAATTTATAATTTTACTTGAGAAGTTGTCCATTTCATGAAGATTTTCAAATTTATTAGAATAAATGTATTCATAAAATATTTTAAATCTCCATTCTTGTGATTAAATCCTGTTTCTTCTCATGTTGCATATCTGCAGTTTCTCTTTTCTCTGTCAGATTTCCAGGAGGCTGGCAATTTTATCAGTCCTTTAAAAGTACTAGCTCTTGGTTTTATCATTTCTAGTCCCTGTTATTTTATTTTGCTTTCTAGTTAAAAAAGCCTTCCTTTTTTTAGTTTATCTGGCTGTGATTTTTCTAAATTCTTGAGTTGACATCTTAGTTCATTTATTTTCACATTTTTATATAACCTTAGAAGTCTTTTAATTCTATAGTTATCTGAGCAAGCTTTACCTACATTTCACAGATTTCATATATAGGCTTCTTAGTGTCATTAATTTGTAAACAGTTCACACATCAAGTTTGGGTTCTGTTTTAATTGCAGTTATTCCAAATAGACTATTTATATTTCCAAGTGGCTAGAATTATTTATTCTTTGTTATTAATGTCCAATTTTATAAAAGTTCTACAGTAGAATTTTTAAGGTCCCCTCTGATCTCTTTTTTTTGGGGGGGTGGTAAATGTTCCATGAATTTTGAAAAAAAGAAATTTTTATTCCTTGTTTGTAGGCTGTAAAACTTTTGACACTAATACTTAAAGCTAATCTCATTATTTATAGTATTTGAGGTCGCTGTTATTCTATTTTGTTTTGTTTTGCTTATTTGATTTCCTGATTTCTTACAGAGATATATTGAATTCTCCAACATGACTGTGTTTTACTTTTAAACTTTTATTTCTAATATTTTTACCTCATATACCTTAAAATAGTCAATCCTACTTTTCCACTGGCTGACTAAAAATGGAAAATTGTATTTAGTTCTAGTTGTCACTTTTAAGGAAAATAGTCCTAAAATGAATCATAGCTAAAAAAAAGAGTGATTATAGTGGTCCAGGAACTCAAGTCATGTCACTTGGTGACTAGTAAAAGGAAGTGGGGGCATTTCATTTGGATGTTAAATGGGCAAAACTTTTTAATATGCCATTTTACAGTGAAATTAAGGTTGATCTGAATAACTTTAAATAGCGGAACTGGAAAAAGTTTGGAAAAATAATAAGGAAGCTGATTTTGTGTCAGTGTAAGGACAATATTCTGATACAGTTGTTCCAAAATGGAATTGAAAGCTGCTGGAGGTGGTGAAATTTCTGTCACTGAGCTAGGCTAGCAGATGCTAAATGACTACTTGCCAGGCTACTGTGGAAGAATTCAAGTGTTGGCTCACAGGTAGGATTAGAAGATTGTTATCACTCTAAGTGTTTCTGAGGAGACTTTTTCTTCATCATTATGTGTTTTCTCATTCACACCTTCTCATATGTAAATGATAAGATATTTTAAAGGGCTCATCTTAGTGTTGGTGGTCAAAACTATGTTGTCTCATGTCTGCAGCCTTCTGGGACAACAAGGGCAGAGCATATATAGACCTCCTCCATCCGCCTGGTGTGATTGGCAGAGTCTGAAAATGGCAGCCACTCTGATTGTGGAATCAAAGAATGACAGCAATAAGTGGGATTTTAAAGACCATCTAAACTCATCTCCCAGTCAGATCATAGGCCTCAAAGCTATATTTCTTATTATAAAAGTCATTCAGTTTATTTTTTCATCTGACAGTTTTTTTCAAAGAATAGTGTTCTTTCCTTGTAGTGTCCTTTAATAATATTTTTTCTATTAACTCAAAGATTTTGTGATCTATTCCTGCTTTTTCACGTCATATCCTATTTCCTGCCTTTTTTGTCATATGAAGTTTTCGTGATGGATCATGTCTTCATTAAAATAAAATATCTCAACATCTTCAGCAGGGTTTTTTTCCAATGGGAATTAATGTGCCTGGGCTATTGAAACGTATGCAGAGTGGTTTTCTGGTTGCTTACGCTAGTCACCCCTGGGGTATTACTGGCTCAGGACTAATTTTTATGTTAATATCTCAACTTAGAAAATCCAGCATCACTAGGGAGGGCACATTTAGACTCTAAATTCATATGTGACACCATCTTGAAATTTCACTTTCTCATGAGATTTGTTTTCGATTTAGAGACAAAACGCTGAGGCAATTTTTCTTGCCATTTTCTTGGGATGGTGGAGTAGGTCTTTCACTATATATGCAGCCCTTCTTTTGAGGGTTCTGTTTTTAAGAAAAACGTCTCAACACCAAATTCTTGCCTTGTACCCATCTAAACCTTTATTTATCATCTTTTTCATGGATTAAAACAAAAATTTCATATCAAGAATATATAAAGAAATCTTACAAAATCAAAAATAAAAGCTGAACAACCCAATGGAAAAAAAAAAACTAAGCAAAATAGTTGAGTGGACACTTTACAAAAGGAGATATACAAATGGCCTATGAAAATGTGCTCAAATCATTACTAATCAGGGAAGTGCAAATTTAAACCACACCTACTAAAATGGCAAAAATGCAAAAGGCTTACAATACCAAGTGTTGATAAGTATGCAGAACAGCTGGAAGTCTCAGCCATTGCTGGTAAAAGGTGAAATGGCACAGCACCTTTAGAAAACAATCTAGCAGTTTCTTAAAAAGGTAAATATATACTTACCATACAACCCAGCAATCCCATTCCTTGATATTTTCTGAAGAAAGATGAAAACATGTATCTCCACAAAGACTCTATGAGTGTTCATAGTGTCTTTTCACATAATAGCTAAAAACTGGGGGCTTCCCTGGTGGCGCAGTGGTTAAGAGTCTGCCTGCCAATGCAGGGGACGCGGGTTCGAGCCCTGGTCTGGGAAGATCCCACATGCCGCGGAGCAACTAAGCTGGTGAGCTACAACTACTGAGCCTGCGTGTCTGGAGCCTGTGCTCCGCAACGGGAGAGGCCGCGACAGTGAGAGGCCCGCGCACCGCGATGAAGAGTGGCCCCCACTCGCTGCAACTGGAGAAAGCCCTCGCACAGAAACGAAGACCCAACACAACCATAAAAAAAAAAAAAAAAAAAGCTAAAAACTGGAAACAAGCCAAATGTCCATCAAGTGGTGAATGGATTAATAAAGTATTGTGTATTTATAAATAGAATATTATTCAGCAATAAAAAAGAAGTGATGCATTCTTGACTAATGAATCTAAAACACATGCTAAGTGAAAGAAGCTAAACACAAAAGAATACATGTACTATATGACTCCATTTATATAATTCTAGAAAAGGCAAAGCTAGGTTGTAGTGAAATAAAGCAGATCAGTTTGGTAGTCTGGGCTGGAAAGGGAAGAGGAGTTGATTGGGTAGGGGCACTTTTTGGGGAGTTGGGAATGTTCTATATCTTGAATGTGATGGCGGCTACATGACATGTACATTTACCAAAATGCGTTGGATTGCACGTCAAAATATACACATTTTAATTATATGTAAATTGTATCTCAAATGTTATTAAAAACATAAAACAAAGACAACATCTACTTTTTTTTCCCCCAGTATAAATGCATGGAGTGGCTAGCATATCAGTGAGTGTACTGCTTTGACTTTCAAATCCTTCTGCATTTCTGGCATATAAAATTTTTCTATTTTTCTTCTTGTGTACTATGTCATTTTTTTCAACTTTTTTGATATAATTGACATACAACATTGCATATGTTTAATGTGTACAGTGTGTTGATTTGATACACTTATATATTGCGTTGATTACCAATATAAGGTTAGTTAACAGCTCCATCACCTCACATAGTTATCTTTTGTGCGTGCGTGTGTGTGTGTGTGTGTGCGCGCGCGCATGCTGAGAACATTTAAGATTTATTCTCTCCACTTTCAAGTATATAATACAGTATTGTTAACTATAATCACCTTGTTGTACATTAGGTCCTCAGAATTTAGTCATCTTAAAACTGAAAGTTTATACCCTTTGATCAACATCTCCCCATTTTCCCCAACCCTCAACCCCTGGTAACCACTGTTACTCTATGAGTTTGGCTTTTTAAGTTTCCACATACAAGTAATATCACACAGTATTTGTCTTTCCCCGTCTGACTTATTTCATTTAGCATAATGCCCTCAGGGTCAGTTTATGTTGTTGCAAATGGCAGGATTTCCTTCTTTCTCATGGCTGAATAATAGCCCACTGTATATACCACATTTTCTTTATCTATTCATCTGTCAGTGAACACTTAGGTTATTTCCATGTCTTGGTTATTGTGAATAATGCTGCAGTGAACATGGGAGGGCAGATATATCTTAGAAATCCTGTATTCATTTCCTTTGGCTTTATACCCAGAAGTGAGATTGCTGGATCATATGGTAGCTCTATTTTTAATTTCTTGAGCTTCCATACTGTTTTCCATACAGGCTGTACCAATCGACATTCCTACCAAATGTGCATAAAGGTTTACCTTTTCTCCCCATTCTTGCCAGTGCTTGTTATCCCTTGTGTTTTTGATGATAGCCATTCTAACAAGCGTGAGGTGCTATCTCAATGTGATATTGATTTACATTTCCCTGATGACTGGTGACATTGAGCATCTTTTCACGTACCTGTTGATCAGTTGTATGCTTTCTTTGGAAAAATGTCTGTTCAGTTCTTCTGCCCATTTTTAAATCGGATTTTTTTATTGCTATTGATTTGTATGAGTTATTTATTTGGGATATTAACCCCTTATCAGATATATGCTTTGCAAATATTTTCTCCTATCCTATAGGTGGCCTTTTCATTTTGTTGATTGTTTTGCTCTGTAGAAGTTTTTCAGTTTGATGGAGTCCCACTTCTTGATTTTTCCTTTGGTTGCTTCTGCTTTTGGTGTCATATCCAAAAATTATTGCCAAGACCAGTGACAAAGAGCTTTTCCCTTATGTTTTCTTATAGGAGTTTTATGGTTCCAGGTCTTAGGTTTAAGTCTTTAATCCATTTTGAGTTAATTTTTGTCAGTGGTATAAGATAGGGGTTCAGTTTCATTCTTCTGTGTGGATTATCCAGCTTTCCCACAACCATTTATCTAAGAGACTATCATTTCCCCATTGTTCTTTGTTCCTTTGCCAAATGTTAGTTGATGGTATCTGTGAAGGTTTATTTCTGGGCTCTTGATTCTGTTCCCTTGGTCTATGTGTCTAATGCCAGTACCATACTGTTTTTATTACTACATCTTTGTAGTATAGTTTGAAATCAGAAGTTGTGATGTCTCTTGCTTTTTTCTTTCTCAAGATTGCTGTGGCTATTTGAGGTCATTTGAATTTTAGGACTGTTTTTTTCTATTTCTGTTAAAAAATATCATTGGAATTTTCATAGGCATTAAAACTCTAGATGGCTTTGGGTAGTATGGACATTTTAACAATATTAGTGCTTACAATCTAGGAACACAGGATATCTTTACATTTGTTTTGTGTCTTCAGTTTCTTTCATTAAAGCCTTGTAGTTTTCAGTGTACAGATCTTTCACCTCTTTGGTTAAAATTATTCCTAATTTTCAAAATGCTATTGTGAATGGGATTTTTTCTTTATTTTTTCAGAAGATTGTTGTTAGTATAGAAATGTTTCATATTTGATGAGCATTGCTAGGTGTTATTGCAAGAGCAGTTTTACATCAGCCATATTGCTAGTTCTAGACATTGCAGAGTCCTGTGCTTTTTGCCTTTGTTTGTTTTGCTAAATGGTGAATTTATCATGGGAATTAACTTTACCCCTGAAAAATATCCTAGATGATGGATATTTGATACTTGAGGAATACAAAGAGAAGAGTAATATTTATTTTGTATTTATTGTTTGTTGGGTACTGTTCTAGATGCTTTCACATCTGATGGCTAATTCAAGTCTCATACCAACATTTAGACTAAGTATTATTATCCATATTTATATGTGAGGAAACTGACATTAGTAGACTGACTCTGGTTCCTGCTGGCAACAAACTGCAATCTGGAATGCAAACCAAACTTTCTGATTCCAATTCCAGGTTTTTTTGTTTGAGGTTGAAATTTATCCCACCCTTAACATTGATAGATCATTCATAAAACTAAAATATGAACATACTTTTATTATTGCAAATACTCTTAAAGACATTGTTCATAATATAGTTTGATTCCCCTTATGTTACAGCCCTAGTAATGAAGTCATTCAAAGTTAATACCAGTAATATATTTATCCCTTAAAAAATCTATCATAATGTGATAGTTGCCTGATTTGTTCTCATATTTGGAAAGGATTCTCATGACTCCTGCCTAGGATGAAGTTCCCCTAGCTGGGGTTAGGTGTGGTAGGTGACAGGAAAGATTTATGACCTCAGTGTTCAAGAATAAGGGCAACTGTTGTCTGTATCCCAGGTGAAGGATGTCTGGAACTCCAGGACAAGTCTTAAACATAACACTTTGGGTTTTCAGTAGAGAAGTACAATGCTTCAAGTAATTTATAGGCTAGAACCTGGAAATAATCCATGAAGCATCATACTTGGTGGGAGAGGGCCTTCTATGGAATACCTGGTTTTATTTATTTAATTATTTTTCTGTCTATCTATCTATCTGTCTATCTATATTTATTTATTTATTTTTAGAATGAGAATATCTTTTTGGTTTTGTTTTTTTAATTGCAGTATAGTTGCTTTACAGTGTTGTGTTATTTTCTGCTGTACAAGTGAATCAGCTATATGTATACATATATCTCCTCCCTCTTGGGCTTCCCTCCCACCCATCTAGGTTATCACAGAGCACCAAGCTGAGCTCCCTGTGCTATACAGCAGGTTCCCACTAGCTATCTGTTTTACACATGGTAGTGTATATTTGTCAATCCTAATCTCCCACTTCGTCCCACCCTCCCCTTCCCCCACTGTGTCCACATGTCAGTTCTCTACCTCTGAGTCTATTCCTTCCCTGCAAATAGGTTCATCTGTACCATTTTTCTAGATTGAACATATATGTGTTAATATATGATATTTGTTTTTCTCTTTTCTGACTTACTTCACTCTGTGTGACAGACTCTTGGTCCATCCACGTCTCTACAAATGACCCAATTTCATTCCTTTTTATGACTGAGTAATATTCCATTGTATATATGTACCACATCTTTATCCATTCCTCTGTCGATGGACATTTAGGTTGTTTCCATGTCCTGGCTATTGTGAATAGTGCTGCAGTGAACACTGGGGTACGTGTGTCTTTTTGAATTATGGTTTTCTCTGGGTATATGCCCAGTAGTGGGATTGCTGGGTCATAAGGTAGTTCTACCTTTAGTTTTTTAAGGAACCTCCATACTGCTCCATAGTGACTGTATCAGTCTACATTCCCACCAAAAGTGCGAGAGGGTCCCCTTTTCTCCACACCCTCTCCAGCACTTATTGTTTGTAGATTTTTTGATGATCGCCATTCTGACCGGTGTGAGGTGATATCTCATTGTAGTCTTGATTTGCATTTCTCTAATGATTAGTGATGTTGAGCATCTTTTCATGTGCTTCTTGGCCATCTGTATATCTTCTTTGGAGAAATGTCTATTTAGGTCTTCTGCCCATTTTTGGATTGGGTTGTTGGTGTTTTTGATATTGAGCTGCATGAGCTGTTTGTATATTTTGGAGATTCTTTGTTAGTTGATTCACTTGCAAATATTTTCTCCCATTCTGAGGGCTGTCTTTTCATCTTGTTTAAGGTTTCCTTTGCTGTGCAAAGGCTTTTAAGTTTCATTAGGTCCCATTTGTTCATTTTTGTTTTTATTTTCATTACTCTAGGAGGTGGGTCAAACAAGATCTTGCTGTGATTTATGTCAAAGAGTGATTTTCCTATGTTTCCCTCTAAGAATTTCATAGTGTCTGGCCTTACATTTAGGCCTTTAATCCATTTTGAGTTTATTTTTGTGTATGGTGTTAGGGAGCGTTCTGATTTCATTCTTTTACATGAATCTGTCCAGTTTTCCCAGCACCACTTATTGAAGAGACTGTCTTTTCTCCATTGCATATCCTTGCCTCCTTTGTCATAGATTAGTTGACCATATGTGCGTGGGTTTATCTCTGGGCTTTCTATCCTGTTCCATTGATCTATGTTTCTGTTTTTGTGCCAGTACCATACTGTCTTGATTACTGTAGCTTTGTAGTATGGAATACCTGCTTTTATATCTGTGACAGAAAAGGAAGTTTTAAAGCACCAAACTTTTAAAGATAATGATTATGTAACCCTCATGTCCTTCATGACTTGATTGACAGGAAGTTCACCAAATTTAATGCTCAAATAATAGTAACTATATTAGGCCAGTATATTTGCAAGAAGTTAAGTGGGTACCAGATCATGGACTATCTCATGGTGATAGACTGAGGGGTTAGGATTTGACCTGAAGTTGATAGGCAACCACTGTATTATTCAAGTGAGGAAATGGTATGGTAATTTGTACCTTAAAAGTTTCTCTGTGTCATTTTGGAGGATAAATTGGAGTGAGAAGACCCAGAAATTAATAAGACCAATGGAAAGAGTATTACGTTAATCTTTTAGAAAGGATATAGATTTGACCTATGGTATCGGCAGAGAGTCATAAAGATATTCACTGGGGGGATAATAGAGAGAGGACTCTAGATTTTTGGCTTAGGCAGTTTAGTAGACTTAGGGGCTAATTAAAAGGCTTAAGGCATGCATACAGTGAATATGGATGCCCACCCAAATATAAGCTATGAGTGCATTAAAAAAGCCTTCATTATGGTGATCCAAGCTCTAAAGAAGAGAAAAAAGGATTTCTCAAATTTTAATGTGAATATGTAATAACTGGGCATCTTGATTCTGTGGATTCTAACTCAGTTGGTCTGCATTTCTAACATTTTCTCAGGAGGTGATGATGTTACTCGTCCTCAGAACTTACTTTGAGTGGCAAGGCTCTAGCCATTTACTACGCTCTGAATGCTTAATCTTTGTTTTCACCTTCTCTGATTCTCTTGTGTTTGTTTGGTACAATATCTTGGCTCTTAGTTCTCTTTTCTGGGTCCCTTTGATGAAGAGCTGATTTTAAATGACAATTTATGGCCTCACAATGGAACTCAACTATTTAATATTGTCCTTCTGTTAAAGTGATAGATTTGGCCATCACTTCACATATGTTGGAGCAGATTCTATAGGTGTTCTGCCCATGTGTCCTTGGACCTTAATATTGTAGTGCAGACTTCTAATTGTATTTTTATGACTAAAGATTTTTCCTAGTGTTCAGAGAATGCTCTATTTATGTATCCATGTTCCTAGCAAACTAGAAAAGCCAAACCAGCAGCCCTTGACTAATGACTGCTGGGAATTGGTGTGTAAATACCTAAGCTCCCTCACCTCTCAAGCTGGATATCTCTGAGGCATGTCCTCTACATAGTTTCTCAGAGTTACCCAGTGGGCTTTAAATCCAGTTACCCTCACTGGTAACTTGCTTGAAAATTCACCCTTTCTGGGCTCTTTTCCTTTCCCTGTCTCACTTTGCTACTCTGTTGATGTTTACCAGGATCACCTCCCAAACAAATTGCTTCTGTGGAGAATCCAAAGACATGGCTGGTAGTTAAAACTGAGTGCATGCATGAAGTCACCAGGAGAGAGTGTGTGAAGTGAAAGAGAATAATGTCTGTGATGGAGGCATGGGAAATATGATGTACAGCTGTGTGTCAAATAAAATAAGTTCAGAAAAGCAGCAGCCGGAGAGGTAGAATGGAAACCAGATCACTCCTACTTTGCAACCCAATTCTTTCTCTTGAGCTCCAGACTTATATATCCAACCACCTATTGGTCAACTCAACCTGAACATGAAGGTTTCTGTGAAATAACCCAAGGTCATCCTTAACTTCTCCCTGTCAGTTACTATTCACATCCAGCAAACCACTAAAACCCACTAAAAACTAATGCTTCTGTGTGTCACATAGCTATTAAATGCAGTCATCCCCTTCTCTTTATTCTTTACTGCCACCACCTTAGTTGAAACCACCATCAAAGGCCTCCAAACTTTTTCCTCTACCCCTATTTTGACCCCTTTAAACAGTTCTCCAACAGGCAGCCACAATGATCATATGTCCTTTTGCTGAATGAAAGTAGTTGAAGACTCTCCATTTCTCTCCAAAAGAATCCCACACTCCCTAGCATGACAAGTGTCCTCAGACTTCCATCTTTGTCTCTCATTGCTTTGCTCCTGATACTTTAAGCTCTAGCCATCCTCAGCTACTGAAAGTTACCCAAACTATTATTTTTTGCTTCTGGGCTCATGTACATACTACTCCCTTTTCTGGAACTCCCTTCCCCAAATCCCTTCCCTGATGACTTGGCTAATTCTTCCAGACTCAGTTTGAATGATACTTGCTATTGGAGTCTTTACTAACCTCCAAAGTCTGGGACTGGAGCCCCTCATTATTGAAATATTTTATTGCTATTTTGTGATATTACCGCTGTGCATTATAATTATGTGGTAACTACTCTTTTTTTTTTGCACTAGATTCTAAACTCCCTTGAGCTTAGAGAATGTTTTTTTAAAAATATTGTATTCTCACTGCCAAGCATAAAGTAAGTGTACAATAATTTTTTCTGAGTGAATGAAAGAAATACTAGAGAGAGTATTTAAGCAAGGTAAGACTGAAAATAACTGAGATAGTTTCTGCAGCTGGGGAGGGTTATCAGTGTCTTCGGCAAAAGCAGCTGTATTTCAATATATGGTATATAGTATTTGTGATGCTTTGGAGGTCAGTTTTGAACTGTAAAGTAAGATAACAGAAAACATGGAATTTTGGAAGAATCATTAGGCATGGGGGAAGATGTTTAAGAAATACTTCACATATTCATTTTGGCCCAATTAATGTTCAATTTGAGGTAGATGATAATGTTATAGTTTGTTTTCACATTAAAGCACTTTTTTTTTTTGGCCGTGCCGTGTGGCATGCAGGATCTTAGTTCCCCGACCAGGGATCGAACCTGTGCCCCCTGCAGTGGAAGCACAGAGTCTTAACCACTGGACGGCCAGGGAAGTCCCCCAAAAACACATTTCTTGCAATGATAGTTTATTTTGCAAACCTGTATTGTTATCCTTTAGGAGATTATCAAAAACTAGGATTAATTTAAAGCCAAGCAATTCTTCTCCCTTTGGCACTGCTAGTAGTGTGACTGAGTGACATGTGTGAGAACTCTTAGGCCATGTCACAGCATCACTAAAGAACAGCAAGTGTTTGCCTGAGGGGCCATTAGTTGACGTGAATTTTTGAAAATGTCATGTGTGGAGACGGAGCAGCCCTAGCCCACTTCTTTTGGAAACATGGCACACAGGCTTGGGAAATTTACCCATCCTGACTGCAGAGGTTTTCTAGCTTTCTGATATATAGGATTGAAAAAAGTCCCCTAGAGTATGAATCATTATTGGTGTGAAGTGTCAAAAATGTGCTCTATTTCAAGTATGCCTGAGGTATACTTCTTACAAATTTTACAGACATTGCTACATTTTATTCATGAAGTGCCTCTTACCAAAATGCTTGTAGCATAGCACATGAGTGATAAAAATGTCGGGTATATAATGAAAAGGTTGTAAATTATATAAAGGAAGGAAACAACGTCTTTTGAACAGTTCTCAATCTACATGTCTATCTTTACTTTTAAAAGACAGAACTAAAATGAATTAGAAACAAAAATGCTCATTGAACAATTGTATCTATCATTTAGATAATCTTGTCAATAAGTTTTATAAAGAACAACTACTGCTCTAGAATCAGAGTTTAAGTAGAAAGTTACTCCTTACAGCATGATTATATCAGGGTGAGAAAAATTACAAATAGATTCAAAGTAATAATACTTTTTAAAGCCAATTATAATGACTTTTGAATAGAGTTCAAATTGCCAATCACCATGAATTTAACTAAATGCTCTATATAATGCACACATAATATATGCAATATATGTAAGATAGTTCTAAGATGTTTAGAGTCTCTGTCTCCTTTGTCTATGATATCTCTTTACAAATAAAAAACAGTTTATCTCAGGTAAATGCAAATCAAAACCACAATGAGATATCACCTCACACCTGTCAGAATGGCTATCATCAAAAAGAACAGAAATAACAAATGTTGGCAAAGATGTGGAGAAAAAGGAACCTTCATACACTGTTGGTGGGAATGTAAATTGGTGCAGCCACTGTGGAAAACAGTATGGAGGTTCCTCAAAAAACTAAAAATAGAGTTACCATATGATCCCACAATTCCATTCCTGGGTATATATCCAAAAAAAAAAACACAAAAAATCTAAAACAGTAATTTGAAAAGATTCATGCATCCCAGTGTTCATAGCAGTATTGCTTACAATGGCCAAGATATGATGAGAACCTACTGTATAGCTCAGGGAACTCTACTTAGTGCTCTGTGGAGACCTAAACGGGAAGGAAATCCAAAAAAGAGGGGATATATGTGTACGTATAGCTAATCCATTTTGCTGTACAATGGAAACGAAAATAACATTGTAAACCAACTATACTCCAATAAAAATTAATTAAAAAAACAATAGCCAATATATGGAAGCAACCCAAGTGTCCATCAACAGATGAATGGATAAAGATGTGGTGTATGTATATGTATACACACACACAATGGAATACTACTCAGCCATAAAAAAATGAAATTTTGCCATTTACAGAACAGATCTTGTACAGATCTTTCACTTCCTTGGTTAAGTTTATTCCTAAGTATTGTATTGTTTTTATGCTATTGTAAATGGGGTTGTTTTATTCATGTCTTTTTTGGATAGTTCACCGTTAGTGTATAGAAACACAATTGGTTTCTGCACGTTAACATTGTATCCTACGACTTTACTAAATTTGTTTATTAAGTGCTAACAATCTTTGATAGACTTTTTAGGGTTTTCTTTGTAGAAGATCATGTCATCTGCAAACACCAACAATTTTACTTCTGCCTTTCTGATTTGGATGCTTTTTATTTTTTTTCTTGCCTAATTACTCTGGCTAGGACTTCCAGTACTATGTTGAATAGAAATGGTAAGGGTGGAGATACTTGTCTTGTTCCTGATCTTACAGTAAAAGTTTTCAGCTTTTCACTGTTAAGTATGATGTTAGCTGTGGGCTTGTCACATATAGCCTTTATTCTGTTGAGGTATATTTCTTCTATACCTAATTTGTTGAGAGTTTTTTATCATGAATGAATGTTGAATTTTGTCAAATGCTTTTTTCTGCACCTAATGAGATGATGATATGGTTTTTACCCTTCATTTTGTTAATGTAGTGTATTACATTGATTGATTTGCATATGTGGAACCCTCGTTGCATCTTAGGGATAAACCTCACTTTATCTTGGTTTATGATCCTTTAATAAACTGTTGAATTTGGTTTGCTAATATTTTGTTGAGGATTTTTGCATCCATGTTCATCAGGAATATTGGCCTATAATTTTCTTTTCTTGTAGTATCCTTGTCTAAATTTGGTATCAAGGTAATGGTGGCCTCATAAAATGAGTTTGGAAGGATCATCCCTCCTCTTCAAATTTTGGAAGAGTTCAAGAAGGATTGGTATTAATTCTTCTTTAAATATTTGGTAGAATTCACCAGTGAAGTCATCTGGACCTGGACATTTCTTTGTTGGGAGATTTTTTATTACTGATTCCATCTCCTCATTTCTTCTGTTTTTTTAAGAAACCAGCTTGGGATTGGATGACAAACACTGGAAATAATGCATTGAAATTGAAAATAAATGAGGTATAAGATCAACTGATCTTATATTTCCACACACAAATATAGTATCATCATCATTTTGAATATCAGCATTAGCTAAAAGTTAAATATGAGATATTTCAGGATTAAATATGCATCAAAGAGCCTGATACTACTATTCTTCACTGTAAAAATTAGGAATTTATAATGATGTTTTACCACATTGGTTCTCCTATCCATTTTGCATAATGTAAGCAGTTACAGGATATAGATTCTTTTCAAATTACTATGCAAATGAATTGTAGGTAAATCTTTGTATTTTATTAGCATACTTCTCATTGTATATCTACTCACTAAACTAAATATGCAGTCATCATCCATTTCTTTTTTCCTAATTAGGAGAATGTTGAAATGGGTAAGATAAATTTTTCCTATCATAGATTTATTTATTTTTAAAAATTTTTTAATTAAAAAAAGTTTTTTTAGGTGTCAGCATTTGTTTTATTATACAGTGTGCCTTAACACTCTAAAAAAACTAGATAGGACTGAGACATATACTAAAACCATAAAACTATCCCATAGGGCCAGTAATGCAAATGGATCAATATTTTATTTGAAAATGGTCTGTGCTAGTCCTTCAAAAACTAATCTGGAAAATTAGGAGATCATCACCATTGCACCGTCGCCCCCCCCTTTCTCTTTATAATTGTTACCTATCGTAGATTTTAAAAGGCATTATACAAAGTGGAGGAGAAAAATCGCATTGTTGATGTGCTATAGTGTTGGTATATTGAAGCAACATAACTTAAGTGTTCTAAAGTACAGTATTCACATTGTCCTGGAGAAAATGTCATTATTAGAACTTGGTCATCAGAATCTTGATAAAGAATGTTCATCTTAGAAAATAAGATTTATAAATTTCATCTGTTATATAGAAAGAGTTTCAGTTATTTCAAAATTTCAACATATCAATAGGGATTATACCTATTTTCAAAAGGAGTTTCAATCATGACAATATAAGCATGATATAGAGATTAATCAGTATGAAACAAATTGTAGAAATTCTCAAAGATGCTTCTAGGTTTTGTATGTATGTTTTATTAAACAAAATAACAGGAAGAATCATTTACTCTAATTTTGTTTTATTAAACAACAAGAATAACAAACATTTCCCCTTTCAGGTAAGCATATTAAAAAATAATCATTAAGAGAAAGATAAGAATCACATGCTGTAATTTGTGAGATGCCATACCACAAAAATGACAGAAGCACAGTCTTTATAGTATTTAACCTTTAAATTTTGAAAATTATTTTTATACTTTTTAATATATTTTAAAACTGTCATTAAAATTTTGAATGCAGAAATATATTTCCATGCATTAATTCTGTACAAATTATTACAGAGAAATGCACTAATCTTTTAGCTGTATTTTTGGATATTTATCTCCATTTCTCTCTCTCTTTTTTGAATTTTATTTTATTATTTATTTACTTAATGTTTATTTTTTTATTTATTTTTCTTATTAGTCATCCATTTTATACACATCAGTGTATACATGTCAATCCCAATCTCCCAATTCATCACACTACAACCCCCACCCCCTGCCGCTTTCCCCCCTTGGTATCCATACGTTTTTTCTCTACTTCTGTGTCTCAACTTCTGCCCTGCAAACTGGTTCATCTGTACCATTTTCTAGGTTCCACATATATGCGTTAATATGCGATATTTGTTTTTCTCTTTCTGACTTACTTCACTCTGTATGACTGTCTCTAGATCCATCCACGTCTCTACAAATGACCCAATTTCATTCCTTTTTATGGCTGAGTAATATTCCATTGTATATATGTACCACAACTTCTTTATCCATTCGCCTGTCGATGGGCATTTAGGTGGCTTCCGTGACCTGGCTATTGTAAGCAGTGCTGCAATGAACATTGGGGTGCATGTGTCTTTTTGAATTATGGTTTTCGCTGGGTATATGCCCAGTAGTGGGATTGCTGGGTCATATGGTAATTCTATTTTTAGCTCTTTAAGGAACGTCCATACTGTTCTCCATAGTGGCTGTATCAATTTACATTCCCACCAACAGTGCAAGAGGGTTCCCTTTTCTCCACACCCTCTCCAGCATTTGTTGTTTGTAGATTTTCTGATGATGCCCATTCTAACTGATGTGAGGTGATACCTCATTGTAGTTTTGATTTACATTTCTCTAATAATTGTCGAGCAGCTTTTCATGTGCTTCTTGGCCATCTGTATGTCTTCTTTGGAGAAATGTCTATTTAGGTCTTCTGCCCATTTTTGGATTGGGTTGTTTGTTTTTTGAATCTTGAGCTGCCTGAGCTGTTTGTATATTTTGGAGATTAATCCTTTGTCCGTTGATCCATTTGCAAATATTTTCTCCCATTCTGAGGGTTGTCTTTTCGTCTTGTTTATGGTTTCCTTTGCTGTGCAAAAGGTTTTAAGTTTCATTAGGTCCCATTTGTTTATTTTTGTTTTTATTTCCATTTCTCTAGGAGGTGGGTCAAAAAGGATCTTGCTGTGATTTATGTCATAGAGTGTTCTTCCTATGTTTTCCTCTAAGAGTTTTATAGTGTGCAGTCTTACATTTAGGTCTTTAACCCATTTTGAGGTTTTTTTTGTGTATGGTGTTAGGGAGTGTTCTAATTTCATTCTTTTACATGTAGCTGTCCAGTTTTCCCAGCACCACTTATTGAAGAGACTGTCTTTTCTCCATTGTATATCCTTGCCTCCTTCGTCATAGATTAGTTGACCATATGTGCGTGGGTTTATCTCTGAGCTTTCTATCCTGTTCCATTGATCTATATTTCTCTTTTTGTGCCAGTACCATATTGTCTTGATTACTGTAGCTTTGTAGTATAGTCTGAAGTCAGGGAGTCTGATTCCTCCAGCTCCGTTTTTTCCCCTCAAGACTGCTTTGGCTATTCGGGGTCTTTTGTGTTTCCATACAAATTTTAAGATTTTTTTGTTCTAGTTCTGTAAAAAATGCCATTGGTAACTTGATAGGGATTGCATTGAATCTGTAGGTTGCTTTGGGTAGTATAGTCATTTTCACAATATTGATTCTTCCAATCCAAGAACATGGTATATCTCTCCATCTGTTGGTATCATCTTTAATTTCTTTCATCAGTGTCTTATAGTTTTCTGCATACATGTCTGTTGTCTCCTTAGGTAGGTTTATTCCTAGGTATTTTATTCTTTTTGTTGCAGTGGTAAATGGAAGTGTTTCCTTAATTTCTCTTTCAGATTTTTCATCATTAGTGTATAGGAATGCAAGAGATTTCTGTGCATTAATTTTGTGTCCTGCAACTTTACCAAAGTCATTGATTAGCTCTAGTAGTTTTCTGGTGGCATTTTTAGGATTCTCTATGTATAGTATCATGTCATCTGCAAACAGTGACAGTTTTACTTCTTCTTTTCCAATTTGTATTCCTTTTATTTCTTTTTCTTCTCTGATTGCCGTGGCTAGGACTTCCAAAACTATGTTGAATAATAGTGGTGAGAGTGGACATCCTTGTCTTGTTCCTGATCTTAGAGGAAATGCTTTCAGTTTTTCACCATTGAGAATGATGTTTGTGGTGGGTTTGTCATATATGACCTTTATTATGTTGAAGTAGGTTCCCTCTATGCTCACTTTCTGGAGAGTTTTTATCATAAATGTGTGTTGAATTTTGTCAAAAGCTTTTTCTGCATCTATTGAGATGATCATATGGTTTTTCTTCTTTAGTTTGTTAATATGGTGTATCACATTGATTGATTTGCATATATTGAAGAATCCTTGCATCTCTGGGATAAATAAACCCCACTTGATCATGGTGTATGATCCTTTTAATGTGTTGTTGGATTCTGTTTGCTAGTATTTTGTTGAGGAGTTTTGCACCTATATTCATGAGTGATATTGGTCTGTAATTTTCTTTTTTTGTAGTATCTTTGTCTGGTTTTGGTATCAGGGTGATGGTGGCCTCATAGAATGAGTTTGGGAGTTTTTCTTCCTCTGCAATTTTTTCGAAGAGTTTGAGAAGGATGGGTGTTAGCTCTTCTCTAAATGTTTGATAGAATTCACCTGTGAAGCCATCTGGTCCTGGACTTTTGTTTGTTGGAAGATTTTTAATCAGTTTCAATTTCATTACTTTTTATACAGCAGGTTCTTATTAGTTATCTATTTTATACATATTAGTGTATATATGTCAATCCCAATCTCCAAATTCATCCCACTGCCACCACCCAGCTTTCCATTTCTCTTAGTAGCATTTTTTCATTTCTACTTCTTGATTTCCAAGATTTTAATATATTGACATCTCAGAAAGGAAAATAACGATTTAACTTTCTCTCCATCCATACACATTCAGACTTGCTGTCACTCTGTCCTCACAATATAGTTATATCATAGGTTATATTAGTGCAGTCTTCAATGTTTACGTTAGTGTAACTGTGTGAACATTATCCATAACTGATGTAACCTATGATATAACTATATTATATAATATATTAAGTCTTTTTTTTGTTTTTTGCAAATTATTTTTCCCTGAACCTAATAGTTAATTGCCTTGTGTTGTGGTTACTTATTTTTCATGTACTTGTCACTAATTCAGCTCCTTTCCCAAATTATCTAAATCGCCCCTTAATGTATTCTAACACATGAGATATTTTGTTAAGTTCTGAATTGGACTGGTTACTTTCCATTCCTGTTGCATATGAATCGTTAGGCATACCTTTGTCTCTGAGGTCTGTATTTCCTACATTCTATTTCCTCCTCTGTTCTGGTTTACACCCTCCATTTTGGTACAACACATGTTTCAGTAGCTAAATGAAAAAGAGATGCTAGGAGATAAATTTTCAAGATCTTACATACCCGAAAAAGTTTTTATTTGATAGTTTGGCTGAGTATAGAATTATAGGTTGAATATCATGTTCCCAAAAGTTTTGGAGGCATTGCTCCATTGCCTTCTAGCTTCTTGTGTTGATGTTAAGAAGTCAGAAGTGGTCCGATTTCTGATCCTTTGTATGTGATGTGGTTTACCCCCCTCCCCTCTCTGGAAGTAGTATATTCACTTTTGCCTGGTTTTCTTTTTTCTTTTTTTTTGGCTGCACTACACGACTTGTGGGATCTTAATTCCCCAAGCAGGGACCAGGGATTGAACCTGGGCCCTCGGCAGTGAAAGTTCAGAGTTCTAACTACTGGACCACCGGGGAATTCCCTCTCCTGGTGTTCTTAAATTCCATTGTAATATTCCTTTGGTGAGAGCCTGATTTAATCTATTGTGCTGGTAGTTGGTGAGTCCTTTCAATGTGGAAATCCATCTGAAAAGTTCTCCTGAATTTTATTTTTTGAGATTTTTCTCTCCTACGTTTTCTTTCTGGAACTTTATTACTGTTAATTATGTTGTATATTGGAACTCTTGGCTTGATCTTCTACTTTTCTTTTTCTCTCATTTCCCTTTATTGCTTTACATTTGGGAAAATTTTCTCAATTTTACCTTCCAAATTTTTAATCTAGCTTTTTATTTCATCTTCATTCCCCAGAGTTGACCCATCCAATCTCCTGACTGGAGCATCAGACTCTGGCTGCTGACATTCTGGAGCATCAAACTCTGGCTGCTGATATTCTGGAGTTGTTGGCGGGGAGAAGATTAGTGGTCTCGACATTCAGTAAGTGAATTTTCCTTTACCTTATTTCCTGTATACTACCTGCACCTTCCGCCGTGCCTGGTGTTCTTTTTGTGGTTCTGCAAATTCCATCTCCGTGCTTCTCTACCCTGCTCTGTGCTTTAGGAGTCTGACCTCTGTGGATATCATCAGTTGGGATGAGATTTGACCAGTGGGAGGGAAGTGACTATATTTCTGTATTAAAGGGAACAGGGTGGCCCTTCTGTACAACCACTGATCTTCCTGGGTTCTAGGCAATGGATCTCTCCCCTTGCCCTTGCAGCCCTGCTGCTGGTAGCCACCTCCTGCTCTTGCTAGCCTAGGTACTTCCCCATGCCATGGTTGTTAGTTTCCCTTTCTTGACTTAAACATAATAGAGATACTTAGAGTCATGTGTAAGGTGAAAATACAGATATATTCTACATTAAAATAATGAGATGTATTAACAAAGAACTTGCAAAATATGTTAGCAGATGTTTGGGGATGATTATTCATAAAGAAGGATTTATTTCTTTACATAGAATTCATCAGAGAAAACACTAACTTATTTTAAGTGTGTTTAAAATAAGATTTCTCTCATTGAAATTTAGTTTATGCACAACTTTATACAGTATATCAAATGATTAAGGCAGGGAGGAAACTGAGAACAAAGAAGATTAGTGACAGTGGGAAAATGAAAGGGAAAATTTTCAATTTTTTTGTGAGGATGAACAGATTTTGAATACTGCTATAGAAGAATTTATGCTGTCTAGTGACTGTAGTTCTATCATTTTGGTTTAGAAATTATACTCTTGAATCTTTAGCCCAAATAAGTGATTTTAGTTGCATGAGAATGGATAGATGAGAATGCAGTTTTATAACTCTAGGGCACGGCTAAAATCTAATATGGAAAGCATTGGAAGAACACAGCTTCTTTTACTTTTAAGGCTCTTCAATTTGTCATTACTGGTTAAGGGCTGTCTGGATTGGCTCTCCTGGTCAGTCAAGTTATCCCAAGAGCTATCTCATGACTGGGAAATGCTCACATGAGATGAGAATCTGTTTTATTCCTACGCGTTATGGACATTTCAGCTTTGCTTTGGGTGGGGCTATTGGACTCTACAGTATATCACCAACAGACTATGTCTTTAATAACATTTCTCAGAAGCCACATGTCAGTTGAGTCTTAGAAAAAGGAATTTTTAAAGGAAACTGTGTAGCTTCAACATAATTTCTCTGTCTGCCAAGGACGTTTCTTAATCATTGCATGAGCCACATTTTGTATAGTGATTAAATTAGAACTAACTAAAAGGTTCAGTCTGTTTAAAGGCTGTTTATTAAAACAGTTATTCTCTTAAGTAAAAGCTGTTAATAGGAAAAAAAATCTCCATAACTACTGGCATAGGAGATATACAGTGGCAGTTTACCTTATAAGTTTCATTGATGGTGAATTTTCCTGTCCACAATGTCTACTAAAACCTTGGCACCCAAGATGTGGTCTGCAGACCAGTAGCTTGAGCATCCATCACCTGGGAATTTGTTAGAAATTCACACTCTAAGGACCTGTCCTAGACCTACCGAATCAGAATCCGCATTTTGAACAAGACCCTCGGGGGATTCGTGTGCATGTTAAAATTTGAGAAGCTTGAGACTAAAGCATAGTTGCATGGTCATTGAAACTCTGCTGAAACCTTCTCAACTGGCTCAAGAAGAGCAGATTTTCCAGTGGTAGCAGTGCTTTCAAAAATGGCATCTCACAGCACAGAATTTTTTTTTTTTGCATTTAATCCAAGGGTTACGTGGATAATTTTTAACTAAAATATTAAGGAAGGTGGACTAAGAAGGGATTATATGATATCATGGTAGATGATGTTATCATTTTGAAAATGTATAATTAAAATTCTTATAGGAACAACTTTATAAAGGGGAAAAATTCCTCCCTCTCTGATATAACCTCAGATCAATACATCTATATTCTATTTGTAATACTGAGTTTCTTCTCTAGATAAAGCCCAAGCTCTCCACTTCTCCAGAAAGCACAGGACACCACATTTAGGGGCTGAGAGGTTCAAATAAACTATTTCTTCTTTCACAAATCTCAAATGTGAAGTGTTTGGAATAATTAATCTAATTTACATTGCACTTACAAACAACTGATAACACCTTTTAAACATGCTATAGAAAGATTAATGGGAGATTTTTGAAAAGAATAGTTTCATTATTATGTTTTTCCTTTATTTGAAATCCCTGGTCACCTAAAATTAGCTAGAGAAATGTAAGTCTCTCTCTAAGGAGCAAAGTTCCCTATAGCCTGGGCCTCCTATACTTCCTCCTTTGCTTCAATAAACATGCATTGATTATCTACTGTATACCATGAATGAGAATGCGTAGACTAAATCTCCACCCTAGAATTGCTCACAGTCTCATGGGGAAGAAGGTCAAGAACACCATCACAATGTCATATTATCAGTGCTATAATAGTGTTGGCAACACATGATGGAAAGTAGAGAAGAAGGGGCCAATTTAGTCTTGGGAATCAGAGACTGATTCTAAAAGGTGACTGCTTTTGGCGTCTTGTTAGTGTGTGATTTATGATACATATATGCACAAATGTTAGCTTGTGTTTCCAGAGAAGGTGGTTGAATGAAGCTTTAAGTAGAGCCAAGCCTAATATTGGCAGGTTTGATTAGACTGAACTCTGTCCAAAATATAACTTGATGGACAGGATTAGAATGAAATGACCTCTGCTAACATCGTAGAACAAAAGTAAATTGTCTCCTGCACGAATCTGAATGATTAGCATTAAAATATTTACCCTGTGCCCTGAACAGTTGTAATATTTGCTGCAGTGGAGATAGCAGGGCATTAGTGGGATAATCATAATGATAACAGCTGACATCTGCAGTTTACAAAGTGCCTTCATACTCATTATCTCATTTAATTTTCACCACAACCCCATGAGGTAGGTGTTATTTGCATTTCCTAGTGGAAAAAAAGAAACTGTCAAAGTAAGTCGCAGAGCCTTGGTAAGAAACCAAGTATTTAAAACTCTAAGATTAATATTCTTTCTTGTAGAACTAGAACTTTCAAACCTCAATAGAAGTCTCTCTTCATTCCTGATATTACAAAGAAACTTCTCCCTTCACCTGGGGGAGCTTCATTGGCAAGGGTTTCTGAAAGGCTGACATTGAAAGTTGGGCTTTTCCTCTAAAACAGAAACTGTTATTTCTCCTGCCAAACCCTGTCCTTCTTTTGTGTTCTTTGTTTCTGGGTAACCAGCACAATATGGTGATTGAAAGTGGGGGCCAAAGGCAGAGTGGAATTGAAAATTACTGCAAAGTTTTTAACTTGAGCATGCGTGAATGGTGGAGCCTTCAAGGGAGATGAAGACTACATAGAGGGTTGGGTTTGGGGAACAGACCAAGCCATAATATTGTGAAATTTGGGTATTTGGGCTACTTTAGGTAGTGTTTGTCATCAGTAAATTGTTGGGCATAGCACCAGGTGTCTTGAGTAAGTGGCTTTCGTGGAGCTGAGAGTCTTGGGTTATGGTTGGGTGTTGTCCATCGCAGTTGGAGGAGGACCTGACCAATGGCTGGAACATAGGCACAATTGGAGAGGTTGGCAGGGGTCAGGGAAGATGTCAGCTTTTCAGCTAACACTCTAATCAATGAAGGGGTTTGAAAGGCAAATCAGAAAACCAAGGCAGAGGCCCAGTCAGATGGCCTGGGCTGACATGTCAAGGTCAGGGACAAAACTTCATGTCAGTGACATGTAGGAATCCTATTTTTTAGGCAGAACCCAGGGCAATGTATGTGTTCAAAATGGAATGTTCCTCCCAGATATGTTAGGCTTATGATAAAATAACTTCTTTTAACGTTCTTAATGTTAGGTAAGAGTTTTTGAAATACTCTGGCATCATTTAGGACTGACTCAAGAATCATCAGGCCTAAGTCTACAAGGCTTGGGCAAGGCAGGGAAAGTGCAATTTGTTCTATCAGATATGAATGGATTATCACACATGCTAAAATAAGTATAATTTATATCATGTATCAGCTCACTAGAAATATAATCCAGTGGCAAAAATCAAATTCATCAGATTTATAATAAAATTCTGTGATGGTGTTTGTAGTAGAGAGAATAATGGTTCCTCCAAGATGTCCAGGTCCTAATCTCCAGGAACTTGTGAATATGTTACCTTACATGGCAAAAGGGACTTGGAAGATGTGATTAAGGTTAAGCACCTTGGGACAAGGAGATTATTCTGGATTATCTAGGTGGGCCCAATCTGATCACACGAATCCTTAAAATCAGAGAACCCCCTCACCCCACCTGGCTATAGTTAGAGAGAAAGATGGCAGCAGGAGAATGATTCAATGAACCGTTGCTGATTCTGAGATGTCGGGATCTGTGTTTAAGGGATTGAATTGTACTAAGAACCATAATCAGCTAGGAAACAGATCCTCTAGAAAGTAACACAGCCCTGCCAATGCCTTCATTTTAGTCTGATGAGACTCGTGTTGGGCTTCTGACCTACAGACTAGTAAGATAATAAATTTGTATTGTTTTAAGCCATGGTGTTTGTGGTAATTTGTTATGGCAGCAATAGAAAACTAGTACAGACTCGTATAATATGGGCATTTATAGATTTTTAAACCCCTCAGAGGCCGGGATTTCTATGTTTTTGTTCAGTGATTTATAACAAGTGCTTATAACACTGGCAAATAGTAGACACTCAATAAACATTAGTTGAATTAATTTATTGGTCATTCATTCAACAAATATTTATTGAGCACATGTGAATACATGATTCTGTGCTATATGTTGCATCAGATATAAAACTATAGATGACATTTTTTTGTAAAATCTCAGTCAAGAAGTTTAGATCAGTCTTCAGTAATAACAGGGGTCAGAAAACTATTGCCTGCAGGCCAAATCTGGCCTATTATCTATTTTTGTAAATGAAGTTTTATTGGAAAACATCTGTGCTCTAGTTTACATAATGTCTACGGCTGCTTTTGTGATACAACTGCAGAGGTAAATAATTGCAACAGAGACCATATGACCCGCACAGCCAAAAATATTTACTATCTGGCCTTTTATGGGAAAAAAAAACCTGTCAAAATCCTGAGTTAGAACCCTGTCTTTCCAACTTGCTGTGTCCCTTGGGCAAATACATAATTTCTTCAAGCTTCCCTTTGGTTTCCTGTAAAATTTAGATGGTAGTACTTTTCTCGTTGGATGGTTGTGAGAATTAAATGTTGAATGAGGATTAAATGATGGCTTCCAGTGCTCAGTATAGAAGAATTCAATAAATGGTGGGGTTTTTTTTTATTGCTTCTACTACTGCTCCTTCTATTATCACCATCACTACCATAATCAAGTTGAAGAAAAAAGGTGTTCTTGAAAAGTATATATACCACAATTATTAATTAAAACTCAAATCCTCTTTGCTACTTCAAATTTATTATGGTCTAGGACCTACTGTTTAGTTGATAACTTTGCAGCTGGCTTTATCTGTATCTGTTATCCCATCCTGATGAATAGCAGGGTAGATCTTTACTTTCTCAGTCTGACTAATTTTTAATTTCTCATTAGTCTTTAAGACAATATATAAATGTTGTATCATTTTGCATAAGTTTTTCATCCCATTTACTGTTGAGCCTTGAAGTCTCTGTGTGTGGGTTAGTGCATAGACTTGTGTAATAAGTATGGTAGATTATGTTTTCAAAGATGGCCTCAACTACCTCATATACTCTTTTGCAATGTGATCTTGGCACTCCATCAACAGGTAGAGTCTATTTTCCCTCTACTTGAGTCTTGTCTATCCCTGTGACTTGTTTGGAATGGAACACAGCTAAAGTGATATTATGTAACATCCAAGGATGAACCTTAAGAGATCTGCAGCCTCCTCATTAACCTTTTGGAATGTTCCTTCTTAAAACCTTAAAACCCATATGCCATGTTGTGAATAAGCCCAAGGAGCTCTGTGGAGAATCCTGTCTGGAGGAGAAGTAAATCCTCCAGCTGAAAGTACTGGCTCAGCAACCATCTGGCAGGCAGCCATTTGAGTGTAGCCACTTTAAACTGTCATATATCCCTGTGGCTCAGCCAACATCACGTGAAGCAGAAGAAATGCCTGGTCAATACACAGAATCATGGAAGATAATAAGTTGTTTTTGTAAGCCAGTAAGTGTTGGGATGCTTGCTATACACCAATAGATAACTGAAATACTCAGTTCATGTGACAGATAATTTACTTCTTCAGGATCTCTAACTGGCCATGGTAATCTAAGACTGTAGAGTTTTGTAATTTCAGATGAGGACCAGCGATACAGGTACTAAGCCACCATTTGGACTCCTCTTTGAAAGTTTCAAGATCTCTTTGAATAGAAGTAAAAGATGAAGAGGGATGAGGAGAAATAAGCAGGTTTCTAATACTGGAGGAGACATTATTTAGAAAATTGTGTCAATAAAAGTAAAATGTCCTTATCCTGATGATAAAGGCTTGTAATTTAGTAGTATATTACTTTTTATTTTAACATCTTTATTGGAGTATAATTGCTTTACAGTGTTGTGTTAGTTTCTGCTGTGCAGAAAAGTGAATCAGCTATGTGTATACATATATCCCCATATCCCCTCCCTCTTGCATCTCCCTTCCACCCTCCCTACCACACCCCTCTAAGTGGTCACACAGCACCGAGCTGATCTCGCTGAGCAATGCAGTTGCTTCCCACTAGCTAGCTATTTTACATTTGGTAGTGAATATATGTCAGTGCCACTCTCTCACTTCGTCCCAGCTTGCCCTTTCCCCTTCCCGTATCCTCAAGTCAGTTCTCTACATCTGCATCTTTATTCCTGTCCTGCCCCTAGGTTCTTCAGAACCATTTTTTTTTTTGGATTCCATATTTATGTGTTAGCATACGGTATTTGTTTTCTCTTTCTGACTTACTTCACTCTGTATGACAGACTCTAGGTCCATCCACCTCACTACAAATAACTCAATTTCATTTCTTTTTATGGCTGAGTAATATTCCATTGTATATAAGTGCCACATCTTCTTTATCCATTCATCTGTTGATGGACACTTAGGTTGCTTCCATATCCTGGCTATTGTAAATAGAGCTGCAATGACCATTGTGGTCCATGACTCTTTTTTTTTTCCTTCCTTGCAATTTATTTATCTATTTATTTATTTTAGTAATCTTTTATTTATTTATTTTTTTTATATTTTTATTTTTGGCTGGGTTGGGTCTTTGTTTCTGTGCGAGGGCTTCCTCTAGTTGCGGCAAGCAGGGGCCACTCTTCATCGTGGTGTGCGGGCCTCTTCACTATCGCGGCCTCTCTTGTTGCGGAGCACAGGCTCCAGACGCACAGGCTCAGTAGATGTGGCTCACGGGCCTAGTCGCTCCGCGGCATGTGGGATCTTCCCAGACCAGGGCTCGAACCCATGTCCCCTGCATTAGCAGGCAGATTCTCAACCACTGTGCCACCAGGGAAGCCCCATGACTCTTTTTGAATTATGGTTTTCTCAGGGTATATGCCCAGTAGTGGGATTGCTGGGTCATATGGTAGTTCTATTTTTAGTTTTATAAGGAACCTCCATACTGTTCTCCATAGTGGCTGTATCAATTTACATTCCCAACAGTGCAAGAGGGTTCCCTTTTCTCCACACCCTCTCCAGCATTTATTGTTGTAGATTTTTTGATGATGGCCATTCTGACTGCTGTGAGGTGATAGCTCATTGTAGTTTTGATTTGCATTTCTCTAATGATTAGTGATGTTGAGCATCCTTTCATGTGTTTGTTGGCAATCTGTATATCTTCTTTGGAGAAATGTCTATTTAAGTCTTCTGCCCATTTTTGGATTGGGTTGTTTGTTTTTCTGATATTGAGCTGCATGAGCTGCTTTTATATTTTGGAGATTAATCCTTTGTCAGTTGCTTCATTTACAAATATTTTCTCCCATTCTGAGGGTTGTCTTTTCATCTTGTTTATGGTTTCCTTTGCTGTGCAAAAGTTTTTAAGTTTCATTAGGTCCCATTTGTTTATTTTTATTTCCATTTCTCCAGGAGGTGGGTCAAAAAGGATCTTGATGTGATTTATGTCATAGAGTGTTCTGCCTATGTTTTCCTCTAAGAGTTTTATAGTGTCTGGCTTTACATTTAGGTCTTTAATCAATTTTGAGTTTATTTTTGTGTATGGTGTTAGGGAGTGTTCTAATTTCATTCTTTTACATGTAGGCATTAGTCCAGTTTTCCAAGCACCACTTATTGAAGAGGCTGTCTTTTCTCCATTGTATATTCTTGCCTCCTTTATCAAAGATAAGGTGACCATATGTGCGTGGGTTTTTCTCTGGGCTTTCTATCCTGTTCCATTGATCTATACTTCTCTTTTTGTGCCAGTGTCATACTGTCTTGATTACTGTAGCTTTGTAGTATAGTCTGAAGTCAGGGAGGCTGATTCCTCCAGCTGTGTTTTTCTTTCTCAAGATTGCTTTGGCTGTTTGGGGTCTTTTGTGGCAGTGTAGTACTTTTTCAACTTGACATCCTCACAACTCACCTTTTACCTTCTTACTAGCATTTCTTCACTTCTGTGGTTTCCTCTACTTAAAAGCCCTTTCTACTCTTGAATTACTTGATAAATACTAGTTTTTGTATGAAGGCTAGTTCAAAGGTCACCTCCCCCAGAAAGACATCACTGATTGTCTCAGCCAAAAATTTGTTATATGCCTAAATATGGTATAATATCCAAATTAATTAGTGAGCAGAATAAAAAATACTAACTTGAATACATAAACTTTGGGGATGTAGATTGGTCAAATGTCTACTGATAAAGTCAAATATATTATTTGAGTTACACATGCATATTTAAAATGACATTATACAAAATATCAATTATTTTACAAATGCTGCTTTGTTCTAGTCTAACATTTTTTAAACAGTTTTATTCAAACTCTGCACCTACACCTGCAGTATCTCTGTTTTCATGATCACTAAAGTCACTCCTTTTGATTCTCTAACATGGCTTTCCAGAAGATACCATCTTCTCTTCTTCCTGTGTTGTTCAAGATATCCCACTTTATGTAGTGTTGCTACTGGAAACTTTAACCCAAGCTGCAAAAATCCATACCTGTGTGATAAGAACAGTGTTTTATTTCTTTATTTTTCATTCTTTCCTTTAGGCATATATTAGTAATTTCCACAAATCAACCGTGTATCATCATTTGCAGATGTAAGGTCACATGCACCAGGAATAGTTACTGAATCTAGGTCAAATGTATTTGCTTCTTTAAGAGACAAATTATTTTAGCTGAAATTGATTGGCATTTATCTAAAACATGTGTTTTCAACCCCGGCTTCATTCGTGAATCACCAGAAAAGCACTAAAAACTACAAGTGGGGCATCCTGGCGGGCTCTTCCCCAATACTCTAATTTAATTTCTCTGGGGTGGAACCCCAGAATTTTAGTTTTTGAAATGTTCTGAGATGATTCTAATGTGCAACCAGAGTTGAGAACTGCTGATCTAAAACTAGCATTGCTGGAGTAGTGGTTCTCAAACTGAGGTCATCAGATCAGCAGCAACAGCATCACCTGGGTGTTTGTTAGAAATGCAGATTCTTGGGCTCCACCCTAGACCTACTGAATCAGAAACTGTAAGGGTGGAGCTCAGCAATCTGGGCGTAGGGTTAGGGTTAGGCGCCCTCCAGGTGATTCTGATGTACTCTTAGTGGAAACCTACTGATCTGGCTACTGTGTCTTTCTCAAATAGCAATTTATTCAAATTAAATTAATTGATAGAACAATATGTAGTGTGACAAATTTGTAAGGAATCTAATATAAGGGACAGGTAATTTGGGGAAAAAATTACTTGCCTAACATGCAAGCATATATAGTAACCTCTTCTGTAGTGCTTTAACTCTTGTAAGTGTTTTAACTGTACATCCTTTAACCAATGGGCAATGGGTCGGTCAAACTGTTCTTCTTTGAGGGATGGCCAGCTTTGTGCATTTTCAAAAGGCAAGCAAGTGCTTTCTACCCAGAGCTACCCAGTATCTCTGGGGACATATGAATAGATGCATATACGATGCAGGTACTTTGGCCCTAAATTCCCATATCTTTTGTTTTTAAAAATAGCTTTTAGGATGGTGCCATTCCTCAAGGTACCTGAGGGCCCAAGTAGGGACACCTAAAGCATAAACCTCCTCTGTGGTGGTAATTTTAGGATTCAGCCACACATGGCTTCTTCAGTTGTACAGATAAAATTACAATGTTTTAATGTTACCTCAAGGCCTTAATTTAGGAATTGTAAACCTTTGGTTTCCATGCTAGAGAAGGAATCAGTAATAACTTTAAAATACCCTTGAGTTTGCCTCTGCTCATTTATCTCCCAGATCTATACTTTGTTTTCTTTCAGTGATACCCTTTTTCTTCTAATAATTGACTTCTGAGATTAATTCTTGGAAGCATAGAGAAAATGAAAATTTGTCTCCTTGAAAACGGGCAAGTAATTTTTTTAAGAGAGAGAAATGAAAAGATGCAGTTATTGTTTTTAAAGCCAGCAGCAGCTTGTGCTGGCAATAAAGGAGAATTTGTGTGATGCTTTATGGAACTAAAAGTTTTGTCTTTGCTTTCCCTGCACACTTAGAGAGCCTATTCATCTGTTCTTTCAACAACCAGCATTTTTATAAACATGAAAAACACAGCCAAAAAATCTCAAACCCTTAATTGCTGTTGAAACAATCTGTAGGAAAAACACAAGACTGATGGTGTATACACTGAACTTTCGTTGCTCTGTAACAGTGTTAGAAGAGAACAAACACCTTGAGATGGCACCAATTTTGATCAAATTTTTTCTCGGGGAGTGCGTACAGGAGCAGTCCCATGAGTTTGCATGAGATGTGAATTGAGTTTCCTAAAAAGGATAATGGGAATCTAGAAAGTAATTCTCTGCTGTGTATCACACAACAGACTTGCTCGTTAAACACCACCCCAATCTGCTTCTAGTTGCCTTCCAGTGCCCCAAAGATGGGAATGTTAAAGATTACATTCCCAATTCCCTTGAAGCTGGTGTTTCTCATGTGGTCTGGCTTCTGCCAAAGGGATCTACACACACACACACACACACACACACACACACACACACACACACACACACAATGGAAATCAGAAAGGCAGAAGCAAGCATCATATGGCACATCCCAGCAGTTCTTTTGATAGGTATGGTGGTGAAGTCATTTGGTTCTTCTGAGACATGTGTGGAGAGGTTGCAGTGTCCAGTCCTAGTTTCATTGGCGTCAAGGAGAGGGCAGTGGCAAAAACATCAAGGCTTTTCCCTGACACAGTCCTGTGATGTGATTGGAATTTCTTTTGGTTGCATGGCCGTTGACCGTGTCATCCAAACTCATTTGCTCACGTCCTTCCGAAACTTCTTAAAACCTCTGGCCTCTGTAGGTTAGAAGGAAAATATAGCACCCAGGATAACTTTCTAAGAAGGATTCTAAGAAGGAAAGGGATATTGTGAACATGAGTGTAAATATTTTGGAAAGATTAAAGTGCATTTTCCATATGCTTCTCTGCATCACCCTAAACTGCCAAGCACCCTTGCCCTCTGCTGCTCTCTATGGATCTATCTCCAGTGCTTGTGTCTTATGTCCATATGATATTTGGAGTTCTTTAAGCTGAGGCAGCGTCCGGGCTCTATGTCCTACTAGCTATGTGACCTTTGGCTAGTCATCATCCCTCTCTGAGCCCACATTGTAAAACTACACCTTCCCCCTTCATATCTATGTACCATCCTGTTGTTTCTATTAAATGAATCAGTGAAAATAGATAGGAATCTTAATTTTTTGAGTTGCCCTGCTCTATCAAAACAAAGTTAACTCAACCATCTTACACATCTGTGTCCATGCATGAGTGTGTGCACACAGACACATAACGCACACATGTCTGACTATGTCAGGCTCCTTGGTTCTCTGTTGAGGCTGACATGAATTGTGTTTGGAGCCTGCAACTCGCAAGTACCTGCTGACCCCAGTCCCCTTATCATGTCCATCACTGGTTTCAGGAGAGGCCAGTATCACCTAGAGTATTTATGTTTACCATATAGGCTATTAAAAAGAGACCTATGAAGGAATGGTGAGGAAACCAGTGGAGAACCAAGGAAGCTGATAGAGCCAGGGTTTGCGCGTGCGCGTGTGTGTGTGTGTTTATGTGTGTACATGTATATGTTTATATGTGTGCATGTACATATGTGTGAAAGATGGTTGAGTCTGTTTTGATTTGATGGCACATCAAAATAGTTCAAATTAAGATACCCATTGGTTTTAACTGATTGATTATATATGAATTATATATGAATATGAATGGGGAAGGTGTGGTGTTTTACAGTGTCAAAACAGGATAAGGAACTTTTTTTGATTAAAAAAGATCATTATTTATTCCAGAAGTGTTTTCAAAAAGGAAAAGAAAGGTCTTATTGCCAGTGATTTTAAAGCAGAGTTGAAATATAATTGAGAAGGGACAGGGATCCACAATGTACTGGACAGGCAGCCATCTATAAAAACTGTTGTGACTGTAAAGGGAGATCTCTCATCAGTCTAGATTTTTAAAAATCATTTCCAAAAGAAAGATGGATTATAGAAGAAACAATAACCGTAATTACTTAATTCCTATGTGCGGGTTTTTTTTTTTTTAATTTCAAGGATAATGGTACTAAAAGCATAGCAAGTATAATGAAAATGACTAAGAGGAAAGTAAACTAAAAGATATCTAAGGAATAAGGCATGCCTAGCTGCTTTAAATGAATCTATCTTCAGAACTAGATGAATTACCTACAAGGATACAGAAACAGGTGTTTGCATATGATAAAAAAATATGTAGAACATTTTTGAGAATTTTGGAAAAAATATGTCTAACAGTCTCCATTCGCAGAATGCATATGCTACCAGTGACTATAAAACTAATTCTTGCTTGTTGAAATTACCAAATAGATTGTTAATAGATTGCTATTGAGCACTTAGTAAAGAAAACGATGATTACTAAGAAATAGCATAGGTTCACTAAACACTAAGTCATGCCAAATTCATCTTGTTGCACTTTTTAATTTGAGTTGTAGGTGGAAAGGTAAGAAAAAAACTCCATAGACATAATGTATTTTGATTTAATTAATATATTTCACAAAGTATTTTATGAAATCTATTAATAGAGAAAAAATGGAGAAATGTAGACTAGATGATATTCAGCAAAATGGATTTATGGTTTATCAAATAATTTCAGCTCCTTCCCCCACCCCATGCATGGTCCTTATTTCAAAACAAATAAAATGTGTAATATCTCTGCTCTTGGTCTTGTCCTACTCAACATTTTAATGATATGTATAATGACATAGAAGGCATACTTATCAAATTTGCAGATGACATAAAGCTTGGAGCAATAGCTAATACACTGAGTAACTGAATCTTATTTCAAAACAATCTTGACAGGCTGGAACTCTGGCCAAAGCTAACAAGATGAAGTTTAATAGTTATAAATGTTAAGTCCTGTGTTTAGGTTCAAAAAAAAATCAACTGTACAAATGCTGGATGAGAGGAACCAGTTATTGGAACCAGTTATATGGATCCAGTTATTTTTTGGCATATAACCTCAATACGAGCCTCCAACTTCCACTGATAGAAGCCTATTCACTGAAAAAATATTTGCTATATCCCCACTATGTACTAACTACATTCATTATCTTGTTTAACTGTTTATTCTTACTTTACAGATAAAAACAACCAAATGAATTTGTTCATCTGTATGCTGCTATTAAATCTTAGAACTGCAATTCAAATTTAGTTCTCCTAGTGCCAGGTTCGGCCTTCCAGTATACCTTTGCTACTCAGTGTGTGGCCCATAGATCAGCAGTTTGTTATAAATGTAGAATCTCAGGTTTCACCCCAGACCTACTGAATCATAATCAGAATTTGCATTTTAACTAGATCCTGAGGGGACATTTCTGCACAGTAAAATTTGAGAAGCACTGCATTGTATCACGCCTGCCTCAGGTTACCATTATAGAGACAAGAAAGTAACATCATTTGGGGAGCTGGCTGGTTGACCAGTGGCTTGAGTGGGCCTCATGGGATGGCATCATTTTTTTTAAAATCATGTCTGTCAGTAACCAGGTCTGCATTGGTTAGAGAGTACCTGAGAACTCTTACTCATTTCTGTATGCCAGATTTTAATATGGGATATTAATGAACTGGCAGGTCCAAGAGACATAATTAAGTGATGAGAGATGTTAGAAACAGATCCTAAGAAGAAATGAAGAAGTCATGAATGTATAACTTTGAGAGGCATCTTAGATAAGGTAGGATAATTTTTTTTGACTGTGCCTTGCAATATGTGGGATCTTAGTTCCCCGACCAGGGATCGAACCTGTGCCCCCTGCAGTGGAAGCACAGAGTCTTAACCACTGGACCACCAGGGAAAGTCCCTAGGTAGGATAAATTTTTTCAAGTATTTTGGGGTGATGTCATTGGGCAGAAGGACTGTTAACATTTCATTGATTCATCTTTTCCATTCTTTTATCTCATTTATCAAATATTTATTGAGCACCTCCTGTGTACATGGCATTGAAATATGCATATCATTAAAATATTAAGTAGGTTAAGACCATGGGCAGATATATTCTACCTTTCATTTGTTTGGGTTGGGGGGGAAGCCTACACATGGGGTTTGGTAAGGAGCCAGGCATTAAGATTACTATTGTGAATAAGAAAGACAAAGTGGCTGTTCTAAAGTAGGTAACAACCCAGTGATTACGTGGTACACAGTTCACTATGTGTACAGATGATATGCATGTAAATAAACGTATGCCAATATTATTTCAGAAACTTTTAAGTGATCTCCAGATAATAGACTTGGAGGAAGCTAGGTTAGTTTGTGGTTTTGGAGGACCTTCTTACCAATGACAACATACAGCAATGAAATGGATAGTGAGCCCCTTATCACACACATGTTCCAGTGCAGGCTAGATGACTCATCAGGGAAGATACGGAGAAGAATTTACAAGTAAGAGATTGGAGGGGATGTTCTCCAAGTCTTGACCATCCTAAAAATCAAGGCCATGGTTGACTCTGATTTTATAGGTTTGTAAAGAAATATTTTTGTTCCTTATCACTATGGTCCTTCCTATAAAAGAAAACAAAATTGCTATTTTAAAATGTCTGTATTATTAGTGTTTCTCCCTCTTCCCCCACCCCTTACCCCCTTTCATAATTGCATGCATAAATCAACCCCAGGGTAAATTGTGGCTGTAATTAAAACAATATATTAGCTTAATCACAAATAAATAGCCCCTCTGCTGTTATCTCAAGATCGAACTATGTGATGATGGCTAGAGTACCTTTTCTCCTCTGTGCCACTCTCAGCTGTGGCGGCAGGCTGAAAAGTAACTGATTGGTTACCATGGTTTCCAATGGACGCAATGTAGCATATAATTATCGCATACAGGTATCATTACTAAATTTTGTATGGCATTTTGATGTAATTCAGTAAATAATTTGAGTCATAGCTGTAGAAGGAGGTGCAACTGCTTACAGGGTAACATTTGAAGGAAATTACATAAAAAATACTTTTTTCTCTACAGCTTACCTATCGGGGTGCTGATGAATAAAATTTGGTAGTGGTTCTAATTGCTTTGCTCCTATCACAAGAAAAATTGGTAAAAGGAGGTTTCAGGTCTGCCTTGATAGGTAAAGTAGTGTTGATTCAGGTACTAAATGAAGCAAAACCCTTTATTTGGTTTTTAGCATGGTACTTAGTGACTCTTATTTCTTTGGGCTTGTACATCTTTAACAATGAAATAAAAACGCTTGCTTTGTGAAACATAATGGAGAAGAGAGAGAAACTTTTAAACCAATCTACCATCTCCTCCCTCCCTACAGATTCCAGAGCAAGTTTCCCCAATTTGTCACCGAGCTCTAACTAATTAAGGAGTTGTCACTTTCCTGGCCTTCTCTCAGTGCTGTGCACACTACAGGGTATAAATGTGGGTGTGAGGGTAATCCTTCATTATATATTCAAGGGAACTGCCAAGTGTTTCCATTTGTATTGTTATCATTTGAAGAGAAATCATTTCAATTTATTTTAATAAAAGGCAAGCAGACATGTATCTGTGTTAAACTTCTTCATGCCTTTGATAACGCCCACTCTTAATCGATTTTCCCAATGACTTGCTTTCTGTATTACCGTGTGAGAAAGCCAAAGTCTTAACTAAGTCACAAACTGGTTACCAGCACATGAAAATGGAGAAGGACTGATGCAAAATTGTTCTTAACCTTTCTACGAACTATGTGTCCTTCTGTTACGTTTTCAATTCATCAGGAATAATCTGGGATACTCGTGGGAATCTTCTCATCGACTTCCCTATCTCGTATGTTCTTTTCAAATATATGTGTGACATTATGTGCTCTTTGTTATTCAAGATGATGTGGGGTGGGTACAGAGAAGTACAAGAAAGGGGTATTATACACAGTTCTTTCTCAAGTCTACTAGAGAGAAATGAGAAGCACACACAATATAGGCAGCATAGTAGTAGGGACACAGACATTGTAATGTAGCTAAAGTGGGTTTAACACCTTCTCCCATTTTACCTACAGTGCTCATTCACCTCTCTTGGCCTCTGTTCTCTTATATGTCAAATGGGGATACTCAAAGCTGGCTAAGAGGGTACATGCAAGGACTCAATCTGATAAAATAGTATGTAAACTTTATAAATACTGTACTTGGCACATAAGGGGTATTCGAAGTAATACAACAAAAATAATGATGGTCAAATGTTTTACAGAGATATTGAGCATTTTGCAGTTGGATGGGAAAAGGAATTGGAGTGTTTAGGGAAGACATGGATTAAGTAGGGTTTCATCTTGAACGGGTAGACTTGAATGGGTAGACATGCTTCAAAGGTGTGGAAGCAAGGGGAGTGTTTCAGGTGAAGGAAATAGCATATGCATATATGTGGCTATCTTCCCAATTGATTTTTTCCTCTCAATTTGACCTTTTTAAATCTCAATTATGATAGAATTGAACTGTGGTTTATTTTTTAATCTGTTTGCATTTCCTTATCTGGAAGGTCATGTTAAGATTTTGTTTGTTATGTTGTTTTCTTGTTATTTAAAAAATTAGTGAACACATTCTCTATTTCCCACCACGTATTCGGTGAAAATATCCTATGGCACCAGTCCCAGGACTGCCAAGAGAGCAATACACAAAGAGCCAAGTGTAAGCAAAATTTGGAAAGTGGAAGTCTCCTGCAGCAGTTTGTCTTTGGCGCATTCTGCTCCTATGTTCCCCCTTTCCCCATTCCTTATGGTTATTCCTTTTATCTAGTAGCTTTATATTGCACCTTGCCTGTGCTCTCCCACTCCATTAAAGCAATTTGATAAATGCATATCACTGAGCCCAAATGATGACTGGCCATAAATGTAGTAGCACTCAGGGAGTTTTGGCATTTTCAGAGTCAGGCCAGAAAGAAAAATCAAACACTTCATGGTAGGCCCTGTTTTAGGTGATAACTCAGTACTCCTTAAAGTATTGTATCATGGTGAAAATCAACCTCCGCTTTGAATAAGGCAGGTAAGCTAGACATCTGTATTTAAATTGGGGGCAGTAGCTAGTCCAGTTGAGAATGGGTATTGAATGCAGTATGTTTTTGAGACGACAGTGCAGTTAAATGGACTTTGCCCTTGGGAATGGCCCTTCATGGATATCATGTTGGTGTGAGAGGCAGCTATGACTTCAGAGTTATGGAAGTGCATCTTTCCCTGTTCCTGTCCCCATTGTATCTACTGAGACACGCTCTGAACATGAGTGTGTTTCAAGTGAATGGTGCTGAGGCAGACTAGTGTTTAAGTAATCTGGTTTGGAGATCTGCAATAGACACTGCGACGTACTTCCCCGACCTCTCTTCGCCGAAGGATTTGTTTTATCAGTTGCTCTGAGGGTTGCCAGCAAATAGCCTTCAATTTCCAGCTTCTTCAGGAATTGCCACAGTTGTGGAAGACAGTCTTGTCTAAAGTCACACCCTTTCCTGAGGTGGCTTACATCCACTGGCAGATTGATGTGAAAGTACGAAGGCATGGCCACCTTGGCCTACCTCAGGGCCACTTTGTGGGGCCAGTTGAGCTCCAGAGTTCAATGTGGGTTTGGCTGAGGCTGCCATTTGGCCTGGATTGTAGCTTGACCTCTCTCTCTGCCCACTCCTGCTTTCTTCCCTCCCTCCCAAAAGTGTTGGTACCAAGGATACTCCCTAAATAAACACCCTGCATTCACCGAAACTTTATCTCAGAAGGGGATTACTAGGGAACCCAAATTGCACCAAGATCTTTTCCTTTAGGTTAAGTCAGTTCCCCAGCCAGTGTAATGTAGCGCCCTGGTATGCAATGAAGGAGATTAAGTTGTATTGAGATATTCATTCTTGCAGCATTCAACGTGACTAGGCCTGGCCTAGAGCGAATGGAAGCCCAGGTGCCATCCAGAGTTGCTAAATACCTTGACCACTTATCCCAGGTGCTATGTAAACACTTTTATTTTCTATATGATCTATTCCATTTAAAGGTTGAAAAAAGGCACTGTGTTTTCACGAATTCTCCAAAGAGCCCATGTTATTCCTAGGAGGTAGAGTTAGTTTTTGCCATTAGACATTATCACCTCAAGGTTGACATAGTTATCAGTTAAACAATTGAACACTGAAAGGAAGAGCCTAGAATTCTGAGGGGCTGAGACATATGATAGTTAAGTTTTGTTTGGGGAATAATAAAAGGTGGGAGTTTATACCGAACATGGAGAAATGTCAAGTTAAGGAGACTACATATTCTTTACAAATAAATCAAAATAGCTGAAGTTCTCATTTAGACTGTGTTCTGCTGTTGCTTTCTTTTCTACCACCCACTCAGGTTTCTTCATCTCCAAGAGCTGCACATAGCATTTTTCATAATACATTATATTAATTTCATAGCTACGCTTTAAATAGTGGCACAGCTGCAGTTGTCATTGAACAGTGTATGAAATAACCTTGGAGTAGTAACTGTTATATATTCTTAGTGTGGTTTCGGTTTAATTGCATATGGGCTTTGCCTTAACTCATAGAAGGCATTTGTATAATCCTCACTAATAACTGTAATTCCAGAAGTTAAAAGTTATAATAAGAGTTTACATTTTGATAACACTGTTCATACTAGTACCTGAAGTACTTTGTAAAAAAAAAGAAAAAAGAAAAGAATTCTAAAGGTCAAAACTTCTATTCTTTGGGTTTTAAATATTTGTAGGCGTTTGGATAGAAAGAGTTACTCCGAAGTCATTTGGGGATAGAAAAGGGTTTCTCTTTGTTTACTTTAGCTCCTAACAAGGTTACCTCCTTTAGAACAGGAAAGAATTTCATGGCAGTGTTGGCAGGGTAGGAGTAATCTTGCACATATTTAAACTATTCTTGAAGCTATTGCAATATTATATTTTAAGCTATCTACCAGTGGTGTGCTGGAGTTGGTTCCCACCACCTTGAGAGAGCTGACTGTGGTACATCTATTCTCAATGCTGTGTCTAGTAACATCATATTGACAGCTTAAAATTAGCTACGGTAGGAGCATTTATACCACTGCAAAAGTTAAAAGAATCAGGACTTTCCCCTACCCTATCCCAAGGGAACCAATTGTTAAATGTTTACCAGTATGTTACCGCCATCTACTCATCTCCTTCACAGTATAAATTATAGTCTTATATGGAGAATGTTTAAAAGACCTGGTATAGAAAATGCAAAAGAATGGGCAATTACATCCTTTCTAAAGTTCAAATGCATCTAGAACCTGGAATCTTGGTGAAGGCTGGATGAAGTCACAAGTTTTGGGTAACTTCAGAGAGGTAACTCCCCTGCATCTTATCCTATGCCTCAGACCCAACATTTTCCAACATTAATGCCTCCTTTTAGGTGTTTTCTATGGCCAAGTTTATATTCACTCTAAGAAAGAAAACAAAGCGTTTTCCTCAGGAGGTTGAGGTGACTTCCCTTGGCTTTTGAGTTTTAAGATATTGTACCTGAAGTGAACAAGAATGACTTGATTGATATGTTATTACGCTCACTTGAATTTTGGCACAAATCATTTACTTAGCTCTAAGGATGTTGGTTCAGGGTGGAGCCAGAGGGTGATGAAGGAGTATCCAGTAGTTGTGGGATAGGGAGAGACCATGATCTGTCAATTCAGAAAGGTGGTCAGAAATCTGGAAATCCCATCTCTTTTCTGTGAAGCCATCCTCTTTCCCTGCTCAGGGTGTGTGAAGTCTAGCATCATAATAAGACACACTGGAACACATTAAATTTTGCAGGTAATACAGCCACAGTTTTAATATAAGATGTGAAATGTTCCATGTATTTAAGCTTTGACTATTACATTTGAGAACATTTGAGAGGTTTATAGTCAGTATATGCCCTCCATATTGCTCCTCAGTGAGTCCTCGATAGTTCTTTACCTTAATAGGGATGATTACCTCCATACAGGCAGTCCAAAGTATTATAAAAAGATTATGAATTTGGCAGTGTGGTTGATTGTAATATCTAAGTGTTGTACTATACAAAACAAATGAAAGCTTGGAGTAATAGGCAGTAAATAACATAATGACACACATAGAAGACTGTTAACCAGTGGCTAAAGAGGGCAAGATCACAGAAAATTCCTCTCCTGAAGCCTAATTAACTAAACAGAAAAAGTAGTTTATTTGTCCAAAAAAGGGTCAAAAATAAATAAGCAGAAACGGGGTGAGGAAACTAAGACAAGCTTACGACATCAATTTTTCTAGTTGAAAAATTATGTTCTAGTGCAGCAGAAAATAATACTTAGCAAAGGAGGATTCAGTAAAATCCTAAGAATTCACCTAAATACCACTGAATTTGGGGGAAAACATAGTAAGGGTATAATTAAACATTACTGGGAGAAATAAAAAAAGTCACCTTTGTGGCAGCATGCTCTTACATTCAAGGGCAAGAAGACTGCAAGTCTTGTTTTCCAAGGAAAAGTGCAAAGTTTAGAAAACAATCTGGGTAGACTGGGCCTTGGTACAGGATTTCAGAAGAGAAAGAAGAGCTTAAATTTCCCAACAAGTATTTTATACAGTCGAAGCCAAATGTTCACTCCTCCTCCATTCCCCATAAACTCAGGCAAAAAGTGAAGCACTCAAACTGAAGCTTAGAGGAGTAGGAAAAAGAATCTCAAATAAATTGTGAATGGTGTTGAGGGGAATTGACTCAAATGTATATCTGAACAGAGAAAGTATGAAATACATTAAGTGTAATACAGATGAAATTAACTATCAGTGTTCCACTGATAATACAGTGGGACAAAAACAGAAAAAAAATGAAAGAAGGAAAGAATGAGTGAAAATAGTAAAAGCAAAACCAAAACCAAAACCAAAAACCTAAGATACAGATGAAAGTATTCCAAAATTCTTCATGCTGTGGAAGAATTTACAAAGAATGTTGATCCAGTACAAGCAGAACAGAAGGATCAGAAGATAAAGAATAAGATGCAAAAAGAGATTGAACAGTAAGTAAGCAAATTGAGAACAAAGATAGCACGTTTCTAGCTTATGGATAAATGAGAAAGAAATGCTTAAAATGAAATTTTAGTATAAAATCTGGAGAAGAAAAATATTTAGAGATATAATAGAGGAAAATTTCCCAGAAATAAAGATTAAAAACTAAAACTTAAAGGAGTGTACCTCATAGAAAGAAAAATTATTTAGAATCAATGAAACTGAGACATATTCTGGTTAACCCATTGTACTGAAGGGTAAAGATGCAATTCTTAAAGAGTCACAGTTCTTCATATATTCAGGCAGAAAAATTAATTCACAAGTAGAAAAAATCAGAGCAGTCTCATAGTTCTTCATAGAAACATTTAATGTCATAAGACAATGGTGAGATTCCTACGAGTTCCAACAGAAAAGAAAGTGGAACCCAAGAATATTACATATAGCCAAGTAATTATTCAAAAAAATTCATAGCAGCCAATCCCAGACTGCAAAGAACTTGGGAAGTTCTTAGAAATCAAAACAAAAACTCTCAGAAATAATATTCAAAAATTAGATTAAACATCTTAGAGATTAGAGCTGCAGATGGAATGCTTATGGGCAGTGGGAAGAGAGAAGTGTTAAGCGTGATAACCACCTTACCTTCCATAGTATCTGGTCACATCTAAAATTGAAGCAGGTACATTAAAAAATAATGATTCCAAACTTTAAATGTTTTCTAAATTTTTTTCCTTAATATTTTCAAGTGTGGTACTATTGATATTTTCTGCTGGATAATTCTTTGTTGTGGGGGCTCTCTTTTGCCCTGTGGGATGTGTAGCAGCCCCCTTGGCCTCTACCCACTAGATGCCAGTAGCACCCAGTTGTGATGTCAAGAAGTGTTGTCAGAATGTTGTCAGATGTTCCCTAGGGGACAAAATTTCTCCTATTTGAGAACCACTGCATTAGGTGGGTCTTTTAGAAAGAAATGATTTTTGTGACAAAGGAACAGTTATATTCAGCATTTCCTTGAGTTTCACTTTTGTTATATTTTAGTGGAATTAAATTTAGTATTTCAAAAAAGTAGCTTATTATATATATGAATCTATTAAAGAAATTTTGACTATGTCTATCAATCAGTCAATTATCTACTTATTATTTATCTCTCTCTTCAACTTTTTATTTTATATTGGAGTATAGTTGATTAACAATGTTGTATTAGTTTCAGGTGTACTATTTATCTCTCTTTGTATCCGTGTATATGTACAGGGACATGCTCATAAATGATAAGACTAGTTACCTGGTTGATGACATTTTAGCTTAATTGCTTTTTAAAGTATTTCTTGATTTTTTTAAATGTTAGCAAAATACATGTTTTGGTAAAAAAATAAAACTGTTGCTCTTAATATTATATAGATATACTTCATTTTATAATTCATTTATTTATAACAAGGCCTGGTCATAACATCTTAAAAATGCCTTTAATACATTCTACTTTGTGAAATTCAACTGAATAATTGAAAAATGTGTTAAAAGATTGTAATACAAAATTTCCAAAACAGCCCAAATGCCCTATTAGTAGAAAATCAGCTTAATAAGTTATGATATAGCCTATGCAATAAAATTATAGTCACCTATTGATAAGATTACAGATGACTATTTATTACATGGAAAGTTATTAATATTATGTTATATGAAAAAAGTAGGTTTTTAAATGTCCCTACTATATTATTCCTAGTTTATATAAAGTGTTATATAGGTGTAAAAAAGACTGCCACTGTACACATCAAGGTTTTTAATCTCCAGGTGATGGGTGGCTTTTATTAATTATTCAGAGTATTTCGATTTTCTATTTTCTACATTGGGAACTTTATTATAATAATATTATAGCTGTATTGTTTGTAATAAGAAATGTTATAAAAATACCTTTAACCTCAAAATGAAGATACTATCATAGATATCCAGGCTCTCCAGGTACACTTGACTCCCTATATTAAAATGTTACCCTAAATTTCCTCTTAACCTTCTTTGCTCAAGATTACATGATGAGAATGGACATTAGACAAAATGAATTTACAGGAATGAATGTTGATAATTTATTTTGGACCAAATAGTTGTATGAAAATCCAGTATAATGGAACAGACCTTGAGAATAGCTCCTCAGGAAGAACAGCGACATCAAAATCCCAAGGAAGAGAAGGTGGGCGAAAACATTTCAATACCTAGCTTACATATGTGGAAGAGGGACAGACAGGACTAACCAGGAGAGGAGGGATGGGCTTGGGGGTGACGTACCTATGTGTTGGGAAACCATATGTAACCAGTTTTCTGCTTCTTCACCTTGCACGTGGGTGTGCCAATGCATGTACAGACGATGGGTGTGCAGAACCCTACAAAGAATGCAATAAAGCAGTCAGCTCCAACACTCATGGAACCCTGTGTCCATCAGAGATGCCTCATAGAATTTCTGGAGCATTTTTTTCTGAAAACATTTATCTTAAAACACTTATTTTATAAATGAATCTTATTTTTTCTTGTTCATATAATGAATACACACATTTATACATATATGTACAATCATATGCATACAATCATATGTTTGTGGTCACTTGTATAGTAATGGATACTTTGGCAATTATAAGCCATCACTCTTCAACTTAATAATTTTCATAACTTTGGCCATTACAAAGTATATGTCCTTAAATCAGGATTTATGAACCTTATGTTTATATTTATATAACTAAAAAGAAAAGTGAAGACGTGGGAACTGAGAAACCTGACTTCTATGCTTGAAATTGCCACTATTATTCATGAAGTAGTGATTTCTTCATCAAAATAAAAAGATTGGCTTAGTTACTTTCAGTTTCAAGAAGGAAAAACGTGGTCTAGGCCAAGTACATGACATACTTGTGGTGACATAGTCAATAGCAGAGTTTACACTAGAATCAAATACTCTGATTTGCGGCCAAGAGTGGGGACCACCAAATGTGTAGTCTCTTTCATGCGTGCAAAGTACCATAATGTTTTTTCTTTATTCTGTATCTTAGTTCACTACTGATCACCTTTGCCCTCATCTTTCAGGAAAGTCATCACAAGCATTATAGTCAACTGTACAGTGAAACCTCATGTTTTTCTGGAAAGTTGGTACCTACCTGGACACTCTATATCCATAACTATTTCTGGGTAAGAGTAGTGACCAGAAAAGGTACCTGCAGTTCAATGTCAGGGGCATGGACAGTAGAGTTTGACCTAACAGAATGCCCATGGCACTATTCTGACCCTCAGAATAGTGAAACTATGGAAATAAAAGCCTTTAAATTCAATGGGAAAAAAGTCATCCTGTGAACAAAGCAGTATTTATATTAATTTTTCTAGGCTCTGTTTATGTAATGATCCAATTATATTAGTTGCCTTAGACAGAGAACATAAGAACATAATACAGTGGAGCAACCTGAAATTATAGGTATGGGTATTTCTGTAATACCCGCCATACTCCCTTTACCCATTGACATTAGATCATCCTGGTTATTGTAAGTTGCTGTTAAGCTTCCGTTGCAAGATTTCTGATTTAAAATGAAAGAAAATGATAAAGTGCTAATTCTCACTAACCAACCATGAATTGTGTTTTGGGTATTGCCTTTGAATTTTTCTGAGCATTGTAATAGCCTTATAGATCTATTAAATTTCTTTGCTGATAGCAGCAGCATTTAAAAAAATACTTCACTTGCTCTCCTCTTTCCTTGTTACAACTGAGGACTGAAGAAGCTTAAGTTATGCAAAATGACTGTCATACACTGGTCACAAGGCAGGGAGCCCAAGTCCAACTACTAACTAATTGGAATGTCTGTTTAACCCAAAAGACAGGCAGATTTCTGCCAAGGTCTGTCTCTAAGTTTGTGATGATGTGAACATGTTCCTGAATACAAGGAAAGAAAAACGTTTGTCTCTAAGGGACAAATGAATTTTTATCTCTTCAAATAATTTTTTATTAAGGTTTACTGGGTTTAGTTTTTCTGCTTAGCTGAAATGTTGGTAGTTATTATACTTTTAAATACAAATTATTTTGTAGTTTAAATTAGCATTTTCTTCAGTAGGAAATGGGCAGGTGAAATTAGTTTACGTAGTTGAATATTTCTTTAAGCAATGTAAAATGCTTTTTCATGTGTAGCTACAATTATACATCTGAATTAAATATGACTCTTAATAAGGTATTACATCTACCTCCTTAAAGAAAAATGAAAAATTATTAATTACTACTTAAGAATAAACCAATAGCTTTGGGATTTAAGAGACTAATAATCCAAATTAATTATTTATTCAGTAAATCATCAAAATTTGTATTAAGCCTACTATGTGTCAGTTTGGAGATACAGTGGTGAAAAAGACAAAATCCATCATCCCACTATCTTTTTAGTCTAACTCATAAAAAGTAAGTCCTAAGCAAAGAGCCAAAGACCGTAAAATATCTGGGGAGTTCTGGTACTAGGTAAGGTTGAATAAGCAACTCCACTCTGTGTCTCCTGCTGAATACAGCTATAAAACTTGGACATAATGTATGGAGCAGTTATTTGAGGGCTCTGAAATGTAAACAGTAGCAGGCAGAAGGGGAAAGAAGATCAGAATTAAAAGTGGCACTGCTGGCAGTTAGTTTACCACTTTTTCTTCTTGAGTATTCCCCAGCCAGCATGAAGATAATGCAGCCTAAAACTCAGAAGCAGGCTTGGGGTGAAGAGGGAGAGCTCTCTGAGAGGACCTCTGTTTTTGGCTCTAGAAGCAGGAGAGAGGTCTCTTAATGCTGAGAGTTGGGCAATCTCCCACAGTTTTTTCTTTTCTTTCCTTTTCCCTTTTCCCTTTTCCCTTTCCCCTTTCCCCTTTCCCCTTTCCCCTTTCCCCTTTCTCCTTCCCTTCTCTCCATTCTCTCATGTGTCAGCCCAAGCAATCCCATAGCAGCAGATGTGAGAGTAACAAGGAGAACACACTAAGACATTGCGAGAGGGGAATCTTTCTCTCTGATGGAAAGAGTCAAGATCCCAAGAGGGTGAGAGCAAACACCTTTTGAAATTTTTCTTTCTCTGTACTCCTGTCACTTGGCCCTAAACACAACACAGGTGGCAGGAAATGTGTGGCAAAGTAAGATAAATAAACCCACAGCTTTTTGGCTAAAGTATCACCAAAAAAAGAGCGCCAGGGCACCAGAAAGTCCTGGGAAGATTGTAGAGACAGGAATTTGGGAAATCAGCCTCTTAATGTTTGTTGAGCCCCCAAACTCATCCATGACTGTGTGTGGATCTAACCCATGCAGCATACCGTAGACTTTGAGGACGGAACATGATAGACCACTGCCTAGATCCCAGACTGGCCACTGGGTGGTGCACATGAGGGACAGATCCAAACAGCACTGAAAAGGCTTTGAAATTGGAACATTGACACTGCAATCTACAGAAGGCTGGTCAGAACTTGTGGCCTGAACCCAACTGGGTCAATTACCTACTAAAGCAATAACAGAAATTCTCCATATGGTTTAAACATGATCCCAAGTCCTATAACCTGACATTCCAAATGTCCAGGATAAAATCCAGAATTATGCAGTATCCAGAAAAACCCAGGAAAATCTTACTTGCATGGGAAAACAGAATCAACAGACACCAACATTGAGATTACACAATTGTTAGAATTCTCTGACAAAGACTTTAAAGCAGCTGTTATAAAACTGCTTCAATACGTAGAGATGGCCACTCTTGAAAAAAAAAAAATGGCAAGACAGAAATGACAGCAAACAAATAGAATTGAAGAACAAATGGAAATTTTAGAATTGAAATACAAAATAACTGGAAGAGTTTAATAGAATGAAAATGAGAGAGGAAAGAATCTGAATTTGTAGGTAGGTCAGTAAAAATTATCCAATTTGAGCAGTTGAGTTTAGAAAAGATGAAAAAAAGTGAACAGAGTGTCAGGGACCTCTGAGATAATAACAAAGAAGTCCTTGTGTCATTGGAAGCCCAGAAAGAGTGAAGAAAGAATAATGTGCAGAAAAACATTTGAGGAAATAATGGTCAGAAACATCCCAGATTTGTTAAAAGACATGAACCTACTACAGATTCAGAAGCTGAGGAAACTCAAAACAAGATAAAGCCAAAGAAATCCAAACCCAGACACATCATAATCAAACTACTGAAAAGTGAAGTCAAAGAAAGAATCTTGGAAGCAACCAGAGAAAAACATAACCTTATTTATCGGGGAACAATTATTCATTTGAGAGCTGATTTCTCATCAGAAACCATGGATGGCAGAAGGAATTTGAACTTTTTTTTTTTTTAAGGAATTCCTTTATTTTAATTATTTATTTATTTTTTTAGCTGTGTTGGGTCTTCGTTTCTGTGCAAGGGCTTTCTCTAGTTGCAGCAAGCGGGAGCCACTCTTCATCGCGGTGCACGGGCCTCTTATTATCGCGGCCTCTCTTGTTGCGGAGCACAGGCTCCAGAAGCGCAGGCTCAGAAGTTGTGGCTCACGGGCTCAGTTGCTCTGCGGCATGTGGGATCTTCCCAGACCAGGGCTCGAACCCGTGTCCCCTGCATTGGCAGGCAGACTCTCAACCACTGTGCCACCAGGGAAGCCCAAGGAATTTGAACATTTTTAAAGAGATAAAAGAATTGTTCAACCCATAATTCTATATCTAGCAAAAAGAATTCTTCAGCAATAAAGGTGAAATAAAGATACTCTCAGATGAAGGAAAACTAAGAAAACTTGTTGCCAGAAGACCTGCTATGAAAGCATTGCTAAAGGAAGATGTTCAGAAAGGAGAGACATGATTCCGGAAGGAAACTTGGAACATCAGGAATGAAGAGAAACATAAATGGTAAATATCTGTGTCTATATAATAAGCTAGTCTTTTCCATTGAGTTGTTTAAAATGTTTGATGGTTGAAAGCAAAAATTATAATGTTGTCTGATGGGTTTTCAGTGTCAGTCAGTGTTAAACATAAGACAAATACAACATAAAGGGAGAGGGTAAAGGAACGTGTATGATGGATAGAGTTTTTCATACCATTTGAAATGGCAAAATATGGATTCAATGTAGACAAAAAAGTTCAGTATGTATATTATAATTCCTAAAGCCACTCAGAAAAAACCTACACAAGGAAATATATTTAAAAAGAAAATAGAAAAGTTAAAATGGAGCACTAAAAATGTTAAAATAACCTAAAATAAAGCAGGAAAGAGAACAGAGGAATGAAAAATAGATGGAAAAACTGAAAAGAAACCACATTTATATTTGGAGACCTCAATGCTCTTCTCTCAGTAATTGATAAAAACTCATAGAAAGTCAGCAAAGATGTAGAAGAATGAGCAATGTCATCAGTAAACTGGGTTTAACTGAGATTTGTAGACTATTCAATCAACAGTAGAATATACATTCTTCTGAAACACACATGGAATATTCATCAAGATAGACTTTCATGGGGCATAAAACAAAACTTAAATTTAAAAAGATTGAAATCATAAAAAATATGCTACTATGTTCTGACAATAAAGCAATCAAATTAGAAATAACAGAAAGATAAAAGGAAAATGTCTGATCACCTGAAATTTAAACAGCACACTCCTAAGTAATCCACAAGTCAACAATCCTCTTTACAATAGTATCAAAAAGAACAAAAAACTTAGGAACAAATTTAACCAAGGATGTGATAGAGAGATCTGTACACTGAAAACTATTAAGACATTAATGAAAGAAATTGAAAAAAAGAGACAAATATATGGAAAGATGTTCCATGTGCATGGATTGGAAGAATTAATATTGTTAAAATGTCCATACTACCCAAAGCAATCAGAGCTGCAAAGCAATCCCTATCAAAATTCTAATGACATTTTTCACAGGAATAGAAAAAACAATCTTAAAATTTGTGTGTAACCACAGAAGACCTCAAAGAGCCAAAGCCATCTTGACAAAAAAGAACAAACCTGGAGGCATCATACTTCCTGATTTCAAACTGTATTGCAGAGCTATATAGTGATAAAACAGTATGGCACTGGCATAAAACAGACATGTAGATCAATGGGACAAAATTTAGAGTTGAGATACAAACCCATGCATATATGATCAATTAATTTATAACAAATGAGCCAAGAATATGCAGTGGGGAAAAGATGGTCTCTTCAATAAGTGGTGTTGGGAAAACTGGATATCCACATGCAAAACAAAACTATATCCCTATTTTATACTATATTCAAACATCAAGTCAAAATGGATTAAAGACTTGAACATAAGACTTGAAACCATAAAACTCCTAGTGGAAAACATAGGGGATAAGCTCCTTAATATTGGGCTTGGTAATGAATTTTTGGAATTGGCATCAAAAGTACAAGCAACGAAAGCAAAAATAAACTAGTGGAAATATTTGCAAATGAAGCAACTGACAAAGGATTAATCTCCAAAATTTACAAGCAGCTCATGCAGCCCAATGTTAAAGAAACAAACAACCCAATCGAGAAATGGGCAGAAGACCTAAATAGACATTTCTCCAAAGAAGATATACAGATTGCCAGCAAACACATGAAAGGATGTTCAACATCACTAATCATTAGAGAAATGCAAACCAAAACTCCAATGAGTTATCACCTCACACTGGTCAGAATGGCCATCATCAAAAAATCTACAAACAATAAATGCTGGAGAGGGTGTGGAGAAAAGGGAGCCCTTTTGCACTGCTGGTGGGAATGTAAACTGGTACAGCCACTATGGAGAACAGTATGGAGGTTCCTTAGAAAACTAAAAATAGAAGTACCGTATGACCCCACAATCCCACTACTGGGCATATACCCTGAGAAAACCATAATTCAGAAAGAGTCATGTACCACACGTTCATTGCAGCTCTATTTACAGTAGCCAGGACATGGAAACAACCTAAGTGTCCATCGACATATGAATGGATAAAGAAGATGTGGCACATATATGCAATGGAATGTTACTCAGCCTTAAAAAGAAATGAAATTGAGTTAATTGAAGTGAGGTGGATGGACCTAGAGTCTGTCATACAGAGTGAAGTAAGTCATAAATAGAAAAACAAATACCGTGTGCTAACACATATATATGGAATCTAAAAAAAAAAAAAAAGGTTCTGAAGAACCTAGGGGCAGGACAGGAATAAAGACGCAGACGTAGAAAATGGACTTGACACGGGGAGGGGGAAGGGTGAGCCAGGAGGAAGTGAGAGAGTGTCATGGACATATATACACTACCAAATGTAAAATAGATAGCTAGTGGGAAGCAGCCACATAGCACAGGGAGATCAGCTCAGTGCTTTGTGACCACCTAGAGGGGTGGGATAGGGAGGGTGGGAGGGAGACGCTAGAGGGAAGAGATATGGGGATATATGTATATGTATAGCTGATTCACTTTGTTATACAGCAGAAACTAACACACCATTGTAAAGGAATTATACTCTAATAAAGATGTTAAAAAAAAAAGAAAATCAGTTGATGAATTCTACCATATTAACAATCTAATTTTAAAATGCCACATGATCATATCAACAGACATAGAAAATGCATTTGGCAAAATTCAGATGCATTATGAGAAAACTCTGAGCAAGCTAGAAATAGAAGGGAATGTCCTAGTGAAGGGCAGCTACAAAACTCCCAGAGCTGACATTATTTTCTCATGAAAGACTGAACACTTTCCTCCTAAGATCAGGAAGAAGGTAAAGATGTCCATTCTCACCACTACTACTCAATACTGTACTAGAAGTCCTGGATAGTGGAATAAAGAATGAAAAAGAAATAAAAAGTATGTAAATTGAAAGGAAAGAAATACAACTGTTTCTATTCCCAAACAACATGATTCTTTATGGAGGATATCCCAATATCTACAAAAACTTTCTGGAACTAATAAGTGAGTTTAATGAGGTCATAGGATACTAAGTAAAAAGACAAAAAATCAGATGTATTTCTATGTACTAGCAGTGAATGAAATTTTAAAAATAATAATTTTAATCACTCCAAAAATGAAATGCATATGTATAAACGTAACAAAACAAAGGATATGTATGCTGAAAACTATAAGGTGCTGATTAACAAAATCAGAGAAAACCTAAATAACTGGAGAACATACTGTGTTCATAGATTGGGAGACTCAACATAGCAAATATCTCCATTTTCTCTAAATTGATGTATATATTTAACACGACCCCAATCAAAATCCCAGCAGAAAATTTTTGTATATGTATTGGTTATCTATTGCTGTGTACCCAAAATGTAGTGACTTAAAACAATGTGCAGTTATTATCTCACAATTTGTGTAAAGCAGGAACCTGGACAGGGATTATCTGGCTTTTTTACGGGTCTCTCAGAGGCTGCAATTGAAATATAGTCTGGGCTATTGTCATCTTAAGTTTTGAATGGAGAAAGATGCACTTCTGAGCTTATGTGGTTGTTAGTAGGATTTTATTCTTTGTGGGCTGTTAGACTAAGGGCCTCAACTTCTTTGTGGTTATTGCCTGGAAGCTCTCCTCTTTTCTTTACCATGTGCGTTTTTCCAACATGGCAATTTATAAAGCTAATGAGAGAAAGAGAGTGCGAGAGAGAGAGACTGCTAAAAAGGATAAGTCAATCAGGGAAGGGTAATAGAAGCTGTTGAAAGGTAGGGTGGCCAGGGCAGGCTTCAGTGAGAGGATGGCTTTAGAGGAACTGCCCGAAGGAGAAGAGGAAATGACCCAAGTGTCTTCCTGCAGGAAGAAATTTTCAGTCAGAGGAAACAGCGAATGCAGAGGTCTGAAGTAGAAATACGTCTGTGTGGAGGTTTAAGGCAGGTCAAAGAGGCTAGTATGACAGGAGCAGAGTAAGCTACATGGAGGGAGGGAGGAGATGAATAAATGGGGGTAACAGGTGGCTGGGGCAGATTTGCTGGATGAATGTGCCAATGAATCTATAGCAAAACTTTCATCATCTTCTACAATATATGTTAATGTTTATTAATCTTTACGTTGGAGAGAAAATTATTTTTGTGTCTTACCTGATACACTTGTCTGCAATTTTATACTGTTATTTTAGCTTGGTCTACCTTTCAAATGGCGTCACTATCTCTTAGTTGCTCATCATCATTTTTAGCAGTTGACGTTGGTTATTAAATTGTTCCTTAGTTTTTCAATTTTCTTTCTCTGTGAAGATCTTAGTTTGCAACGCAGTCTCCATCGTTGCCATTCTTGTTTCTGGACTCTTTGACGGTTCCCCAGCTCCTCCTCTGTTGTGCAGCCTTGCACAGGACTTGAAATTTCATTAGGAATCCTACCTGAGGGTGTACATAATGACCAATATATTCTGTTGCAAGTTTGAAGAACACAAAAGTAAAGCCCATGTATTTTTAGTTAATAAAAAAGCCTGAACTTTCATGAGAAAAGGGATATTTTACCAGCTTTAGGGATAGTTAATTTTTTAATTGATACTCAGCTCTTGAAACTGCTACCTGAGGGGACTTCCCTGGTGGTCCAGTGGTTAAGGCTCCATGCTTCCACTGCATGGGGTGTGAGTTCGATCCCTGGTCGGGGAACTAAGATCCCACATCTTAGCCAAAAAGGGAAAAAAAAATGCTACCTGAGGTGAACACAATGCGCTGGTTCTTTTTTTTCCCCCCCCCTCAGTATTTCTTTCTTTTTTTTTTTCCTCAGTATTTCTTTCTTTTTTTTTTAACATCTTTATTGGAGTATAATTGCTTTACAGTGGTGTGTTAGTTGGACTTGTCAGTGACAGAATATTAGTTTTTCCTCTGCTCTTCTTGTAGACTTAATGCTGAATATTTATGATTTTTTAATACATGGAACTCCCTCAATGTAGCTGAAAAAAATCAAAATGATAAGAGATGATCCAAGTTGAAAATCTTTTTCAGATGTTTAAAAAAAAACAGTTTTAGTATATGAATAATGATGTGCAATATAGAAACCATTTATTTCACTAAGTGCTAAAAACAACATGTGTCAAGAAGATAAAGGTTACTTTCCCATCTTCCAGAGCTGAAGCAGTCCTGAATGGACTGTTGGAGATGTCTTTTATTGCCAAGGAAGACGGGGGACCTTGTTCTTGACAGTGGTAGGTTCTAATCCAAGAAATTAACTATCACCACACTGAAAGGGAGGCAAAATCCTTACAGATCCATTTAGTACATTCATCTCCCTCTCTTCAGACTGTCCCATGCTGGGTATATGCCAGACAGATAAGAGCCTATCTTATTTTTAAAGGCCTGTTTCTTCTCCCAGGAAGAATTTCTCTATGGGAGGGGCGTTGCCCCTGGATTATTAAATAAGCACACCACAATGGCTGCTTTAGAGAGAACGTTTTCTCTTTGGGAATTCTATCAGATAAACTTTTCAGATTGGTTTTCATTAAATGCTAAAACAAAAGATGAGGTTTTACATACAATTTCCTGCTGATATATATCTATACATACAGATATATATATATATGATATATATATAGGGTATACATTGGAGATATATATATATATATATATATATATATGCTATATATTGTATCTAGCATTGAATTAAAAAAATTTTTTAGTTGAAGTATAGTTGATTTACAATGTTGTGTGAATTACTGCTGTACAGCAAAGTGATTCAGTTACACGTATATATACATTCTTTTTTTAATATTATTTTCCATTATGGTTTGTGATAGGATATTTACAAACATATATACATACATCGTGCGCACCAGAGAGCAAGAGCAAGAGAGAGAGAGAGATATCAAGGAATTGGCTCACACAATTGTGGAGGCTTGGCAAATCTAAAATCTGATAGGGAAGACCCAAAGAAGAATTGCAGTTTGGTGCAAAGGAAGTATGCTGGCAGAATTCCTTCTTGCTTGAGGGACATTCAGTCTTTTTTTATTAAATTATTTATTTATTTATTTATTTATTTATGGCTGTGTTGCGTCTTCGTTTCTGTGCGAGGGTTTTCTCTGATTGCGGCAAGCGGGGGCCACTCTTCGTCGCGGTGCGCGGGCCTCTCACTATCGCGGCCTCTCTTGTTGCGGAGCACAGGCTCCAGACACACAGGCTCAGTAGTTGTGGCTCACAGGCTCAGTTGCTCCGCGGCATGTGGGATCTTCCCAGACCAGGGCTCGAACCCGTGTCCCCTGCATTGGCAGGCAGATTCTCAACCACTGCGCCACCAGGGAAGCCCCAGTCGTCTTTTTTTTTTTTTTTTTTATTAAAGGCCTTCAACTTATTGGATGAGACCCACTTACATTATGGAATTAATCTGTTTTCCTCAAAGACCATCTATTTAAATGTCAATCTTATCCAAAAACCACCTTCACACAGAAACATCAAGAGTAATGTTTGACCAAACATTTGGGCACTGTAGCCTAGCCAAGTTGACACATAAAATTAACCTTCATAAGTTTATTAATAATTTGGCTTAAATTGTTCATTAATATTATTTATGTTCTTACAAAAGCTGTTAGCTTGATTTATTCCTTTTGTTAGGTTATTTAATGTCAAGTTTCAGGAGATTAAAAATTTTATTTAAATGAATAGCTATATCTTGGTTAAAAAATATTGAAAACATACCATGTAAAAGGTGAGCAAAAGTTAGGACATGAAATATAACTTTTCAAAAAAGTCCAGATTAAAATGCAGTGCAGAGATATTTGTGATTTATGAAGTGTATTTGCTGTTGAAATGTTACAGATTCTAATCCTAAATGATGACATGAAATTATTTCTAGCTATTTTCTAGGGCCACTGCTAGCCCTAGATGTGATGATGAAAACTCAGGGGAACTCTCTCACTTAGAAATTTATTCGAATTTACCAGTTAATTCTGAGGAGCTTTTTCTTTAATAGGGCCCAGGACTGAAGTGGACCCATGTGTGGCACCTGATGGCATTTTTCCATAGAAGGCTTTAGAAAACCAGCCTGGAGTTGTTCCATAGTTAGATTCTCATCTTCTGGTGACATTTCATCATAAAAGTATCCCACAGTCAGGCCCGGGCATGGTTAGTGGCCCTCAAGAGGGTGAAGTTTGCCAGTAATAGCTGCATATAAATAGTCAATTATATAGAGGGGATGGTTCAAATGGAATCTTCTCAGGAGGAATAAACTTTGAGATGAGAAAAGAACAATGACTAGATATTCTTTGTATAAGAAATTGAGAAGTGGCCCTCAAAGCAATATCAAGCTGGCCTCCAGAGAGCTTACTGCTTGCTATAAATTGCCCAAAATTTAAGATGTTAATGTCTGTATCACATCCTGGGTTTCCTCCTTCATGCAATGAATACCTAATAGTTGCATTAGTAAAGAAGGAAGCTATATTGTAAATTGTGGGGGAAATTATACAAATCTTCCCCTTTTGCCAGGTTTGTATTAATTCATTTATATGTGCAAAGCACTATTAAGATGAAGTTTATGGAGGTCGTATCTTCTTTTTACCATTCCTATGTATTTAAGAAAATCATATGAATGTTATATATCTAGAAATGGAAATAAAACAACTAGTCCTACAGAGCTGTAGTTCTCAAAATTCAGAATCACTTGGAGGGTTTGTTCAAACAAAAATAGCTGGGCCCTAAGAACAGCATTTCTGATTTAGTAAATTTTGGGTGAGGCCCCAGGTTTGAAATTTTAACAAGTTTCCAGGTGATTCTGATGCTGCTGGCTTTGGGGGTGTACTTTGATAGCCAGGGCTGAGGGTTTTACGCATTCAGCATTGTGAGCTATTGACTTTGAAGAAATTCTACCAAAGATCTTTCGTAAAAAGATCTTACTTCATAGGAGAAATAGCTATTTAGGTTATTAATGCAAGGTGGTATATCATTACTATGTGTAGCATACTTAGATATGTTTTCAGAGTTTCAATTTGAGTGTTGAGTTCCTCTTTCACCAAATAATGATGCTCTAAAAAAAAAAAAATTATGGCCCTAACTACCACCCAAGCCATTTGACACTTCTTTATCCATGAGTTGTAACTGCTCTAAATACACTCTTTCTATATGAACATATATTTTATATATACATCACATATATTATATATGTATACGTTATATATTTTTTATATATAGGAAAACAAATTTTAATAGTGTTAAAAGTTGTGGTTGCCTTCAGCCTAGGACCTTGCTACTGAAGTGTGGTCCTCAGGTCACCAGCACCAGCATCACCTGAGAAATGCTCCGTCCTGGGCCCTGCCCCCGATTGACTAAATTCAAATCTGCATTTTACCAAGATCTCTAGGTTATTCATTTTCACAGCACGGTTTGGGAAGATCAGTTCTAGGAATAATTTCATAATAAATCGAACTGGTGATTTCAGTGCAGAAGCAGAAACTTTTTGAAGAACACAATGGGAAACAACTGTGGATTGGCAGGCAGGCTGGGGTTATGAGACCTAATAAGGTGTTACAGCAGCTAGGAGGCAGGGAGGCACTGAGCGGTTGACCACTCTGACTCTGGTCATGCTGAGTTTTTCTATTTGTGTAAAAGAAACGCATCAATTAAATAGCCTGAGATTGTAAACAACAGGGAGAAAAATCAATTAGAACACCTTGGAGAGTGAGACAGTCTTGGGAAAATTCATTATCAGATAGCCAGCGTATCTTGAGAGGGAAGGTAAGTTATGACCTCTGCACATCAGCAACGAGTAATGCTCAGAAACTAATCATGGGGAAACTACTGCTTTTACCTAAGCCATTTGACACCATTTTATCCACAGATAGTAACTGTCCTAAATAGGCCTTGATCTCTTTGAGTTAAAGAAAATTGTACAAACTGGCCAGGACAAATGAGAGGTAAACAAGTTTAGCACTATTTATCTGTCACTTGGTTTTTCCACTATTTCTTATGTTTTGCTGGGTTTTGGGTTAAATGTGGCTTGTCCAATAATAGTAAATAGAAATAACACCATTTGCTGCATTTGAGATTTCAGTTCAGAGTAGCTTATTTTTATGAGTCCTGGGAAATTATCAGAATGGCTTTATAAAGCTTCAGTGTGACAAAGACAGTCTCCTGTGGTCTCCCTACTTCCCCTCCTCTACTCATACAGCCCTCTCTTCATCCTGTAGTTGGAGGGATCCTTTTATTGTCTTTTTTCTCTTTTTTAAAACTTTCCATTGTGGTTTATCACAGGATATTGAATATAGTTCCCTGTGCTATACAGTAGGACCTTGTTGTTTATCCATTCTGTATATAATAGTTTGCATCTGCTAATTCCAAACTCCCAATCCATCTGGAGGGATCCTTTTAAAAACGTAAGTTATAACATGCCATTCCTCTGCTGAAAACCCTCCAGGGTCATTCCATTGCACTTAAAATAAAATTCAGAATTCTTACCATGACCTCCAAGGTCATTGTCGGGTCCCTGGTTACTTCTGTCACTCTTGCTATTTCCTTCCCTCACACTATCCTTGTTCTCCTTGATTGACAAGTATGGTAGAGCCTCAGGGTCTTTGCATGTACTTCTTCACATGGCTCCCTTCCTCAGTTCTTCTGGGTTTCTGCTTCATTCGCCTTCATGTTGGGACTTCTCTGGCCACCCAGTCAGAAGTTGTACCCCTCTATTTTTGTAATCCTCTTGAACTTTGTTTTATTCATCTGGACGTGGTAGTAAATTTGCTTGTTGTCTCTCTCTTTCACTAGGCAAGCCTTGATCTGTTTTGCACCCCATTCTAATACTATGCCTGGCACATTGAAAGGGTTTAATAAATATTTATTGAGTGAGTTACGTAATCCAGTTAACTCATCATTCTGTTTAAGTATCCACATGATTTCTTTTTTGACACATCATAGCTCAATGAAGATATTTGCATAGTAGTGGGCTCTTGTTTCTTCCTTCTGTCTAAGGGTAGGACCACAGGAAGAAAACTATTTATTTATTGACTATTGCCTTGTACATTTATTATCTTATTATTTTTATTCACAACAATCTTGTGAAGAAGGCATTATTGTCCTCATTTTATAAATGAGTAAATGGAGACTTTGAGAGTTTACATGGTTTACCCAAATACAGAGAGCAAAAAAAGATGGTATTCTATAGAGTGTCACCATAAAGAAAATGAAATATACAGGACAGAGGGCTGACAAGAAGATACTAGCATCCTTAAACTTGACAAAGGATTAATATGCAGAATCAATACAGAACACCTAAAAATCAACTAGAGAAATATAGCCCCAAAGAAAATGGAGTAAAGACTCCATTTTACAAAAGGAGAGGCAGTTTACAAAAGAAGAGTTCTGACTGGTTGATAAACAGATGATGTTTCACCTGATTAGTAATCAGAAAACCACAAATTAAAACAAGATAACATTTCATACTCATCAGACCACTGAAAGAAAGCCTAACAGTATCAATTGTGGGGAAACAAGAATGCACATATTAAACTACTAGTTGGGGTGTAAGCTGGTTTAACCACTTTGAAGAGCTATTGGTAATATATAGTGAAGGTGAAGCTGTGCATAGTTTATGACCCAGAGGTTGCTCTTCTAAGTGATATTCAAAATACTTGATAACTGCTTTCAGAGGCACCAACCAATCAGAATTAAACATGCTGCAAATTACTGGCATGGTCATATTGGTGTATTTTATTTGAATAACAGTCCTGTATATGCCTTAGAGAAACTTCTACACACATGCGCAAAGAGACGAGTATAAGAATATTCGGAAGAGCATTGTTTGTAATACCAAAAAAAAAAAAAAAAAACCCTGCAAATAATCTGTATATCTGTCCCTAGAGTAATGAATAAATTGTCACATAGGCATAGAATGGCATGCTATTCAGCAATTTAGATGAATGAACCAGATCTACATAAATCAGCTTTGCTAAATTTTACTGCACAATGAGGAAAAAAGTTCAAAAGAATTCATATGGCATGACACCATTTTTGTAAAATTTAAAGCACGGAGAAAATACTATATATTGTTTGTGAGCACATGTCTATGTAATAAACATATAAAATATACATGGGAAGAATACACACCGACTTCGAGTAGTTAACCTGGAGTACAAAGAAGGGAAATACGATAAAGTAGAAGAATTGTAGCATTCCATAATCTTAAATTTCATCTTCATTTTTTAAAAATTTTCCCATCTTTATTTTTATTTTTTGGCCACACCAATGCAGCAGGCATGCGGGATCTTAGCTCCCCGACCAGGGATCGAACCCTTGCCCCCTGCATTGGGAGCGCAGAGTCTTAACCACTGGACCGCCAGGGAAGTCCCTTAAATTTCTTAGCAAAATAAATGTGATAAAATATTAAGATTTGCTAAATTTAGGTGTAGATGTCTGTTATTTTTAAAAATTTTCTGTATGTTTCTTTTTCTTTTTTTTTTTGCCACACTGTGCTGCTTGTGGATTTTAGTTCCCTGACCAGGAGTTGAACCTGGGCCCTCGGCAGTGAGAATGTGGAGTCCTAACCACTGGACCGCCAGGGAATTCCCTCATTTTTTTTAAAAAGTATATCAGTAACATGGTAGAGCTTGTACTGGACCCAGATCTGTTTGCTTTCAAAGCCAGAGAGCTTTTCATTACCTAAGCTCCAGAAGAAAGACCCTAGCCTGACCTCACAAGTGCAGCTGTCTCTTTCCAGTACTGTCAGGGGCATGGTTAGATACCAGTGTCACAATGATCAGTTTTTGGTGATAATCTCCCTGGAGGCCCCTGATCTATCCTAGGCCATATGATCTGATATCCAAGGGTAGTTCAGGTGGTCAAATGGTGGAATTGCTGGCAGAATAATGAATGCTTTCTTTGCATACTCCAGAGTCAAACGAATTAGGGCCCAGGTACGAGACTGGGATGTGTATACTTGCCAGAGACTCCATATTTTGGAAGTTCTGTCATCACTCTAAACATAGGGCTTTGTCTCTGCACGTACATTTTCTCACTTTGCTACTGCTAGGTAAAGCAGTCTGCACCAGCTCATGGCTGAGGGCTCAGGAAGCACCATGGCTTACCATGAAAACCTACAGAATTAGGTTTCTGAATAAACAATGGGCCTTGCCACCAGTGATGGAGATCATTTGCCCTGGCAATCTAGGCATGTAAAACCAGTGACCTAGGTCATTTCTTCTTTTCTCTGCACAAAATGTTGGTTGAGTTTAGAGTTTTCCTCTGTTTAGAGTTGGGATGGACAGGATGTATATAAAATGTTTAGGGTCAGAGAAATGGGGAGATGTTGGTCAAAGAGTATAAACTTCCAGTTATAAGATGAAGAAGTTCTGAGGAGCTAATGTTCAGCATGGTGATTATAGTTAATAATAATGTACTATATACATGAAAGCTGCTAAGAGAGTGGATATTAAATGTTCTCACCACAAAAAAGAAGTGGTAATTATGTGATGTGATGAAGTGTTAGGTATCGCCATGGTGGTAATCATTTTGCAACATATAAGTGTATCAAATCAACACGTTGTATACCTTAAACTTACACGATGCTGTATGCCAGTTATATCTCAATAAAGCTGGGGAAAAAGCCCTTCAGCTCCTAGCCCTACCATAATACTCGGTATGACTGAATATCTCAAAAAATACATACGGGCTGTCTATATGATAGCAGAGAAAATATTTTGCAAGAAAAATTCCATGAAACCGTTCCTCTGAACCAACCAGTTTTGCCTTTGAAACATCATTCCTTCAGAGGTTTAATCCACATTTAACCACATAGTTTATTTTCCTTCTTTTCAAGGTTCTTTGACCTCAAGTGATATTTTGTACAATTTTAAGATTTATATTTTCAGGCACAGCCAAGGTTGTACTCTAAGATATTTTCTGAAGCAGCCAGTGTGATTAATATTTATTTAGTTTTCTACATGGACTACTTAAATCTTATCATTGCAAACTGATATATTGAGCTAACCCATCAATAATAAATGAACAAGATATGATAATGAATTAGATCTGTAGTAAATAAGAAAACAAATCTATGTTGTATTTGAGAGAGTTACCGTAAATCAATTTCTTTGTGGGTTAGGATGATATAAAAAGTAGATAGTGCCAAGAAACAGCTTTGTCTTACCTAAATCACCAGTGTAAAGCTCAACATATATTTTTAGTGCTAATATATAAATATCTAAGTATGATTATATGATAATGAAACTAACTTTCATGTTATGGGGGCAGATAAATTTAAGTGATATGCGTTGTCTTATTTTAGACATGAAAGTTTATTAATTGAAAAGTTTCAGATTTTACAAAGAATAGGCTTGGGAAATTATATAAAAGTTATTGTGAGCACTGTCCTTGGAAAATAGTTATTAAAATTCATTAGAAGTAGATATTGCTCATCAGATGATCTTATGAAAGTTTCCAGAAATGGGATAAATAAAATATGTGGTAAAATAAATAATCATGGTTAAACCAATGAGTTGATTGTCTGGATAGTATGAAAATGCTCATATTTCAAATAAATGCCTAAAAAGAACTTTGATAGTCTCTGCATGACAACTAGAGCTGCTAACTGGATCTGTAACTTGATAAATATATGAGTTTTTTTTAGTAAGGAAAACAGTTTAATACTGTAGCCTTTAAGGTCCCTTTTCTCTTAAGTTCATCATCCCTCAAATACAGGAATGGGGTTCTAGCAGCTACGTTTTTGATAGAGAGCCCTGCTACCACCAGCCCTCCCACCTGCAACAGTTGTTTGGACCACAGGGGACACCTGATCCAAATTGGACCCATCAGATCCTCTGTTACAGAAATATAAACTGGGAGCTGAGACAGTCTAGCTCAATCTAGACTGATATCATGAACAGTTGTAATTTAAACCAGAGAGTTGTGGAATCAGCCAGCTTCCACCATGTGCATGGAAAAACAGCAAAAGGCAGCCTGTGGAGAGAGAAGACTGGAGCAGGCATGCAGAGAGAAAGAAAGGTCAAGAACATACATGTTCCACAGGTAGACCCAACAAGTGTCCTCTCCATGGAAGCACTTCCCAAAACAAAACTACCACATTTTGGAAATTCGTTTGTGATACATTAACATTTATTGGTAAGACTGATAGGTTGAATTGGTCTGAGTGTGACCATCATTTCCCCATATCATCTTCTCCTATTTTAAAAAACCACTGAGTATAATGTTAATATTCTTTTATACTGGGTGCTTTATATGTATATAATCTAATCTTCATGAAGTAGAAATTAAAACCATCCATCTTTTACAGCTGATAAAACCAAGACTTAGGGCCTTTATAGGACTTACCCAAATTCACGGAACTGAGACTCATATGCAGGTCTTTCAGACTCCTAAGACTTCACGCTTGACCATTATGTTATGCTTGAATCTGGGGGCAGCTACCAGTATCTTCTATAAAGGGGGAAAGATGTTTGTCTCTCATCTATAGGAATAGTAAGTTCAGCTTATTCTGCATATTATGCATGATGTTCTGAGCCCTGAATGACAGAGTGAGGTCTGGAGTAGGTAGTGGTCAGGCAGGCTGTGTGTTCTCAGCAGAACTGGACACACACACACAGAAGAAAGGGTAAGGAGGAGACTCTTTCCCAGAAGCAGAAAATGCTTGTTCCCTCTGGTTAACATCATTTTACAGTGTCTTATCCATGAGAGAGTAACGTTGAAATGGAATGTCACATGGTGCTTCATGGGAAGGCATTGTAAAAGAGTGTGTATGTTGTAGGAAAGGCCTACAAACATGACAAAAACAAATGCCTGGGAAGAGATGTGACAAGGCCACGTTCATTGACTCCAGAGAAAATTAAAATATTTATGGAAAATACCATATGGGTCTTCAGAGGATACAAGCCTAAAAGCAATTAGTTCAGGCTTCAAAGAGATTTTGCTGACTCTGAGAAATGGGTTCCAATTGAAACTTTAATTAGGACCCCAAAACACATCAGTGAACTTATTGCTGAAAGTTCACCACAAATTGCAAGCTTTGGATGATTGTATGGACTTTATTTAACCTGGGGAAACATCATTGCAGACATTTTACCCTGTTGGAAGGGCTCGAAGAAAACAGAAGTTTGCAGTAGAAGGGACCTGAAAGGGAACATTTACAGGTAGTGGTAAGCAGTAACAGGCTTGTGCTATTGTTTGTGTGCTAGGTGAGGAGGAGATGTCAAAGATTACAGTTTTGTGAACTTGAATGGCACTGACCAGCTTCAGCAATACTTGGGAAGTGAAATGGAGGAGTCAGCATAAAGAGAGAGGACCAGTTCTTCCATCTTTCCACTTAATTATAGATTTTTATCCAATGAATACACCAAGAAATCCTGAATTACCATTTTTTTTTAAATTAAGGGCAAGGTGCTTAGGGTACAGGAAGGGAGGGGAGAGGGAGAGAAATGTTTTGCTGAATTTCTTAATCTTTTAGAAAATACTTGCTCTTTGCTTTGTTTTTTTTTTTTTTTGAATTGGATTTTCCAGCTCAGGTGGAAAAGCCAAGATGGTCCATCAATTCCTCTCTCCTTATTCCCTTCTGTGTGAAAAGATTTTTTAAAAATCCCTTGTGTTCAAGAGAAGATTCCCGTTGCTTTTGTCTATGTATCTCCATTAGGTAGAATTATTCACTCTGAGCCCCTCAAGGTTGTTGATTGCAAGGAATTCTCTGGTCGGCTACATTTCAAATCTGTCAGAGCCAGTGATGTACTCCAGGTGCATGCAAGTGTGAGTGCTGTTAAAGCTGTTGGTTCAGATGACCTTGATATTGGGTCGCAAGTTCTCTACTCTGCTGCTCAAGTTCTCTACTCTGCTGGTTTCTCACCTCCTCCTCTAATTGCTGCTGTCCGTCCAAAAGCTGAGCTTGCTTGATATGCTTCCAATTTTTAAAAATAAAATTACAGCAATTCCCCGTAGAATCCTGTGTTTTTAGTGTCCCCATTAAATAAGCATCTAGAGGAAGAGTTTTATTTGCTTATTGTAGTCAACTCTCATCCTAGTAAAGTACACCTCATTGGAGCCTCTTAGTAATGGAAAATTCACTGTCTCAACAGGAGGTACCGTCGGGCGATTTTTCCTATTTATCAGTTAAGATGCTTTGGATAATATAATACTCAACGAATAATGACTTAATCATTTGTTATTTCATATTACGCAAAGTTCAGAGGTAGGAGATTCCTGGGTGTTCTTGTTGGGTCCAGTACTTACTGGATGTAGCACCTCTGAAAGATAAAGAGGAGAAGGATCAGGAGTAGTCAGAGAGAGTCGTTGACCACTGCCCACATCTGATACCTTGAAAGAAGAGGGAAAAGGAAGAAGGGTTGGGTAGGAAAGAGCCTAAGACTACAGTGAGGCTCTGAGAAACCCACAGCCAGCCCAGCAGAGCGTGGAAATATGGCCCATAGAGGAGTCCCATGTTGGGCAGAAATGACTGGGCCCCAGTGCCCCACTGTGCTCAGTTATTGGCTAGGACTTTCTGGAAGGGCTTGGCCTCAGCTCAGATGCTGCCATTGATTGCTCACACCTGGGGGCTATCAGCTAACTGCACTCGTTGCAACTGACCAGCGAGCTCTTTCTTAAACAGAGAAAGCGTCACACCTCCATAGCTGCCGCATGGCTTCTCATTCAGCAGCAGTTATGTCATCCGGGATCCAGTTGCTTTCCAAATTTACATCCGGCCGTGCTTAGCACGTTGGTAGTCTTCAGATTTATTTCCTCGTTGTCTAAAAATGACTGTCACAACCTCATGTCTTTGCACAACTATGTACAAAAGCAGGAAGGAGAGCTCATCCTTACATGCCTCTTAAGGGAGGAAGATCTTTCTTTAAAGTTGCCAAGCAGACTTTCCTGTCAGTCCCATAGGCCAAATTTGAGTCACGTGCCTATGCTTTAGCTGCAAGGGAGGCTAGGAAAGTGAATTCCTGGCTTTTTCAACTTAATAATGGGCAGTGGGTCATGCCAGCAAGTAGAACGGGGCATAGGAAGGAGGTGGTGTGGGTAATTATTTGGCAGGTAAACCACCAGTGGCGGCCACCCTGAGTACTGCTAAGGTGGCACTTCATAATTTTATTGCCAGAAGTTCAGATGTTAGAGGTTATAAATTGATTACTGAATTTATGACTTGTTATACTGGCAGATTCTCTTGTTTATCTTGCACTCCCATCCCTTCCCCTCAGACGGGAATATGAAGGCTTTATTGCAGTCTTTCTTCATATCATTTCTTACTTTTCTTGTATTGTTGTTGTGGCTCATAGTTTACTAAATGCCTAAGTGAACAGATGCCAACCGTACTATTAAGACTCATCTTTTAAAAGGACTTCTGAAAAGCTTGATTGCATTAATCAATGATTGTAGTTCTGTCATTTTAAACTTCCAGTTTACCACGCAGGTTTCTCCATTGCTAGAAAACTACAGAGACACTAGGCCTGGGGAGGAGAGTAAGGAAAACTTTACCTAATGTGAAAATACCTGCGCAGGGTACTTTTTTGTACAAAATGAGGTACCCCTGTGCTTTCCCTAATAATGTTTCTCTCATCTGTCCTTTGTTTCTGTGTACTTTACCTTGTTTCTTTATTGAATCTCTAATTTTCAGCACGGAGCTAGTTAGCTCTACTATTTACCTACTGTTTGAACTTGGGAAAGCTATGTGACCTCTCTGAGCATTTGTCTCCTGACCTGTAAAATGAGATAAAAATGCCCCTTCATGTGGGTGCACAAACAATAATCATCATGTCCTTCTCCTCCTCCTCCTCTTCTTCTTGCTCATTTACATAATGGCATCAGAAAGATATTTCTTTACATGGACAGAATTCATAATATCTGTATAAGTAATTATGTCTTTCTTTTTTTACTTTTTCATGCAGTTATTGGATTTTTCCTAAAAAGAAAACAATTCCAAATTTTGCAAGTAAAATCAAAAAGAACCCACAAATTTTCTTTCTGTGCAAATGTAGATTTCTGTGAGATTCTCCAGTTTGTTTTCTTGAAAAAGAAGATGGAATGGTCAAGTCTCAGACTTAATCTTGATAATACATATACCATCTCCAGGAGTCATACATAAAATACTTTTTATTACAAATGTAAGAGAACTTCATAATTGATTCTTTTTCCCAACCTTGCTCCCCATTATTAATAATTTGGTGTATCCTGACAAATTTGTCCCTAAGTACTGACAAACACGCATGGGATATTTACACATACAGTTAGTATTTTTAAATAAAAGTGGAGTCATATTCTTCAACAGTACTGCAACATCATTTTTTTCTTTTAACAACATCATCTGATCATTTTTGAGTTTTTATTTTGATTATGAGTTAGCAATCCTGATGGTGAAATCCATGTAATTATACAAACAAAAAACAAAGAAACAGAACTGGAGTTCCCGTTGGTCACATGTGAAAGGACAACATAAAAAAGGATCTCTAAGTTGGAAGCCACGCTCTATTCTTTTCTTTCTTTTTTATTAACAGTTTTATTGAGGTATTATTGATATACAAAGAATTGCACATATATAATGCATACAATTTGATGAGTTTGGACATATGCAAACACCCATGATACTCTCACCACAAACAGGGAAATAGACACATCCGACACCTAAAATTTCCTGTGTCCCTTTGTTTATTTGTTTTTGTTTTTTTGTGGTAAGAACACAACATTATTCTTATTACTGAACAGAAGGTGAGGTGTAGGCAAGTAGATGTTACCAGACAAAACAGGGAACAGAAATAGAAAAGCTTACTTTTGATCAATGAAAATAAAACAATGCACTATTTCCCTCGCTTCCTCCCTTCCCCCTTTCCTTCCTTCCTCCCTTCCTCCCTTCTTCCCTTCCTTCCTTCCTTCCTTCCTTCCTTCCTTCCTTCCTTCCTTCTCTCCCTTATTAATTCATTCAGATATTTACTGTGCTCCTACTGGGTTCCACAGGCATCGTTTTTCGCACTTCAGATGCAGTGGTGGAAAAGAGACAAGTTTCCTATTAATGATTTTTACATTTTAACGTGTGAAACAGAAGAGATGATTGTATTTTGAATACCTTCAACTACAATGCCTCTTGAATTAATTTCTTCAGTTATTCAAAAGTTATGTTCAACGTCATCTAAAAATTTTTTTTGAGGTATAGTTGATTTACAATGTTGTGTTAAGTTTCTGGTGCACAGCAAAGTGATTCAGTTATATGTATTTTTTTTCATATTCTTTTCCATTATGGTTTATTACAGGATATTGAATGTAGTCTCCTGTGCTATACAGTAAGACCTAGTTCTTTATTTATATAGTAGTTTGTGTATGCTAATCCCAAATTCCTAATTTATCCCTCCCCTCTCCCTTCCCCTTTGGTAAACGTAAGTCTGTTCTCTATATCTGTGAGTCTGTTTCTGTTTCGTAGATAAGTTCATTTCTGTCATATTTTAGATTCCACATATGTGGTATCATATGATATCTGTCTTTCTCTGTCTTACTTACTTCACTTAGTCTGACAATCTCTAGGTCCATCTGTGTTGCTGCAAACGGCATTATTTCATTCTTTTTTTTGGCTGAATAGTATTCCATTCTATATATATACACCACATCTTCTTTATCCACTCCTCTGGTGATGGACATTTAGGTTGTTTCCATGTCTTGACTATTGTAAATAGTGCTGCTATGAACAATGGGGTGCATGTATCTTTTCAAATTAGCATTTTCTCCGGATATATCAGCATCATTTTAATTATAATAAAGGTAATGTTATTTTGTAGAAATTTTAGAAAATAAAATAAGAATTAAACCCACCTATAACTGCATAATGTAGAAAATTATGACTATCGGTGTGTGTCTGTGTGCATCCAGCTCATCTGTTTTTTTTCCTATATTGATATATGGACCGATGTAATTTTCTAAAAATGAGATGATTTTATAAACCACTTTCCTTTAAATATTCTTTAAGAACATGATTTCTACTATTCCAAATCAGGAATAGATATGCTGCAATTAACTAGTACCCTATCATTGGACTTTGAGGGTTTTTTCAAAAATGAATTATTTTAAGCAACCCAATGGTAAATAGCCTTGTATATACATCTTGGTATGTATATATAATCCTTAGGGATATATAGGGTCCAAGTCTATTAAACATATGCAGATTTTATGCATAATCTCAACTGTCCCTCCAAGGAACATACTTTTACAAAATTATAATTTATTAATGTTTATTTCCCTGCATTGCTACTAGTATTAGGTATTCCCAGGTTTTTTCTAATTACAGCCAGTTTTTCTAGAGAAAAAAGTTATATCATTGGTTTAATTTCCATTCTATTGTTTATAAAGAAGTTAAGCACTTTTTTACATGTTAATTGTTCACTTATTTGTCTGTTTGGTGAATTGTCCTTTACATTTCTGCCCATATATCTATTTTGGGATTCATCCTTCATTTTTTGTTTGTAAAAATCTCTGTACATTAAATATAAATAACTGAGTGTGTGATATATTTTAAATTATTTTTCTTGTGTTTCCTTTGCCTTTTATAGTATTTTTGGCATTTCATGTTTACATTGTTAAACCTATTAATATTTACCTTGCATTTTCTGTGGTTGCTTCTATGTTTAAAATTTTTTTCCACTTTGATATCAGAAATTATATTCCTATATGATCTTCAAGGTTTTTTTTGTTTTTTTAAATTTTATGTGTGTATTTATTTATTTATTTATTTTTGGCTGTGTTGGGTCTTCGTTTCTGTGCGAGGGCTTTCTCTAGTTGCGGCGAGCGGGGGCCACTCTTCATCACGGTGCGCGGGCCTCTCACTGTCATGGCCTCTCTTGTTGCGGAGCACAGACTCCAGACGCGCAGGCTCAGCAACTGTGGCTCACGGGCCTAGCTGCTCCGCGGCACGTGGGATCTTCCCAGACCAGGGCTCGAACCCGTGTCCCCTGCATTGGCAGGCAGATTCTCAACCACTGCGCCACCAGGGAAGCCCAGATCTTCAAGTTTTTAATTTTTATAAAAAGCCAGAATCTAGTGGGGTGTTTTTTAATAGTAGGAGTTCTGTGGTTGATCAGTTGTCCTGATATGTATTGTATGTATGTATGTATTATATATTTTTTAATTTTTAAAAATTTGTTTTGGGACAGACTTTTCTTTCTTCACTGATTAAAAAAATTCCACCTTTATACTAGCTTCTTATGCAGATTTATCTCTGGATGGTTCTCTCATGATTTGTTAGTTATATAGGATAAAGCTGTTTAAGCTGTTATATATTTTTAATGTATTTAAATATTTGATAGTGCAATTCATCTTAATTACTTTGAATTTTTCAAATTGTCTCTGTAGGTATGCCAACTATTATGGTGCACATGTCAACATTATTGGTAGGTAGAGAGAGCTACAGAAGTTTTGAAATGGAGGAGAGCAGATAGGATCTTGGGGAAGATGTAGCACTTGGGCTGGACCCAGAATGATGAATCTGATTTGACCTGGCAGAGTGGAAGAAGAAAGGACATTCCAGACAGGGGGAAGCAATGGGAGTAATGGCACCCAGAATTGTAAACAAACATTATATAATGGGTGATGGGAGAGGCAAGATGGACGGGATCTAATATGTGTTGAGTACCTACTGAATGTTAATTATCATGCTAAGCATTTTATAGAAATAACTCTGAGGTCAGCTGAATCCTCATACTTTGTCTCTGGTGTCAGTGCCCTGCGTTTACTCTGTTCCAATTTAGACACACAACTCAATATTTATGTGAGTTTCTAAAAAACAGTTCACTCACAAAAAGTTTGTTGGTCGATGTAAACCACAGTTTCTTGACCTCAATACTATAGACTTTTTGGGCTAAAAAAAAAATCCATCGTTGTAGGGTGTTGTTCTGTGTATTATAGGATGTTTATTCCTGACCTCTACCCACTAGATGATAGTAGCAATCTTGCTGCCTACATGGGACAACGAAAAATGTTTCCAGACATTGCCAAATATCCCCTAGGGGGCAAAATCGACTCTGATTGACAGTCATTGATACAGATTATACCAAAGATAATGAAAGTTGATGGAGAATTTTATATTGAAGAGTGTACAAGAAATACGTATTCTTTTCATTTTCCTGGCTGAACTCCCTTCTTGGTTTCTCCGCAGTTGACTTTGGAGGGGGGGATGTTTTGCTTAATGTATTGCAAGGTTTAACTACGGCACTGCTGACATTTTGACCACATAATTCTTTGTTTGGGGGGTTGTCCTGTGCATTATGGGATGTTTAGCAGCACCACTGGGCTCTACCCAGGAGAGGCCAATACCCCTCCCCCGGAGCTGTGCCAGCCAAATCTGTCTCCAGATACTGGCAAAATTGGCCTTGGTGGAGAACCACTGATGCAGACTATACCAAGGATAGGAAAGTTGTAGGGTTATATTCTGTACAACCCACACGATATAATTTTAAAATCCTCTATTTTTTCCTCCGAAGTTCTTTCTTGGTTACTATGAGATTTGTTTTGTTCTGCTTATGCTCTCTCAGGGATTCTCCATCTCGGCATTATTGATGTTGTGGACCAAATAATCCTCTGTGTGTGGGCGCTGTCCTGTAGATTGTAGGGTGTTCAGCAGCATCCCTGGCCTCTACCCACTAGGCACCAGCAGCACCCCACACCCCCAGTAGTTAAAACAACCCATACTGTCTTCACATGTGGTTAAGTGTGTCCTGGAAGAAAGGGGCAAAAATGCCCCTGGTTGAGAACCACTGTTGTATTAATATTTCTACTTAGCTTTCCCTGTACAGTAGCTCTTCTTTTCAGCCTTTTCTTTAAGAAGAAATGTATGTTTCTTTCCTCTTCTTCCTCATTGAGTGATAATTTTTGTTGTTACTTGAACGTGATTGAGGAACCTCACTTTCTATCTCAAATGGTTTAATTGTTACCCTTTTCTCTAACAAATACAGCATTGCCCCTAAGAGGAATTCTGGCAAATAACATATACTCCAACTTGCTAAACATTCATCATTTCTCCTCCGAGTGAACAAGAACAGGCCATTTGAGCTTCTCTCACAGGTTCTGCTATAGACTGCTCTTGCATTAGGGTAAATTGGCACATACTTCTCTATTTCACTAAATCTGAACATGTGGGCGATCTCAAGACAAGCATATTGCCTTGCACATAGTAACTTGTATTGACGTAAAAAGAATGGAAATATTGGAATCTGGCACATCAGGGTTAAAATAGCACATAATTCCTCTTTAACCAGATTTAGTAACCTTAGGCAAGTTAGTTCCTCTGACATTCTTTTCATCTTCTGCAAAATAGGGGTAAGATTACCCTCTAAGTGAGTTTTAATTTATTTATTTTTATTTATTTATGGCTGTGTTGGGTCTTCGTTTCTGTGCGAGGGCTTTCTCTAGTTGCGGCAAGAGGGGGCCACTCTTCATCGCGGTGCGCGGGCCTCTCACTGTCGCGGCCTCTCTTGTTGCGGAGCACAGGCTCCAGACGCGCAGGCTCAGTAATTGTGCCTCACGGGCCCAGCTGCTCTGCGGCATGTGGGATCTTCCCAGACCAGGGCTCGAACCCGTGTGTCCTGCCTTGGCAGGCAGATTCTCAATCACTGTGCCACCAGGGAAGCCTTCTAAGTGGGTTTTAAATAAAGATTATCAATTACAAAACAAAGCACCTGGTATATATCCGACACTCAAAAATGTTAACCATTGTTCTTAATTTTATCAAGAGATATCGATGTCTTTATAACAAGCCTTTAAAGTCAGACTCTAAACCTTAAACACCTATACCTAGAATGTTTACCTCTTTATTTCACTTAATTTCGGAATTTTTGTTGCAGTTACAGCTAAGGCATGCTGGGAATAAAGATTGCTGGATGATTTTTTTTTTTTATTTGCCAGAAGTTTTAAGGCTTGACTAATTATAATGTTCTCATAGACACTGAATTATAAAATTCAGCGTCATTGTGAGGATATTTTCTTGCAATGTGAGAAGATGCATATTGCTTCTAAATGAAAGGTAAGAGAGAGAATTATAGATTTAGGAATTGTACTAAACTTGGTTCCTGTGCCAAAAATGTCGGGGGTTTTTAATGTTTTTCCCAGTACAGAAGAGAGATTTTTCTTTCACATTAATTTTTCTTCTGATGTGTATATGTGGTTTTGACCTTTTCGAGACAAATTGAAAAATAAGATGAAAAGAAAGTAAAGACAACCTGTGAGTCACATTTCAAAAATCAATAGAAGTGCAGAATGCACTATTCTGGTCATCAAAAGGGGTTTCATTGTTCAATTTGTTACACCAAGATGTGATTTTCCCCCAGGTTAGAAAATAAAGTGTTAATATAAGGCTGGGATACACAGTTTGGTTATAATATCATAGAATTTAGTGGTGAAGGAGACCCCTAAATTATTTCATATAACCACCCCAATTTATTAGTGAAAAAAAGTGTGGGCTACAGAAGGCAAGTGACCTCCCCAGAATTTTTAACCAGTGGTTAGTGAGAATTCATTTGAGGATCTGATTCCCAGTGAGTCAGACACTCTGCTCTATTAGTCACATCTATCGGAAAAAAGAGAATTATGGAATCTTCTAAAAGATTGAGCATTCATTTTCTAATGAATGTTAAAAATTAGGGAATGATAGTGGAAATATTTTTAGGAATCGTGTCACCAACCACTGGGGGAAATAAAATATTTTGACTGGGATAAGCTTGATGAAAACTATGTTTCAATCCAGTACAACTATTTTAAAACAAGAAAAGCACCATTGTTGTCTTCTACCAAGTCTTTTAGAGAAGACACAGCTGGACGTGGCAGGCTATAAAAGAAAGTAGACTTTAACAAGCACAAAACACTCTCTCATTTTCAAAACACTTTTGATTTTATTAAGGAACATGCATTGAAAGCTTGGTGGTATTATTTAAGAATTTGGTTAAATGTTTTCTAACTGCCAGTAGGTTTCCAGTACTTCCTTATGTAACATGATTACTGCATAACTTGAACATATCTTGAATCTTCTAGCAGCCTGGTACAACTTTTCAATGTAGACATCAGTAAAACTTTCTGGATTTTTCTTAAGATTTTCTTGATTTATTTTTTGGGTCCCTTTTTTGTCTAGGTAATTTGTATCGCTCAGCCATCGATACAAGATCTTCTGGGACACTCTGATTTGCTCTTTGCAGAACTTTAATCAATTTACCGGCAATCTTCCAATCACCTTGAGTCATAAGGGTAACTGATACGCCCATCTCTCCTGCTCTTCCAGTACGCCCTACTCTGTGTACATATTCTTCAGTATTCCATGGAGAATTGTAATTATATACGTGTGTGACATCACTAATATCGAGGCCTCGGGATGCTAAATCAGTAGCAATCAGTATTTTCACTTTTCCACTTTTAAAGTCCTCTAATGCTTGCTCACGATTACTCTGTTCTCTGTCACTGTGCAGGGATTGTACAGTTATGCCTTGGTTACTTAAATCGCTTGATAAGTCATCAGCAACAAGTTTTCTGCTGACAAACACAATGACTTTGTCTTTGGGTGACAAGCTCTGTAGGAATTCTCAGATAAGAGATCATTTTTCTTCTTCTGTGGTAACAATTATATTTTGCTTCACTGTGTTTACATTAACTAGATCCCGAGTACCAGTATAAACAATCATGGGCTCTTTCAAGTAAGATTGTGTAAGTCGACAAATGGTATCTGGCCAAGTTGCACTTGTCATAACAGTCTGCCAGTCTGGGCGCACAGCTAATAAAATCTTCATTATTTGGTGTTCAAACTCCAGATCCAGCATTTTATCTGCCTCATCTAAGACTAAGTAGGTTATGCTTCTTAGGTTGACAAAGTTATTCATTTGCAGATCTTCCAGGAGTTGCAATGATGATGTCTACGCCTTTGGTAACATCTTGTATTTGTCCTTTTCTGTTTCCACCGCCATATCTACAAACACTTTTAAGACCTTTATATGAATACTTAGAACATTCAGCTTCCACCTGAAGAGCTAATTCTCTAGTGGGTGTAAGGACTAGCATGCCGGGTCCATTCCTTTGTTCTCTAGATATTGGTTGAGAATGGAGATGAATAAACCCATGCATTAAATAGGACAGTGTTTTGCCCGTTCCAGTTTGGGCAATTCCTGTAAGATCTATTCCTTGTAGAATAATAGGTCATGCCTGTGACTGAATTGGCATTGGGTTTCAAAAACCAGCTTTTTCAATGCTTTTCATAAGTTCAGGATAATGTTGGAAAGCATCTTCAAATTTGCAAATCGGATTGGGGATGGGACGTTTTTCACCATCTTTCAAGTCATCACACATTATGTTGAAATTTTCATTTCTCCAAGTGTCTACTTGCACTTGAGACAATGACCTTGTTGCTTTGGATTCTATGTAAAAGTTTTTCTTAATTGGTGATAAATCTGCCCATTTTCTTTCTTCCCACTGTACAACTTCGGCCTTTACTTGATCCTAGTCTGTCAGTGGCTGAGCTCCTCTAGCAGTGTTATCTCTGCTTGAGCCTCTTCCAACAGAGGGTTGGGATGCAGCATTATCAACACTGGATTCTGAACTGTAGTGTCTTTCTTGTTTCTTAACAAGAGTTTCTATAGCTTCTTTGGCCTTGGCTTTCATGTCTTTGCTGCCAAAGATTTTTACCTCTGCTTCAGAATCACCTTTTATGATCTGTATTTTGGTGCTTGTCATATCCTGAATGTCTTTTATTTTTGATCCACCATGACCAATCACCGCACCAACCATACCGTTCCTCGTTTGAAAGCAGAGCGCTTGTTCTTGGGAGCCGAAAGCCCGAGGCTCCAGGTGGCTGGAGGTGCTGCTGCAGCCCCTGCCTCTGCCACCCATCCCATCCTGGCTGGCCCTGCGAGCTCTCCAGTTCCGCTCCGCCCTCTTCCGCTCTGGGGCCCACGCCATTTCAGGATAATGGTAAAGTTGGTGCTGGTCTCTCGCCTACCTAGGGTTGGGAAAAGATGTGGCCTCGACCCTCTTTCTCATCAGGTCAGGCTGGTAACCACCAGGGAGGCCGCCACCGGTAGGTAGCTAGCTATGCAGCAGTCACCTGAGGAATTAGTCTGTGATGTAGTGTCAGGGAGGGGCTTTGGCGGGGCTCACCAGTCACAGGGCTGGGACCACTGTGAGGTGAGCAGGCACCTCTGACGCAAAAGTTAAAGCGACACATACTCTCAGGGGCTGACCCTACGGGCACTTACGGGATCCGGAGAGTGTTTGCCCAACTTTTGTGTCCTAGGTGCCTCAGTGGCTGGCCTCATGCTAGTTTTGGCTCAGTGTGGGAGCCAACGTGAAGCACACCTTGAACTGAACCACATAGTCTTTTTTTTTTTTTAATATGCCAGTTATTTCCATAGGAGGAAAAAAATAGTGAATTTTTAAAAATCAACTTACTTGTTTATATATTTGTATGTTTATTTATTTCGGTAAATTTCTTTTTGAGTAACAGCAATACTGGGTCTAGATAAAATCATCAATTCCCTGTCCTCTTAAATTATACCATCAGAAATCTCTTAGGTGCATGCTTAGGGATGGCATTTTTGCCTCTGATTCTTCAGCTAAACTCCAACATTTGTTCAGGCGGTTTCTGGTTATTATTCCAGGGATGCTGGTTAGAAGAGAGGTAGAGTGGGGTCGACGTTAACTCTGGAGGTGTTTTCAACTGTTTGCCACTTTTCTCAGTGCCTCTTAATTTTTTTCCCTTCCCTGTGGTTTCGTAGATTCAGACATCTTAGCACTGGAAGGCTATGTAAAAGTAATTTATTAGGTGCAGTGTAGAAGACACCCTGGCAGCAATCTGGGCAGGTGGACATCCAGCTTCTATTTGTATGGTTCCAGAGGTTGATTTTTGTTTTTTTCTTTGTTTAAATAAAAGTACACTAAATATTTATCCTTATATATTCATCCTGTTAAGTTTGGTCAATTGATGCAGCATATTAAATATAATTTTAATGCTGATTCTCTCATCCATTATATTACCCTCTAGTTTCAGGTCTTCTGCCAATTAAGTGTTCATGGTATCTTCTCTATTCAGCCAAAGTTGCCGATTAAAATTTGAACACGGTTGGATATCAGATGTAGAAGTCTGTGACACATTGGGAAAAGCCTTCTCTATGTCAGTATTTATCCTGCAAAGATGCATTTGGAAGGAACAAAAAGGTTGCTGGCCAAATATGTCTTGGAAATACAGCACCCTGCATCTTCTCAGAGTCACAATATGCATTAGGTATCTCAGAAGCTCTGATGATTACAGGAACTGAGAAACTCAGTTGGGCATTGTTTTGTTTTGTTTTGTTTTTATTTTTATTGGAGTATAGTTGACTTACAGTGTTGTGTTAGTTCCAGGTGTAAAGCAGTTGGGCATTGTTTAACCCAAAGTTTTCAAAGGAATTTGCCAATGGAACCTCTTCTCAGTGTTTTCATTAAACTTTTTACATGGAATAATTTTAGATTTATAGAAAAGTTACACAGATAGTACAAGGGCTTCCCATATACTCCTCAACCAGTTTGTTTCCTTGAATCTTATCTCAAACTACCATGGTACACATGTTACACATAAAAAATCAACACTGGTCTGTTAATATTAACTAAACTCCATCAGTATATTTTCTCTTCCAGGATCCAGTCCAGGACACCATTTAGCTGTTATGTATGATTTGTGACAGTCTCTGTCTTTCCTTATTTTTCATAACCTTGCCAGTTTTGAGGAATAATGGTCAGGTATTTTGTAGAATGTCCTTCAGATTGGGTATGCCTGATATAATTTCTCATGATTAGACTTGGGTTATGGATTTTTGGAAAAAAATATCACAGAAATGAGGTTCCCTTCCTATCAGTCGTATGGGGTGAGGGGAAGGGTGCCTGATGGAACATGACCTGTCACTGGTAATGTTAACCTTGGTCACTTGGTCAGGTGGTGTTACCCAGGTTTTCCCCACTGTAAAATTATTATTTCTCCCTTTCTGTACTCTCTTCTTTGGAAGCGAGTCACCAAGTCCAGCTGCCCCTCAAAGGCCCACCTCCTGTTTAGTTGCAATTGTTGTTACATTTTGTACAACTAGTAATCTTCTTTGTAGTACCATTTATAAGTACCTGTAGAAATGGTCTACTTGGATTTTATATACATACACATACACACACACACACAGCCATTATTATGTTCTGCAGATGCTATATATTATGGCAGAAGCTGTCATCATCATTGCACATATTGGTGCATTTACCTTGTACACAGAACCATACTCAATACTGTAAAGTCTAAAGACGTGGCAGCAGTATGGCTCAGTGGCCAAGAACACTGGAGCCTAAATAACTGAGTTTGACTCTGAATTCTACCACTTACTAGCTGTGAATCCTTGAGCAAGTTCCAAACTTCTTATTCCTTGGTTCTGCTATCAGTAGAATGACATACCATTACCTGTCTCATATACACAGAGACATACACGTAGTTGCACTACTTGGTTCAGAATAGGAACTCTCCAAATCTTAATTACTCATATCACAGAAACAGTAGGTGTATAGAGACAATTATGGAGGTTCCCAAATGCCTGTTGAAGAATTTCCCTGATAGTTTCCTCTGGTCCATATCGAAATGAAAAAAATAAGGGCGATACATTTTTTCATAGGTCTAAATTTATTCAACTTAAACTTTTTTTTAAGCTTGTACCTTTCTATTTTTTTGTAAAATATCCTCTTAGAAAGGAAATGAGGATCACAAATGATTTTTAAGGGTCTTTACTAGGGCAAAAAGTATTAAACTAATGCCAGTAGCTAGATATGGTTTTCAAATGTTATTGGTATGTGAAACCCCCCAAATTAGAAGCACTCGTCTAGCACATTAGCAAATAAACATAATTCAGGATGTTATCAGGTACTGATCATGATGGCAAGCAAGAAGGGCTGGGAGGCTGGAGAGTTGAGACAAAGTCCTATAAGGGATGGAGGTCTGATCTGCCACTAGGAGGCGTGGAATTAAGGATCGAAAGATGTTAAAGCTTCAGGGCAAGAAACCGATGTGGCCTTGGGAAAGAGATGAGGGCAGCCTGAAGGACTAGGACAGAAAACTCAGGTTAAAGAGAAAGGGGAAGTGGAGAAAGATAGCTTGGGTCAGGGGAAGGGAAAAGGGAACTTTCAGGGACCATAAAGACAGTCAAGTGAGTTTCAAATTAATATGGTAAAAAAAGAAAAAAGAAGTCGGGGAGTGAACCTAGAGTGAAGGAGTCATAGGACACTGTCAGTATTAATTAGGGAAGCAGGTCCATATGGAGAAAGCAGGAGGCAGTGAAGTAAAGGGTGGGACTGTGTTTGTGGTATTTTAAGTACATTGGACTGAGAGATTTGACACACTGTGGCAGTAGTAATTCATAGAAAGGAATAGCTAAAAAGAAAAGGGATCCAAGAAGCTACTAATACGGTTTAGTCCTACCGTATGTCCAACATTTAAAACGTATTATCTCATTTAATCATCACAGCAGCTTCATAGTAGGTATTTTCCTCCTCTTTCATGTGGAAACACTAAAATTGGTAGATGCTACATAGTATATTCACTATATATATATATATAGTTCATGCAAGGCATGGTAAATAACTTAGCTATTCTTCCCAATAAGTAGAGAGTAATGAAAGTCAGGTTTACAAATATCTTTAGGCATCAGAGAATTCATATGATGAGATAATGAGAATAGGAGGACAGGGAGCCCAGCGAAGAAACAAGAAAACTTCAAGAGAATCTGAAGAAAGCATGATAATAGGAAATAAGGCAAGAGAACATGTTGACAAGGCCTGGCAAACAGTGTAAAATGCTTCATAAAGGACAGGAGGTAAATAGACTACTGAATTTGATAGGAAGAAATTAGCAATAACTTTCAAGAAGGCCCTTTTTGTGGAGTGATAGAGAAACACATATTGCAAGGGGAGCAATTGGGATGAGACACAGCTGGACCACTGGGGTACTTTGCAGTACTGGGGAGAGAACTTTACATCTTGTACTGAGGCTGAAAGCCCCTGTCTTGGTGTTTAAATAAGGATTCTAGGAAACCAGGGTTTCCCAGGCAAGTTACCGGGATTGTTCTGTGAATGATCCAGTGGATTTCGAGAAGATTGCTTATCGTGAATATTGGAAGAAAATGAACTTTAATCTTTCAAAATGTGTGAGAGGATAAGATGAGGGAGAGAATTGCAAGGAAACAAGAACCATTCATTAGCTGTTTCAGAAAAGGAAAGTCTTTCTAAAAGGAGAGAGAGAGGGAGTGCTGGGAGTTCTTTCAAGGAGATTACAGTGCTATTTTTAGCTACCCATTAAATCTTTCTCTATCAAAGTTGGTTTATTCTCCACAGAGTGAGGGGATGCATTATTTAGGTATATGAAGAAGTGAGGCTGTTGAGGTAATTAATTCTTCTTTCAGCACAAACAGCAAAAAAAAAAAAAAATACTATAAGCTGATTAGCACCTGCAATAAGCGCCTTTGGAGAAATTCTTGCTTACCAACTATTTCCCATGAAAGTTTTAACATGTTGGCATTCATTTTAATAATAATAGTAACCTTCAATTATCCCTTGGCTCTATTTTGAGGCGTTTGAAGGGCTTTCCAGGACTATTTCAATTCTGATAGCTATGGTGTAGGTAAGTGGAAAGAACAACAGTATTATCTACATCATTTGCATTATGTACAGAAGCCAAACAACAATCTCTAGAATCATGGGATTTTAGAGGTGGAAAGGACTGACTTTGGAGAGCATCTCTCATAACCTCTCATTTGCAAGTGAGAAAGCTAAGATCTACAGCAGCTCTGTCCCCTGGAAACATGATGTGAGTCACAGATAACAATTTAAAATTTTCTAGGGTGGCCACATTATTAAAAAAGTAAAAACGGGGGCTTCCCTGGTGGCGCAGTGGTTAAGAATCTGCCTGCCAATGCAGGGGACACGGGTTCGTGCCCTGGTCTGGGAAGATCCCACATGCCGCGGAGCAACTAAGCCCGTGAGCCACAACCACTGAGCCTGCGCGTCTGGAGCCTGTGCTCCACAACGGGAGAGGCCGCAACAGTGAGAGGCCCGCGCACCGCGATGAAGAGTGGCCTCCGCTCGCCGCAACTAGAGAAAGCCCTCGCACAGAAACAAAGACACAACACAGCCAAAAATAAATAAATAAATAAAATTAATAAGAGGATTCCCAGCCATTGGTCACTGGGGATGCTTTTAAAAAAAAAAAAGTAAAAAGGGGAGACTTCTGATTCTGGACAGGGAGATATAGGCACATTTCTCCCTATTTCTCCTCATTTATTTCATATATAAAGCAGATAATAAGTCTCTGAAATCTGGAGAGAAGGCAGACCAACTGAGGAATGATGTGAAGAATGACAAAATGGTGAGTTCCTTGGGTTTGCTTTTTTCTCCCTTATATCCTGGATTGGGTGCTGGAGAAGCCTGCAACCCAGCCAAAAAGAAGTCCCAAGAAAAACTTGTGTTTTTTGTTGTTGTTGTTTTGTTAAGCCAAAGGACCGGGAAAGGAGCAGCCTGGCAAGAAAGAAATCTTTTTGATAATAACTGCCCTGCTCCCACATCACAGAAAAAACAAAACCAAAACCACAATGTACCTCTCCTGGCTCTGTCAACAGAAGCCAAGTGTGAAGCCTAGATTTCCATCCTCATCCTTTGGTAATGAGATACACTACCTCTCCCCACTGGGGTGGTGTCCAAGGAGCCCCAGTCTTCAAGTCTATGTTTTAAACACCGTCCAGAGGTAATGAGATGCCTTCCCCATCCCCACCCTCCATGATGTCAATAGAGACCCATGAAACACGTGGGGAGCCTGGACTTCCACCCTCACCTAGCAGTAATGAGGCATACCTTACTTTCTCCACAGTGCATGTGAAGTCTGATTGGGGAGCCAGGACTTCTGCATCTCCCTAGCCGTAATGAGTCAGGTCTCAACTTCCCACACCAGCATGGTGTCAGTGGAAGTCTGCTAAAATAAAAGATTTAAATAACATCCGAAGTCTCGTTATATACAAAACGTCTAAGAATTGAAAATCGCTCATCATATTAAGAACTGGAAAAATCTCAGCTTGAATTAGAAAAAGACATTAATAGATGCCAACACTGAGAAGAAACAGACATTGGAATTATCTGAAAAGAATGTAAAGGCAACCATTATTTGGGGGGAAAGGGAAGCTTCATTGAGGAATTATGAACATACTTGAAACAAATGAGAAAAAAAGTCTTAGCAAGAAGTAGAAGATACAAGGAAGAACCAACTAGAAATTTTAGAACTGAAAAATACAATAATCAAAATAAAGTTCCTGCATGGGCTCAAAAAAGAATAGATAAGAGAGAGTTATGAAGCAGTGAACTTGAAGATATAACATTAAAAATTATCCAATCTTAATAACCTAGAGAAAATAGACTGAGAAAAAATTAACAGCACCTCAGGGACCTGTGGACAGTAACAAAAGTTCTAATATTCATGTAACTGGAGTTCCAGAAAAGGAGAAAGAATATGAGTATGAACATATATTTAACAGAATAAGGACTGAAATTTTCCCAATTTCATGAAACTAACACACCATTGTAAAGCAATTATACTCCAATAAAGATGTTAAAAAAAAATAAAGCACAATAGATGATTTTTACAAACATAAATTAATTAATTAATTAATTAATTAATTAATTAATTAAAAGTTCCTGTCCTGCCCCTAGGTTCCTCAGAACCATTTTTTTTTTTAAGATTCCATATATACACTACCAAATATAAAATAGATAGCTAGTGGGAAGCAGCCACATAGCACAGGGAGATCAGCTCGGTGCTTTGTGACCACCTAGAGGGGTGGGATAGGGAGGGTGGGAGGGGGACTCAAGAGGGAGGGGATATAGGGATGTATGTATATGTATAGCTGATTCACTTTGTTATACAGCAGAAACTAACACACCATTGTAAAGCAATTATACTCCAATAAAAATGTTAATAAATAAATAAATAAGTTACCATATGACCCAGCATTTCCCCTCTTAGGTATCTATCCAAAAGAAATGAAAACATGTTCACACATAAACTTGTACCTAGATGTAAATAACATTATTCACAGTAATCAGAAAGTGAAAATAACCCAAATGTTCATCAGCTGATGAATGGATAAGCAAAATGTGTTATATCCATACAATGGAATTCTATTCAGTGAGAAAAAGGAGTGAGGTACTGATAAATGCTATAACGTAGATGAACCTTGAAAACATTACGTGAAGTGAAAGAAGCCAGTCACAAAGGACCACTTATTTTATTATTCCATTTATACGAAATGTCCAGAATAGGCAAATACATACAGAGAAAGTAGATGAGTGGTTTCCTAGGGCTGAGAATGGCAGCGGGAGGTGAGGTGGACTTGGGAGTGAGATGGGAGGGATAATGGGTAGTGACTGCTACAGAGTTTCTTTTTGGATGATGAAATATTATAAAATTAAGTTGTGGTGATGGTTCGAAACTCTGTAAATATACTAAGAACCATTGAATGGTTCACTTTAAATGCACAGATTGTATGGTATGGACTTCTATCTCAATAAATTATTAAATAATACATGGAACTACATGAGTTTCAGGTTTGTAAGCACTTTGTCTTCTTATATATGTCATTTAATTTTATCATCTAATTTTCCCCTCTAAAGGCAATATAGTTTACACAGGAGAAAACTGAGGCACAAAGAATTTGGTATTCTCCCAAGGTCACACAGCTATCTCCTGAGCTCCATGAAGCAAATGTAAACAGATTTTCCGATTACACACAAGGACGATTAACAATAGGCTGGGGAAACATGGGGAAGGCAAGAAAAGGAAACCAGTTTCAATAAACATATTCAGTTGTGATAATCTGGGATAAAAAATGCAATCCGGTGTGACAGAAGTTTTTATTGCCTTCCTCAGGGGCTTCAGGGCTGCTTGTAGTTGATAAAACCATTCAAGCTGAGGATTTGGGGCAAGGGCTTATGCTCAGTTCTTTGCAGTGTGCATTACCACTGAGGGAGATAGCAGGTGACTTAAGTCTTTAGTACAAATCATTGTAGGGGAAGAGAAACACAAATGACAATGTTAACAACTGCCAAAGCTTCTCTTTGGGAGTTTATTGATATTCCTAAATGATAGGAGTAGAAAATTGATGGAAGAAAAGGCAACAGCCTTTAAGGGTGGATTAATTCGGCATCTTGTTTTTCTGTCAGTCTCATTATAGCACTTGACAGGAAAATAGACACATTTAATGGCATTTACTCTTTTCAACCCAGCCATTACTTCAGAAATATTATCACTTTTGATTTTTCAATTTTTGCTGAAATGGTGTTTGATAATAGTTTTGTTCTCATTATGGAGTCTCTGTTCCAATTTGCTGAAAAAGATTGCAACCCTAGTGAAGTATGGCAGAAAATTAATTGATGTGTGTGGCTATTTAAAGATCATTCAGGGAGAACATCAAGTGGTATTTTCTAGACTGTCTGACTTTGATCTGAATAGTCTCTTCTTGGAATGACACAGATCTTGTGGATGGCAGCTGGGAGTTAAAACCTGGAAATTTTTGAGGCTTGCATGTATTGGCTCCAACACACTGCGGTCCTCACGGATGGGCCAGTGGGAAGGGGAAGCAGCTGAGAGGAAGGGGGATGGAGGTGAGGGAAACTAGCTTGGCTGTTGAGGATGACTCCAAAAGAGAGTCAGCCTTTCTAATACGCAATGTCCAAAAAGCATGCTTATCAGACCAGGTCCAGTTACATGGCAGATAAAGGTCTTCTAATCCTATAGCTGTAATTCATGCAGCTGGCAGTACAAGATGTCTGGTATGAGAGGCTGCTGTGGTTTGGGCACCTTGCCAGGCAGAGAGCCTTAGAGGTTATCCAGCTCTCAGGAACAAGCAATTGGTGAAGTGTCAGGACCCCACCCAAGCAGGCTATGGTTCAGGGTGGGATTTTGTTGCCAACAGAAGATGGGAATGTTGGACAATGTGGGGCTCATGTGAGGCAGAGCCCAGGTGGTACACTTGATGCTATCTCAATGACAATAAGGCTGATTCCAGCCCCAGTGGAAGGAGGTGGGCCAAGGTTGCTGGTAAAATTCATGCCATGATCAGGCATTATGGAGGCCAACTTTTGGCGAGTCCAGGTAGGAGTGTCAGGGAAAGACAGGGGCTGATACCCACCCACAGATGGCGTCAGCAGCCATCATTGTTATGTAACCAGACACATGCAATAAGACCCAGTAGAGTGTAGTGATCGTGAGTAGAGACTGTATCATATAGACTGAGATCTGAGTTTCACCTCTTCTACTTGCTCTTTGTATGACATTGGGTAAGTTACTTAACTGCTCTGTGCTTCAGTTTCCTCTGTTGTAAAATGGAGTTAAACCGCTATTTATCTCCTAGGGTTGTGAGGGTAAAATGAGACAGTTCACATCATGTGCACAAAATAGGACATCAGTAAATGTTAGCTATCCTTACTGCTACTGTTATTATGTTAGTCCTTCCAATTCTGGTCACTGGTTTTGTCACTCAGGCTTTGATCTAGCTAGAAAGATGGAATTTTTTCAATTAAATCAGCGCAACATGGTGCAGTATGATGTAATGCCTTGCTCCTCAGTATGGTTGACAAACCAACAGCATCAGTTGAAAACTTGTTAAAAAGGCAGAATCTCAGGCTCCATACCAGTCCTCATGAATCAGAATCTGCATTTTAATAAGGGCCACCATATAATTCTTATGTACATTAAGACTTGAGAAGAGCTGTGACAAAGGAGGCTAGAATATACAGTGGGGAAAAGACAGCCTCTTCAATAAATGGTGTTTGGAAAACTGAACAGCTGCATGCAAAATAATAAAACTGAATTACTTTCTCACACCATGCACAAAAATAAATTCAAAATGGATTAAAGACTTAAATGTAAGACCTGAAACCATAAAACTTCTAGAAGATAATACAGACAGCATGCTCTTTGACGTCGGTCTTAGTAATAGTTTTTTGGCTATGTCTTCTCAGGCAAGGGAAACAAAAACCAAAAATAAACAAATGGGACTACATCAAACTAAAAAAGCTCTTGCACAGTGAAGGAAACTATCAACAAAATGAAAAGGCCACCTGCTCAATGGGAGAAGATATTTGCAAGTGATTTATCTGATAAGGATTAATATCCAAAATATACAAAGAACTCATATAACTCAACATCAGAAAACAAACAACCTGATTAAAACATGGGCAGAGTATCTGAATAGACATTTCTCCAAAGAAGACATACAGATGGCCAACAGGCACAAGAAAAGATGCTCAACATCACTAATCATCAAGGAAATGCAAATTAAAACCGCAATGAGATATCACCTCACACCTGTCAGAATGGTTATTATCAATAAGACAACAGATAACAACTGTTGGTGAGGTGTGGAGGGAAGGGAACCCTCATACACGGTTGGTGGGAATATAAATCTCCAGTAAGGAGATTCCTCAAAAAATTAAAAATAGAACTCCCATCTGATCCAGCAATTCCACTCCTGAGTATTTATCTGAAGAAAATGAAAACGCTAATTTGGAAAGATGTATGCACCCCTGTGTTAACTGCATCATTACTTATAATAGCCAAGATGGGGAAGCAACCTAAGTGTCCATCAATAGATGAATGGATAAAGAAGATGTCTACAGACACACACACACACACACACACACACACACACACACACACACACACACACACACAAATCACAATGGAATATTACTCAGCCATAAGACAGAATGAAATACTGCCATTTGCAACAACATGGATGGACCTAGAGGGTATTATGCTAAGTGGAGTAAGTCAGACAGAGAAAGACAAATACTATATGATTTCAGTTATATATGGAATCTTAAAAAACAAATGAACAAACATAACTAAACAGAAACAGAGTCATAGATACAAAGAAAAAGCAGGTGGTTGCCAGAGTGGGCGGGGTGGGCGGAGGAGAGAAATAGGTGAGGGAGATTAAGAGGTAAAAACTTCCAGTTGCAAAATAAATGTCACGGGTATGAAATGTACAATGTGAGGAATATAGGCAATAATTACATAATAGCTTTGTGTGGTGACAGATGGTAACTGGACTTATCATGGTGATCATTTTGAAATGTATAGAAATATTGAATCACTCTGTTGTGTTGTGTACCAGGAACTAACATAGTGTTATAGGTCGACTATAGTTCCAAAAGGAACAAGTGAACTCATAGAAAGAGAAATCAGATTTGTGGTGGGGATGGGGGGAGGAGGAATTGGATGAAGGCAGTCAAAAGATATAAACTTCTAGGTATAAGAGAAATAAGTGCTCAGGGTGTAATGTACAGCGTGATAAACATAAGTAACACTCCTGTGTGTTATATGTGAAAGTTGTTACGAGAGTTCTCACCCCAAGGAAAGAACATTTTTTTTTCTATTTTTAAAATTCTGTAACTGTATGAGATGGTGGATGCTCGCTAAACTTATTGTGATCATCATTTCATGGTGAATGTAAGTCAGTTCATTATGCTGTACACCTCAAACGTATACAGTGCCGGGTCTTAATTATACCTCAATAAAACTGGGATAAAAAGATTTGAGAAGACGTGTGCAGTGGGCTACCTTAAGATTTTGTAACCTGCTGTCACCACTTATTGGCTGTGTAAAGTTGTTCAAGTTACTTAACTGCTCTAACTCCCCATCTATAAAAATAGAATAATTAATATGTGTTATGATTGTGAAGAGTGTAGGAAATAACACATTAGCGTACTTAACAGTACTCTAACAAGGTACAGGCAGTACAGTCTCTGATTTCTGGGAAATAATAATGACAAGTAATTTTCAGGGCTTCAGATGTGGTCAGCTATTGCTAGGCCTTTGACTTTATATGTCACCCACCATGATCCTAAAACACATAACAGTTGAGCTTTAGTAAACGAAATAAACTAATTTCTAATTTTTCCAGCTTTATTGAAGTATAATTGACAAATAAAATTATATATACTTAAGGTATACAATGTGATGATTTGATACACGTATATATTGTGAAATGATTGCCACAATCAAGTTAGTTAACACACCCATGGCCTCACATAGTTAATATATATTCCAAAGTGATTATGAATAGGAGTCGGCAAACTTTTTCTGTAAGGGCCAGATAGTGACTATTTTTGGTTTTGTGGGCCACACGTTCTCTGTTGGGACTACTCCACTCTGCTCTTTTAGTGAGAAAGCAGCTACAGACATAATGTAAATGAATAGGCACGGCTGTGTTCCGGAAAAAAAAAGTACAAAATAGGTGGCATGGCATATCAGATCATAAGGAAACAAAAGAAAAATCTGAGGCAGCTCTTGAAGTTCATTCCAAGCTTTTTGCTTGAGGTCTTTGGAGACCTAGGAATGAAGCAGAGATGATCATAGCGTTGGCTGTCTCTGTGAGCTGAGAAGTGTGGGGTGAGGAGGAAGATACATCTTTTGGGTGAGATGAGTATTGCTTCTCAGTTACCACCAAGGTTGTGCTTGGGAGTGGATCTCTTCCTGGGCAGTGCCCCCTCATTTAGTGTTTGCTCACGCCTGGAGCCTTCCTGGCCCCAGTTCACTCTGCTAAAAACTTGCCAGAGAATCACATCATATTCCCTGGAAACAATCTTTGAACAGCATGGATCATACATGGATGGTTTTTCCATGGCCACATGCTGCTGATTCCAGTGGCTCCAAATATGAGTCTTTGGTTTAAAGGTGAGCTCGGCAAAGGAATGTGTTGTCATAAACTGTGTGTTTCTAGTTGGCAGGCCTGCTGGGCCTCTATGCCTCTGTCCTTTCCTGCTCAAAGCTAAGCAGAGACCTGAGGGCCCTAGAAGGATTGACCCAGCTGTTGAATCAATGTCTTAGGCTTTTGTAAATTTCTGTTAAGAGTTAGGCTGCCATTTACCCAGAGAGTTCAGGGAGTCGGTAGGGTCTTGGCAACAGGAATCTCTGGGTTGCGATTTTTCTTTCCAGGGGAGTTGACTGAGATTGAGGCAGAGCCTGAGCAAGTGGAAAGACCAGGCTCCAGCTCTTCAGGAAAGGGAGCTGGCAAGGGCTTTGGCCCCGAGCCAAGGTGAAGCAAACCCAGTACTGGAGCCGAAGCCCAGGGGTAGGGAATGGTGGGTACGCCAGTGGGAGCCGGGGGGCACTGCAGCTCCCGGAGGCTCCTAGTACCACCATCAAGCATGTTCTCATTGAAGACAGGTTGTGAGGCTTCTGTGTCCACTGCAGAGCACGGGAGTATCCAGTAGGGACTGCTTGGCACGAAGTCCCGGATTTGTATACGTAATGTTGAGGTTTTGTACATTACTGGATGCTACAAGTTACAGTACAGATTTTAAGTCTCATGACTTTACCTACTCATTCAAAGATTGCTGAGGATGTTGTGTTTGGTAAGAAAAAGGGAAATTCACCTATGTGAGTGGCCAGTGGCCTTTTGTAGCAGTCTGACTGTTCAGAGGGTTCCCAGAAACCTGTTGCATGGTCAAGGCTGGGCACTGCTGGAATTGTATATCAGGCGGGCTCCGGCGAGGAGCCTCGTCATTGCTTTTAACAGGAAAAATCTGCACCTAGGTATAGAGAATTTTTAAAAGTGTATAACATTGTTAACTAAGACACTAAACAGGGGGAAAGAAAACACTCGGGGATCAGGGAAGGAGAAACTACAGGAAACGCCATCCACCTCTGGGGCTAGGGGAGCAAAAAGAAGAGGTTGGAATTCTCGAAGCTTATTTTTACAAGTTAGCAGCTCAGAGGAGGGTCTCCGTGGAGTTAAACCCAGATCCCTGCAGATGGCTAGTTCTGATTCTTCTGAGGGGGAGACTCATGAAGCTGGTTCTACCAGGGTTGGAAAAACCGCAAAGTGCATTCAGCTGCTATCACGGGCTGGCCCTGCTGCCGCAGTGGAGAAGGAGCGTTAGTGGAGAAATCCTCACAGGAAGCAGACAGGAAGGAGCAAGTCCCTCCTCCTCCTCCAGCCCTGCAGTCCCCTCTAGAGCCTCACAGGGCTCCAGCCAGCAAAGCACATCACACAGCAGCCCAGGGAAGGAGGGGCGCGGTTAGGAACGGAGAGAGGATAAATTAATAACCCACAGTGCTTGTCTGCTGGTCTGGGACAAGCGTTGTGGGTTTGCTGGGCCTGTCTGTCCACTGGGATGCGAAATGACTCAGGAGAACCTTCCCAGCGTCTGTATCCTACTCCTTCCCCAGCTCCTGTGCAGCGATCCAGAGAGAATCCCATGCTGTGTGCTCAGGGAGCTGTGGATTGAGTGACAGACAAGATGAAATTAGGACGTGGAAGCAACCCAAGTGTCCATCGACAGATGAATGGATACAGAAGATGTGGCACATATATACAATGGAATATTACTCAGCCATAAAAAGAAACGAAATTGAGTTATTTGTAGTGAGGTGGATGGACCTAGAGTCTGTCATACAGAGTGAAGTAAGTCAGAAAGAGAAAAACAAATACCGTATGCGAACACATACATATGGAATCTAAAAAAAGTGGTTCTGAAGAACCTAGGGGCAGGGCAGGAATAAAGGCACAGACCTAGAGAATAGACTTGAGGACACGGGGAGGAGGAAGGGTAAGCTGGGACGAAGTGAGAGAGTGGCATGGACATATATACACTACCAAATGTAAAATAGATAGCTAGTGGGAAGCAGCCGCATAGCACAGGGAGATCAGCTCGGTGCTTTGTGACCACCTAGAGGGGATAGGGAGGGTGGGAGGGAGACGCAAGAGGGAGGAGATATGGGGATATATGCATATGTATAGCTGATTCACTTTGTTGTAAGGCAGAAACTGACACACCATTGTAAAGCAATTTTACTCCAATAAAGATAAAGAAAAAAGATGAAATTAGGGCTCTGGAATTCTCTGTTCTTGGTGATGGGAATGAATGCAAGGGCAGAATTTTCTACCTTTATCTTGTTTTCCAGAAAAGTAAAAGTCATACAACTTTAGCCCACACATGATCTGGTAGGAAATGACTACACAGCAAACTTCAGTGTAGCCAGAGGGAATGTTTGATTATGTGGCAAGAAAATAGGAGGCAGTGATTTCTGCTGGGGGGTCATTTAGAATAACACATGTGTTAGAACGTGTTCTACCTCTTTCAGAAATTCAAGGCAGTCAGTGAGAACTCCATTTCATACACTAGTGCTCAGTTAGAGGAACCATTCTGAGATAACCATGAGGTTATTGGCAGCCCATATTTGCAAGTAATACATTGAAAGAGAGAAAATCTGCTTAGAGAACAGAGCTGAGTTGGAGCCAGTTGGAAATGGTAAGAGCTAGAGAATGTAAGACTATTGATGATAGACCGAGAGTTTTGTAGAGCTTTTAAGTTATCTCTGTTACAAAGATGAGACCATTCTAAATTGCTATGTAAATAAGCAAAGGACACAGAAGTAGAGTAATGAATCATAGACCCCAGCGCTGAGGAAAGAGGAGGACTAAGATAGCACTGGCTAAGGTTTTCACCTTTTTTTGAGGAACAATTAGAGTTGATGCCAGATTTACCATGCGTATTATTTATTTTTAGTGTGTATGTGTTTGGTTACATCAATTAACTGTCTTATAAATCAGACATTGTTAATTGCGTAGTCCATTGTTCTTGACCTCATCCTTTGTCTTTCAACACATCTAGCTTATTCTTTGAAAAGTGATTCTACAAGTTCAGAAAAATGACTCTCAATCCCAGAAACTCTGTGTGGAATAAATTCAGATTCATTTTTCCTCCTACTATGTTGTAATTACAGCTTCTCTTAATATACACTGACTTCCTCACTTCTAGTTGGCTGTGCATCATGATTTTCCTGATTGCTCATTATTGTTGATCACTCCTGGCTTTATTACCTAACTGACCCTCTTCAGGCAGTAGCCCTCCTTGATTGTCCCCTCTGACCTGTGACAAGAGGTAAGGAGTACATGCCCATCCCAGTGGATCCCTGCCCCAACAGAGGTCAGAGGAGTAGCATCAGACATTTCTTAAATCATCCCTCTGTAATCTCAAAATAAGCTCAAGGAAGAGTAGCTCCATGCCTTGTGCTGTCACTGATGACAGTTGCAGTTAAGTTCTAATGCCCTGAATGATTAAACCAAGTATTAATTGCCCCCTACAGAACAGTATCTAAATTACGTATATTCAGTATCCATCTGCCATATATCACACTGCATTGCATCAGTGATACGTGTGGTTGCAGGCAAAATTGGGGGAGAAGCAAAAGCTCTAATTCCTTAAATGTTAGGAAATTCCTATTCACCTGTGTCCCTTTGTTCTGCTAAAGCTTGGGAGCATTTTTTCAGAACCACACGAAAAGACTCTCACTGAAGCTGTTAAGAGTACGAATGATGTCAGAAATGGAAAATACAATTTCCAAGGGAAGCAGCAATATACTGGCCAGTGTAGTAATTGCAAGATTGGTCTGCAGTGTGAGGTGTCATTCCTGAAATGAAAAACAAAAGGTTATGTGCCATCAGTTGGTTGGCTGGACTGTTAGGATTGCCTGAAAAGGTTAGGAATTACTGGTTTAGATCATGTCCATGGGGAAAAATGAAAACTATAGAAGGGTAGACAGAGTAGAGACATAAACATTTTTTATTTGATGACACGGTGTTGCAAAGAAAAACTGTTGGACAGAAGTAGGAGGAGTAAAGAGTCCAAAAGAGCATAATTTTCTCTGCATATTTGCCTGTTTCTTGACAATGTTAGCTGATAGGTAGCATTGGGAACTAAGGCAGAGTGGATTTCCAAAGTACGCTGGGTGCACAGAGAGCTCCTTTATAAAGCATCATGACAGGCTGCTTGAAGTCTTGAGGTCAACACCACTCAGGATTATGAGATGATGTGAACCCATATTAGAAATACAAGTACATATCATTCAAAAAACAGGAGAACAAATTAGGTTTTCTTTTCTTTATGGAGGGACACAGATAAAATTATGAAGATTTTTGTCAGTTTTAGCTGCATTGTATACCCCAGGTAAGACGAGGTTAAGTCTCACTTACTTGTTTTATGGAGAGACGGCATGCCTTGCCCTTCAAATCTTTGGATGAATTGTTCAATTCAATGACTCATTGACTAAAAAATATTATTGATGTTGACTATGTGCTTAGGCTTATGCTAGAGAAGGTCATACTCTCTGTCCAAGAAGAAGTTTTCCCCTATAAATTGTGGGGCTGTAATTGTATTTTACATTTTGTAGTTGATGAGACACCTGTGAAGTTGAGTCCATTGCTCAAGACCTTTGCAATTCTTAGTTCATGTTTTCCTACGTGGATGAAACGTTTGAGCATCATATGTAACCAATACTTTGACTTTATGGGCTGAGTGTATTTGGCTTGGAAGTGAATACAAGTTGCCTGGTGGGAAATATATCTAGATATTGGATCACACTACCAAAAACAGGGATCTGCTGATTTCATTTTGTTGCCCACATGGGTCAATTAGTTGTGGCTGCCTACAGGGGCTAATTGAGAAAAATTATTAGGGCTCTGATTGATTCGTGGTGTCTCTCACATGTTGATGAGAGGGGGGAGCCCACGGATACCATGTATTTGTCATCTCCGTCTTAAGGAAGTCATGGGGTTTTTTTTGAATTTTTGAATTTTATTTTATTCTTTTATGCAGCAGGTTCTTATTAGTCATCCATTTTATACACATCAGTGTATACATGTCAATCCCAATTGCCAAATTCATCACCCCCCCTGCCCCCCCACCCCCGCCTTAAGGAAGTCATTTTAACTGGACAGTTTGATAGAAGTCTGGCTGCTGAGGGGTTCTATTAGATTAACTTGGTAAGTCTTCTTCCAACTACCCTACTGCATTGTTCTCTGGATATTATGGGGCATGAAGGTACCATCAGTATTTTGAACATGAAAATTTATATACTGTTCATTGAACAATCCTACTTAGTGCTGTCATGGCCCAATAATTTTTAACCTTGTTGCAAAGGAGATGATCAAAAGTTAATGACCAAAGTATGTGAAAGGAACCAAGAAATGTGTTGCTCTAGGAAAAAGTTTATACATGAAAGTGAGAACTCAAACCACAAAATGCTTCATGGGGATTTGATATTTTCAAAGCTTAGTGTTCATTGAGACCTGTAGTTCACTGAGAAAAATTTTGAATTTATACATGATTGAATACTGTCTAATATTCTGATCTGTGTAACAATCTAATACATTTATGAAAATGCGAAGGAGCATCTAGCAAAAGCCATGGCAGAGGTGTTTCCTCCTAGGAGGCCTGCCTCAGCAATGATCTCTCTCCATGGAGCTTCTTTCCTTAATGGAATGCATGTCCTGATGAAATTGAGCCACTATCCAGCCTTGTCTTTCCTTGAGAAAGGAGAATCCTTTTCTTGTGGAAGGAAAGACATTGATCCTGTTTATGTCTGTCTTTCCAACGTGTCTGTTGTATGTCAGAAAAGCATCCAGCTTAGGAAATAGGATGAAGTTAAAAGTCCTTTTTTAAAACCTTAGTGAGAACAAAATTTGGCACAGTAAACCCTATTTTTCCTCCCCGCATTTATTTACCGCAGAGTAACTCTGATCTTGAAGTACTGGGAAATGTGTGTAAGACCAGAAGTCCTCCGGAAATGAGACAGTAAAGATTCCCAGCTGAAATCTTCATGCCAAAAGGAAGCAGGCCCCAAAGGCAGTGTTTTCTTGAATGCAGGGACATTTTCCTGGCGAAGGGGATTAGATGATAACTTATGACCAGCATGTACTAATTCTAACTCACTGGAAGAAAGTGTAGTAGTAGTCTATATTGTTCTGAACAATAAATTATTCGGGAGAAAAAGGCATTTTTAAACAGCAGTTTTGTTGTTTTCAGGTACTATAACTGTCCATAAAATAGGCGTGATTGGGGTCTGCTTAATGAATAGTTAACTTGAATTTACTTAATGGCATTTGAAGACAGACAACTCACATGGCCTGGTGCTTTATGCCTGCCCTTGTGGACCTTTTTGTCAGAGGCTGGGGTGGCAGTATAATGGTCTGTTTATCACAGTAATGGTTGTTGGTGGACAAATACTCCAGTTCCTTAGTGCCCAGCTGCCATACCTGTGAGAGGTACTGTGTAGGGCACTCCTGGAGTTCTCTAGAGGGATTTTGCTTGGGTTGCCCAAGAGGAAACATGATCCATAGTGTTTTATTACATACTTTCCCTTCCCTGCCTAATTTCCTCATTCTCTTACCAAGGTTTCCTGGGGTCACCTCCTACAATACCACCCATACGTGAATCTCTGTTGCAGAGTCGGCTTCTAGAGGAACCCAAACAAAAGACACATATCAATAAAAAATACATTGCAGGAGACTGATAAGGAGATCAGGGAATACAGTTTAGGATGAAAGACCTGGGGGTATTATTTTACTGTAAACTTATGAGTCTTTGTGATGTGGGAGAGGAAATTATTCCCATCTCAGATTCCAAAAATGGAAAACTAGTGTCCAGATCAAGTGAGGTTTTACAATTATTATCGTTCAAGCTGTATGTGTGAGTAAGACGAGGCCCCTCGCTGTAAGAAAAGCATCACCGAGTGAGATTAAAAGATATGGTCACCATGTCACCTGAGAAAGGGTTAAGGGAATTAGAGACATTCATCCTGTAAAAGAAAAGAAAGAAAATGTGAGACATCAGAGCTGTCCTACAATTGTAAAGGAAGAGGAAGCGGGCTTATTTTGAATTGTTCAGCCAAAGAAGGACTGATCAGGGGCTCCAGAGAAAGGAATTTAACACTCATAGTATAGTTGGAATGAGACAAACATGACTTGGAATCTCACATGGATAATTTACTATGTAAACTTTCTGGGCTTGGAATTTCCCATTTGGAAAAAGGAACAGTAGTACTACCTCCTGGGGCTGAACATATAGAATACAGAATCTCATCCCCCTTCCCAAACTGTATAATGACTGAAGATTATAAACAATGTCCTTGGTAGCCTTGTGAAGGAAAAACTATGACACTCTGTATTTAAATAGAGCTTAAATCTGTAGTATTTATTGCATATCAGATTCTTTTGATCAAGAGACTCCATTCGTGGCTCCAGATTGCCTCACTTTAAGAAGGTGGGTATACTGAAAGCATCCATATATTCACATTAGGAAATGCGATCATTTCATGCCATCTTTATTGCCCATGTGGCCACGTGGATGCTGCGCCATCTTCCCTTCAGAGTTAAGGCTCTTTGTGTGATCTTCCCTGCTTGCCAGATCATTTTAGCTTAGACTCTGGAGAAGAGAACAACGGAAACCATTTTTAGTCACTCCTCGCCAGTGTCCCCATCTCAGGTAACAGCAACTCCACTCACTGTTCCCTCCATTCAGAAGGCTCTTGAACATACGTCCTTGAATGAAGTAGAGGCAGTGGTGAGTGCAAAGGCCCTGCCTGAGACAACAGTGTATGTGGCTGCTTTACAGGAAGAGGCCAGTATGACTGGAGTGAAGTGAGCTACAGGCAGAGAAGTGGGACATGGAGTGCGGAGGAGGCTGGAGGCCAGAACAAATGTCATGTCCACAGAGAGACCTTTCCAACCCTTACCTAAAATGGTGACCCCAACCTCTGCCACTCGCTAACTCTCTTACCCCTTTTTCTTTACTTCTTGGCACTTAACACTGTCTGGCATGTTCTATGTTTATTATTTACTTAGATGTTTCTTCACATCTGGATATAAGTTCCATGAGAATAGATACTTTTACTCTTTTTATCATTTATATATTCCCTAAACCCAGAACAGTGGCAAGCCATGGTAAGCCGTTAACAAATATTTATAAAGCATAAAATGTATGTTGATCCCGAAGGTCTATCAGGGTCTCGACAATGGTACGCTTCTGCTGTATGACAAACCCGTCCCAAATCTTAGTGACTTACGACAGCCACCATCTGCCAAGCCATTCCTCTGATCTGGGTCAGGCTCAACATATCTCCTGGGCCTTTGTCATAGGTGTGTCTGCCGTGTCTGACTGTTTGGAGATGGGGACACGTGGGAAGAGAACTGGGTTCAGTGTTGGTCTTCATCCTGCAGGTTTCTGCCTGTGTTAGGTTTCTATCCCATTGGCCAAGATTCTGAGATCCAGCCCAGGTTCTAGTGATAGAGAACCCCAAGATGGGTAGAGTTACAAAGACACCTTTATTGTAAGAGTGTAGTGATGGGGAGGGGAAGATTTGTGGCCATTTTTGCATTCTACCCCAGCTCTTTGTTGTTCCTTGTCTAATTGGTTGATTTCTCTTTTATTGAGCCACATGACTGTTCCTAGACAGTGAATTATCTTCTCCATCTGAATATTATCTAGTGTAAACTTTTTATACTATTCTCTGGAAGGTCGTATCTCTCCATAAAACCGCTAGACATCACCAACTGCTCTGATATATAATTTTTTTACCTGGCCTTTTTTGTAGATTAATTTTGAAACATGTAAGATATTTTAAATCCAGATAGCTGTTGCTTCTAGGTGACGCTGGCATGCGTTTTTCTTCATCATTTTCATGAGTGGAATGAACTAAGGCTATTTCTGTCTACTGCAGAAACATTTTATCATTGTGGCATTTTTAAGCCAACATCTGGTGTTCATGCTGTACAGTTTAGTCACTCTGTTTTTCTTTTCAATAGGTTTTTCCCTTGCCACTTGGAAAGTCTTTCATTTCACTGTTGGCCTACTCATTTTTTTGTCTGTGGTACACATTTATAGGAGCATTTTCTTCACATACCTACATACTAAAACTCACACAGTAGAACATACTAAAATACACACAGAAGCAAACTTTTCTGTAGCCTGTGTCATTTGTGTTCCTCACCATTTCATGCAAATTGACAGCAACCATATTTATTGGTCTGAGGGTTCTCTCTGGCTTCCAGGGTCTTATTTGCCCACCTGTAGCAGACCATAAAAAGTGTCCTGGAATTACTCACTCCCCACCCCTAGCCCTCAACCAATGACTGAAGGGAATTGATGTATAAACCCCCCCACCTCTTTCACCCCTGGGTTAGGGGTGGTAATCCTGAGTTGCCCATCCCTGATTTTTCCAGAGGGCTCAAGCTCCAGTGTCTTACACGGTAAACCTGCTCATTCGTGTACTCTTTATTGGCTGCCTTCCTTCCCCACTCATTTCTGTTTCCCTCCCCAGTAAACTACCTGCCCTCAAATCCTTATCTCAGGTTCTGCTTCTGGGGGAGCCCAAACTGAAATATATGCGCATATCTTCTAATTTTCATAGTAATGTTTCCTTAGTCCTAAATATTCCTTTACTTACTACAACATCACATTTTCTTTCTGATACTCCTGGGAACCCAAATCTCCAAAAGACAAGATTCTTTCAGATAAATTGCTGCTTCTCTGACACTTCCTATTCTTGCCTCTGAGCATGTGAGTGGGGCGGGGCGGGGGGGGGGCACGGAGGGTAGGTGTGTTTTTGTGAGCTTGTGTGTATGTGTTCAAGGGATAAGAATGGGCGAATATGTCTCTGTGTGTGTATGTGTGTGTGTTTGCATGTGTCATGGGCCAATAATATGGTGAGGGGGAAATGATGGGAAGTCCTATTTTAAAAGGATTTGAAATTTTAAAATTATATATTGTATTCACTGTTGCTGTTAACAATTCAAGAGTGGAAGGGTGATGTGATTGCTTTTAATGCTTTTAACTTGTTTGGTGCATGGACGATTAGTAGTGAAAAGGAAAGCACAGTAACAAGAGATCTTGTTTGTTTTTTCTTTTTAAATAAGAATCACTATTCTTACTTACTTACTTTATTTATTTATTTGGCTGAACTGCACGGTATGTGGGGATCTTGGTTCCCCGAGCAGGTGATCAAACCCGTGCCCCCTGAAGTGGAAGCACAGAGTCCTGACCACTGGACCACCAGGGAAGTCACTTGTTTGTATTATTAAATTATAAGTTGAAACATCTGTAGCAACAGGGTTGAGGTTTTCCTTGGAATGACTCTAAGTGTTGTCAGTGCAGCTAGGTAAGGACAGAGAAAATTGCTTTGTTCTCTGTGCTTCCCTGTAAGGAGGTAGGATTATGGCCTCAAGTCTGCTCAGACAGTTGTTTTTGGAGTATGTGTATATGGGGGGGGGGGCGGGGGTAGGGTAGGGAGGGAGAAGGTATGTGTGCATCACAAAGAGAAGTCATCTTGCTCTCATGTTCAAATGCTTGTTTCATTCCCTACTACTCCCCTCAGCCCCCAAATCTAATGATGGTTTACTTCACGTATTGCTGTTTTCCCCTAGTGTTTAGGCAAGAATGAATTGCTCTCATCTTAGAGGCAACTACAGAGGACTGGAAGACGTATGGAATAGAGAAATATTAGCAGAATATGACCATACAGACCATTGCATACACTAGAATATCATCACCCCAAACTGTATGATTGATAGTAATTATATAAATTATCTTTTTGACAGTTGGTTATATTTAGAGTTTTAAGTATCAATATCAGAATTGTTGTCAATGCATGCCATTTTTTGAATGGTTACAATTTAAGAATAAGACCAAAGATCAATGGAAGAGAAGCCTAGAATAAATTATTGTCTGTTGATTCAGATCATGGTCCTGGGAAGTACCCAAGCTCTTCATTCAACCCTTAGATGGAGTTTCTGTTTGTGCATCATTCTTTTTAATGGACAGTGGTGCCACATCTGATTGGTTGGTGAAACTCAGAGATGGGAAACTAAGATGAGGTCACTGGGATGGAGGGAGATTGCCTAGCATTGGGCAAATCCTGGGAGAAGCAAATTCTGCCAAGGCCTTACCAGCAAGGCCTCAAGGCCATGCAGCCAGCCAGCTGGTCCAGAGAGGCCTGTCTTGGATTTACAGTGCTGTGGATTAGCAGCTAAAATTTCAAAATAATAACATGGCATTTGTGTGCCAGCAGCTGTTGAAACTTTATAGATTCCATCTAATCTCTGTCGCTTCAACTAGAAGGTGACTGGAGCAGAAATGGCAGAAATGATTCCAACATGAATTGTGACCTTTGCACTTGTTCTTGCCAGTGGGTTATGTGGCTCATACATCTATTGTGGCCTAAATTCAAAACATATCCAGTGTCAATGCTGGATGTTTGATTAAAGTCACTAATATTAGAAGGACTGTCAGAAAATGGAAAACTCAACACCTCTGGTTATCATCACTTTAAATATGTGAGTAACAGACTTGCAGCTAAATTCATGAGAAAATGTTTTCCCTGTCTTCAAGAGATTTATCTCTTTACAGAGACACAGCTGCAGCAGCAACTGGCTCTACCCTTCCTGTAATCAGCTGCATTAATTTCTCACTTACTAGTAGGCCCCTATATTTTAATATCCTGAGAGCACTTCCTATCTAGTTGGGAAGAAATAACCTAGAAATTAAGCCCAGTGTCATATGTCAATGAAGCTCTTCTGTGAAGCTTCTTGCGGCTGTAGTGGTACATGGACTTGTAGAAAGAAAGAGAAAGCAGGGGCCCTGTGGGCCTGGGCCTGAGGAACTGATGGTTCGTTCCTAAAGGGCATATCCCCAAGGATGTTACCATCATCCTTATCCACAGTGCCTAAAAAGGGCTCAGCATAGTAGGGTTTAGAGCTTAGGGCATGACAGGGGGCTTCAGCAGAACTGGATCCCAAACTTGGTTATTCCCCTTATGAGCTGTCACCTTAAGTCCTTTAAGTCTTATTTCCTCTTCTGTAAAAAGGGATTAACAAGAGTACTTCCTCACAGGGTGAAGATTATATGAGATAGTATATAACCCAGTACTTGGGTATGAATAAATGTCAGTTGAATATCTTTCTTATTCTTGCTGAGGCTGATATCCCAGTACGTCCAGCGTGTTGGATGAGGCATAGGAGCAGGGCACACAGGCACTGTTTGGTACTTAGAGTCATCCAGATGTAGTACAAGATGATTCATTAGGATAGGCTCCAGGAACCTTGCGAAAGGTTGTGGGGGATGTAGAGGGCGACATGTGGCGAGATGACACAGGACTCGCCTCATGCATACCTGCTACGGGATCTACAACAGGAGGACCTTTAGGTCCAAATGGTGGGACTCATGTGCCTGCCACAGTTGGAGTCTGTTTGAGACCTGGTTGGGGGACTGGTTTCCAGGAGAAAAACATTAATGAAGACTGGTGAAGACAAGGACCTAACTTCTGGCCAAGTTTTAGGCTCATCCCTACACTCTCATCGATGTTCCTGTTATCTAACTTTACCCAAGCCCTTTCCTTGAGCAGTGAGACTTGTCAGCCTTTTCCTATGCCTGACTTGGATTTCTGGTTCCCCAACCCTTCGTTTGATTTTACAATAGTGGGTACTCTAATTCCTCATTTTCCGTGTTGTATCAGGATTTTATGGCTCTTAAACCATGAGCTCCTTGAGGACAGGGAAACATCTTCCTGATCTTTGAATCTTGAGCCTGTACTCTGTGCCAGATATCATGGACATTAGTCAGATATCTTTGGGGTGAAAGAATAACTAAATCTTCTCCCAGGATCTGGCCCAACAAATCTTGACTCTCTTGTTCCTTATATCTTATTATGGCTGTCTGTATAACTATAGATGTCTATTTGAAGAGATAGCATGGGTAAAAGTATGTTATAAATGAATATGAATCCAGAGTTAAAATAAAACACAAATAACAAAGCTTTACGCATCATATCTTGGCAAGCTTCCGAGAAGAGGTTCCAGTATCCTTTGTGATTTATTCAGTGGTGACTAATTTTAGCTTATTAGAACGGTGAAATTAACTTTTTTTTACAAACTTTTTCTGACAGTTCCTAAATCCCTCATGTACTAAATGTTTTTTTCCCATTATCTAACTACCCGAGGAGGCAAAAGCCGACATAAGTCAGTCCTATCACCACCTGTGCTCTAGAGGCTTCCTTAGTTCTTACTCTTGTCTTCTCTTGGATGTGTCAGTCCTTACTAAAAAAGAGATCACAAAGTGTCCAGAATGCCTTCTGACAACTCCAGGGAAGATGAGAAATGCTCTTATTTTGAAGCCTACAAATTCTTTTCTACATCTTTATTTGATACTAGTGTTAAATAAAGAAATGGTCTCATTGTGAACTCAGTTAACAAGTGGGCTTGAGAACTGTTAATAAAGTGTGTGGCAGATGCTTTTGGTGCCAGGACCGTATTTTCCCCAAACGCTCACGTGCCAGAGGACTCTCACACCAGTGGTTGTATCTCTCTACTTGAGGACTTTGGTTGCAGGAGCAGGCTTGAGCAGTGATAGGAGTAGACCAATAGTACCAAGAGTTAATGCTCCTGGGAGTGGCCCTCCACAAATGGCGGATAGGGAGTGAATTGATACATATCCATGGTGTGCCTAGAAGTCGCCAGCAGTTCTTTCTTGTGCCCAGTTGTCCACAGTGCATGCTGTAGTTGCCTCTTTCCCTCCCCTGCCTTATCTCCCCACTTACCTTTCAGTGCTTCCTGGGCTCACCTCCCTAATAAACTATCTTCACATCCTTGGCTCAGGGTCTACTTCTGGGGAAGTCAAACTAAGACACTGACTAGAAACAGACATGGACAGTCAATATAATTTCCTACTGGATATTAAGATGTGCCCATGGAGGTAGTACCAGTATTCCCAGGTCTTAGTATTCAGGTAGAACCCATATGCATAGCAATTGACTGATAGACTGGGACGGGATACAGAAAGCCAGTGGGTCCCCGACACTAGTCCACATCTCTACAATTTAAATGAATGTCCTGTTCTCTGAGTTTATGTCTTTTATAAAATGATAGTCACAATAGATGGCATTTTTTCTTTTTCTTTCCTTTTTAAAAATAAAACTCCTTAACGAATGATAGGTTGGCAACTATGTAATATACCCAGAAACCAGCAATTTTCCTTTTTTAAAATTGAACTTGTCTGTAAAAATCTAAACGTCTTAGAACACAATTGTCATGGAAGATGCAAGGACACAGAAAGTGTATAGATATTGCCATGATTGCTGGCTACATATCTGTGAGAAAATCCATTAAGCCCTTCTGAGTAAAGCAAGGGTGACAGTGACCTCAGAAGCTTCTCGTAAGGTCTAATAATCTTTGATTTCTCTGGCTGCAAGGCCTCTCAGACTGTAAAACTTCAGATTTTCTCTTTGGTGGCCTTTCGTCTTTCCTGTTCACATCTTTATGCTTCTGCAAGGCCTGCCTTAAACCGCATTCAGCTGTTTTCCCTAATAAACATATGCGTTCTGGATATGAGCATCAACATCTCTTAATCATCCTTTAATCTGTGATATTGGGGGAAGGGGGTATTTATTTGATGTGGAATAATTGTGGCATTTTCAAACTGTGTATCAGAGTCGTTTGGTAGAGACAGGCTGAGTTGGTCAAGAGCCAAGTGGGACATGGGGCCCAAGGAGAGCTAGCACTCAGAAGCTGGTTCCAGAAGAAATGCCGACTTGAGGCAGAGAAAATCTGAGCAGAAGCCTATTGCTCTGGGAAATAAGGAGGCAGACGATGCGGATTCAGGAGAGGCCCCAAACTGAGGTGCTCGGAGGCTCGAACACTTTTCCTCACGTAGTAAGCTGAGCTTCAGAAATCTCAAGCAAGGAGGCAAAAGAAATATATCTATAGACTTGTAAGCAAACAGGTAACACAGCACCCTGGGTGTCTACCCGAGCACTAAACCATTGCCTCCAATGTGGGAGGAGGAAAATGCTACCTGTGACCTGCTTGCTCTCCCAGAAAGGAAGAGAAAGGGGTGTCCAGATGGAGACCTGGCCTCAGGCTATTGGCCCAAAGAGGGGAGAAAAAGGAGAGCCCTTGTCAAGGTTAGTAGAAAGGGGCACAGGATGGTGGCTTAAAGGTCAGCTTTGAGTCAGTGAATGTGTCAGACACTTGACATCTTTCACCTTTTATTCTTCTCTGTTGTTGGTATTTCTATGAGTCCTTCAAACTTCTGTCCTTTCATCTTTTTTTAAAATTATTTTTTAAAGTAATATATTTTAATGATTAAAAATTTGAATATGGGTAAGCAAAAACAAGTAAACAAATCACCAATAACCCCATTTTTTTAGTTAATGATTTTTCCTGTTTCTTCCCCTTTGATATATACATATGCTTTTTTTGGGTTTTAAAACAGTGGTATCATAAAATATATACATCTATTTATTTATTATATATGTGCCCTGATTTGTTTCACTTAATTTTATGTTGTGAGCATTTCCCTAAATCATTAGTTTTCAAAAACATGATTTTTTTTTTAATGGCAAAATACCATTTCATTCAGCCGATTTCTGTTATGTGTCTGGCACTTTGCTAGACGCTGAGGTTACAGATGTAAACAGGACAAAGCCAATTTCAGCTTTCTTGAGGATTATGTCATTAGGACTCCATCTCATAAATATTATTGGAATTAGAGGTTGTTCCCGATGATGTCTCATTGACCATGTCTTCATGCTTGAAGTAAGCGTTGTTTGTGGTTTATATTTCTTTATATAAACACTACTGAGCACAGAGGGGTACATCAGAAATGTTCCCGGTTTTGTCCTGACCTGTCCTCCTTTAACTCCTTTGTAATCTGGAATAACCCAAAGAGAGGTCATGCTAACTTCCTGATGTTGGCTAAAAAAATATTCACAGCCTAAAAGTTGAGAGTTATGTTTTATTCGGGGGACATACGGAGGACTTCATGCCCGGGAGGCAGCATCTCAAGTAACCCCAAGAAAACTGCTCCGAGGAGGTGAGGGGGGAGCTAGGATATACAGGAGTTTTGCAACAAAGGGCAGGTAGTCTGAACGTCAAAAGATTATTGTTAGATTATTGTTAAAGAAAACCGGATATCTCAAGTTAAGGAATTTAGCACTTTTCTTTGTATGGGAAGATGCAAGAGTCTGGGCTCACTGAAATCATTCCTTTGATATGCGCCTCAGCTATCTGGGGCCAGTATCCTGTGTTTTCACATCCTGAGTTCCCTCAGGGCTCACAGTGGGGAGTGGCTGCAGCCTGATGGCTGCTAGATGGCAGGTATTGTTTGTTTCCTTCCTGAGTTCCCTCAGGGCTCATCAGCTCACTGTAGGCGTTGGCTGCAATTGCTAATGACTGTGACATCATTTGTTTACTGATACGGCTTTTTTATAATTTCCATTGGAGTATAGTTGATCTACAATGTTGTGCTGGTTTCTGCTGCATACACACGTACATCCACTCTTTTCTAGACTCTCTTCCCACCTAGGTCACCCCAGAGCATTGGGAAGAGTTCCCTGTGCTATACAGCAGGTCCCTATGAGCTATCCATTACATACACAGTAGTGTGCATATGTCAATTGCAATCTCCCAGTTTATCCCTCCCCTCTCTCCCACCGCAAGCACCACAAGTTTGCTCTTTACATCTGTGACTCCACCTCTGTTCCGTAAATAAGTTCATTTGTACCATTCTTTCAGATGCCACATATAAGCAATATCATATTTGTCCTTCCCTGTCTGACTTACTTCACTCAGCATGACAATCTCTCAACTAATCTTAAAACTGTGTTGGGAATACCACTCGTCCTTCCAAGATTATTGTTTAAAAACAAGGACCCTTTTGACATGAGCCTTCCTCACCTCATAAGGTGGCATATAGGTTTGAGGTGGGAGTCCTTACATGTGCCCTTCACATCTCTATGGTTGTGTAGATAAATTTATTAAAATTTGTTGGCTTGATAACATTTTTTCTGAAGTAGCAAAAGGCTTCTCAGACAAGTCCAAGAACAGAGCATTATCAACACTCCAGAAGCCTCCATGGCTCCCACTTCCAGATGCTAATTCCCCTACCCAGGTAACCACTATCTGACTCTTAACAGCATAGATTTTATCTTTTTCAAGCTTTATAGAGTTTGTTCTCTTTTGTGTCTGGATTATTTTGCCCAAAATTATATTTGTGAGGTTCATCCATATTTTTGAGCACAGTTCTGTGGGTTTTTTTCCATTCTCATTGCTGTGTATATTCCATTGTAAATAACATACCACTTTTTTTTTTCTATTCTACTGTTGGTGAACATTTAGGTTTTTCTTTAGTTTTGAGTTTCTTAAGAATAATGCTGCAATACACTATTTACAACAGCCAGGACATGGAAGCAACCTAAATGTCCATCAACAGATGAATGGATAAAGAAGATGTGGCACACATATACAATGGAATATATTACTCAGCCATTAAAAGGAACGGAATTGAGTTATTTGTAGTGAGGAGGATGGACTTAGAATCTGTCATACAGAGTGAAGTAAGTCAGAAAGAGAAAAACAAATACCATATGCTAACGCATATATATGGAATCTAAAAAAAAAAAATGGTTCTGAAGAACCTAGGGCCAGGACAGGAATAAAGATGCAGACATAGAAAATGAACTTGAGGACACAGGGAGGGGGAAGGGTAAGCTGGGACAAAGTGAGAGAGTGGCATGGACATATATACACTGCCAAATGTAAACTAGATAGCTAGTGGGAAGCAGCCGCATAGCACAGGGAGATCAGCTCGGTGCTTTGTGACGATCTAGAGGGATGGGACAGGGAGGGTGGGAGGGAGGCTCAAGAGGGAGGGGATATGGGGATTATATGTATACATATAGCTGATTCACTCTGTTGTACAGTAAAAACTAACACAACATAGTAAAGCAATTATACTCCAATAAAGATGTGGGAAAAAAAAAAAAAGAATGGAAGAAGGAGAATTTGACCTGAGATTTTAATGTGGCCATTACATGTTTAATTATCATTTGCCTAAGCTTGGACTTTATTATGTTCAGATTTTTTTCAACATGCTCTACATTTTTTTTTAATGAGTAGAATTCTACACTTTGTTCAGGCTTGTTCCTGACTGGATTGTAAGCAGAAAGAAGTGTTCATATGATCATACTCTTGTCTTTAGAGAAGAAAACTGAGGACTAGAGAAAAGAAGTGCTTCAACCAAGGTCCCACAGTTAGCAGTGCTTGGAATTGAATCTAGGGCCACTCCCACTGCAACATTCTTCCATTTCATTGACTGTAAATTTGGATAGACAAGCCTTTTAATTTATTTTACCTTGAATTTCTCATAATCTTTTTTTCTAAAAGGGCAATGCAAAAAGGAGAGAGGAAATTCTCTGCTGGCTGTCACTAAGGAAATGGAAGATGGAAGGCACCCAGTAGCCCTGGCTGCTTTTTTCTGTGTCCTGTGTGTGGAATTGCAAAACTAAGCCTTTGTGTTGCATTGAAGCCAGCGACCATTACATAGCCATACATATGTCTGGGGATAAAAACTCACGATTGATGCAAAATCTGCAAAAGCAATTATTCCTTCATTGTAATCCATTAGGCATTTCCCTACCATTGCCCTTCAGGTTCTTTTTTGTCTTTCTTATTCTTGCTACAGATAGTGTCCAGCACTGAGAAATGGGGGAAAATGAAGAGGGGAGATACAGGAAGTGCCCAGGAGGAAGGGAAAAGAAACCCCAGCAAATTACTTTAATGTATAGAAACCCTGTCAGTATCTTGGGCTAGAAATAAATTCATTGTCTTCGACTCACAGTACCTGCCTGTTATTTTTTGGTAATCTCACGTCCTCACTGGAACAAAAAAATTGTCCCCATCGTCACCTCCTCTCTACACTCCTATCCACCTTTCTAGGAATCTTGTTTTCCTTCACCAACCTATTTCCTGTAATTGAAAGAAAAGGATAGGAAATCTCTTTGTTTTATATAGTCAAGCAGTTTGGATTTACTTTACATAGGGGAACATTTTAATTTTCTAGCTAAAGCTCTAATACAGTATCTAATAAAGATTAGATGCAGAAAATATCTGTTAGGTAGATTGATTGGATTTGGCGATGAGTTTAGTAGTCATTTTTTGAGTATCTACCACTGGTCAGGCTTTGTGGAAGGGGAGAGAGTCCCTGTGATTAAAGAACTTACTGTACTTAATGGAAGAGAAATACAGGTAAAGAGTAAAAATAGTGCCACCTTATAAATGTCATTAAGAGATAGGAACAAATCTCAGTGGAATCATTAAAGGGAGAATGACAAATTCCCTAGGGGAGTCAGGAAAGGCTTGAAGAAATATTAGTGCTAGAACTGAATTTTAAAGGATAACTACGACTCAGGATCATATATGAAAAAAAGCTTTCAGGCTGTGTAAAGACTTGGACATTACAGGAACTTGGCATATTTGCTGCACATTTAGAAATTCTGTGTGGCAGGAGCATTGAGGGAAGTGGCAGGAGATGGTATAGGGTGGAGCCGGAGTTTGAAAAATCTTGTACATCATGCTGGCGAGTTTGGATTTTATTCTGTGGGCAGCACAGGCTTTCAGCCTGAGAAGTAGTGTGATCAATTGTTTTTCTTTTGAAGAAAGGAAGTCTAGAGATGATATGTATGATGGTCTTGACAGAGAAACTAGTTGGAGAGCTATGTCAGTAGCCCCAGTGATGTGATGAGGATTCTCCGTGGGAGTGGAGATAGGGAACCAAAGACAGATTAACAGGAGAAAAAAACAATTTAATTTGTATCCACTGAGGTCTCCTAGAAATGGCACCCCCAAAGTGACCAAAGAAGGCTGTTTATATATCATTTTTAGACAAAGAAACAATTATTTGTGAAGATTTAACAAAACAAAGGGGCTTGTGCTTGGGGTAGCAGACCAGTGAAGAATTAACAAAGCTTGTTTATACAGCTCTCTTAGCCTTGAATTCCCCGCTTGTGGTGCTGAGGTTGCTTTCTATCTGCCTGGTATAAGGAGGATATCTTCACATGGGAGATTTATTTCCCCCTTTCAAGGGGAAGGATCGGGGTCAGAGTGTTGTTGTTTTAATCATTTCCCCTGACTGGCTGTTTCTTAGAAAACTTTAATTCAAAATAATCCATATGCTCCTGGGGCATATTTTGGGGGCAGCCTGCCCTGAGCCCCAACCGTGGTATGTCATTAAATTAATTTGAGAACACACAACAAAAAAAAGAAAAAAAAAGAATGCTGCAATAAAAATGCTTGTAGAAGTCCTTTGACATACAATATACATGCTTTTCTGTTGAGTATACACTAGGAGCAGAATTATTGAGTCATGAGGACTGCATATATTAAGCTTTGGTAGATACCGGTTTTCAAACAGTTCTACTACAGTACTGTTTTACCAACTTACACTCTCACAAGCAGGGCATGAGAGTTCTAGTTGCTCCATGTCCTTGCCAATGCTTGATACTGAGCATATAGCTTTTGTTTATAGTGTTTATAGGAAATAATCAAGATTCAAAATTTGGGACAGTATGTTCAGAGAACTTTAAATCATCTTTTTATTAGTAATGTTTAATCAGAGGACACAAAACTAGATACTTTCTTAATATTCCATTCTTATTAAAGATGCAAAGAAGTTATTTCAAAAATCAATAGTGTTTATATGAGTTTGTCTTTTTTCCTTTCCTCTGAACAGAATTCAGACACAAATATTAGTTTTCCCCAATACTCACTTCACAAATAGCTAATAGTAACAACTAATCAGCTGCTATCCCTCTTTACTCTTTGGAAAGTGGTTCACCTAAGCTTTGCTAAAACAGCACAATGACCAAAGACAGTTGAGAAATGAACATTAACATCTCTGTCATTTATCTTTGCCCTGATAAATCTGTGACAGAAGATCACCAATTGCATTAAGCTAGGTTCCAAAGCTACTTTTTTTTCTGCTATGAAATCTTTTTCTTTTTGACTCAAGTTCCTGAAGAGATTTAAAAGACCCAGTCTCTAGATCTAGCTAGAAATCTCTACCTAGGAGCTGGTTAGAAATACAGAATCTGTGCTCTAGCCAGAGCTGCACCTGAATCTGCATTTTAATAAGAACCTCAGGGGATTCATGTACATAACAAAGTCTGAGAAGCAGGGCTGACATTCCATTTACTACTTTTTTTACTTTGGTAAAACGAAGCAAAACAAAACAAAAACCCAAAAAACAATAAGACTCAGTCCTCACAGGTCTTTGCCTAAAATAGATCCAAGGCTCAGTCAAAGCTTTTCTGTAAAGGGCCGGATCCCAAATATTTGAGGCTTTCTGGGCCACATGGTCTGTGCCACAACTACTCAACTTTCTAGAGTGAAAAAAGCCGTGGGTAATATGTAAACAAATGGGCGTGACTGTGTTCCAATAAAACTTTATTTATGGGCACAATTTGAACTTCATATATTTCTCAAGTTTCATGAAATATTCTTAATTTTTTTTCTGTGATTTAACCAGGTAAGAATCATTCTTAGCTCATGGGATGTACAAAAGCAGACAGTGTGCTGGATTTGCCCTGCCTGTCATAGTTTGCCAACTCCTACTCCAGGGTTTGAATCGCTGATAAGGCAGGTGAGGACAGAGACCATGTCTTGGTCTCACTCTTGGTTCTTTAACCCTGACACAGAGCCTACACTCACAAATGTTGGTGGAATGAAATACTATTGCCATTTTTAAATTATGCAGCATAGCAGGAATGCCAACTTGAGATTTAAGGGCTTGATTTCTTTTATTCAGCATATAGGTATCATATGCCTACCATGTGTTCTGCATTGTGCAAAAACAAAAAAAAATGTTTACTGGAAGTGTTGTCAGCTACTCGGGAGAAAAACTTATTAACTTGTCATTCATCTTACACCACAAATGCCCTACATTCAGGACACTGGGTATTAGTATAGTAAATGCATGTGTCTATGAATAGCCACAGTTCTTATCTGTCAGGCATTTTGATGAGAATATTAGAAGCATAACTTAACAATGAAGTGGGAGGTATATTTTTCCCCTTTCCCATAGGCAGCCATAGTACAGCTAACATTTCTTTACACAGTGCATAATAAATTATGCATAAATGCAGAATTATAAACAAGTCAAATAGTCTGCAGCATGAGTTGCTGTAGTACATGCTGGTAACATTTGAGTTTTCTTTTATCATTCTCATTCTTAAAGTAAATAGTCATCAAACAAACATTTTACACATTCACAAAAGAATAAAGAAGAAAATAACCAGTAAAATTATCACTAAGGTTACCAGTGTTGACATTTAATTTCATCTTCCCTCTCTTCAGCATCTCTCTCTACAGTCAGGATACAAGAGAACTGCAAACTTTGGAGCCCAGTCTAATGGAATTCTATCCTCTTCTTGTTGTTTAATAACTGGCAATTACTTAATATCTCCATGCCACAGTATTCTCATCAGCAAGTGTATTAATATTCTACTGTGTGTGTGGATGTGTGTGTATACACACACATTTTCTTTATTTGTTCATCCTTCTATAGACATTTAGATTGTTTGCATGTCTTGGCTATTATAAATAATGCTGCAATGAACATGGGGTGCAGATATCTCTTCGATATCCTGTTTTCATTTTCTTTGGATGTATACCCAGAAGTGTATTGCTGGATCATACGATAGTTCTATTTTTAATTTTTTGAGGAACCGCCATACTGTTTTCCATAGTGGCTGCACCAATTTGAATTCCCAACAGTGCACAAGGGTTCCCTTTTCTCCACATTTTCACCAGAACTCTCTTGTCTTTGATAACAGCCATTCCAACAGGTATGAGGTGGTATCTCATTATGGTTTTGGTTTGTATTTCCCTGATGATTAGTGACATTGAGCACTCTTTCACGTACCTGTTGGCCATTTGTATATCTTCTTTGGAAAAAATGTCTATTCAGGCAGGCCTTTGCTAATTTTTAAATCAGATTGTTTTTTGGTGTTTTTTTTTTTTTTTTTTTGCTATTGAGTTGTATGCGTTCCTTAAATATTTTGGATATTAACCTCTTATCAGAGATATGATTTGCAAATATTTTCTCCCATTCTCTTTGTTTCCTTTTCATTTTGTTGATCACTTATTTTGCTGTGCAGAAACTTTTTAGTTTGATGTAGCCCTACTTGTTGATTTTTGCTTCCGATGCTTGTGCTTTTGGTATCATATCAAAAAATCATTACCGAGACCAATGTCAAGGAAATTTTTCCCTATTTTTTTTCAAGGAGTTTTACAGTTTTAAGTCTTACATTTAAGTCTTTAGTCCATTTTGAGTTAATTTTGTATGTGTTGTACGATAAGGGTCCAGTTTCTTTAGCATGTGAATATCCAGTTCTCACAGTGCAATTTGTTGAAGAGAATATCTTTTCCCATGAACTATTCTTGACTTTCTTGTCAAATATTAGTTGACCACATACGCATAGCTTTATTAGGGGGCTCTCAAGTCTGTTCCATTTGTCTTTGTGTTTGTTTTCATGCCAGTGCTGTACTGTTTTGATTACTTAGCTTTGTAGTATAATTCAAAACCAGGAAGTGTGATGCCTCTATATTTGTTCATTCCCATCACTGCTTGGTCAATTTGGGGTCTTTTGTAGTTCCATATGGATTATAGGACTATGTTTTTCTACTTCTGCAAAAAATGCTATTGGAATATTGATGGGGGTTGCATTGAATTGATAGATGGGCTTGGGTAGTACAGACATTTTAACAATATTAATTCTCCTGATGCATGAACATGGTGTATCTTCCCATTTATTTGTATCTTCATTTTTTTTTTATCAGTATCTACGGTTTCAGTGTACAGATATTTCACCTTGGTTAAAGTATTCCTAAAAAATATTTTTGATGTTATTATAAATGGGATTGTTTATTTCTTTTACAGCTAGTTTGTTGTTAGTGTATAGAAATGCAACTCATTTTTAAATGTTGATTTTGTACCCTGCAACTTTACTGAATTCATTTATTGGTTCTAATAGATATTTGTCAAGTCATTAGGATTTTCTATATATAAAATATGTCATCTGCAAACACAGACAATGTAAGTTCTTCCTTTCTGGTTTTGATAATTTTTATTTATTTTTCTTGCCTGATAGCTCTGGCTAGGACTTTGAGTACTATGCTGAATTGGAGTAGTGAGAGTAGGCACTCTAATCTTACATTTTTTCAAACTTTGACCATTGAGTAAGATGGTAGCTGGGAGCTTGTCATGTATTGCCTTTATTATGTTGAGTTACATTTCTTCTAAACCCGTCTTGTTGAGTTTTTATCATGAATGGATTTTGACAAATGCTTTTTCTATATCTATTGAGATGATCATATGTAATATATCTTTCATTCTATTAATGTGGTTTATCACATTTATTGATTTGCATATGTTGAACCATCCTTGTGTCCCACAGATGAATCCCACCTGATCATGGTGTACCATCCTTTTAATACACTGTTGACTTTGGTTTACTAATAGTCTGTTGGGAATTTTTGCATCTATATTTATTAGGGATATTGGCCTGTAATTTTCTTAACTTGTATCTATCTTTAATATCAGGGTAATGCTGGCATTGTAAAATGAGTTTGGAGGTGCTCTCTTCTTTTCAATTTTTTAAAAGTGTTTGAGAAGAATTGGTGTTAATTCTTCTTTAAATATTTGGTAGAATTCATCTGTGAAACAATTTCGTTCTGTGCTTTTCTTTGTTGGGAGATTTTTGATAACTGACTCAATCTCCTTGTTCATTACTGATCTATTCAGATTATCTATATCTTCATGATTCAGTCTTGACAGGTTGTATGTTTCTAGGAATTTATACATTTCTTCTAGGTTGTTCAGTTCGTTGGCATAGAACTGTTCATAGTAGTCTCTTAGGACCCTTTGTATTTCTGTGGTATCAATTGTAATATCTCCTCTTTCATTTATAGTTTTATTTACTTGAGGTCTCTCTTTTTTTTCTTGATTAGCCTAGCCAAAGATTTGTCAATTTTGTTTACCTTTTCAAAGAACCAGCTCTTAGGTTTGTTAATTTTTTAAATTGTTTTTCTAGTCTCTATTTCATTTATTTCTGCTCTAATCTTTTTAATATTTATTTATTTGGTTGTGCTGGGTCCTAGTTGCGGCAGGCGGGCTCCTTAGTTGCAGCATGTGGGCTCCTTAGTTGTGGCATGTGAACTCTTAGTTGCGGCATGCATGTGGGATCTAGTTCCCTGACTACGGATGGAACCTGGGCCCCCTGCATTGGGAGTGCGGAGTCTTAACCACTGCGCCACCAGGGAAGTCCCTGTTTCTGCTGTAATCTTTGGTATTTCCTTCTTCTGCCAACTTTTTGCTTAGTTTTATTTTTTAGTTCCTTTAAGTGTAACGCTAGGTTCTTTATTTGAGATATTTTTTTTCTTACTGTGTGCATTTATAGCTATAAATTATGTTGCTTTTGTTGCATCCCATAAGTGTTGGTATGTTGTGTTTACATTTTTGTTTGTCTCAAGATATTTTTTTGATTTCCCTTTTGATTTCTGCTTTGTCCCACAAGTTGTATAGGTTGACCTGTTTAACTTCCAATTATTTGTGAATTTTCCAGTTTTCCTTCTGTTATTGATTTTTAGTTTTATACCATCATGAAAGGAAAAGATACTTGATATAATTTATCTGTTTTTGAATTTGTTGTGACTTGATTTGTGCCCTATCATATGATCCATCCTTGAAAATGTTCCATGTGCACTTGAGAAGAATGTGTATGTTCCTGCTGTTGGATGGAGTGTTCTATATATGTCTGTTAGGTTTATTTGGTCTATAGTTTCATGCAGTTCCACTGTTTCCTTACTGATTCTCTATCTGGATGAACTATCCATTGTTGAGAGTGGGGTATTAAAATCTCCAACTATTATTGTATTGTTGTTTATTTCTCCTTTTAGTCCTGTTAGTATTTGCTTTATATATCTACTATATATGTGTAAATATATATTGATATATTTCCACAAACTTTTCAACACATATTCCCTTTTCACTGCTTATTAAGTTTTTCTTTTATTAAAAAAATACTACATTCTCATATATTTTAGGGTTCATTTTTAAATGAATTCTTCCATTATATTGATCCATACATTGATTCATATTCTATTTATTTAAAGAAAATTTATAGAATGCCTATTGTGAGCTGGACACACTGTTTTAATCGTTGGAGTTTTATAATGTGTTGAACATAGGGCAAGTTCTCTTTTTTGAAATCATTCTTTTACCAAAGTTAGTTACTTAATAGTATATTCTTCCATTTGCATTTCATTTTGTTCATAATAAAGTCTGTATTGTGATTACTTAAATTTATAAATTGATCTGAAGCAATTGACCTATTTTCATATTTTACTCATTAAAGGTAGATCATAGTACCTATCTCCATTTATGCAAATAATCTTTTTTGGCTCTCCAGAGTACATATACCCAAGATTATCTGAGGTATATGTGAATTTTGTTGCTTTTATCATATAGCTATTACTTTTTGATAAATAAAACATTTTGTTTTCTATATCTTTTCTGCATTTTGTGACTTTTCAATGGATTATCTTGAGTTTTATAAGGAAAAGTTTGTCTCTTTTTCCCTAAGTGATATAATTATTATTACTGTTTCCTGTTTTACTGCACTGTCCAGCACTTCCAGATCACTGACAAAAGTAAGAATATGATTTTAAAAAGACACTTTTATTTAGGAAGTAATGGGATGATTTCTGTGTTCATCGTTTAGGTAAAAGGAAAAACATTAAACTACTTCAGTGAGGTCACATTCTTCTCATTTTTACTTAACAAAAAATATCTCTGAAATAGATACTGAATTTTATTAAATTCCTCTTTGACATATATAGTGTTTCTTCTTTGACTCTTTGGTGTGATATATATTTAATACTTGTCTTAAGTCATAGTGCATTCTAGTGATAACTCTACTTGTCGTATTGTATAAGGTTCGAAGCTGTTATTAAAATTTTTGCCAGTGCTTAATGTAGAATTTTTATAATTTTCACAGGTAGGATTGGGCTTTAATTCTCTTTTGTGTTGCCTTCAGGTTTAAGTAGGAGAGTTATTTTACTTTATGAGTTAGGTAGCTCTCTATTTTCTTCTGTCATTTGGAATAGCTTATATGTCCTGGGAATTATCTATTTTTGGATATTTTAAAGAATAGATAAAATTGTAAGATAGTGCATCTTACAATCAAGGGGATGTTAGAATTGAGTAAATAATGTATTGTTTTGTTGTCATTTATAGAAGAGAAACCTGAGGCAGAGAGATACTAAATAACTCACAACTACTAGTTGGTAGAATAAAGATTTGAAACCAGGTGGTCTGGCTCCAGAGTTTTGGCTCACACCCAGTGCCCCAGACTGCTGTAAGCTCTGCGCAAGCTCCATAACTGACTGTATCGCTTACTCTTAGCTTCCCATGCTGACTGGATTCTGGCACATTCGGCTGCTCTAAGCTTTATTACTTAGATTAGCATAACTTCTTGGATTTTGTGCACCTCATATCACTGATACCTGTGTGCTGCGCCCATTTACTCTGCTGCTTCAGGCTCTTGAAGTCCAGAGTCAAGCCTCAGGCCTGCCCTACTCCCACTCCCTGCAACTAACACCCCCCGCACCCCAGCTTATCCTCAGCCTTATCTTGGCTTTCTGTGTCTGACTTCTGCTTCCCCTGTATAATTCCTTTGTTGTCTCAGTGTTCTAGATACCAATAGTGATACCAAGAAGGATTTGTACGAATGGGATTCCTAGAAAACTGCCTCCAAGGGGATTCTGACTGGCACACCACTGTGTTAGTATCATATGAGTATAGAATACAGAGATAGATTCAAGTGTTCACACATTTGTCCTCTTATATGCAAGCATGATAGTGCTATAGTTTTATATCTAGTCATTTGATGTAAACTCTCTCTCTGCAAATCCTAAAATATCCTTAAAATATTAAACTAACAATTTCCCCCGGGGGTGGGGGCCAGGTGCAGGGACCTTCCCTTGTATGCCTTAGCTTCCCTTGTACTTGCCATAGATTCCTACATGTAGCGGGTGCTCAGTGCATTTTTAACTGAATTTATTGCCTTGCAATGCATTTGGGTCCAAAAAATTACATTATATCCCCCCTGCATTTATTTTTCAACATTTCTGAAGTGTCATTTCCTGCCTAGGTGGGAAACTTTTCTATAAACAGAGCACTTGCTTTCTCATCAGGGCCTATTCTATACAAGAGGGAGAGAGTTTTCTCAGTGTGGCCTCAAGGGCAACTCTCTGGATAAGGACGATGACTCATCCTCCCAGGGTCTCCCTGCTGAAACGCTGCAAATAAATATATTCTGCAGAGGACGCAGAGTACTGTGGTGCGGATAAGAAGGGAAAGCTCAGCGCTGTTGGACAAGGAGCCTCTGCCGTCACAAAGCTGTCAGCCGCAGCTGAGAAACCCCTTCGAAAGGGAGAATCAGAGGATCAAGTAGTGCCCCTGGGTGTTTTGGCACTTTAAAAAACAGTGCAAGCATATTTGCTTAAAACCCTAAGAATAAGCTTAATTGCAGAGCCTGGAAGGTAACGTTGAAATGCAGAGATAATAAGAAAATGTCAGGGCTAGAAAGCTAAGGATCTTGGTGAAACATATCAACAGTGCTAAACCAAAATTGGTGTTTGGCTATATTTATGCAAATAGCTTAGTTTCTGATAATGCTTGTAATTACACAACAATTATTGGGAAATACGAGAAAACAGATTTGTCTGTCAACCTAGATGGTAAACTCCTTGTTGAACATTTTCTCCAGGGATGAGAACATAAGGGATAATGCGTCATGAAAGCTATATCCCTTCAACACACCTCTATTGACTTGCTAATATGTGTCATGCCAGGGGTGTTGGTAGGATGGGGGGGGTGGGTGTATGGCTGAGAAGGGCCTGAGAGAACCCACAGTGGATTAGAGAGCAGCTTTGTAAGCACTGGATGACGTAAGAACACATGAGAGACCCTTCCTTTGGGGGAGGGGGATGGCAGTGATCGGGGAAAAGCTGGATACTGAGTTGGATTTGGAAGAACAGGTTAGAGTTTTCTGGGTGAAGAAAGGTGGAATTAATATGGCTTATTCCAGAGAAAGTGAGCATCATCTGCAAGGGAACAAAGTGTGAGACACCATGTTCCCTCTGGAGAACTATATGTAAAATTGTTCAGTATCGCTGCAGCTCGAAGGGAGACATGGCAAGGCTCAAGGGGAGAAAAGGCAGATCATGAATGGCCATGTGTTAGGTTGGGTTCCCCCAGAAACAGCCCCTGAGATAAGGACTTGAGGGCCAGTGGTTAATTTGGGAGGTGATCCCAGGAAGCACTGGTAGAGGAGAAGGAAATGAGAGCAGGTTACTGCTATGGGCAACTGGGGCTCCGTCCACTGGGGATCTCTGGAGTGACTCCATCTCTGAGTTGTCCTGTCTGAGGGGCAGGAGCTGGGATATATATCCAGCCAGCTCTCATCTATTATTGGGTGAGGGCTGCTCCCAGGAGAGTTAACCCCCTGGCTCTTTGGGCTTTCCCCTGAGACTGAAGAAAGCTCTCAGGAAGAGACTTACAGGTGCTTGTGGTAACAAGCTGTTGGCATGTACAAGAAAGGTGCATTTCAAGGGGATAAGAATGGGACACATATGGCACCTACTATTGGCCATGTATGCCATGCTAAGGATTTAAGCTTTTAGCCTAAGGAAAAGGGGGAGCTACTGAATTATTTTCATCTGGGGAGTGGTTATATGATGAGATTGGCATTTTAGAAAATTTTTTCCTGGTATCAGTAATAAGAATGGACTAGAGTGGCACAACAGTGGTAGAAATAGACCGGATGTTTTGCAGACACTTGGAGGAGGAATCATGAGGGCCTGAATATTTAACAACTCACTCGTCAAAAAAAAGAAACAAGATTCCTCATTTGTAGAGTTTGCTGATTCCCATGGTATAAATACTCCCATAATAGCCAGTTTCAAGCTAGTAATGTGATGTTACCGACTACTGAGCTGGGAGGAGATGTGCATAGTCAGCTCTCACTCCAGCACGCCACGGGCCTGAACTGAAGCAGTGGTGGTGGTATGAAGAATAAGGAAAGTATCTGAAGAAAAACTGAGTAGAATAATGACTGATAGAGGGGATAAGATGTAATGAGGCAAAAGGAATGACACTCAGATATTTGCCTTCTGTATCTAATTAGGTGATGGCGCCCTTCACTGAGATAGGGAATTTAGAATAATGATAATATTGATGAAGTAGTGTTAGTAGTAGCAAATAGAATGCTTACTATGTGCCAGGCACTACTTTAAGCCCTTTACACGTATTAATTTATTTAATTTTCACTAACAATAATCTTATGAGGAAGTTATCATTATTATACCTATTTTACACATGAGGAAATGGAGTTGCAGAGAGGTTAATTCATTTGCCCAGGCTTATTATATGGCTCAATCAGGATTTCAAACCCAAGCAGCTCGGCACAGAGTCCATGCTCACACTGACACACTAGCAGATTGAAGAGAAGAGGGAGAGTTTAATTTTTGACGTAGTGTGACGGAGTGTCTATGCGAGATGCAGCTGGAGAGGTTTACCAGGGAATTGGCCACGTGAGTCTGAAGCACACTGCTGGATTTGGGATGAAAATAATGTATTTGTGGATCTTCAGTGTATAGGTAGTTGAAGCCAGGGGAGAAGATGAGGTGACCCAAGGTAAATGCGTAGAATGAGATGATAAGGGATATTTAGGGCAGGGCTTATAGAAAAGAACATTTATGGATGTGATGAGGAAGAGAGTCTTGCAAAAGAAAGGGAAAAGGGCAATCAGAGGCAGGATAAAAACAAGGGAGTACTGTGACAAAAAAGGGAAGCATTTAAGAAGAAGGAAGTAGACACTTAAGTGTTACAGAACATTTAAGGAAAAAACCGTCTAAAAAGTGTCTTTTGGATCCAGAAGCTAAGAGGTCATTCCCAAAGAAGGGGCAGTGGGAAAAACAGGAGGTGATGGCTGAGGATGAGTTGAGAAGTTTGGCTGGTGTGAACTCCTCTAGCTGGAAGTGTTTTTGAGAAGGGTCAACAGTGAATGGTTCTCAACATGGGCTGCACATTGGAATCACTGAGGAGTTTTTAAAAATATTTATTTCCTCCCCAGAAATTATGATTGATATATCTAGGTGTGTCCTGGGCATCAGGAACTTTAAACGATTTCCAAGGTAACTGTAATATGCAACCAGGTTTAGGATCACTGGGCTAGAGGGAGACAGAGAGTCAGAGAGGTGATACTTGATGCGGGGAGGTCCTTGAGGAAACACTGCAAAGGCATTTTCCAATAGGGATGAGGAAGTTAAATGAGTTTCTCCCTGAGGCTAGGGTGCCAAATACAGGCTGTTTGACTGAACCCTTATTAAGTTCATGGTTATCCAAAGACCTTAAGAAGACTCCCTTAAGGAGGTGGCTAATTGGTTATTGGTGTGTAGCTGGAACACTGTGGAGCATTAAAGAGGAGTGCAAGTGAGTGGAAGTGGGGGTGAGGGGGAGAAACCAGATCATTTCACCTCCCAGAGTTTTTGGGTGCTGACTCCTGTTTTAATCCTCTTGTGGGACCTGTTCTCTGTGGGTGCTTGTTGATCTGAATGTTGGGCCCGTGGCTTTCCTTGGCATTCCCAACCTTCCTAGTTGTCCAGTCTTGCCTGGCTGCTTGGAAACCAGGCCATGTGACTGTTCTGACCTTCACTATTTCTTTTTATTCAAACTCCAAGTGCCTAAGTGGTTTTGATCCTTGGACATGCCAAGGTAATTCTATCCAGGCATATTTCGTTCATTTTTAAATACACATTTTATTTTAGAATTGTTTTAGACTTACAGAAAAAAATGTGACGTAGTACATAATTCCCATATACTTCACACCGAATTTCCACTATTAACATCTTACATTTGTGTGGCATATTTGTCACAGTTAATGAACCAATATTTGTACATTATTAGTCACTAAAGTCTATACTTTTTCAGATTTCCTCAATGTCCTTTTTCTGTTCCAGGTTCCTTTCAGGATACTACATTATATTTAGTCATCATATTTCCTTAGGTCCCTCTTAGTTGTGACAGTTTCTCAGACTTTCCTTGTTTTTGATGACCTTGACAATTTTGAGGAATACTCATCAAAAATTTTGTAGAATGTCCCTTGAATGGGGTTTATCTGATGTTTTTCTTATGATTAAATTGTGGTTATGCGTTTCTGGAAGGAAGATCACAGGTAAAGTGCCATTCTCATCACATCATGTCAAGGATGTGTGCTATCAACATGACTTACTACTGATGAAGTTGACCTTAATCACCTGACTAAGGTAGTCCTTGCCAGGTTTCTCCACTATAAAGTCACTCTTTTTCTTTTTAGTACTGTATTCTTTGGAATGAAGTTGCGTAGGTGATTTTTTTCTTTGCTTTTATTTTTTCTTTCTTCTTTTACTTTTGTATTTTGAAAATTCAAACATATAAAAAATATACAGAATAATACAGTGAATCCTTACATACTCAGCACAAAACTTCAATACATATCATGCTCATTCTTGTTTTATCTATATGGGTGTTTTCAAATTTTAGCATGCATCAGAATCACTTGGAGGCCTTGTTAAAACACAGATTTCTGGACTTCACCTTAGAGTTTCGATTCAGTAAGTCTAGATTGGTGCCCAGAAAATTTGCATCTCTAACGAGTTTCCAGATGCTGCTGTTGGTCTGGGGAACCACACTTTGAGGACCACTGACCTATTAGCTCTCCCACTTCTACTTCATTATGTTGAAAGCAAATTATTTTGAAAGCAAAATAAATCTCAGGTATCATATTATTTTTTCTTTAAATACTCAGTGTGTAACCCTAAATATAAGGAGTTTAAAAAACATATTTATGATGCCATTTTCTCATCAAAATATTAATTATTCTAATATCATTGAATACCTAGTTAGTGCTCAAATTTGCCTGTTTCATAAATACTTTTACAATTGGTCATTCAATCCAAATAAGCTCTACACATTGTATTTGATTGATATGCCTCTAAATTCTTTTTTACTTTCATTGTAGGGGTCTACAAACTATGATCCATATCCTGTATTTGTAAATAAAGTTTTATTGGGATATAGCCATACTCATTCATTTAAGATTGTTCATGGCTGTTTTCCAACTACAACAGTGGAGTTGAGTGGCTGCATTGTGGGCTATAAGGCCTGCAAAGTAAAAAGTATTTACTATTTGTTCCTTTACAGAAAATGTTTGCTAAGCACTTGCCCCTATGCTCTTCCTTCTCCTATTTTTTCTTTGAACATATTTGCTGAAGAAACCAGGTCATTTTTCCTACAGGGTTTCTCATATTCTAGATTTTGATGATTGCATTCCCCCCACTGTTATTTATCGTGTTTCTCTGTCCCCTGTATTTCTTATAAACCGATACACAGACCAAAAGGCTTGAACAGATTCAGGTTCGATACTTCGGCAAGATTTGATTAGTGGGTTCAAGTGTTATCAATCAGATCCATGTATTTTCAAGTTCATAATCAGGTTTTCACCTAATGATTTTAATAGCTGTTAATCATCATTGCCTAGATTCATTATTTCATTAGGCATTACAAAATGATTATATGGTAATTTTATCATTCCTTTTAACTTATTAGCTAAAACTATTTTATAAATGAGAACTTTTCCTCATCAACTATTTGGTTACTTCGATGTATAGTTTGGTGAAAGAAAGGCTGGATGAATGATTGATTCTGTCCCTTTAGTTGCCACTTTCAGAATAATGAGTAGATTCACTAATACTTCCAAAGATAACCATTGGATTTTTTTTAACTATCATGTGAATGCCTGAATTGTTTTTAACAGCTTTATTGAAATTTAATTTATGTACCATATAATTAACTCCTTTTAAATGTACAATTCAGTGGTTTTTAGTATATTTACACAGTTGTGCCACCAGCACTACAATCTAATTTCCATCATCTGAAAAAGAAACCTTATGAGTGCATGGAATTTTTAGAACATATTTGATGTGTTTCAGTCCATTTTAATATTCTTCTGAGACTCAAATTGTCTCATTTTTGGTCGATGGGAGCCCTTTTGAGATTGGTTCCTATACCAGGTTATTATGAAAGTAAAATGAGAGAATAATTTTCAAGATTATGATACTTAAGGGATGCTACATAGCTCTTATAGTGTTTATCAACATTGGATACCTATTGTAATCACCTGAAGAACTTTAAGGCATCTTGACGTGCAGTCCCTTCCCTGTATTAATTACAGCAGAATCTCTGCAGGTGGTACTCATGCGGCAACACTTTTTAAAACCCCCTAGATGGATTCCAATGTGCAGCCAAGTTTAGGAACCACAGAGCTTGGAGGATGTGGGTTAATTGTTTCCTTCCTCCCTCCTCTTTTCCCTGCTCTCATCTCAGGCAACTATATTATATACTTTATTTGCCCTGTCACTCAAGCTAGCTACTCTAGTCATTTGACTCTTTCTTACCGAGCACTCTTTAAATCCAAAGGATTTTTTGAAGAGAAATGGCTGGCTCAGATCTGTATTATACAAAAGTACTTCTGGCAACAATATGAAAGAGATATGGATGAAGCAAGTGAAAACTACTCAGTGTGTAAGCGCTTCCCCAGGGCTCATAGTAACAACCTTTACATTCCTTAGCGTGGTATTCTAGGTTACTCGTGATCCAGTCTTAACCTCTGTTGCCAGCCTTATCACATACTCTTAATTCCTGTACCCTACAGTATAGCTATGTTAATATACATTTTCTCTACTACGTTGCCCCAGAAAAGGTGGCCCACCATGGACCTGTAGCATTGGAATCCCCTGGGAGCTCGTTAGAGATGCAGGATTTCAGGCCCCACCCACAGGCCTAACTTACTCCCAGTCTGCCTTTTAATAAGATTCTCCAGTTGATTCATAGGCACATTAAAGTGTAAGAACTTTATTCTAACTCTTTCCAGCCTTTTCTGCTCCTCCTTTTGCCTTGATCTTTCTATGCATGTCAACTCTTCCCTTTTCTCTTTTGATTCATCCTTCAAGCCTTTGTTCAAATGTTTTTGTCCTGAATTCCTTACTGGTTTTCCCAACTTTGAATATGAGGACCCTTTCCTTCTTCACAGCTTTGATGCTGTGTTTGGCATACCACTCTCATAAAACTCTAATTTCATTTTCTTTTTAGTGACCTGGGTACATGAGAAACTACTACACTTAAAGCTCTTGAGTGCAATAACCATGCCTCATTCATTTCTGTATCCACCCAGCACTTTAATTTGTAGATATTAGAATTTCTATTTAAAAGACAAAAAGTAGAATACATAAATGAATAAGCTTGGTTAGAGGGTGCCAGCATGTGCTCTCCTTTGTCCTTTTCAGCAGAAGTCACTGATATCTTCATCTGGCAAATTTAGCCTTATTTATTTTCATATCCAGTCTTGACCAAGGCAAACAGCTTATATTAACATCACACCCACCATATATTCATGTCTGGAATTACCGTTGACATGAACTCAGCCTGGTGTGAGCTCTGAGCCCTGTGTGCCTGCCAATATGTTCCCTTCTCCCTATTCCCACCCCCTCCTAATCTCACTGTGTGTGCTTGGCATGTAAAATTAAATTCATCTCTATGCTTGGTTTGAAATCTCATTTTCCTTCTGTCTTATGGTTTAACCAGCCACCAGAGTCAGGTCACCCTACCTGGATACAGATGTTACCTATGGTCACCAACACAGCTATTTTGGACACTGCAGTTTACACTGCTAGTCAGTGCAGTCCGCAGACACATATGCACGCACAACATGGCTAGATTGTTTCCTTTGAACCCAGTTCTTCAATTATTCTGCTTTTTCCACATGGCTCCTGGTTGAGCTTGTTATAGAGAAATGCAATCATTGAGACTAACTTGGAGGTCAGTGACATGGGGACTGCAGACTGGCCAATTGTGGCTTGACCAGGTGCTAGGAGAGTTGGTCCATTTTGGCAGGAAAGAGACAGTAGTATTTTTATCAAGAGCCTTAGGGCTTTGCTGAGGTAGCTGTACTAAATTGCATTATTCTGGTATTTCTCCCTATGCTTGCTTCAGTGCTATGGCTTTTTACACCTACTCAAAATATACGTCAATTCATATCTCATTAATTTCTCCAGCTAAGTTCTGTAGGTCCACAGGTATTAGCACTATCAGTATACCTCCTACTTGATTGTTCTCCTTTATCTGTGAATTATCCCAAAACTAAGGGGGCTTACCTAGCTTCTAGGGGCAGGGACTCAGTCCTTTTCTACATGCTAGAGGGAGGGAGAAATTGTATCTCTACTATTGCTACTGCTTTTTGCTATTATATATTATGCTATGGTATTGTATGAAAAATTATCCTATGATATCCCATGAGTGTTTGTTTCCCCTCAGGTAGTATATCCACTGGTTCAGGTTCCCACATAGACTACAGTGGTGTTTGTTCCAGACTTGGTCTCCAAAGCAACAGCTCTTTAGGTTCATACTCATATGCTTATCTCTTATCTCCAAATATCACCACTACTAGGGTCTGAAGAAGCTTCCATCATAAGCCATATGCTGATATATTTTTTGTTAACAACACATTTATGGATCTAGCTATGTCTATTTTCTTGGACTAGATTTACTTTCTGTTCTCCTCTTCATGTAGGTAATAAATTCTAGTCCCTAAATTTGACTTATGACCATTCCCCAACACCAGTTTCTGTTCTTGACTCACCAGTTTTGGTCCTTATTTTACTATTATACTCAGTATTGGGATATGATCACATTTGCATATTTCTGGATTCATGTGAAAAATTGTTTTAGGAATGGGTGGTGGACTTGCATGCTTATTAAATAATTGGAAATAGTTAAAATACTGATAAACTAAATACGAGGTGGCCAGTCATGTGAGTGCGTCATGAAGGAAGGGTTATAATGAATCCAATTCTGTATGTATGGGTTCTAAATAAATGAAAATGTATTTCAATTTTGCTCAGACAACTATTTTTCCCCTTCATAATTCAAGTGATATCCAACAGAAAAGTAGGTCACAATTTTATCTTAGAAAATTTCATATTCATTTTAGAATATATTAGCCTCATTAGTAACAATCTGAATTTCAACAATCCATCTCCCCTTTGGGGGATGACAGTCGAACCGTACACTCTGGGGGTGTGGAGAGGAGAAAACTTTTCCTTGAAGGCTGCACTTGCAAAACCAAGGCAGTCAAATGCCTGTCTAGCCCTATGCAGCTTTGGGTTGAAATTACTTGAGATCCCATTAGAGAGTTATTTTGTTCAAAATTTAGCTAAACGTGAGTGAAATATTATAAATAATCTTCAAGGATAGCATCTTCTGAAATCTGGTCTCAGGAGACTGTTTCAAATATTTGTGGGGGAGAAGGATGTCACCTCTCTCTTGAGATATGCCTGCAGCATACGTATTATATGCACATCTCTGAGGTTCCAGAAAAGTTCCTTGCTTTTATAATTTTTAAATTTGATGATTGCCTTCAGACTGAAACTCTTCCACATAGAAGAGTTGGTGTTACTGCTGCTCTTCGAAACCTCATCTAATCTGAGATTTTGTTGAAAAACAGAACCCCACACCCACCATCCAATTCTCTGGGAGAAAAGCGTGTTCTGCCCAATGTTGCCCTGATTACAGGTGACTGGCTATGGAAATGAGTCAGCATTGGCTAACGCATGGTCATTCTCTACTTGGTTTCCTCATGGTAGAAAGGAACAGCAAAAACATGCCCACTGTTGGGACGTTTGTGTATCCAAGGAGTATAGTTACATTTGCCCCCATTTGATTGTTTTATCTGAAGAGCACAATAATACATACTCACTATAAACATTCTGGAAAAGGAGAAAAGTTTAAAGAAGCAGAAAATAAAAGACTTGCCTAAAATCCTAACACCCAGAGGTAATAATTTATCATTTTTGGCATATTTTCTCTTGTTCTTTTTCTATGTGTTGCTTTATGTAGATATGTAACAAAAGTTGTTGTTTGACCCTAAGCTGCATCCATTTCTTGGAGTCAGGCAGGATGCCAGCCAGCATGGTCAGCTGAGGGCCCTCTTCTGGGTCACAGACTTTCTGTAGTTTCTTCACATGGTGAAAGGGGCTAGAGAACTCTTTCAGACCTCTTCCATGAGAGCATTAATCCCATTCATGAGGGCTCTACCCTCATGACCTAATCACCTCCCAAAGTTCCTACCTTCTAATACCATCACCTTGGGCATTAGGTTCTCAACATAAGAATTTGGGGGACACACAAGTGTTCAATCTACACCACTGTGGTATATCCATACAATGGAATACACACAACAATTTGTATGAATCTCATAATATTTATACTGACTGACAGAAGCCAGAGGGAAGAGTACATAGCGTGTGATTTCGTTTATATAAAATTCTAGAAAATGCAAACTAATCTCTAATGAAAAAACACAGTGGTTCTTGGAGTTAGGGGTTGTAGAGGGGCAGGATGGAAGGATTACAAAGGGATATGAGGAAACTTGGGGTTGATGGATATGTTCAATATCCTCCTATGTAGTGACAATCTCATAAGTATATACATACACCAAAATTTGTCCAGTCATACACCTTAAATATGTGCAGTTTATTGTATGTCAGTTATAGCTCACAAGAGCTGTAAAGACACAGTCTTCCTTGGATGAGACTGAATATATCAGTCATGGCTCATTGGTTGTAAATCACAGAAAGTGACTTGGTATAAATTAAAGAGAATTCATGGAAAGGATAAAGGGAACTTAACAGAACTGTTAGGAAGGCTGAAAGAGCCAGACCTGTAATGGAGCAGGACCTAAGACAACTTCAGAGGCCCAGGAAACAGAAAGAAGTACCTCATACCTGACAGCATCTGGTTAGGATGTCTCCTCTGCTCAGTGAATAGATTCTACCATTTTCAGGCTGGGGAAATGGGATAATGGACTTATACCATTATTATTCTGTTTAAGAGTAAGATTCCAGAGAGGAGTATTCCCCTTGGCTGGGGGAAAGAGGATATAGCTAATTTTTTAAAGGAAATTAGAGTGTTATTAGGACAGAAGAAGGAATGCTGAGTATCATAAAAATCAAATGCCCGCCACTCAAGGACTTTTGTTTTCTGTTCTGGTTACTGTTCTTTTTTTGTGGGATTAATATTAATTTATTAATAACTGAACAGAACTACCTAAAAACAATGTTTTTAAAATGGAAATAAATTAATATAGTTGTTTTTCACTGTAATATTAATATATACTCATTATAGACTATTTGGATAATAACTGGAAGACTAGAAGAAAGAAAACAAATCATTCATAGACTCACTACCAAGAAGCAATCACTTTTAAAATTCATTAATTTTTTGACATAGGTTATGTATCTTTAATGAACATTTTTATTTTTCAATTAATCTTCACAATTATACAGAGAAATAATTGGACATAAATTCCAATATGTCCTTTGAATTCAGTGCTTCCCACACTTCAGCTCTCGGGAAAACCTCCATCACACCGACCGTTTTTGCAGTATGGGATGTTTAAAGTTGACTGATTAGATATCAACCCACTTTTAAAAAATTAATACTTTATTCTTTTAGAGCAATTTTAGGTTTACAGCAAAATTAAGGAATGGTCAGATTTCCCATATACTACCTCCCGCCCCCCTCCGCCACCCAACAGCCTGTCCCTTCATAAACATCCTCCACCAGAGTGGTGCATTTGTTACTGGTGAACCTACAGTGGCACATCGTAACCACCCAAAGTCCATAGTTTACATTAGGATTCACTCTTGGTGTTATACTTTATATGGGTTTGGACAAATGTATATCCAGCTACTAGTAAATTGGTGTATAACTAATCAGTCCTAAACTTAGTAGCTTAGCACAACAAATCATTTTATTATTTCCCATGTGGGTCAAGAATTTAGAAGGAGATAGGTTGGGTGGTCCTGGCTCTGGTCTCATATTTGCAATCAGATGGAGCTGAAACAGTGGGGGCTAGAGCAATCTGGGGCCTCCCAGGAATCTCTTCATGTAGTCTTGGGTTTCTCTATTTGGTCTCTATTCATGGACTGGTCTGGTCCTCATAGCATGGCAGTCTCATGATGGTTGAAGTCTTCAAGAGAGAATATTGACAAGCCAGAAATTTCATTGCCTCCTGTGACCTACATTTAGTGTTACTTCTACCTCATTCTAGTGGTTATAGGCAAGTCACAAGCCTACCCAGATTCAAGGAGATGAGATAGATAACCCATCTCTCAATGGGAAAACATCAAGATCATGTTGCAAACAAAGGCACATGGGATGGGAGATATTGTTGTGGCCATCTTCGGAGTATATGAACTACTACACTTTTTCTCTGTAATTAGGAAATTTCAATTCTTCTGGACTCAAAATGTGTATGTAAGTCAGTACACTGAATTAAAGGCCTTTTGTAGGAGGGTGTCTTTAAAAATGAAATCAGTCTTTCTCCTGCTTTTATAAAGGAAAGAGAGCTTCCTATATGATTTTTTAAAAATCTGCTGAAAGCTGGGCTCCAAAGTTTTCTTTGGTGATGCATAGAGATTTTATGGTAAAGAAAGAGTGCTAGATTGATATTCATAAGCTCTGCGGTTATAACCTATTCTTGCGCCTATCTTTGGCTACTGAATCTCGGTTTAACTCTCTGTAAAATGGAAATACTATTTCTCCTATGCATCCCATGGCTTTATGTTGAGGAGCAAATGAGGTTGTTAGTAGGAAACACTGTGAGAAAATGCCACATAAAAATGAGATATTGCTGTTGTTCTTCTAAATAATTGTAATGTTTTATGGCCCATAGGGATAAGAAACTCTTCCTAATATCTGACTTAAATGTGTTCGTTTGCCACAGCTCTCTGTAACTAGCCAATTGAAATTGGTTGTGTCTGTTTCCCTCTGGTAAAATGGTGACAGGGTCACATGCAGAGGTTTTGGTATGTTACCGCTGTTATTTTCACAATATGGTGCCATATAATTTGATTTGTATTCTGTGCATCACATAAGCCTTTTGCTCAGCTAGCAAACAGTACTGAGCTTCTAGCCTCTAGTGTTATTACTCAAGAATCCCTAAATCATTTTCCTGATCATTGCATTGCATTGCATTGCTACCACTTAATACGGATCCTCTGTTTTGGTTCATTGTCTCTAGACTTATTATTTTACATTTGTCTGCATTAAATTGCATTCTTGGTTTATTGGTCAAGTCACCATGAGGTAACAATCCATCTGAATCATGCTGTTGTATTTTTTCCTATGTGCTGCATATATACCATATAAGACTAATAAAAATCTATGTACCTTAAAGGAGGTTATGAATATTTTATTGGTTCTACTTCAGGGTCAGGCTAACAACTCAAAATAGGTCAAGCCCGTGTTCAAGGTACCAGGCCACTGAACAGAGCTTCCAGGAGGGAAGGAAGCCAGTATTTTCCAAGGGAAAGCTTAGATAAAATCTGGTTCACTCTATAAACTTGTACCATTTTTACTGGTGGCCTAGGGCTCATAATTTTAGAACTCTCATTTTATCTTTGTTTAAATACCCATGTTATAGTCCCCTTTAAAAATACTTTTCTGAAAAGGAATATGATCCATTCAAAAGTAGACTGCCTGTGTCAGAAAAGCAATTAGCTTGGACCACTGTTTTAAGAAATTTGCTTAAAAATTAGATAAACACATTGAATGAAAATTAAGTTTTAATGACCTCTAGTTTCATGCATACAGAACATGTTTGGGGCCTACTATGTGTAGGAAGTTAGCTGGAGTAAAATGTAAACTGAAGAGATCCTCTTTGAAGAAGTTATAGATCAGTGAAGGAAAAACTTGATGACAAATTATTACAGTTCACTTCTATATGGAACGCCTCTAGATGTTTCCATAGAGAGCTGGAGATGTACAGCACAGGAAATAACTAATTCTGCCTGGAAAGTTTAGGAAAGGTAGAAAAGAGCAAGAACTGGGTTTAAGAGACAGTGTGAGCCATTTTCTTGTTTGGCTTTGAGACATTGTGAAGTAGGGAGGAATCACATACGCACAGAGAAGAAACAATCTGTTACCTCCCTGGTCCTTCCTCACCTGCCATAGCTTCTGGAAGTGATAGGAACAGCTACAGGACTCCTGGGGAGTTAGGAAGACGATCAGGGATACTATCTAGAGCTTACTGAGGACAGTGAGATATTCCTATTGAAGGATCAGGTAGAAAAAATCTGCAGGAGAACTTGAGGTGACAGCTCTAAAGAGCTCTCAGCTCTAAGAGACAAAAGCAGCTAGTCATTGTGATCTTTTAAAAGATGCATAGGCTTGCAAGAGGAGTGAGAGAGAGAGAGGAGTGTGTGTGTGTGTGTGTGTGTGTGTGTGTGTGTGTGTGTCTTTGCGTAGGGAATCAGAATAAAATCATCTCTGGTGGTGCTTTGAAAAAAGATTCAAAAAACTTGAATACAATATTAATGCTATAGTTTATTCATTTATTTTGATAAATTCTTAACATCATTGAATGGGAGAGAATATTGTGATTTCTGAAGGGTTCTTTTAGCAAATCCAAGTGACAGTATGAGTTAGTTTTCTTCAACTGATAATTAATTATCCACGGCAGAGGAAGTATTAAGGCAACAAAAATGTCCCTGTCCCGAAGGAGTTGGCCATGACACAGTAGACAGTCGTAAGCACAAGGAAGAATAAGCGATCAATCTGAGCTCATTTGGTAATTTATCTCTCCCTTCACTTTGAACGGCTATAGCATTTATCGTATGTTCTGCCTAATTTAGCACTTAATAACATAGTTTCTCATTGTCCTCTAATTGTTGGATAAATGAGTCATCTGTCCCCAGCCAGACTGTATTCTCCCTAAGGGCAGGGACTTTGTTCTTGTCTTGTCTACTCTCTCCTCATCTGTCCATGCCCAGTGGAGAGATTAGTAGGCAGCTCTTAAGTGTCCTGTGAATACACACTTGTTGATGGTCTAAGGGACCATGTAATCAGGCTCAGTTACTTGACTTCTTCAGCCCCGGTTTCCTTTTCTGGAAAATAACATAGTTAAACTTGGTGATTTCTAAGGCCTTTTCTGTCCCTGAGGATCTTTAATTAAGACTTTAATCTGCTTGTATTTTACTGGATGGAATAAATCTACTATTAACATCCATAATCAGATATTAATATTATACATATATCTGGTATTTTTCTTAATTGTAAAGTCAGCATATTACTTAAATCATCCAGCTATCCGCAAAACTATTTCAACCAGTATGCACATACTGTGGGCCAGGTATTTTAGGAGATGCTGAAGAGTTACTGGTGAGCAATGTAAACATAGCCCACAGACGATTAGCAAGGGATAAAGGAAGCCTACAGATGATAAGCAAGGGATAAAGGAAGCCTACAGATCATTAGCAAGGGATAAAGGAAGATGGATAATTAAGCAATAGCTACAAAAGGAGATGAAGGCTGTGCTGGGAGTGGGGACCCAGTTATGGGGGCACATGTCTGAGTGCCCACCCCTGTCTCTTGGGCTTCTGGAAGTCTTGCTTGCTAGTGATATTTGGTCTAAGATGACTTGAAGATTACGATGGGTCATCCAGTTGGAGGTGGGGGGAGCAGGAGCACAACCTATGAAAAGATCCTTGAAGTAGGAGAGAGTGTAGATACTGAAGGAATTCCAGTTAGGTCTGGAGTGAGATTTGGAGTGATTTTGAAGATTTTGAGTGAGAATTTTAGGTGAGCCGTGAGATACAGAGATGGGCCAAAAGTCAGGCCATTAAAGAACGTTAGAACTTCTTTTAAGGAGTGTGAAAGCCCCTAGAGGGTGGGAAGGATAACATGATCATATTTGTATTTTTTAAAAAAACACTTCAACAGTCCTTTCAGGTTTTATGTTCCAGGCATTGAAATCCAACACAGACTTCTGACATAATCTAAGATCATTTGTATCTGACTTAAACATGAAATGATGACTTTTACTTTATTACAGCTAGCAGATACTCCTAACCAATTCCAACACATTTTAGTGTTTTTCAGCAGAGATAGACCATAACTGTTTGAGGTAGCATTGATGAAAATAGCAAAAAGTTACTGCCTCTAATTATTTTTGTAATTAACTTGCTGATATCCTCAATAATGTGTTTTTTAAAAAAAATACAGTTGCTGATCAGTAAAATTGTTCAGTGCTGAGTTAGTATGAAAGAAGAGCCAAGTTCATTGATTTGGATGCATACTAGCACAGGAGTTCCTTAATTGTTAACAGCGAGGGCTTGAGTAATTCATTTGACCTCTCTATGCTTCAGTCTCCCTTCTGGAAAATGGAGACAATAAATCAGAGTTTTTGTAAGGATTAGAATGACTTTTCATAACATATCTAGCAAATGGTCTCACACACAGTATGGGCTTAATAAATATTAGTTCCTTTTCTCCTCCTTCAAAGACTCTTTTCTCTTTAGTCGGAAATGGAAACCATTTGGTATTTCTCTTTATTTTATACGAAAAACTTAGTAAGAACTACCGCATGGTGAACATCATGCTTGTGAGGAATTAAGGAAGGGAATGTGAATTAGCATCTGCCATAAAACTCAGCCTAGTGGGATAGAAAGATGTAGTGTAAAAAATAAGGTAATTTTTTTTTCTTCTCCAATCCCTAGCCTTCCCTCATGGGACAGAGAATAGCTCCACATTTTGGCTTAGTGTCTTTGGAGGAAGATTTTGATCATGTCCCAGATTAATCAGACAAGCAGGAGATTTGAAAGGAGCCATAGACGTGCCCAAAGAGAATGTTTTTGTAGTTCCATTGAGTCTTTTATTCAGATCAAGTTTATAGGTGCCACAGTTCAATCCAAATAAAGCTACCTCTACCAATTCCATATAAACCACATTAGGGGAGGTATGTAATTCTGTTTGAAAAAGTAGATAAGTATAAACAACTAATACCGGGTAGAGACTGAAAAGTATGGATCAACAGTATTTATTGAGAACCTACTATATTAGTAATAATAGCATTATGAGTAATATTTGTGCTTTAGAAACACTTGAACAGCCTCTTCATGTTTGATCCACATTGTAAAAGTAATATTTGCATTTTAGAAACAAATATGTAAACAGCCTAGTATTTACTGATATTTACTGAAAGCTTCATACATGCCTGGCTCTATGCTAAGTGCTTTATTTGTGTTACCTCATTTAATCCACACATCAATCCTAGGAGATGACGATTATGATTATTTCCATTTTATATGAGGAAACTGAGCCATTGAGAGGTAAGGTAACTTGTCTAAAAACACTCAGCTAATAAACATAGTAGCTGGAATTATAACGCAGGCAATTTGGTCCCAGAGCCTATACTCATTACCTCTGCACTACACTGCCACTGTATGTGATCCTAGATGCCATGTGCAGCTCAACATGGCCGATGCCATCTGCCAGGTATTCTGTACATTAGGACAACAAAGAGGAGAATATATGAACCGTGACCTACAAGGATACAAGATCTAATTGAGAGACAAACCCACTGACAAGCAATTATGGTACTCCCTAATAATTACTAATATACTCTTTATTTCCCCAGATGCTGGGGGTGAGGATATTCAGGGTGAAATATATAAACAATGCACTCAGGTAGTATACCCTATATTATCTACGGCAGAGTTTACAAAACGGCAGCCCCAGTTTTGTTTGACCTTCAGGTTTTTTTCAATTGAGTTAGTTGCCAGCATATAAAAATCAGATTTTTCATAAAATTCCAGATTTCTGGTTTCCTCTGAAAAACTAGAATATCTGATAATACTGGGCCCACAGTAAACCCTGACAAAACTCACCCTGAGCTGAGCAGCTGGTACCTGCTTTAAGAAGGGCAAGGGCCCCTCTGTTAATTATAGGACCCAACAGACATGCCTCGCTCATTCATGTGACCTGTTAGTCCCTGTAGGTGTATCAATTTTGCAACATGCTTTTTCTAAGGGTGCAAGGTTCCCCTGGGGTTCATAATTTATCAGGGCATGTAGTAGCCTCACTGATACCTAAATAATTGAAGTTGCTTTGTCCTGGTCACTCTGAGTCAGAGACAGACTTATCATTGTGCTGATGAAGCTTAAGCTTTAGGGCTCATCTCTTGTGTGACCTTCTCCTCTAGCAGAGGGTCTAGCAATGTTCACATGATCATATGTTTTTGAAAAACTTTGGAAAAGTCAGCTATTTTAACTGCAGTTGGTTAATGTTGTTAATGTTGTCTCTTTCCATTCTGAGTTCCTTTCCTACATACTCCCTTATACTAGGGGTGTTGGAGTGGCTCTGGGCATTCAAAATAAATATTCTCTTCTAAATACTCATTTTGCATCCATTTAAGCATTCTTCTTTCTTAAAGAGAGCCCCTACATTGTATAAGCTTCAATCTCCCTCTGCCCAGGACGCTTCATTGTTACCTCTAAAGGCAATATTATGCCGGGGTCAGTTTGTATATCTTGTAAGAGTCGATGTTACATTATCAGGAATTTTGTGAGGAGGTTGTAAACACAGCCAATAAGAATTAAATTATATAAACGTACAATTAATTATATTATAAAATATAATGACTACTTAAAACTCATTAATTACTAATTATTTTACTATTATCTGTGCTCTTGAGGTTATTTAAGTCTCTTTTACCTGTGTGGTAGAAATACTACATAATGGAGTGACTGTACATCTCACGTTGATAATTTGAACTTGGCCATGGTAAGAATATTTACACCATAGAAATTGGTAAACTACAAATCGGGGCTTTCTTTTCTTCTGGAGAGTTTATTTTCACATGTTTACCAGCACACCACTCTCCCATGATTGGCTGCATATTGATATGCAGACTGCAGTATTGCTGGTGCCATATTCCCTAGGGCAAGCAGCCTGAGTTCCAAGGACACAGATCAAAGCTATTGAAATGGCACGTGGATGCCTCATTATGCGTTCGGGTGCTTAAAAATGTTTTTTCTTCTTCCCCTGTCATAGATAAAGGGAGAAGCCCAAGGATCTGCTCCTGTTCAAAAATTATCTGCTTCTGAACAGAGGTATATTTTAAGTGTAGTGGGAGCATAGCAGAAGGTATGCCTAAGTCAGCCTAAGAGGGAGGTAGTATTGTTCAGGGAAATACTCCGAAAAATAGGGTAAATCACTAGAATTTCTGAATAAGATTAAAAAATTCTACAATGCAAAACAGAAACTAATAAAATAAATAAGGTTGATAACCAGTGGTGGATGACAGCTTCCTTTTATTTTTTTTTTAAGATTTTTAGAAATTTCATGTAATGTCTGAAACATTTATATTAACATATTTCCATACAAATAACCCAATGAAAGTTTAGTATTAGTTGTTTTGTTTGTTTGTTTGTTTTATACTGCAGGTTCTTATTAGTCATCAATTTTACACACATCAGTGTATACATGTCAATCCCAATCGCCCAATTCAGCACACCACCATTCCCACCCCACCGCAGTTTTCCCCCCTTGGTATCCATATGTCTGTTCTCTACATCTGTGTCTCAACTTCTGCCCTGCAGACCAGCTCATCTGTACCATTTTTCTAGGTTCCACATACATGCGTTAATACACGATATTTGTTTTTCTCTTTCTGACTTACTTCACTCTGTATGACAGTCTCTAGATCCATCCACGTCTCAGCAAATGACTCAATTTCTTTCCTTTTTATGGCTGAGTAGTATTCCATTGTATATATGTACCACACCTTCTTTAACCATTCGTCTGTCGATGGGCATTTAGGTTGCTTCCATGACCTGGCTATTGTAAATAGTGCTGCAATGAACATTGGGGTGCATGTGTCTTTTTGAATTATGGTTTTCTCTGGGTATACGCCTAGTAGTGGGATTGCTGGATCATATGGTAAATCTATTTTTAGTTTTTTAAGGAACCTCCATACTGTTCTCCATAGTGCCTGTATCAATTTACATTCCCACCAACAGTGCAGGAGGGTTCCCTTTTCTCCACACCCTCTCCAGCATTTGTTGTTTGTAGATTTTCTGATGCTGCCCATTCTAACTGGTGTGAGGTGATACCTCATTGTAGTTTTGATTTGCATTTCTCTAATAATTAGTGATGTTGAACATCTTTTCATGTGCTTCTTGGCCATCTGTATGTCTTCTTTGGAGAAATATCTATTTAGGTCTTCTGCCCATTTTTGGATTGGGCATAGAGGGAACCTACCTCAACATAGTAAAGGCCATATAAGACAAACCCACAGCAAACATCATTCTCAATGGTGAAAGACTGGAAGCATTTCCTGTAAGATCAGGAACGAGACAAGGATGTCCACTCTCACCACTATTATTCAACGTAGTTTTGGAAGTCCTAGCCACGGCAATCAGAGAAGAAAAAGAAATAAAAGGAATACAAATTGGAAAAGAAGAAGTAAAACTGTCACTGTTTGCAGATGACATGATACTATACATAGAGAATCCTAAAAATACCACCAGAAAACTACTAGAGCTAATCAATGAATTTGGTAAAGTAGCAGGATACAAAATTAATGCACAGCTTACTTTTATTGAGCTTTGACTGCAGTAGGCATTTTGCTAAGCATGTTACCCATGTTTGGTCTCATTTGGTTCTCAGAATAAATAACCCTCTGAGGTTGATATTATTATGCTCATTTTACAAACGGAACCCAAGGCCTAGAGAGGTTAAGCAATTTTCCAAGATCACTAGCTAGTAAAATGTTAAAGCTAGGATTAGAACCTGATTAGTCTGACTATAGCCCCCCAGCCACCTCTTAAATATGATGCTATGCGGCCTGTGTGGTAAGTACAATGGACATGACGCAAGAGTACTTTTCAAATATAATAATTTATTACTCATAGACTATAAGCTCTGATGCAATTAATTATCACATATTAAGACTCTTGCAGAAATTTGTATGCTATCAAGTGAAGAGTTAGGCAGACTTTAATACTCAATATTCTGTGTTGTACACCTGAAACTAATATAATATTGTAGATCAACTATACTGCAATAAAAATATTCTGTGATCTTAAGCAAATTGATTAATCTCCCTTTGCCTGAGTTTTCTGATCTTTAAAATACTGCCTCTTAACACTGTTGTGAGGAATAAATTATACAATAAAGTGCCTTGCATCAGGTCTGTTACATTGTAAAGGTCTAACAGTGTAGCTAAGAGATATTGAAGGTTTTCAAGATGTCAGGCACTATTCTAACCACTTTTCATATGTTACCTAATTTAATCCTATTAGGCAAGTACTATTATTACTTCCATTTTATAGGTGAGAAAACTGAAGAGCAAAGAGAGTAAATAAGATGCCCAAGGGCATAACACTTACTAAGGGGTAGGGCTGGGATTCAGTCTCTTAACCACTGTGCTACACTAAACCTTTATTATTTTATTATTATTATGAATAATAATACTACATCTGGGGTTAGAAGACTTTTTATCCAACAATCAGTTACTAAGCACTTACTAGGTATCATCATACCTGGGTTCATAAATATGAAAAGAATATGGTTACTGCTCTGAAGCTGATAGGCTAGTGGGAAATTAGATTTGCAAATGAGCAATTATAAGACTGTGAAATACATTCTAATAGATGAGAAAACACCTAACATTGTTGGAGACTTCCGGTGTGTTCTTCACAGGAAATGACACAAGCTAATATTAAGAAAGAGAAGGCTCCTATCTGATAGAAAAGTGAGAAAACAGGCATTAAAGGAAAAATATACAAGAGAAGAGACATAGAGGTATTCATTTATATCTTTAACAAATATTTGTGGAGCTACTACTATATTCCAGGCACATTCTGAGTGCTAGAGATACAGTGGTAAACAAGATAGAAGCTTTCAAGGAGCTTATCTAGCAGGAAATAGAGTATTCAAGGAAGGACATGTAATTCAAGATACTTGGGCCATGAGACATTTGAGTGGGAGTGGTGGTAGAAGATGATGCTGGAAAGGTAGGCAAGAGCCAAGTCAGCAAGTGCAGAGGGATAGAAAAACTCCTTGACTCTGGGTACAATCTGGATCTCCCCTCCCACTCATTTGCTGCCCAGAAGCTCAAGACTGATATTGATGAGAAATGAGGGTGCTCTTCTACAGAGGGCTGCTACTGTTGTAGGCACTGTTTCCCATTCCTATTTGTACCTTTCTTCCTATATTTCTTTATAATTCTACAACTTCAAGAAAGTAATTGAGTAGCAAGCGGGGAGGTGGCAGTAACTAACACATCCTTAGAAATATAGACCATGTGGGCAAAGCTAAGTCTGAAATCGGAGATCCATGGTGACAGTATATATTAAAAATTATAATTTATTGATATTGTTAATTTGTTAGCACTATTCATGTCTTCTTCTTAAAGATACAAGGGAGTGACAACGATGGGGGAAAATAGAGATTTTGTTTCAGTAAGCACAGAAGCACTAGAAGAAGACTGCAAGATGAAGGACTATCGACACTGGCAATTTGCCATTCCGGCTGTAGACATAAGATAGAAATTTGAACAACACCCAGGTGGACAGATCATACAGCCAAAGATAAGCCACATAGCCTCTAGATGGCAAGTACCTAAATGAATGGGAAAAATAAATAAAAGAGGTGGCACTTAGGGAAAATACACTGCCAAAATGAGTGAAGGACAATATCCTCCTGAAGACTTAGAGGAAGAGTGAACCTCTGAAAATTATTTATTACAGGAATTAGGAGATTATGAAAAATTTCTGAAGGCCTTTTAACTATTAGTTTTCAAACTCCCTTCTGTAGAATTCTAGGATTTTTAGACATTCCTTAGTGTTTCAGCGAAGATAACTTTAACTTGAAGGTGAAAACATGGTACATGTATAGCATCATTCAAATAAAGTTATGGCATCAAATATGAGGGAAATACACATTATTGGCAAAAAGCTCATTAACACCTGTGATATTGCTATTGTCACTGAGGAAAATGTGAATAAGATGAACAGTCTGATACAAAAGCAGGAATAGAACCAGTGTCATGTAATAAAGCTCAGAAAAGAATACTCACGAAATGAACTTGAATTAGTTTGAATGCTGAGATTATGTGAAATTTTTGCAGATTAACTAAGAGTATGATTGTTATGGATAACTCCAGTTTTCCTGTTTTTTAGATCTATGGTCTCTACAAGAAATGTTATTTTATAAAACATTTGATATATCGTCAATACAACAAAAAATTTAAGGTGCTTCACTGTGTTTTTAATTACCACCAAATAAGGTGGAATATGTCCAGTGATATCTATAGCGCTAATGGAAAAACAGTGGCATGAAAAATAGGAAGAATGGCCCTTGTAAAAGCAGTTTTTAAAATGCCAAATATTCAATGTATGTTGTAAAGACAAATACTAAGATGCTAGCATCTTTCAAAATAGTATTGGTGGTAGGACCTTCAAGATGGCGGAGGAGTAAGACGTGGAGATCACCTTCCTCCCCACAAATACATCAGAAATACATCTTCATGTGGAACAACTCCTACAGAACACCTACTGAACGCTGGCCGAAGACCTCAGACTTCCCAAAAGGCAAGAAACTCCCAACTTACCTGGGTAGGGTAAAAGAAAAAAGAAGAAACAGAGACAAAAGAATAGGGACAGGACCTGCACCTCTGGGAGGGAGCCGTGAAGGAGGAAACGTTTCCACACACTAGGAAGCCCCTTCACTGGCGGAGACAGGGGGTGGGTGGGTGGGGGAAGCTTCAGAGCCACGGAGGAGAGCGAAGCAACAGGGGTGCAGAGAGCAAAGCGGAGAGATTCCCGCACAGAGGATCGGTGCTGACCAGCACTCACCAGCCTGAGAGGCTTGTCTGCTCACCTGCCAGAGTGGGTGGGGGCTGGGAGCACAGGCTTGGGCTTCAGAGGTCAGACCCCAGGGAGAGGACTGGGGTTGGCTGCGTGAACACAGCATGATGGGAGCTAGTGCACCACAGCTAGCTGGGAGGGAGTCCGGGAAAAAGTCTGGACCTGCCTAAGAGGCGAGAGACCATTGTTTTGGGGTGTGCGAGGAGAGGAGATTCAGAGCACCGCCTAAACGAGCTTCAGAGACAGGTGCGAGTCGCGTGTATCAGCATGGACGCCAGAGGCGTGCATGAAACGCTAAGGCTGCTGCTGCAGCCACCAAGAAGCCTGTGTGCAAGCGCAGGTCACTATCCACACCTCCCCTCCCAGGAGCCTGTGCGGCCCGCCACTGCCGGGGTCCTGTGATCCAGGGACAACATCCCCAGGAGAACACATGGTGCGCCCCAGGCTGTTGCAGTGTCACGTCGGCTTGTGCCACCGAAGGCTTGCCCCGCATTCTGTACCCCTCCTCCCTCCGGCCTGAGTGAGCCAGAGCCCCGGAATCAGCCTCTCTTTAACCCCCCTCCTGTCTGGGCTAAGAACAGATGTCAGAGGGTGACCTACATGCAGAGGCGAGGCCAAATCCAAAGCTGAACCCCAGGAGCTCTGTGAACAAAGAAGAGAAGGGGAAATTTCTTCATGAAGCCTCAAGAGCAGTGGATTAAATCTCCACAATCAACTTGACGTACCCTGCATCTGTGGAATACCTGAATAGACAACAAATCAACCCAAAATTGAGGCGGTAGACTTTGGGAGCAACTGTAGACTTGGGGTTTGCTGTATGCGACTGACTAGTTTCTGATTTATATGTTTATCTTAGTTTAGTTTTTAGTGTTTGTTATCAGTGGTGGATTTATTTATTGCTTTGTTTGCTCTCTTTTTTTAAATTACTTTTTAAATATTTATATTTTAATAAATTTTTAGTTTTTAATATTAATGACGTATTTATTTTATTTTTCTTTATTTCTTCTTTGTTTTCCCTTTTCTTCTGAGCCGTGGGGCAGACAGGGTCTTGGTGCTCCAGCCAGGTGTCAGACCTGAGCCTCTGAGGGGTGAGAGGCGAGTTCATTACATTGAACCACCAGAGACCCCCCGGCCGCATGTAATATCAATTGGCGAGAGCTCTCCCAGATATCTCCGTCTCAATGCTAACACCCAGCTCCACTCAATGACCAGCAAGCTCCAGTGCTAGACACCCCATGCCAAACAACTAGCAAGACAGGAACACAACCCCACCCATTAACAAAGAGGCTGCCTGAAATCATAATAAGGTCACAGACACCCCAAAACATACCACCGGATGTGGTCCTGCCCACCAGAAAGCCAAGATCCAGCCTCATCCACCAGAACATAGGTACCAGTCCCCTCCACCAGAAAGCCTACACAACCCACTGAACCAGCCTTACCCACTGGGGGCAGACACCAAAAACAACGGGAACTACGAACCTGCAGCCTGTGAAAAGAAAACCCCAAACACAGTAAGTTAAGCAAAATGAGAAGACAGAGAAATATGCAGCAGATGAACGAGCAAGGTAAAAACCCACCAGACCAAACAAATGAAAAAGAAATAGACAGTCTACCTGAAAAAGAATTCAGAATAATGATAGTAAAGATGATCCAAAAACTTGGAAACAGAATGGAGAAAATATAAGAAATGTTTAACAAGGGCCTAGAAGAACTAAAGAGCAAACAAACAATGATGAACAACACAGTAACTGAAATTAAAAATTCTCTACAAGGAAACAATAGCAGAATTACTGAGGCAGAAGGACGGCTAAGTGACCTGGAAGATAAAATAGTGGAAATAACTACTGCAGAGCAGAATAAAGAAAAAGAATGAAGAGACTTCAGGACAGTCTCAGAGACTTCTGGGACAACATTAAATGCACCATCATTCGAATTATAGGGGTCTCAGAAGAAGAAGAGAAAAAGAAAGGGACCAAGAAAATATTTGAAGAGATTACAGTTGAAAACTTCCCCAGTATGGGAAAGGAAATAGTCAACAAGTCCAGGAAGCACAGAGAGTCCCATACAGGATAAATCCAAAGAGAAACACGCCAAGACACACATAATCAAACTATCCAAAATTAAATACAAACAAAAAGTATTAAAGGCAGCAAGGGAAAAGCAACAAATAACATACAAGGGAATCCCCATAAGGTTAACAGCTGATCTTTCAGCAGAAACTCTGCAAGCCACAAGGGAGTGGCAGGACATATTTAAAGTGGTGAAAGGGAAAAACCTACAACCAAGATTGCTCTACCCAGCAAGGATCTCATTCAGATTCGATGGAGAAATTGAAACCTTTACAGACAAGCAAAAGCCAAGAGAATTCAGCACCACCAAACCAGCTTTACAACAAATGCTAAAGGAACTTCTCTAGTCAGGAAAACAAGAGACGGAAAAGACCTACAATAACACACCCAAAACAATTAAGAAAATGGGAATAGGAACATACATATTGATAATTACCTTAAATGTAAATAGATAAAACACTCCAACCAAAAGACATAGACTGGCTGAATGGATACAAAAACAAGACCCGTATATATGCTGTCTACAAGAGACCCACTTCAGACCTAGGGACACATAGAGACTGAAAGTGAGGGGATGGAAAAAGATATTCCATGCAAATGGAAATCAAAAGAAAGCTGGAGTAGCAATTCTCATATCAGACAAAACGGACTTTAAAATAAAGACTATTACAAGAGACAAAGAAGGATACTACATAATGATCAACGGATCAATCCAAGAAGAAGATATAACAATTTTAAAAATTTATGCACCCAACATAGGAACACCTCAATACATAAGGCAAATACTAACAGCTGTAAAAGGGGAAATCGACAGTAACACAATAATAGTAGGGACTTTAACACCACACTTTCACCAATGGACAGATTAAACAAAATGAAAATAAGGAAACACAAGCTTTAAATGACACCTTAAGCAAAATGGACTTAATTGATATTTATAGGACATTCCACACAAAAACAACAGAATACACTTTCTTCTCAAGTGCTCATGGAGCATTCTGCAGGATAGATCATATCCTGGGTCACAAAGCAAGCCTTGGTGAATTTAAGAAAATTGAAATCGTATCAAGTTTCTTTTCCGACCATAATGCTATGAGATTAGATATGAATTACAGGAAAAAAATTGTAAAAAATAAAAACACATGGAGGCTAAACAATATACTGCTAAATAACCAAGAGATCACTGAAGAAATCAAAGAGGAAATCAAAATATACCTAGAAACAAATGCCAATGAAAGCAGGGCAGCCCAAAACCTGTGGGATGCAGCAAAAGCAGTTCTAAGAGGGAAGTTTATAGCAATACAGTCCTACCTCAAGAAACAAGAAACATCTCAAATAACCTAACCTTACACCTAAAGCAATTAGAGAAAGAAGAACAAAAAACCCCCAAAGTTAGCAGAAGGAAAGAAATCATAAAGATCAGATCAGAAATAAATGAAAAAGAAATGAAGGAAACCATAGCAAAGATCAAGAAAACTAAAAGCTGGTTCTTTGAGAAGATAAACAAAATTGATAAACCATAAGCCAGACTCATCAAGAAATAAAGGGAGAAGAGTCAAATCAACAGAATTAGAAATGAAAAAGGAGAAGTAACAAGTGACACTGCAGAAATACAAAGGATCATGAGAGATTACTACAAGCAACTATATGCCAATAAAATGGACAACCTGGAGGAAATGGACAAATTCTTAGAAAAGCAGAACCTTCCGAAACTGACCCAGGAAGAAATAGAAAATATAAACAGACTGATCACAAGCACTGAAATTGAGACTGTGATTTAAAATCTTCCAACAAACAAAAGCCCAGGACCAGATGGCTTCACAGGTGAATTCTATCAAACATTTAGAGAAGAGCTAACACCTATCCTTCTCAAACTCTTCCAAAGTATACCAGAGGGAGGAACACTCCCAAACTCATTCTACAAGGCCACCATCACCCTGATACCAAAACAAGACAAAGATGTCACAAAAAAAGAAAACTACAGGCCAATATCACTGATGAACATAGAAGCAAAAATCCTCAACAAAATATTAGCGAACAGAATCCAGCAGCACATTAAAAGGATCATACACCCTTTCATATGATGATCCTACATCATAAATCCCACATGATCAAGTGGGGTGTATCCCAGGAATGCAAGGATTCTTCAATATATGCAAGTCGGTCATTGTGATAAACCATATTAACAAATTGAAGGAGAAAAACCATACGATCATCTCAATAGATGCAGAAAAAGCTTTTGACAAAATTCAACACCTATTTGCGATAAAAACCATCCAGAAAGTAGGAGTAGAGGGAACTTACCTCAACATAATAAAGGCCATAGATGACAAACCCACAGCCGACATCGTTCTCAATGATGAAAAACTGAAACCATTTCCTCTAAGATCAGGAATAAGATAAGGTTGTCCACTCTCACCAATATTATTCAACATAGTTTTGGAAGTTTTAGCCACAGCAATCAGAGAAGAAAAAGAAATAAAAGGAATCCAAACCAGAAAAGAAGAAATAAAACTGTCACTGTTTGCAGATGACATGATAGTGTACATAGAGAATCCTAAAGAGGCTACCACAAAATTACTAGCGCTAATGAATGAATTTGGTAAAGTACCAGGATACAAAATTCATGCACTGAAATCTCTTGCATTCCTATACACTAATGATGAAAAATCTGAAAGAGAAGTTAAGGAAACACTCCCATTTACCATTGCAACAAAAAGAATAAAATACCTAGGAATAAACCTACCTAAGGAGACAAAAGACCTGTATGCAGAAAACTATAAGACACTGATGAAAGAAATTAAAGATGATACAAACAGATGGAGAGATATACCATGTTCTTGGATTGGAAGAATCAACATTGTTGGAATGACTCTACTACCCAAAGCAATCTACAGATTCGATGCAATCCCTATCAAACTACCAATGGCATTTTTCACAGAAATGAATGAGAAATTTCAAATTTGTCTGGAAACACAAAAGACCCCGAATAGCCAAAGCAATCTTGAGAAAGAAAAACGGAGCTGGAGGAATCATGCTCCCTGACTTCAGACTATACTACAAAGCTACAGTAATCAAGACAATATGGTTCTGGCACAAAAACAGAAACATAGATCAATGGAACATTATAGAAAGCCCAGAGATAAACCCACACACATACGGTCACCTTATTTTTGATAAAGGAGGGAAGAATATACAATGGAGAAAAGACAGCCTCTTCAATAAGTGGTGCTGGGAAAACTAGACAGCTACATGTAAAAGAATGAAATTAGAACACTCCCTAACACCATACACAAAAATAAACTCAAAATGGATTAAAGACCTAAACGTAAGGCCAGACACTATCAAACTCTTAGAGGAAAACATAGGCAGAACACTCTATAACATAAATCACAGCAAAATCCTTTTTGACCCACCTCCTAGAGAAAGGGAAATAAAACCAAAAATAACCAAATGGGACCTAGAGAAAGGATGGCTGCCTGGCTGGATATCTGTGAACATCTGGGAATCAGAAAGCCTATGGGAGTAAGTCAAAAGATGAAATAAGCACAGATGATAACATGCTGTAAGGGGCTTCAGAGGATTAGCAGACAAACCCTGGACTTTGCATCAGCAGCCAGAGTAGAGGGCAAAAGTGAAAAGTGGGTATGAAAATTGGAGAGTTAATTGAAGAACAACTGAAGCTTCTTTACCTAACCTGTCCTCCCCGACTCACACCTCCCCCCGCAACACACACACCTAGAGGGGGAAGGGAAGGGAGAGGGGGAGGGAGAGAGAATATGAATATGAATATGAATGAAGGACAAATAGGGAACCATTTAAGATACCTAAGTAGCTTATATGATTTATTTAGGGGATAGTGGTTGACTACATTCTTTGGGGGCAAGGGCTAGTGTTTGATGTAATGAAAGGTAGTTGCTGGAAAAGAGAGTTAGAATTCAAATGTTGGAAGGCTTGTCTAATGAAATAGACTGAAATGTTTGGGGCTTCCAGTATGCATGTTGCTGACCCTAAGTCAAGTTGGTCTCAACTCTAGCACATGGAGGTTCCTAAGACTGACATTGGCTTCTTTTTCTAATACCTTAAAGTGAAGGTGGACAATTTATATGCCCTATCAAGACACATATAGAGCTTCAAGTTAGAATTTCCACTAAAGGTTCATAACATTTAAAATAACATTATAAATTGTGAACTTTTTTATTTTAAAATGTCTTTTACTTATTTTATATGTTTGGCTTTGAATATTGTTTGTGTAAAAAATTACATGGAAAATTATTTTTCATTATAATTTTTCTAGTAGTTAATTTCAGTTATTTAAAAATCATTTCTTATTTCCTTCTGTTTATTAGTCATGGTGAGCTGAATTTTTTTTTTTTTTTTTTGCGTTTTCCTCTTCTGTCTTTGAGACTAGACTTTTAATATGCTCCACTTTTCCTACTTGTTTACATCTTCTTGGTCTTTGTTAAAAGCATTTTCAGTATGAGGTTATTGGTATATTTTTACTTTAAAGGTATTTTCTTTCAAGAGTTATATTTGACTTTTATGTTCCAACTTATAACTATTGTAAACAATTATTTATATATTTCTGTATTAACTAGCTTTTTCATTTTCAAATGCTTTATTCCATGTTCTCCTCATTTTTAAACTTTTATTTTTTATTTAATTTTTCATAAGTTGGAAAAATAAAATATTTTCTTCAGAAATGGCATGTAATACTCCATGTCATCTTCCCTTGAATACCTGCAAACATCTTTCTGATGCCCTTACCCATAAATCAATATTTAGTTGACTATAAAATTTGAAATCATAATGTTTTTTCATAAAACTTAGTAGAAATTACTTCTTTGTCTTACTGTTTGGTGTGACATATGTCTGACGCTAGCCTGATATTTTTCATTATATGTAAATACTTAAAAATATATTTGTAAGATATTAAAAAAATCTCATGTATAATAATAGAAATATAAATAAATATACTAAAACAATACTATTGATAATAAGTATTTAAGAGTTAAGCTGATGGCCCTCCAGGTTTTCAAAACTTGCCTTTCCTGCTCTTTCACCACTTTTCGAAGGGAGCAGGCCTCTTGATAATTGCCTTCCAGTAGCACATATTGGTTTCATCCACTGATAATAATTTAAAAATAGACTTCATCAAGTCAGTTTCTTTGTTTCTCGTATAGCATCTGCAGTATGGCAGTGCTATCTTTGTAGTGGTTTTTGAGGTTATTATAACACCTTGACTTGCCGAAGAGCAAAACATTTTTCTTTGGCTCAGACTCTATTTAAATTTCCTCTGTATCTGACTAAAGAACGTTCAGGAAGGAAATCACTCTGTAATGTACTTTATCAGCCTAAAGGTTTTTAATGGACAGTTCTGGCGAGTCTGTACAGTACCTTTTATGTCAGAACATGTAAAAAGGTTAATTAAAAACTACTACTTTAATTACTACTCCCAACCCCTTTAAATGATGGCCTTGGCTTTGTTGTAAAAAGAGTGCATGTGAAAGTGCTTTGTAAACAGAAGCACTGGGTGAGGTGGTGGGACACAGACAGGCTGTGATATCAGAGGGTTTGGATTCGTAACCAAGGCCTGGAAAATAGCTTCTTGTAAGCTGATAACTTTTTTTTTTTTTTTGCCACACTGCGCGGCGTATGGGATCTTAGTTCCCTGACCAGGGATGGAACCCACACCCCCTGCATAGGAAGTGCTGAGTCTTAACCACTGGACCACCAGGGAAGTCCCATGTTGTCCTTTTTTAAAAAATAGGGACAATGAAAGTACCTACTTGATGTAATTTTATGATAATTAGATTAGAATGTATATGAAGCACCTAGCACAGTGTCTGGCACAAAGTAGCTTTTTGATAAAAGTTAATTCTCTCTCATGAAGGGACAGACATCCTATTAGCTGCTATTGTGCTAGAAAGATGAGTAAATTGATGGAGAAGAATAGCATTTCCTGTTGAAACTGATCTTCATCTAGGCATTCTTCCTGTAAAAGCCGAGATTACTAGTGGAGAAACCAATTTGTCCTAGCCTGGAAGACAGTTATCAAAACACCTTCTCTCTAAGGGTAGTTAAATAGCAGAAAAGGCCAGTGGTGTTAGCCAGGAGGGCTGTCACCTTAACTAGGCACTTTCATCTGAGTAGTGACAATGTTCTGGACTCCGGACCCTTGTTGATGCTCACTCTAACTCCTTAATAGCCAAACTGGGCTCAGTGACTCTCTAAAGCCTGACAGGAAGTAGCCACAAGATTCCTGGGTGTCAGGTAGGAGTCAGGTAGGAGGGAGAGCACCTCTGACTCACGGGATGTGGGAGTGGAGAGATCGATGGCTTGACAATACCAGAGTCTAGGTGGGCTTCTAAATTCAAAGAGGGATGGACAGATAAATCAAGTCTTTCTCCTCATCCCTTTCTAGTATCTTGTACTGGGAAGGAGAAAACTTATCAACAGTTAGATGACCATATGTGTTCATACTCTCAGCCCAAGTTGCAAATTGCTTATTGTTAGTCTCACGTTTCATACCAACCATAGCTTCTCAAGGGCTTATGAAATTGTCCAAGATATGAAGAAAAGAATTATTAGCTCTAAAATATGAAAAGAAAAACTCTCATTTTGTTAGAGTTCTCGAGTATGCAGCATGATTGTTGAGAGGTCATGTCCAATTATAAATTAATTAAGTTATGCAAAGACAAATAATTTCAAAACCTAAATTGCAAATATTCTTTAAATATTATATAGCAAAACATTTATAACGACTGTGGAATATGAGTGCATTCTAATACATTTGGTATTATGTGGGATGGAAACTCTAAATTAAGATGGTTTAGAGCCTACCTAGATTTTCAAATTACTCTATTGCCAAGTGATTTCTATGTCCTTTGTAACTGAAGACTCTAAAAGCTTAAAGTGTTTTACTGTTTCTTTGTTAAAAAAAAAAAAGTACAATCCAGAAGACTGAATATTACGGAGTTGACTTGTTTCTGTGAGTGAATGTATTAAGGAAAACTTGAGTATATTTCCTAAGATTTCAGGTTCCATGTTCAGCAACGTTTGCAGCATCTAAAAATAATCCACATTTCCTGAAGTCTGGAAGGCTACAAATTATTAAATCCTTGAAATGAAATAATCTCAAGGGAGTCCTCAGTTAAGATGGCCACCAGAGTCCTTCATTATAGGAATAAGCCTATTTTGGCAGTGAGTTAGGCTCTTAAGCTTGACATCTGCCTAATTGATCATCTTGTTTGTGATCACATTACTTTGAAGGGGGTCTGACATCTTGTCTAGGTTTTACAATATTTATGATGTTCCATTTTTATAAGTTGAAAAATTCCACTAATTATATTGCAGAATTCGTTTATTCATCCCTGTTTGGTCTTGGCATCAAGGAAGATATTCAGCAAGAGTTTACTCAGCTGTTCCATTCACATGTTTCTGAAATCTCAATATTTAATCCAATTGTCAAAATTCAGCTCTAGCTATAAATCACTGTTGTCAGGACTCCATTTAATAGCTCTTGTGGATGCTGTTATTCATCCTTACTTCCTGTCCTTGACTATGCCTCATAGGTCACTGGCTAAGCCTTGCTCAGGAAAATAGTAGCTACTCTAGGTATTTCCAGCAGGAAGAGGTTTAATATTGGGAATTAGAGGCTCACACAACTACTGAATCCTGGGGGAACAAAGTCAGGAGGGTAGATTTCAGGAAATCTACTGTCTTCTGATGTCCATGTTCCTAGATGCAGTTGCCAGAGAAAAATAATGCCCTCCTTGTCTTTTGCCATCCAAAGCTCCTGCAGATGCCTTTCATTGACAGGATGTAGATGAAACTCTGTTAGCAATGGGGTCTGGGAAATGTAGTTTCCAGGCTTTATGCCCCCATCATACAGGGGAGAGTTAGAGATGGGAATGGTTCCTAAAATCAAACAGTAGCTGGTTTACAAGTATATCAATAATGTTTTTGCCCTATCATTCAAAATATATTTGGGAAGTAACTAGATAAGCCTGTGTTTATCAAACTGGCATCAGAAATACTGGTAATTTTTATAATCTTTTTTTGGTTAATCTTTCAGGCCTATAAATACAATAAGCAAATGTACATTATATTCTATATCTGATAAAACCAGAATCTCCAAACTTAGTGGGTCTGATGTTGCACTTTGCTGTTTCTTAGTTCTTCCACATGGTTTACTTGTCGTACTTATATATTTCCTTTTGATTGTGAGCTCATGTTTCTTGGAAATTTGGTTCCTATCTCTATGGTGCATTGTTCCAATGAGAATTTGTATTTTCTTCTGCCAGGAACCCAGAGACACTATCATCTCAGGATTATATAGTCTAATTTTTCATCTTAAATTTTTTGGGCCATACAGATAGTGTGAATTTAGACCCCAAGCCCACTTGAATACAGACAGGTGGTTAAACATTTGGGGGTTTTGCTTGTCCCCCCTATTCTATGCAAAGTTGTGACTAATACAGACAGGCATCTACCTGTCTCTACCCTTTTTTCCTAATTTTCCCACTGAAGATATGCCCCTTAAGGAACGGTAGCTATATGAGGAATCTTTGATCTGAATCCCCATCCTTCTTGGACCCCAGGCTTTATTTCATATTCCCACACATGTAACCACTAAAACTCAGGCTTTAAGTCACTGTCCAAGATAGCTTGCTATGTTGGACTTGGGGTCTATGTTTTATATAGTTGATTTTTTCTTTTATGCTTTTAATAGAGATTTTCTTTCTCTTTTTTTTTTCTTTTGCAATATTTCCTTGGTATCTATCTCTTTTTTTCATTAAGACTCAAGCTTAATGTATCTGAACAAATATTCCTTTGTCTGAGAGGCCTTTCTTGACTCCATAATATAAGATGCCCTCTCCCCATTCTCTTTCTTTTACATGTTAATTCACTTTATCATACTTAACGTAAACCATCATTATCCTGTTTATATTTTTGGTTTCTTTGATTATAGTCTGCATTTTCCAACCTAGAATATAAGTTCTATTAGTGCAGGGACACTTTCTGTCTTGTTCATCCCTGTGTTCATAGTACCCATCCCAGTGGTGACTTCACAGTGGGTGCTCAGCTCCCCTAGAATCCCTTCTACTATTTCTGTGTGTCTATTCCCCCAGCTACTCTATGCTTTGCTTCTAACACCTGTACAGTGTCTGAACCCTTTGGCTACTGGAGCTGCTTTGATGCACACAGAGGGCTGGAACAGCCTGGGAGTTTACATAGCCACTCTGGGTGGACTTTAGCCAAAGTCTGTGTGAGAATAAGGGAAGTGCAACTTACACTTCTCTCTGAAGCTCAGAGTTCTCCCCTTTCCATCTCTGGCTTCTGCCACTTGCTCACTGGTCTTTCTGGAAGCTGTTCCTTAAAAACTGACTTGCATGGGAATCCTTCGTTCAGGGCCTGCCTCTTAGGTCTGCCAACCTAAGACTGCTCAATAAATATTTGTTGAATCAATCAATAAATTTCTCTCTGTCTTCAAACTCTTCTTGTCAGACTGTTGTGCCAGCTCATATTTTATCTCTTGTTTTAAAGACTATTTTTAAAATTTTATTATAAAGTCACAAAATAATTCATTATATAATATACTTAATAGCAAATATATTTCTGCTTCGCAAGTGTTAACCTCTACTATAGAATATTCTCGTGTCCTATGCTGTGGGGTTTTGTTAGCTTTTTTACCTATCATTGAATGAAAGACATTCAATCCATGCCATTGGTTGCCATTTAATAGGGTTGACTGATCATCACTGGTTGCCCTCCATGTTCACCTGGTTGCCATTCAAAACTACCTTTCTGGCCTGAACTAGAAGGCATTTGTATGTTCAAAGCTTCTACTTGAATTCTTCAATGCTAAAGTTATTATTTCCTGTTGGTACTAAAGCTAGTAAGTGCGCCTGCTCCGTAGGTAGTGACATATGAGGTGTATGTAGGTAGAAGGGAGTAAATTGCTTTCTTGATAATTTCATGGAATCTACGCTTTATCATTTACCTCATATCAGACACTTTCCTTCCCTGAAGAGAAAACAAGTTCAACTTATTATCACAATTTAGTGTCCAAGTTACTGTAAGTACATTGTCCTGCTCTAGGGTTCCCTCTATTTCAATAACGCATCATCAGTACTTGCAGAATTATCTTCTTTAAGTAAAATCCTATTACTTCCTCCTCTTAAAGCCCTTGTTAGAGCTAGATTTCTCAATAGGAGAAATTCCATATCTCTTGTTTATTTTAAAATTTATTTATTTAAAAAATTTATTTTTTAAAATTTATTTTAAAATTATCTCCCAAGTCCCTTCTTTAGCCCCTGCTTCTCCTCCTCTAACATTTATTCTCAGCTCCAGTTTGATTAAACTTTGACCTTCCTCCGATTATGCTTTGCTGTTTCGACTCCATTACTTTATACATGTTGTTCCCTCTGCCTGGAAGGTGATTCCCTAGCTTTTTTTACTTGGAATAATCCTCATCCTAGTCCAAGCTTCAGCTTAAATTCCAATTCAATAACATTATACCCAACCTGTACTTTCTACGCACATCACACAGTTCATTCCCTTCAACTAAACCCCATAGCACTCTGTCCAAACCACTTGTGGAGGCTGTGCTTTTTGTTTAGATTCTCCTTTAGGACTGAATGACTTATTTCCCCTATCTGCGGAGAATGCTGCCACTGACAGCCTTCAGCCCTCAGCTCTCTTTGGGAATTTCCAAAGAACTTAATTTTTTCCTCCAGAATAAAATCTGCAAGTGATTAAGTGATTTCTTTCTGAAGTTAGGCTTAGTATTTCTTTCTGAAGGTAGGCTTATATTTAAACAAAAGCTATTTGTTTGTATAAAGTAATGATACAGATGATTTGAAGTACTTAGAAAGGCTTACTCTTTCCTTAAGTTACAAATTTCCAGTAGAACTTTTTGAAGGGTTACACTGAGATTTACTCTATACTTGAAAGGGCCTCAACATTTACATACACTCGGTATATATGAGAACATATGCATTCTTCTCTATTGATAGAGACATATTTTAGAGAGGGTATGTTATCAAAAGGTATCTAATTAGGACTCAGATGGCATCAATTTGATCATTTCTTTTCTCTTAGTTCCTGTTTCCTTTTCTGAAAAATAAGCATGGTCACGCAGACTTACTCATTTACTCTATGCCTGGGTTTCCTACCTCAGCATTTCCTACTCTTGATATTTTGGACTGGATAATTCTCTTCTGGTGGGGGAGGGGACTGTCCTGTGTATTGTAGGGTGTTCAGTAGCATCCCTGGCCTCTATCCACTAGATGCCAGTAGCATTCCCAGACTTGTGACAACCAAAAGTGTTTCCAGACATTGCTGAGCATCTCCTGGGGGACAGATTGTCCCCAGTTGAGAACCACTTCTCCTTAATCGAGGTGATCTTTCACCCTCAACTTGAACTATTCTCTCTAAAGCCATCAGTAAAATTTCAGTTGCCGTATTAATGATACTTTCTTGGGTCTTTTTATCTTAATGCCTCTGATTTATCCCAGAGGATATTTCTAAATAGTTTCCATTTCTGATAATCACCTAGGGAGCTGTGATTCTAAAAGATAAATTTGGGTTAGTCTGTGAATTGGGAACTTTCTTATAGAATAATGCCATGTTTTCCTCCCCTTGAGGGAAGTAGCAAGGATTACGTTATATCCAGGGCTTAAGATGTGACTGTTTGGCATGTAAAATGTACCCTAGATCAGAGATAACTTTATACACATCAAAACAATCTGGCTATAAAAATGTTTTATCTCTTTCTTTGTAAGTAAGCCAAACACTGTCTTCCTAACCGTGATGACATAGGTGCTCCAAAAATGATTAGAAACCTCTATTAGTTTCCTATCACTGCTAAAAAAATTACCACACATTTATTGACTTAAAACAACAGAAATTTATAATCTTACAGTTTGGACATCAGACATCTAAAATCAGTCTCACTAAGCTAAATAGAAGTGTCAGCAGGACTGGTTCCTTCTGGAGGCTCTAGGGGAGAATCTTTTTCCTTGCCCTTTGCAGCTTCTAGAGGCTGCCTGCTTTCCTTGGCTCATGACTCCTTCCTCTACATGGCATTACTCCAGTCTGTGCTTCCATCATCGCATCTTCTCTATCACTTTAATTCTACTGCCTCCCTTTCTTAAGGACCCTTGTGGTTACATTTGATTCACCTGGAAAATCTAGGATACTCTCCCCATGTCAAGATCCTTAACTTAGTCACATCTGTAAAGTTCCTTTGTCCACATAAGGTAACATATTCCTAGGTACCAGGGATTAGGGCATGGCCATCTTTGGGGGACCGTTATTCAGCTTACTACAATGCCCTACTCTTCTAACTGGTCCTCATATACCAAGTGGAGAGAGACCCACTTCTGATGAAACAACTTTGGGAAGATGAACTGTGTGTGCTTTTGATGGACAAGAATGGTCATCAAAAGGAGGGAGTCCCTCAGTCAGAGTTTTGGAGTTACTGAAAGGTATGTCTTGCTTCAAATGATGGTTTGAATCTCAACTTAAACCCCAGATATTCCCCCCTTGAAACAAGCCAAGGAACCAATATACTGGGGTCTTGGCACAGGAAAATCATGGTTCAAAATGGGTCAAGAATATAAAATCTGTCACTATACACATTTGTCACACTTTGTGACCAGAGGAGGGAGAACAGGAGAGGGATCACTGGGACCACTTCTGTGATTTTTTTTTTGGTTATCCTTTCAATCAAGCATAAATTCTCTTTATGTCCTATTCACTCTCAGAGGACTTGGTAATTACCTTGGTAACTGATTTACAGTATGCGATCGACTGCATGTCTGTATGTCTCTTCATCTCCAAACATGGATTATGTGTGTGTATACATATGTGAGATAGTATGGGTGTGTGCCTGTGTATTCTCCTAGCTCTTTTGATTCACTGGTCCTTAAAAAATTCTATGTCAGACTAACTCTAAACTTACCTGTTTCTGTCCCAGACAGCACCTGTCAGTCAGCCTAAAAGCTACTACTTTTAACTCCTTATTTTTTATGACTAATAAATCTCTAAGAACACTTTATTTTAATTATATCTCAAGCATCTGTTCAAGCCTTTACAGTCTTCTCACCACTTTTGCCTGAATTACCACAGTCATCTACAAATCTTTTACCTAAAATCTCATTTCTTTCCTGTTCTCCTACGTACTGTTTTACTGGATTAACACACTTATATCATCCTATTTAATCCACCACTATCATTCCCTTATGACATGAAATCCAAATTCCAAAACCTCTAATTTAAAACTCTCAAATTTAAGTACAACTCCCTTTTCCAACGACTGCCTTTCATTACATCAAATACAAGTCCTTGCCTCAATGGATGTGTTCCACCCACTATCCACTAAATGAATCATTTATGCTACTGGGGTAAAGTAAGGGGTCAGATTGTTGAATCACACTCTGTAGAACTAGAGATCGTACCTTGTATCAGAATAATAACTCTAAGGACATGGGCAATTGGTAGACACAGGTGAAGCATGAAATCTGAGACTGCCAATACAACTGCCAAGTTCTTCTTCTCTATCTTAGTATTTGCCCTGGATCAGATTTTACGTATAAGTTGTCTAAGTAATCCATATGAGACGTCAGTTACACAGAGTGAGTTTTTTCAGTCATAAGCATCTCCATTATATTGGGTTGGCCAAAAAGTTCGTTCAGGTTTCCCATTACAATGATATTTACATAGTTAACACTGACTTTTTCCAGTTTGCTATGCCTAATAAATAAAAAAAATTCCAGATTTGTTTTCTGTAAGCAACTTAGACCAGGTATATCCTGATAAAAGCATCCTACAGAAAAGAACTCCCCATATTTCTCCTCTAGTAAATACCATCATGAGGTCTGATTAGATTAACATGTTACAAAGAGATTCTAATGGTCCCTTCTTTTTTTTCCCCCTTCTCTCCTGAAGGTGTCCCTAGGTCAGATCCTCACAATCTCCTTCCCATCTACCAGTTCTGAAACTTACTCCCTCTGTCTACACAGTTTCTCTTTCAGTTCTACTACCTATAAAACCCCAACCTCGGTCCCAGTTGCTCTATGATGGCCCCAATTTATTCTAGCTCCTGGTAATTTCTTTCAACTTTGAATTACTATTGTATTTGTTGTCTTCATCCTGTCATTTAGCATTTATACTGGAAACATCACAAAATTAGTTAATTTAATCTTCAGAAAACCTGGTAAGTATGCTGTTTTCATCCTTATCATAAAAATCCTTAAGACATTGGAAATCCAAGCAGCTTGCTTAAGATCACAAAAATAGAGGAGCTGGTATTCAAACCTGGGTCTGAGCTACACTTAGCTTTAAATTTCCTTTAGGGCAAAAAAATGGGTGAAATTTGTCTCTGAAACCCACCCCTGAACCCTGCCATCAATCCTGCTAATAACTTTAAAGGTATTAACTGATAGGTGCTTAAAACGTGGCTTCATCCAGGGATGTTAACATTTTAAAAATTAGTAATTTAAAAAGACCGTCCTTTAGTTTTTGGCTCTTCACCTTGCTACACAGCTGGACAACAGGAATTAAATGCACAAGATAATATTCAGACTATGTTTTCCTTCTTCACTCTCCCTCTACCCTCTCTCCTCGCATGAAAAGGTTGAACAAAAAGGGTCTTACTATAACACTTTGGTTTTTCAAAACCTTAAGATGTGATTTTCCTGTTATTAAATTATAAAATACTAACACCATGATGAACATGATTGGAACTCCCTATTAATTCCCACCTTTTTCTATGTACCATCCAATTCTGCAAAGGCTAGAAACTAAAGACTATTTCCTAGACTCCCTTGCAGCTAGGATTCTACATATGAGTTAACTCCCCTTTCAATTAGATTCATTCATTGAGAGACTTGGAATGCAGACTTCAGGCAGAGGCCAAATTCCAGATGCTCTTTCTCGTGGCCTGCAGAGGTGGTGAAGCCAAGAGAGTGTCTAGAAAAAACTGTGACAGTGAAAATCACGGTTTCAGAATGAAATAACCAACTTTGTGGGTATGCAGAGACAGTTGTCCAGAGGCAGCCTCCTAATCCTTGGATCACATCTATGGTAGCATGTTTTTAAACCCAAGAATTTGAGTGATGGCCCCTGATTTCTGCTCCTTTAGGGCTTCGAATGATTTCATAACACCTAAGTCCCTGATTTAAGTCTTTTCTTTCTTAAAATAGCTAGAATGATTTGTGTTTCCTGCTAGGAATCCTGACTTATACAAACACAAATTATAAATACTTCGTGGCAGCAGTTTTTTTCCCTGTTGTCCCTGAAGTTTAGAGGGTAAATCTTAACACCAGTGAATTATTTACAATGGATAACTGCAAATACATAGTTATAAATTGTTAGTATTGCCAAAGATGGTATTAAATAGAGTCATTCTTTAAATCATGAGCTAAAAAAGTGCTGTTGCCATCTAGCTTTCAGTGCTAAAGTTTGTTCTAAGAAGAGATTCTTCTGATATTTTTATCTTCATTCCCTCTTTTGACATCACTCTTTGCCAACATTAAACCGAAGTGAGTGGGGAAGCAGGCTTAAGAGTCAAAGAACAGAGATCAGGTGATGGGCTTGGTGTACATAGAGCTCAGCTTCTTACCACTTGTGTGACCTCAGACGAGTCAGTTCCTCATTCTCAGGCTGTTTTTGTATCTGAAAAACGAGGACACTGATAATCTCTGTGCATGAGGCACAGAATCCCACGTGACCTTAACACTGTGGTCACTGGTTAAGTTGGCAAGTGAATCCTGAACATCTGTGAGCATTTGCACTGATTGCTTTTCAGTCAGTTTCATGTGGGTACAGATACTTGGGTAAAATATTGTTTCCATCTGACCTTCTAAGACATTGAATTTGAGTTCCACTCCTCCATGATTTAAATATAAGACAGATCAAAGTTTGCTTCATAGCATCTACTAATGAAACCCATAAAAGCCATATTTGAATAGGGTTTGCCTGTTATTAGAATGCCAGTTGTGGTCCCAAATACTAGCATTATTCTCATGTGCCACAGCAGAAGCATCTGGTAATTAAATTTAATTATTGACAAAATCATGGGTTTTGCCCAGATTGTCCTGATAGATATGGGGTTTTTTTTTGCTTTCTATTTGGTTTATTTTCATATAATTATTAAAGCTTTTAAATACATTATTAAACACAAGTACATGTTCTTCTAACATGACTGGTAAGGAAGATGGAACATGCTGAGATTCAAAAATGTGATACTATATTTAGGACTGCCTATCTTTATGTATCTAGAATATTTTTGAAAGTAACCAAACTCAGTAATATCATATTATCTATTTTTCTAAACAAGACTCTATATCATACCTATATAGATTAAATACAGAATTTTAAACCCCAAGGAGGAGATTGCTCAGTGGATTATTGTTTTCAATTATCCTTTTTTCCAGAGGTATTTGTTTAACCCCCGAAAAAGCTGGAAAGCTGTAGTCTCTAATACCTTGGATTTTTAAATTCACCTGAAATTTCTTTTTATCCTAGAATAATTCAAAATATACTATGAGTGAGAGGGAATAAGGATAGATATGTTTTAACTTGCCCTAGAACAAGAATAATCAGCATGGAGTCAGGTATTGGAGAAACTTGCCTTACAACTAGAATTGTCAGTCTGGAATCAGCTCTTGAATAGGCTGAATAATGTATTAGTTAAGAACATGGACTCTGGGATCAGGCTGCCTGAGTTGGAACTTTAGAACCACAATTTATAAATGGTGTGATCTTGGGCCAGTTAGTTAACCTTTCTGTGATTCAGTTTGTTCACCTGTAAAATGGGAATAAAAATGATACCCATCTCATAGGGTGATTTTGAGGATTTATTAAATAAGTACTTGTAAAAAATTTAGAAAATTCTTGGCACACAGTAAATGCGAAGTGTTTTGTTAAGACTTCACTGTCGTAACATTGCTTTGTTAAGAGATACTTGCCTTGTATCTTTCTGTGCCATGGCCTCTCCTGTGGCTAAGAGTGAGCCCTCTATAACATACTTTATTCAAACTTTTCATGAGCTTGCTAAAATGTTTTCAGCTGGTAATCCTTCTCTGGTTTTAATGAATTCTATGCATTTGTTTCCCACATGTACATATTTCTTTCCTCTTGGCCAATTGCTAGATCAGTTGTGTTAATTCTTTGTAAAAGTTCTGCTAAGTTTAAGGTAGTGCTTCTTTTTCATATTTTTAAATTCAGTACTCAATGGAACATTTAAATAATTTTGTAAATGTGTACTTTACTTACAAAAGAATCCTATGTGTCAATCTCCTTTTCATTGCATTTTGCAGCTCAGCTGAACAAATTAATCTTCCAGTAATCTGCCGCCTTCCTCTCCTTGACCTTGGTATAAGTGTAGCCCAGACTGAGAAAACATTAGGCAATTCCTCCAAATACCTGGTGAGAGGGTAAATAAAAGTCTTATAATGGTCCTCAGAAATCCAGGGGGTGGGAGTTTGAGGTGACTGGAAAGCAACTAACCCTAGGCATTCTCAATACCCTAGTGGCACTTTTGGAATCTAATCCCTTTGATTTCCCATTGAGAGGTTAGAGGTTTATCTGCCTGTCTACTTGAGTCTCTGAGGTTTGTAGAGCATGGAAGGGGACAAAAGACTCTACCCTGGCTTACTGACCAGAGCCTGATTTTCTGCCTTTACAAAACTAGCTTTATTTCCCAGAATTGAGTCCTTGGCTCCACATCTTCCTCTCTTATCTCAGATAAATTTTCCTAGATGCAACCCTACTTCTCAAGATACACTACAGTTATATCTAAACTCATGCCATTAGCCCATTCTTCCAGATTATAACACCTGTTTGATTTCAACATCTGTCTAAAATTATACTAGATTCTGAATCCAGTTGAGTTGTATTGAGTGTTGGATGTTACATTTTGCTTTAGGCTTACATTTCAGTTAAGACTTGTTTATATTCTGGTTCAGATTATAATTATCCATTACTTTGGGGTTACTCTTTTTGTCAAGGACTTCCCTGCATGCCAACTAACGTATTCCCCCTAGTTTGATACGTCTTCTCTGTGAGCATGCTATGTGCCGGCTGTAGTATGTTGGAGCTCCCCTGTGAAACTTTCATAGACCCTATACTCTTGATGTCTCTATATAGCCTTTGGCTTTGTTTGTAGAAATGTATCTGAGTTGGACAAAACTTAACATTCAGGGGATCTCATTCACTGCAACTTAGCTCATTGGCCTCTGAAGAACTAGATCAACTGAATGTTTGCACAATTCCTGTTTGTTTACACCTATATAAGCCAGACTTTGCCATTGGAATGACTGGAATGCAAATAGAAATAAATTCCTCACTTAATTTCATATATAACCTCTTGTCCTGTTTTCAGAGGATCACATTAAAACTTAGTCACTACAGTGATCTGGGAATTTGAATCATTTTGTCTATTAAACTGTATTAGTATGTAGTATTTGATATTGTCTAAATACTTTATAAAAATTTCTTTGAATAGTTATTCCTCACAATGATCCTGTGATATAGTGCATGACTCTCATATCATCTTCCCTCTGTTTTCCTTTGGGAGAAGTAAAAAGCAGGCAGTTTATAACTTGTCAAATGTTACCAAGTGAGTCAGTGGCAAAATGGGATTTGAAATCCCTGTGTCTTTGTCCCTGATCAGCTATTATTTCTGTTCTACCCAGATAACTGTACCGTTTCCCTATTTATTGTTTAGTCTGTCATTTCTTACTTCAACAAAATCCAATTAAATTGTTCGGTGTTTTATCTCCCTTCTCTCATACTAATTATTGCTTTTTTGTTTACATAACTTTATCATGGGCATTAGGTGAAGACTTGTCTAATAGCAGAAGGATGCATTAAATTATTGCTTTATACCTTTCTAACTCTTTCACTCTTTCATTTTACCTAGTAAAACTAGATTTTAAAATATGTAATATGTGATGATCACAAGCTAAATAATCAAGTCTTTACTCTCCACAATACTTATATATATTTAATTTTGTAAATATTAAGTCATTTTTATGATAGTGTGATTTGTCTATAAAGTTATTGAAGCCAGAAATCATGGCTTCTAAGCAGGAAGGAAGTATGATACAAGTGATGGTAGACCTTTGGATTAAAGTTCTGCCTCTGTCTCATACCAGTTATATGACCTTGAGCAGTAATTTATCCTCTTGAGCCTGTATTCCTCTTCTACAAAATGGAGATAATATTTACCTCATACACTTCTATGATGATAAACCAAAGAAACATATGTTGAAAGTATTCAGCTCACATATAGGCTGTTAACAAACATCAGTCTCCATCAGTCTCATCTTCCAATTGCTCATATAAACCCAGGCTGTCAGTATGGGACTTATTACTCATGATGGGTGGCCAGCAAATTTTGTATATTGGCAACGTATTTGCATAATCAGGAAGAACAAACTTTATTACAGAATTTTCTTTCACAAAATTCATTTCCCTGAAGCAGATATTTATATTTATTGAACAGGTATATCTGTTTACATTTTTAGGGATCAGATAATCATTTCAGTGACTTGGTCACTTGCAAATGTTGAATGTCCCCTCTTTTTCAAGAGACAAATGTGCACAGAAGCTACTTGTTATTAAGAAGAGGTGCTTCACAAATGTTATTAGAGGGCATTCTGGGAAAAACAGTCATTTTATAATGTATCAGTTATGATCCAGTTAGTTAAATAGAAACCACACTATGTATTCAACAGAAGGAATTTAGTATAGGGAATTGGGTATACAGGTGTTGGAGGGCTAAAAGAGCAAAAGGAAGACAAGTAACCCAAAGATATTAACTGCAAGAGACATCTACCACCTCTAAGTCTGAGAATATTAAAGAGAAGAAATTGGGGTGACCAGAACCTAGGAGCTGGGAGGAGGAGACTGGCTGAATTGGAACTCAGACTTAGGTTACCATCCAGCTGTTTCTGGTAACCTAGGATCTTAGAGGAGGGACTCTACATAGCTGGAGCTCAGACTTCTGAGGGGGTAGGGACCCCTGGCTACTTCTGGTACCTTTGAGTAGGTATAATGAGGCAGGTGTTCTGGGAATACCAAAAATAAATTAAACTGAAAGGAACTGCTGATTCTGGGACATGAAACAAAACCACAGTCTTTACCCCTGCTTTCCTGTGTCTCTCTAGTGTCTTCTATTAGTTGAATCTAACAGGAAGCCAACTGGCAAAGGAGTCTGGAAAATACAGTTTTTAGAGTTCAGTGCTTGCATTGTAGAATACAAAAGGATACATTTGTAGCTGAGAGACAAAATATAAATAACTGGCATACATAACTAAAAAAAATAATAATAACAGTAACCACAAAAATTCCTTCAGGTTTCAGATAACCTTTCTGAAGTCTATCCAAATCCATCAGTATATGATGATTAAGTTGCATTTCTTATATGAATCGAGGCTTTTAATAATGATAGGAAATGGGTTGTTATATAATTCTTACACTAACCCCTATAAAACCACATCCATTTCTAGTGGTCACTTTCTCTTCCCCTTCCTAAAAGAAGTATGTTCCAGTATTACTCTGCCTCTAAATGCACAGATTGGTTTTTCTGTATGAGGCATGTGTTTCATAAAGCCCAATAAAAAGAACAGCTGCAGATGGGTGTCTTGAAACTCCCAAGGAGATTGTTGAACAAGCAAGCTTCCCTGTGAGCAGGGCAGTCCTCAGATTACTAGGACTCTCATTTATTTACTGAAAAACAGTGATGTTGAGGCATGTAAATATTTCCTTTGAGAACTGTGTAATAGAATCTTAGGCCATTTTCCTGATGTCTACTCCATTGAATAATCTAGTGTTCTGTTGGGCAGCTAGACTGAATGGAGTATAAAATTATTTCCAGTATGCAAACCTGATCAGTAATACTTTCAATGATTTCCTTATTCCAGGGATTGTATATTTGGATTTCAGTTAAAAAACCTGAAAGAGTTTAGTAAACTTCTGTCTTTCTAAGTTGGCAAAACAAATATTGAGACTAAAAGAGTTTTAGGAAAAGAAACCTGACCTGAGGTAACTTAAAGTGATTAGCCATCATCAGTTGGTTGATATTTTAGCAACTATGCGTATATTTGAGGAAATTGAGTGGAGAGTTAGCCTTCCTGTTATTTATGTAGGGGAAAACCAAAATTCTTTATCACGTTGTCTTGATGAAAAAGAGGATAATATAAGAACTGGATAATCGTACACTTGAGTTTATCTGTAGGTGTTTTGAATGGCTATATTCAAAGCACATTGGACAATGAACCATATCAGTATTTGTGTGATGGGAGTAGATTTAGACATCCCAGAGTATTCCTAAAAGATATGATGATCACTTCTCAGATGTTAAACACCTGGGATGAACGGCTAACACTGCATGTCAAACCAGTGTCTAAAATAATCTTGTTAGTTTGGAATGATGAGAGTTAATCAAGATGAATTTTAGTGGGATAAATACAAAAGAAAAATGTGAAACCTGGGAGATACGATTGAATAATGGAACTTTTGCAAAACAACTGACTCCCAGAACAAAATGGTTTGATGATGGAATGTGTCTACTAATAAAGTCACTTCTACTTTGGCTACATTGTGCTGGTGTCCAAATCAAGGGAGAAAAGAGTCTCACAGCTCTTCATATGTGAAGTAGCAAGTGAGAGGTTTTCTCTCTTTCTGGTGATCATCCATACTCTGAGCAATCCATTTATAACCAATTTTTACTGTACCCCCCAAAGGTACCATTCTGAGATATCTTGACAGCCATACCAAAGTATCTAACTGTTGGTCAGGACTAGTGACTTAGCAACACGTTTGTTGGTCTCGTTTTACTTTCCTTCAATCAAACTACTTTTAGGGAGTAACTACAGAATGTTTCAGAAGCCTGCCAGACAATGAGTTCCACCCCCCATTATGGCATCCCTAAGAGTTTTGTAAAATGTCAGATGCTCCATATTTATGAGAGTGTATGCAGTGGGGTCACATCTGGGTTTCTTTCCCTCTCTCAGCAACAGGAACAACAGCAGCAGTAACAATAGTTATTGTGACTATGTGTTGTTGACTATTTGCCAAGTACACACAGTAACTCATTGTGAAGATGAGTAAACTAAGGCTTAAGAGACACTAGCAATATGCCTAAGCTCACCTAGCCGGTCAGTGGTGGAATCAGAGCTTCCATTCAGGCCATCTCACTCCATAGAAGCAGCTCTACTTATAGGTTGGAAAGAGCTATCCACTGGATATGGAGGGATTAGGTCCTAGTACAGGTCTGCCTTACTTAATATTGTGATGAAACACTTTGCTTTCCTGGGCCTCCACTTTCTCATCTGTAAATTGGGTTGTCTGGATGGAATGGTCAATAAGGGCTTTTTCAGATTTAATCCTCTAAATCTGCAGTTCTTTGAAAATTTGGATGTCTTTTCTCTTTAACTCATTGGAAGTGAAGAATCAACTAGAACCTGTCTCTGAAAAGATTTACTTCGAGGAGAAAATTTCATTGCTAATCTTGCCAGTTTTAAAGGCAAAAGGTAATGAGAACAAACGAAATCAATTCCTTGATATGATTTTCATGAAAGATAGCAAACATTAAATGTATAAATTAGAGTTATTTCTCCTTTGATTGAATCTCAAAATTATTCTAAGAGGTTTGGCCTTGTAATCTTAAAGATACGTCAGAGGATGTTGAATGGGATTGTTTTTAGTTTCTCAGAATTTTGGGTGAAGCTCAGAAACAGAAAAAAAAAAAAGGTTTTAAGTGCTCACACATTCTATAAAGAGCTGTTAGCTAAAAATGTTTCAGAAAACTAATATTTGGTGTGAAAAGTAAGTGACTGGAAGGGAGCATGAGGGGAGCTTTCCTGGGGTGCTAGTATTTTGGGTGCTGGTTATATGACTGTGTTAACTGCAGAAATTCACTGAGCTGTACAATTGTGAGTTGAGCAGTTTTCTATATTTACGTTGTATGTGGATAAAATTTTTACCAAAAAATATATCAGAAAGTTTAAGCTACAACAACTTCAATCACCTTCAGGATATATAAGAGAAGATTAAATATTTTAAAATGGTACTGAATAAAATCATTAAGGTAGAGAGTTGTTAATCAAATATAAAGTGCCTAAAACTTTGATGACCCACCCCTCCAGCTTATTTGAGTCTTTTATCCTCTGTATCCTGTATATGTATATGTATGTGTGTGTGTGTATATATATATGTATATATATATAGTACCAATTAAGAGACTAAAAACTGCACCGAGATTATTTCAGTCTAGAGTTTTTGTCAGGGAAACCCAATTGAAAAGTGAAATGGAAAAAGTCATTTGCCCTAGTATATTCTACACTCTGAACATTCCCTCCCTAGAGAATCTGCATTCTAAAATAAGACCACTGGGAAAAGCAGTGCAGGAAAACAAAGAAATCCTTAGATGATGGACTATGAGGCACCACAAGGGTAGATATTGAACACTTACTCTGCTTTGCTACAGATTAACCTTTTCTATACTTAGTAGAGTTTTAATATAGACCAAAACCCCCAATTCTTATAAATATTTATGTATAAATTAGTATATTTGAGTGTAAATAGTTGAGTAAATAAAAAAACAAGGAATTATGACCATTGTCACAAATGTTTTGAATAGAATGTACAGGAACTTAATCATCCAACAAATTTCCCATTGAGGACTTATATAAAGTCCCAGTCACTACGGACAGTGTCATGAACAAAACATGAGGGACAGTCTCTTCTCTCATGGAATCTTAGATTTGGCAAGGGAAGCCATTAAAAAATTGTCACCCAAATCATTATAAGCCTGATTAATGCCGTAAAGCAAAGCGTAAGCACAGTTGACCTTCCGCATCCAGAGATGCAGAACCCGCAGATATTGAGGGCAGACTGTACTATGAGGGACTTGAGTATCTGCGGTTTTTGGTACCCACAGGAGTCCTGGAGCCAATTCCCCACAGATACTGAGGGATGACTCTACTTGATTTCTTTGAGGAAATGGTGTTTAAAAAGCACTGGATATTATAACCTTAGATTCAGATTTTTTAAATAAATTACAAAGAAAAATGCCACATAGCGAATCTTTACTATTACACTCATTGTTCTTTATTTGTGTGTGTGTGTGTCAAAGAGGTATGTTAGTACTAATAGCATCGCATATCTATTACTGTATATCTGATGATATGAAGAAAATTCTCTTTTTAAAAATGTATTTCTGTTTATATTATTGTGAAAGTTGTGTTGCCATAGCCACAAGATATTTATTTGGATCAGTTGTCCTTAGGTGACAGGGAGGTTGCAATTTGGCAAGAATCAATAGTTTTGCCAGTTAACTGACTTAATTTCTAAATGAGTCAGTGTTAAAGTTAATTTTTCAATAATGAACTCCTAGCTTGGCTTCATGTTTATTTTCTAGTTAAATGTAATGCATGGCTGAAAAATGCTTCTCCACAAATGAAGAATTTTTATGTTATTCTGCTTTCAACCTAAGGAAAAAACAAAATCCTAAAAGAAGTACTTTTTAATCGCTGTATTTTCCAAATTCTCAAGAAATCCACTCCATAGGATATTTATCTCAAACAATTACAGATTTCTTAGAAATGAAGACAGTTAAAGGATTAATAATTGATGAAGACAGGCACAAATTCCCAAATTGTAAATTCAGAATTACGTTTTCTCCAGATGATTTATTCTGGGTTTACTCACTGAAAACATAAGTTTGTTGATCAAAATTCAAGTTCATTGGGCATCTATTTTTGCTTTACTTGCTAAAATGTCATGATTCTTGCTATTAAAACAATATGTAAATTTTAAGCAGTAAAATATTATCCAGTGATCACAAACAAGTTTATGAGAAGATTTTTTAAAAATTTTTATTTATTTATTTTTTGGCTTTGTTGGGTCTTCGTTGCTGCGCACGGGCTTTCTCTAGCTGCGGTGAGCGGGGGCTATTCTTTGTTGTGGTGCTTGGGCTTCTCATTGCGGTGGCTCCTCTTGTTGCGGAGCACAGGCTCTAGGCACGCGGGCTTCAGTAGTTGTGGCACGCGGGCTTCAGTAGTTGTGGCTGGCGGGCTCTAGAGAGCAGGCTCAGTAGTTGTGGCGCGGGCTTAGTTGCTCTGTGGCATGTGGGATCTTCCCGGACCAGGGCTCGAACCTGTGTCCCCTGCATTGGCAGGCGGATTCTTAACCACTGTGCCACCAGGGAAGTCCCTATGAGGAAATATTTAATCAGGCATTCATCACCCCCCCCCTTTTTTTTTACTGTCTCAAATCCTTTTCTAAGGAGCATTTGACACCTCGGAACTTCACAACCTGTTATATATGGTTATATTTGCCTCATGTTAAATAATATATAATGTTCTGTTATTCTCACTTGGTAATCTTTTTGATAGTTTTTTCTTCATTGGTCATTGTGACCAAAATCTTTTGGAAAATTGGTATTCATTTTTGTTACTTTAGGTTATAAGGCTTCATTGCAAAGTAAAGGAAGTAAGCAAACACAAATATTTCCTTGTCTTCAGCTGGCCTCCAGATTCTCCTAACAATGCCCTATATAATCAGATCTGAGCTTCCCTAAGTCACACCAGTCTGTGACTGTAGGTGAACAGTATCTATCGATTGTTGATGGCTTCTTCTATCAGTGATAATGCAGCACCTTTAGCCACAAGTCATCCCCTTTGCCTCTCTAATTTTCTTGTCCGGGTATTTTCTAGAAGTGCCCAGGACTTCTATGGAAGCTCAGGAACAATAGATTTGGGAGCGTGTCTTGGGTTCCCCTCATCTTTCCTCAGCTATCCTATAATTAGAGGTTTTCTGTGAAGTCACTTGAAGATGGCACCTCATCTCTGCCATTGTTTTCAGTGTCTTTCACAAGAACACTGATATCTGGACCAAGACGGGTGTCACCTAGGATTCACAATGAGGGGTCCTCAAGGTGCCAAGGTTTCATGTTCCTGAGAGTCGTCTGGGAACTGAGATGAAGAGAATGATTATTACCTCTTCTGTTTCACATTTTGTCACAAGGCATCAAAGCAGTGTTTCTTTTGGTACCATTGTCACTCAGAATCCCTCATAAAAACAAGTTAAATCACTTCATGTGTCTCTATCCCACTCACATAAGAGCTGGCATGTCACTATGCATTTTGGCTTGGAAATTAATATTTTAGACAAAATACCATCTGGCCTTTACCATCGCAATTCCTACAACCCCCAAAGGATGAGTACCCTGCCCCACAGCAAATCCCATATCTTTAGCCAAAATGTGGCATACAAATAAACTAATTAATTCTTAGTAGCCTTACCCACTGCTATTGAGACACTTGAACAAGTAGGGAGTTTCTCTTTACTATCATACCCTCCTCTCATGCTCAATTCATGTTTAAAATGACTTCATGCTTTGCCTTATTTACCCAAAGCCAACTCTATCGGTTTGGAGCTCCAATATGTCAGTATCTGACCTTCATTTCAAACTTGATAGATATAACATAGCCAAGACAATCACAAAACAACTGAAATATAGTAAGTCCAGAGACCAACAAGGCTTACAGGTTCTTAGAAGACTTATTGAATCCATGGTCCACCTCAACATCATGGGAGTATGTTAGTTTTTTTTTTTTCTTCAAAGGAGACAATTTTCATAAAAGCTCATAGAGGTTAAATGTCTATATTAAAACATTTTCTTTAATTCCTTCCAAGTTCAACTCCCTCCAAATTCATACCCTCACTCCCATCACCCTAGCAATCCATGTTATAGTCGTGCTTGTATCCCCACTGCCTATCAAGAGAAAAGGAAGAATGAAACCGTAAATAGGACCTTCCTCCACAAAACAGAGGAAGTACAGACATCCTCTTAAAAGCATAGTATCAGTAGATAAGATGAGCATCCACATTTTGAGGAAATATGAGTAAGGTAAAGAATTCTAGCTAAGTTTTAAAACATTAATCACAAAAGAAGATAACAAGATAAAAAGGGATGTAGCATGTTGTTAAGATTGCAGGATGTTTCTGACTTGTAATACTATACTCTTTAGCCATAAGGTTAAAAGAAATAGACCAATGTGGATTTGAAATAGCTACTGATCGCAGCTGAATGGCCAGTAAAATATATATTAGTTCTGTCTGAGTGATATCCTCTGTAAACTTCCCCAGAGATAAGGATACTGATGTAGAAATGTAGGGACAAATCATAAGAACCGTATTATAGCAGCTATTCTCAAGACACAAAGATTTAGAGCAGTGGTTCTCAAAGTATGATCCTGGACCCAGCAGCATTACCTGGGAATTTGTTAGATATGCAAATTCTGATATTGTTCCCCAGACCTAATGAATCAGAAACTTTGGGGGTGGGGAGCGGGCAGAAATCCATGTTTAATCTCTGTTAATCACCCTCCTTGTCATTCTGATACATGCTTAAAATTGAGAACCACTGGTTCAGAGACAATTTATAAATGACTTTACTTATATGAACAAACATTGGCTAGTTGTCTAGGTTTAAGAATCCACAGAGATAAAAGAGGCATACAACAAAAGCCATGCTCTTTAGGGTCATACAATTTGGTTAAGAAACAAAACATAATTTACAGATATTTTTAAAATCCAAAGCAACAATAAGGAAGATGGTATAGAGGAGTCAGGGTTTAGTTTAACTGCCAATTTCATGGAATTGAATATTCCTAATGCACTTGCAGAAGAAGGAAAGATCACTTACTCCTGGTAGGATTAAGGAAGACTGCTAGGAGAACGTGATGATTAGGACTGTTATGAAGGTTTTGAATGGAAGTTTGAAGGTTAGAGGGAAAGTGAGGGGGGGCATTGAAGACTTGGAGAAAGCACAAATAGTGTTTCAATGACTGAAGAGATTAATTAATTGAAACAGAAGTTTCATGTTCATTAAAGATATAAGGAAAGGAGGTCAGCCTTGCCCTTAAAGTTTAGCCTTGGAATTTATTGGTATCTTTCTAGCATTATGATGCTTTGAATAATTTTCTTTAAAAATTTTATCCAGTATTTTGTTTTAAGTGGGAGGGTGCTCTGAATAACCTGTTCTTCCATGACTGGAAATGGATCTTGAATAACTTAATAATTCACACATCTTTTTAAGATGTCAGCTATATCCAAGTCGCTGTACTAGACTCCAGAGATACAAAGTTGAACTATATGCAGTCCCTGCTCACAAACTTATGGTCTACTAGAAAAGACAGTACAGTGTGATGCATTATACTTTGGGTATGTAGGGCTTACTAATTTCATACTGTTTGAGATCTAATGATTAGGCATTCCCGATATTATTAGATCTCTACTGCAAAATAAAAGATTTGAGGCAACTATTTAGGTTACAAACCATGAGAATATGTATGGAAAGGAATTGATATAATCTTTAAAATTGTATCATCTGTACCATATGATCCAGCAGTTGCACTCCTTGGTATGTACCCAAAGAGTTGAAAACTTACATCCACACAAAAACCTACACATAGATGTTTATAGCAGCTTTAGTCATGATTACTAAAACTTGCAAGCAATCAAGGTGTCCTTTAGTAGGTGAATGGATAAATAAACTGTGGTACATCTAGACAATGGAATATTATTCAGCACTAAAAAGAAATGAACTATCAAGTCATGAGAAGACATGGGGGACCCTTAAGTGCATCTTACTAAGTGAAAGAAACCAATCTGAAAAGGCTACATACTGTATGATTCCAACTACATGACATTCTGGAAAAGGCAAAACTGTGGAGACAGTAAAGAGATCAGTGGCCTGCCAGGGGTGAGGGGTGGGAGGATGAATAGGTGGAGCACAGAGGATTTTTAGGGCTATGAAACTATCCTGTATGGTACTATAATGATGAATACATGTCATCATACATATGTCCCAAACCATAGAATGTACAACACCAAGCATGAACCCTAATGTAAACTATGGACTTTGGTTGACGATGATGTGTCAGTGTAGGTTCGCTGATAGTAACGACTATGCCGCTCTGGTGGGGGATGTGAATAATGGGGGAGGCTACGCATGTGTGGAAGCAAGGGGTATATAGGAACTCTCTTTACCCTCCTCTCAGTTCTGCCGTGACCTAAAACTTCTCTAAGGAGGTTGGGATTGACATGTCCACACTGCTATATTTAAAATGGATAACCAACAAGGACCCACTGTATAGCACAGGGAACTCTGCTCAGTATTATGTGACAACCTAAATGGGAAAAGAATTTGAACAAGAATAGATACATGTATATGTATAACTGAATCACTTTGCTGTACACCTGAAACGAACACAGCATTGTTAATCAACTATAGTCCAATATAAAATAAAAAGGTAGAAAAATATATGAAAATTGAATTTTGTTCCAGAAATGTCTGACATGGTTTGGCCTGCTACCTCTTTGGTCCCCTCTCATACTGCTCACCCCTGGCTTTCTGCCTAGTAGCTCCTAGGCCTCTTTCATCCCTCCAGAAGATTTCGGTTCGTTTTGCAGGAGAGGCTTCACACTTGCTGCCCCTTCAGACTGGAGTGCTGTCTCCATCTCTCCCCACTTCCCCTAGTAACTCCTGCTCATTCATCAGCTCTCAGCTCTAGGATCACTTCTTTAGAGAAGCCTCCTTGATATCCTAATCAGGTGAGGTTCCTTTGTTGTAGCATCTGGTAGAATCTTTCCTCTCCTTTAGCATCCCAATCTCAGTTTGTAATTATACGTTAACCAGTAGTTACTTGATTAATATCAGCTTCCTACATTAGACTGTAAACTTCTCCAAAGCAGGGACTGTATTCATTAACACCTAACACTTCACACAGTCCCTGATACATGGGTGGATATCAGTGAATGAAATGTTAAGTGAAAAAAAAAATTTGTTCACTTAGCATTTTCAATGAGGTTTGGCTAATGAATGTATTACTGTAGGCCAGTGGTTCTCAGCCCTGGCTACACATTGGAATTACCTGGAGAACTTTATTAACTACTGATATCTGAATCCCATGCTGACAGATTCTGATTTGAATAGTGTAGGGCAATTCTAAGGTACAACCAAGGTTGAGAACCACTGATCTGGTCCCAATCTGAAATAGCAAATCATAAGCCTGAGATGTATGAGGATTTAGGAAATATGAGTGGAAGACTCTTTGAGTGTCTTTCAAGGAAGAGAAAAATAACTTACTTCCTTTATGAAAATAATGATTAATATTTGCAACATTTCACTGTGGAGTCACAGCCAAAAGTAAAAGCATTTTATTGAATAAATTTGATAAGAACTAAACATGTGTATATTTTCATATTTTTCCTAATTAGATATGTCTTGGATTAATCAAAGTATAACTTGACCCAGAAAGAATTTTAACAAAACCATATTGTAGTAAAAAGTGTCCTAGGTTATGCAGTTTATATGAGAGCACTGAAAGCTCTCCATAACTATAATTAACTGAATTTCTAAATGAGTAGATAGAAGTTCTTCCTATATGCAGTGAAAGTTTTCTGATAAACTTTACTGCTAACAACACTATTTTTGTGCTTTTTATTCATTTTTATTGTTTGTTCCATAGGTCTTCACTGCAAAACACAAATATTTAATCACTAAATTATTGCTTAATAATTCTAATTTGGCTTAACTGAATGAATAAAAATAGTTGTAGTTTCTCTTTTAAAAAGGTAATGTCTTAAAACACTATGGCATTGGTTCAGTGATAAATGATCCAAAAATAAGTCCACATGTGATTAGAAATTGATATGTAACAGTGAAACATTTTAAGACAATGGAACAAGGATGGACTCTTCATTAAATGGTAAAGAGAGTCAGTTATCTATATGAGAAAAAATATATAAAATTAGACACCTAACTTCATCCATATACAAAAATCAATTCCAGATTCATCAAGATCTTAAATGTGAAAGAAAATGCTTTAAATTTTTTTAAGCAATAAAAGAGAAATCTTTGTGACCTTTGGGTAGGGAAGGACTTAAGATGTAAAAAGCAGAAACCATATAGGAAATATTGATAATTAAGTCTATATAAAATTTAAGAACTTCTCTTCATCAAAAGATACAAAAAGAGAGTAAAAGGCAAGCTATAGTGGGAAATGAATGATATTTGCAACACTGATTACTAAAAGGAATAAACCCTATCAGAAATCAATAAGAAAAAGACACCCCTCCCTCAAAAAAAAAAGATGAGCAAATGGCGTGATCTATATTTTCATGGAAGAGGAAATAAAAATGGCCACGAGACATATGAAAACATTAAGATAAAATTACACAGTAACTTGAATGATTAAAATTAAAGTAATGACAGTACTAAACAAAGATGTGAGGCAAAAGGAAATTGTTTTAGTTTGATCACCTTGGAAAATATTTTGGCATTACCTAGTAAATCTGAAAAATATGCGTACTTGATGACCCAGTGGCTCCGCTCCTAGATATATTCCCTACAAACTCTCATACATATACAAAAGAATGCTCTTAAGATTAGTCTTTGCAGTAACAAAAGAACTGTGAACAATGAAACTATCCATCAAAATAGAATAAATAATTGCTGATATACAATGGATATTATTCAACAGTGAAAACCAAAATAAAGATACAGGCATCTGTGTAGATGAATCTTAGTAACAGATCAGAATGAAAAAGTTCACACCATTAATTTAAATTTTTAAAACCGGAAAAACCAAAAAAATATTGCTTAAATTATTTTTAGTTTAGTGTTTATTTTATAACTATGCTATGTTGTAAAAACTACAAGCAAGGACATGTTTAACATAAAATTAAGTATAATGATTATCTCTGATGGGGGTGGGGGTTGGAATTGGCGAGGAACTAGGAAAGAATCCGAAGTAATGTTCATTTTTTAATCACGGTGGTATGGGTATATATATGGGTGTTCATTTTGTTAATTTTTTTCCTGTTTATTCTTATCTCCTAAGCTGTTCATTTATTATCATACTATTTTGTGTAAATGATCTATTTCAAAATACAAATATGCTATTATAAAAGTAAAGAATGAGAACAAATGGAAGTGAGACCAGACTGGAGGCAGAAAGACTGGTTGGGCTGCTGCAAGGGGAGAAATGATGACAACCTGAGTCACATTAAAAAAAAGTTACAAGTTGTGAAATTTTTTGTTCTAGTTCTGTGAAAAATGCCAGTGGTAGTTTGATAGGGATTGCACTGAATCTGTAGATTGCTTTGGGTAGTACAGTCATTTTCACAATGTTGATTCTTCCAATCCAAGAACATGGTATATCTCTCCATCTGTTTGTATCATCTTTAATTTCTTTCATCAGTGTCTTATAGTTTTCTGCATACAGGTCTTTTGTCTCCTTAGGTAGGTTTATTCCTAGGTATTTTATTCTTTTTGTTGCAATGGTAAATGGGAGTGTTTCCTTAATTTCACTTTCATGGACCTAGAGTCTGTCATACAGAGTGAAGTAAGTTAGAAAGAGAAAAACAGATACCGTATGCTAACACATATATATGGAACCTAAAAAAAAATGGTCATGAAGAACCTAGGGGCAGGACGGGAATAAAGACGCAGACCTACTAGAGAATGGACTTGAGGACACGGGGAGGAGGAAGGGTAAGCTGGGACAAAGTGAGAGAGTGGCATGGGCATATATACACTACCAAATGTAAAACCGATAGCTAGTGGGAAGCAGCTGCATAGCACAGGGAGATCAGCTCGGTGCTTTGTGACCACCTAGAGGGGTGGGATAGGGAGGGTGGGAGGGAGACACAAGAGGGAGGGGATATGGGGATATATGTATAGGTATAGCTGATTCACTTTGTTGTAAAGCAGAAACTAACACACCATTGTAAAGCAATTATACTCCAATAAAGATGTAAAAATAAAAAAGTTACTTCCAAGAAACTTAATTTATAAGTACTACTTGTCATGGTCTCTCATTCTCTTTCTCTTTTGAAAATATGTTTTAAAAGCTGTATGAGGTATAATTGATATATAAAATACTGAACGTATTTAATGTATACACTTTGATGAGTTTGGCTATATCCGTACACCCGTGAAACCATCACCACAGTCAAGGTAATAAACACATCCATCACCTCAGAAAGATTCCTCCTGATTTCTGCCCCCCTTTTTTGTGGTAAGAATATTAACATGAGATCTACCCTCTTAACAAATTTTTAAGTGTGCAATACTGAACTATAAACTATAAGCACCATGTTGTACAGCAGATCTCTTTAACTCATTCATTTTACATATTGAAACTTTACACTCATTAAACAGCTCTCCATTTGCCCCTCACCCCAGCCCCTGAAACCCACCATTCTACTTTCTATTTCTACGAACTTGACTATTCTAGATACTTCATAAGTGGACTCATGCAGTATTTCTACTTCTGTGACTGGCTTATTTCACTTAGCATAATATCATCCAGGTTCATTCATGTTGTCAAATATGGCAGGATTTCCTTCTTTTGTTAAGGCTGAATAATATTCCATTGTATGTACATACCACATTTTCTTTGTCCATTCATCCATCGATAGACATTTAGGTTATTTCCATATCTTGGCTATTGTGAATAATGTGGCAGTGAACATGGGAGTGTAGATGCCTCTTGCATGTACTGATTTTAATTATTTTGGATATATGCCCGTAACTGGAATTGCTGGATCATATGGTAGTTCTATTTTTACTTTTGGTGGGGAACCTCCATACTGTTTCCCATAGTGACAGCACCATCTACATGCAACTAAAAAGCTTTTGCACAGCAGAGAAAACAATTAACAGAATGAAAAGCAACCTACTGAATGGGAGAAACTATTTGAAAAACATAAATCTAATAAGGGGTTAATATCCAAAAAATGTAATGGACTCCTAAAACTCAGTAACAAAAAAATAAACAATCTGATTACAAAATGGGCAAAGGATTTGAACAGACATTTCTCCAAAGAATACATATAAATGGTCTACAGGGTTATAGAAAGGTGCTAAGCATCATTAATTATCAGTGAAATGCAAGTCAAAATCACAATGAGATATCACTTCATACCTGTTATAATGGTTATTATCAAAAAGAAAAAAAGATGAGTGTTGGCGAGGATATGGAGAAATTGGAACTCTTGTATGTCGTTGGTGGGAATTTTATAAACTTTTAAATTGAAATGTAACATACATAGAGAGTAGTGAAAACCAAGTGTTCCACTCAGTGAGGTCTATAAAGTGAATACACCCTTGTAACCATACCACCCAGAAGAAGAAACAGACCATGAACAGGATTCTAGAAGCCTCCATTGTTGCCCCTTCTGGTCCCCACCACCACTTCCTGTCCAAAGATAACCACTATCCTGACTTCTAACATCATGGGATAGTTTTGCCCTTTTGGATTTTATATAAATGGAATAATAGAGTATATGTTCTTTCGAGTCTGGATTTCCCCACAACATGTTGTAAGATTCATGTATTTTGCTCTTTACAACAAGATATCATTAATTTTCATGTAATATTCCATTGTTTGATCCTATCAAAATTATTTATACATTCTACTGTGCCAGGACTTCTGTTTCCAATTTTTGCTTGTAATGAATGAAGCTGCCATTAACATTCTAGTACATGGATTTGGGGGGCATATATTTCAGTTGGAAATCTAGTTAGATATGCCTGTGATCCACTTGTATAGACACTCTCAGTTTTACAAAGTAGTTTACTTCATTTACATACACTCTTACCAAGAGTTTATGGAAATCCTACTTGTTGCATATCCTCATAATATTTTATATTATCAGTGTTTTCAAAAATTGATCATTCTCTTGGTTATGTAGTGATATTTTATGGTGGTTTTAATTTGCATTTCTCTGACTAATGAGGTGGAACACCTTTCCGTATATTTATTGAGTATTTAGATGTCCTTTTTCATGCCTATTTAAATACTTACCCATTTTGCTGTTGGGTGGCGTGTCTTTTTCTTTTTGATTTGTAGACCTACAAAATTGGCAATACTTTTAGTGGAATGTTGGGGAGCAATCATTATAAAATTTAGGAAGACAGAAAAAGAGGGGAAGAGGAAAATGATTTTATTAAAGGAATTTGGTGGGTCATCTTTGGAAGAGTGGTAATCTGCCAGAATAAAGTGGAATTATGTCTGGAATAAAAATACAAAATTATTTTCTAGACTCACCTGCTGCTCTAGTATTACCATAGAATTATGGTACATTTTCTAAATCTTCCCTGGCAAATGAGAGAAACTCATCTCTAGTCAATCTATTATTTGCTGTTGCTCTGTTGTGTAGATATTTACTGTCTGTCAGCTTCCAAATAGTCGAGAGAGAAATGGATGAGG